>NW_024097358.1:8325000-9525000 GCF_016545835.1 Crotalus tigris | reverse complement strand
AACCATTGCAGCATCCCCATTCTCAGGTGACCAATATCTGGGCACTTGGAAACTGGCATGTACTTATGACTGTTGCACTGTCCCAGAGTCTTCTGACCAGCCAGCTTCTGACAAGCAAAGTCAATGGGGGAAGCCGGATTCACTTAACAACTACATGATTCCCTTAGCAACTTCAGTGATTTGCTTAACAAAAGTGGCAAAAAAGGTTGTAAAGTGAGGCACAACTCATTTAACAACTATCCCACTTAGCAATGGGAATTTGGGACTCAATTGTGATCATTTATATTTGTCTTGTTTTGGTTTTTTGTAAAAGTTGTATTGATTTTTTACAATAACAACTTTAGTGCCTGGTGTACAGTGTGTTATCTTGGTTCATGAATTTTTTAGAAAAAATATACAATCAATAATAGTTAATTAACAGTCAATAATTATTATTTTTTATATTTCCATAATTAGTATATCAATTGATAATATATTTCCTTGATCTTCTCTTCTCTCGATAGTATTCTCCTTCTTCAGCATTAAACAAATATAATTTTTGATATTTGATATTTTCCATATATAAATGATTAAAGAAAAACATTTTCTTCTATATTTATACCAACAATAATAGCGTCCATATATAGCATTTTTTTTCTTATCAATTTATGTTATTTTCATAAAAGTCATTGATTCACCATATATCTTATTTTCATAAATCTTGTTTAGGCTCAATTTCTCCATAATATTCTAACAATTCTTATCAATCATAATTTTCTCAGTAATTAACATCTAAATATCCAAATTTTCCACTTAAATATATCATCCCAATATTTTCATATTTCATATATTTTAAAATACTATACTACTTATCTATCATAACATCTACCTATAACATCTTTTCTAATTAATTTATATTTCACTTCTATTTGTAAAAATTGATTGAATCACTATATATCCTTTTTTCAAAGTTCTTATTACCGTAAATGCCGGCGTATAAGGCAACTTCCGCGAGCGCTGAAATCGGCGCCAAAGACGGGGGTTGTCTTATACGCTGAGTCGTCTTATACGCCGGAAATACTGGTAGTTTCCGGCGTATAAGACGATGTTCTAGGAATGCGGCCTGGCTATAAAGACGGGGGTCATCTTATACGCCAGGTCGCCTTGTACGCCGGCATTTACGGTAAGCCTAATTTCCTCTCAATATTTCAATCATTCCTTAATCCTAAATCTTTTCAAACTTAATTTGCCTTTAAAATTCAAACTTTTCCTTCACTTACATTATCCCAATATTTTTACATTTTGTATCTTATCAAATACTATGTTACTTATATCTCTTAGCCCATTTATTCTAAAGCCCCTTTATAGCCAAAGTTATTTGTTTATTTAGCCATATTCAAACAAGTGTTTGTTCTTTTAATATTCCATCAGTTAGGGCGAGTTAAGTCTCTTAAGCCCATCTCTAATCTTCTTCCTTTGCCAAATTGTTTTCCAAATTAATATTTTTGACTTATCAAACAGTTCTTGTATTTTTGTTGTTAGGAGTAGAGGATACATAATATTTTTGTTGTTAGGAGTAGAGGATACATAATACGTAAGATGTATGTTTTTTGTCTCCAGAACAGTAATTCTCCTAGCAGTGTTTATTTTGTTAAGTCTTCTTTCTTCTCAGGTTTATTTTGATGTTCTAATGCATAAGGTATCTTTTTCATATTTATTGTTGTATCCAAATCTTGTGTTTTTCTTGTTTGTATTGAATTATAATTCCCTTCATTTGTAACTTCACCAATTAAGTCATTTTTTTCTAGTTCAGATTCTATTATCTGATTTGTTTGTTCATTCTTTACCACATTCTTTGTATGTTTTTTGATTGTAAATTTAAGTTAGAAATGTATTCATTTATGTTATCAAAGTTATGTTTAATCTCCTCGTGGTTTAGAGCTACTGTGATTTGTATCTGTCGTAGCATTGCATAAATTTATTCTTGGAAAGTATTTGTCTTGTCTTGAAATGTTGCTTCTAGAGGTCTTTGATCTTTCAGGCTGAATCCTTCAGGAGTAGATTTTTTCTATCATCTTTTGATGAATATGTCATATCCATGTAGTCTTCCCCTTTCAAGTAATCTGTCATAAGTGCCATAGTCTCTGTAATTAGCCTTGTCAACCTGGCCAAAACTCAAAATCCAAACAGTCCAATTTTGTGTAGTTGTAGTCTTTATATATAATTTTTATAATCTACTGTAATTTTCAATTGTCAAGGTTTCAGTAAAATCAGTGTTTTATAACAATCATTTCTTTCAGGAGTCAATTGTCAACCAGACAGAATTGCAATTCAATATATTTAGCCATCTTAAATCCTTCCTGTAACTTTCCCTCTCAAAAATTAGTCATAGATCAAAGTTTTTAAACAGTTCATAAATTTAGACCACAATCAAAGTATTTCTTTTCCTTCAAACATTTTCCAATTTTATAGCTGGCCCAGTATACAATCTCTTCTTTGTTCCATAGCAAACTATCTTCTTAAAGATTATTAGAGTTCATGGGAACAGATTTTTCTTTGTTTCTGGGCAGTGTCTTTAATGTGCTATATTCTAATTGTCCACTAGATATCAGCAAATATTTGTTTTCCAGCTCTTTCAGACAATAATAGTGTAACTCTTTGGAGGGAATTTTAGACTTGATTTCACTTTTGATCATGCCGATATTTTGTATCCAATAAATATGTTATTTGAGGAAGCCTCTAGCCTTGGAGTTCTGATTTGTTTGGCTATATCTGTTGTGACATTAAACAAAGTCTCCTGATGGTAAGTGCACTTACCACCAGCGAGATTAGCAAAAATGTTTAAAAACATGTCTAGTAACTATTGGAAGTGCAATGAAAAACCAGATACGTATTACCATTTTTGGTGGATGTGCCCTAAAGCAAAAAATTTTTGGACAAAAATACATGTCTGTCTAGAAAGGATGTTAAGAAAAGATGTAGATTTTAAACCAGAACTATTTTTATTAGGTATAGTATCAGAAAAATATGATAAATAAAGTTATACACTTTCTTTAATGTTGTATGTATTAACAGCAGCAAGAATTGTATTTGTTCAGTATTGGAAAAATGAAGAAACAAAATCTGAAGAAGAGATAATCAAGAAAATACTGGACTGTGCAGAAATGGATAGACTTATACTGAAGATTAAAGAAAAAGAAGACACAGAATATTTTCAAATATGGGATGTATTTTATCAATGGCCGGAAAAACAGGGTAGAGATTAGGAATTTAATGTGTATTATTAAATAAAATAAATGGACCCAGTCAACACGTTGTTTACTAAGCACTTATGAACTGTAAATATAGAAAACTAATAAAATATTATTTAAAAAATTAAACCAAGTCTCCTGAAAACTTTCATTTCCTGGGGTGCTGAGCCCCAGCTGCCTACCCACCGCTTTTGGGAGGATAGCAAAGACTAAGTGAAGATTTTGAGATGGAGAAGAAAGAGGAATCCGTTGCTAGTCACAGGCGGGTTTTGGCGATCGGAGTGCAGATAGCTGTGCTGGCCACTGAAGAGGTGTTATTGGCGGGAGATTGGCCAAAACTGGGTAATCCAGCCTTAAAGTTGGTACTGCAGGATAGAACTACACTCCTGGCAGACTTTTCTCAGGCAGAGGTGGTTCCTCAGTGCAGAAACACCTCAAAGCCTGTTGAAGAAGAGCTCTTATTAATTCCATCCCATGGTCCTTCATCTGCAATGCTTAAGAAAGGGAAGGGGTCGACTGGGTGGAATGACTCTGCAGAGTGGAAGTACCAGACAGCAATCCACAGCCCCTCTGTCGAACAGCTGAAGGAGAAATTTGACCAACTGGAAGTAAAGGAGGTGGCTCCTATCACACAGATAGAAACCCTACTGGTCTCTGCCACCACCTCACTGGAGTCCCAGTCCTATTGCAGAAGCCCACACAGCATCTTCCACTCCCCAGTCAGCAACACTAGCCCTCAGAAGCAGCCTTGGGCCACGAGCCCAGGGATCCAGCAGAGAAGATTCCAGAGAGTGGTGCAGCCACAGCTTCAGGATTGACAAGCTGCCCACCAATCAGTGTACTTGGCCCCATAGCCTATGGAGCCACCTATCAAGCCCACGTTCGATGGAGATCCTGAGAAACTACCTTTCTTCTTAAATCAAGTGTGGGCCAACTTCGACCAATATGCTTATGCATACCTCAACGATGCCACGATGGTGAACGCAGTGGCAGCCAACTTAGAAAGGGAAGTGGCTGAGTGGGTGACCAAACTTCAGAACATGGGGAGCCCTCAATTGCTGGATGTGAACATATTTATGGAGCAATTGAGAGCACGATTTGAAGATGAATCCCAAGTCCTGTAGGCAGAAAAAGAGATCCACCATTTGAAGCAAAAGGGCCATCCAGCAAAATAATATGTTTGGGAGTTCTGGAGGGTTGCTGGTTGGTTAGGACAATGGCCAGAGCAGTCATTGATCCACTACTTCAAGGAAGGGTTGGACCAAGACATACTCCAAGCGTGCATCTACCAAGGGGTTCCAAATCAACTATGAGATTGGTACAGTGTAGCAGTGACCCTGGACATTGAATTAGATCAAGCAAGGAAACCAGCTTTGGCCAATTAAAGCCAAAGTGAGATCCGGGAAAGCGCCTATGTAGCCAACACCCCCAGGCTACCTTGGCAGCCAGCTCTTCCCAAGCATCTGCAGGATTCCTCCCATCAAGTGTTTCAGATGTGAACAGCAATGTCAGCCAAGTGTCTGGCTCCTGCTCCCCAAGTCAAGAGCGCACCTACTTCGACTGCTAAGCCCAGAAAAGCCCCACAGGCAGAATGAGAGAAGTCAAATTGAGCTTGTCAGAAGCAGACCATCCAGATCTCCTCTCCTTCCCAGGCAGAAGCAGCAACTCCACCCAAACACCTGCCAATGCTGGCTCCTTATGACAGTAATGAGGAAGGCGAAGACAATCCAATGGTAAGTTGAGCTATTCCACCCTTTGCTATTCCCGCCAAGATTATAGTGCCAAAAAGAGGTGCCAAACAGACTTAAATGTTCTAATAGATTCAGGATGCACCAGGTACCTAATCAACCTCCCCACAGTACTTAAACTGGGGATTCACACCAAGCTGTTGCCCCTAACCATGAAATTTGAACAGGCAGATGGGTCTCTTATTGGAGGTTCCCCTGCGATGCACCTGAAAGAGCTAGTGTGCTGAAAAATGGGGCAGCATTTGGAAATCATCCATTTTGTGGTGATCCTGAAATGACAGAGACTGTGATTCTAGGCTTGGCTTGGCTCGATAAATGGTGTCTCACTATTTGGTGGGAGAATGGTGTGAGAACTTTGAGGTTAGCGATGGGACCCCTTCCACCTTCTGAGACTAGTGAGATAAAGGGAGTTGCTACAGTTGGGACCCAGGGAAAACCTCTTGAGGTGTTAAAAGTTGCCTTAGAGTGAATACCAGGCATTCAACTTATTCCCAGTGAATATCGTGATTTAGCGGGAGCCTTTAGTGAAAAGGAATGTGACACACTTCCACCTCACTGAGCCACCAACTCTGCAATCAAGATCCTACCAGGTGCCAAAGATCCTACCAGGTCCCAAAGCCCAAGATGTACTCTATGACACCCAGGAAGATGATTTAACTGAGAGAATACATCAACAAGAACCTGGTCAGAGGATTTATCCAACCTGCTAAGTTGTGCGTGGCCACCCCAATATTATTCAAAGAAAAGAAAGATAGGTCTTTGAGATTATGCATGGATTTTAAAGGGTTAAATGCTGTCAGCATAGAAAACACGTACCCCCTGCCTCTGATGAAAGACATGCTAGCCCATCTAGCTAAAGGGAAGATTTTCACGAAGCTACACTTAAGGGAGGCTTATTACCTGGTGCAAATTAAGGAGGGGGATGAATGGAAGACTGCCTTCAATTGCCCCTTGGGAAGTTTCCAATTCAAGATGATGCCTTTTGGCCTTCAGGGGGCTCCTGCAGTGCTCATGCAGTTGATTAATCAAGTGCTACATGACCACCTGTATAAGGGAGTTTTGGTTTACCTTGACAATATCCTCATCTACACTGAGACTATGGAGGAGCACATTGAGTTAGTTTACGAAGTGCTCAAGAAGCTGCTACATGCTAAACTCTATGCTAAGCTTTCCAAATGCAAATTCCATCAGACGTGCCTTGACTACCTGGGATAACAAATCTTTAGTGAGGGAGTAGAAATGGACCTTGCCAAGGACAAGGCGGTGCTAGAATGGCAGCCTCCACGGACCTATAAGCAGCTTTAAAGTTTTTTAGGATTTGCAAACTTTTATGGGCAGTTCATCCCCTCCTTTGCAAAAATAACTATGCCAATTACTGAGGTATTGAAAACTGGAAAGGGGGGGGGAGCCCTGACCTTGTCAACCTTTGCAATGGACTATGGAATGCCAGGCAGCATTTGAGCAATTAAAAAGACTGTTCGCTGCAGAACCAATCCTTAAACATCCTGATCCTGAGGAATAATTAATCATCCAATCTGATGCAAGTGGGCACTGAAGCAAGTGGGCATTGTCCTCGTACAAAAAAAAACATAGGAGGGGACCTACAACCTTGCACCTATCCCTCAAGAAAGCTCACAGACACAGAAAGGAGGTGGGCTGTTTGGGAGATGGAAGGTTTTGCGGTAAGATGGGCATTACTAATTTGGCATCATTTACTGGAGGGGAACAAGATGCCTTTTGAAGTATGGACTGATCATAGGAACTTAGAGGCACTAAAGACCCCTTGAAAGTTATCCCCCAAGCAAGTTCAGTGGGCACAAAATTTCAATCATTTTAATTTTACTCTAAAGTACCTTCCTGGGGGGAAAAACTTTCCGGTGGATGCTTTATCTAGAATGCCCCCAATATAAAAGTCGCCAGGAGGAAGTTATTAATTCCATCATTCCTTTATCACAGTCAGCTATTCAGGTAACCACAAGAGGTCAAACACAGAAGCCAACTGATGAGCCTGATAGTTGTTTAATGCAAAAGCTCAAGGAGGAACTAAAAACAGACCCCTAGTTCAGGGACAATAGAACACTATTAACCTATTGAGATGGGCTAGCCTGGAAGGGAGCTAACCATACCTTCTGATTTCCCTCAGAATTCAAGCTCTTCAATGTAGTCATGATGCCAAGCTGGTCATTTTGTTTTTCTAAAAACTTTGCATTTGGTACAGCGGCAGTTTTGGTGGCCAGGAATGAAAAAAGACATTGAAAGTTATGTAAAAAGCTATGCCACCTGTGCAGCTATGAAAAAATGCCCTGGTAAACCTCCTGGTCTGTTGCAGTAGGTAGCAGATCCTTCCCAACCCTGTAAGGAGATAGAGATGGATTTTATTGTGGAATTGCCCAAGAGTGGGAGGAACACAGTAATCTGGACTCTTATTAACCCTTTTTCAAAGCAAGCTCATCATTTCATTGCTTGTTCAGGGCCTCCGTCTGCACAAAAACTAGTCCCAAAAATATTATATTGGACAGGGGGGTTCAATTTACAGCAAAATTCTGGAGGGAGTTTGTAAAACTGATTGGATCCACCCAGGGGCTTTCATCTGCTTTTCATCCGAGTACGAATGGATCAGCAGAATGTATGAATGCAACGGTAGAACAATATCTCAGATGTTATGTTAATTTCCAACAGACAGACTGGGCAGACCTCCTACTATTTGCTGAAGTGGCATACAACAATAGAATACACAGTAGCACTGGGTTTACTCCCTTTAACATAGAGAACTTTGTTCTGATGCCCGAATATCCCCAGGAGCCTCCCACTTTGCAGACCCTCGAGCAGTAGTTGACCTCTTTACAGAATGTTTGGGCAAGCCATTAAGACCTATAAAGAGCAAAATGATAAGAAGTGATTAGAAAACACCCTCAGCCCCGACTTCCACCTCTGCAAGCCCTGTGTATCAAAGATCAATCAAACAAATGCTTCAACAAGAAAAATCTAGCAACTTTCAGAAGGAGATGCAAGCGGCATTACAAGCAATCCAAGAAGCAATCTCCTCTCACAAAGAAAATACAAGGAAAAATCATGAGGAGACAAAAGACAATTTTGATAAAATGAACCAAAAAATTCATAACATAAACTCTCAACTAGAAAGCTTATGATAGATGGTCACAAAGAATGAACAAAGAATTCAGAAAATAGAAGACAAGTCAGTAGAGACTGATCTGAAAATGGAAGAAATAAAAGATTAAAATCAGAGGCTGATACAGGCAAATAGAGAATTGGAAGATTCAATGGCAGTTTTGGAAATGGAAAAGGCATCTTATTTTTTAAGATTTCAAAACATAATGAAGGATAAGGAAGAGGATCTCACAGATTTGATGATAGAGCTATTGGCTGAAGCACTGGAAATCGGGAAATAGGAAATGGAAGGAGAGATAGACCAGATATTTTGAGTCAATTCAAGTTATGCGAGGAGAAATAAAATCCCCAGAGAAGTACATGTTAAATTTGTCAAAAGAGATGAGATATTGAGAAGAATATCTGCATTATAAAGAAAAGGAAGTTGTAGTCCTGAAGTAGACCCCCAAGAGGATAAAGATTCATGAAGAGAATACCAATTCCTGACCAGAAAATTAATTGAAAAAGGAGTGAATTTTAGATGGCTGATTCCAGAAGGGATTTTAATTAATTGGAACATGAAAAGACACAGATTGGACTCTGTATTCAAGGCAATGGAATTCTATGAGAGATACAGAGCTTTTTTTGGAAGGGAAAACTCTGGAATTTCATGCAGAGAGAGAAGCAAAAAAACAGGAAGAAATAGCAATAGAAGGATCAGCCAAACCAAGGGAAGAAGAAGAAGAAACAGAAAATGCAAACATAGAAGAAGGGGCAAAAGCAAGAGAACAGAGACAGACAAGAACAATTAGGAGAATAAAACCTAAATATAACTGAAGGAGATGGAGAAGGAAAATGGGATTCTTTCAATGAATATAAACAGATTGAACTCCCCCACAAAAAGAAATTTTTTTTACACAACTACAAAAATTAAAAATGGATGTAATTTGTCTCCAATAAAAACATATTAAAAGACAACACTACAAACTGTTGGAACAACCGAAAATTGGAAAACTCCACTTCACATTAGCACAACAAAAGAAAAGAGGAATAGCTTTATATATTAAAGAGACAATGAATCCCAAACAAATCTATGCAAATGAAGAGGGAAGAATATTAATGGTAGAAATAATGATAAATCAAAAATAAATACTGATGGTAGCAATATATGTACCTAACAACAAACAATAAGAATGCTATAAAAAATTACATAAGAAAATAGAAATAGAAGCCAATATATAGACAGACATAATCTGATAAAGCTGACTTGGAGAGGAGCTAAGAAAAAACTAAGATGGTCTCTGAATCAATCTTTACTGAAAGAAAAAGAATTTATACAAATAGCAACAAAGGAAATGGAATTTTTCTTAAAATAAACAAAAAAGAAGAGACTTCACTTCAAAATGTGTTGGATACAGCTAAAGTATACTTTACAGAGGTCTGGCTACAACTTACATGGTGATAAAGAATAAAGAAAAAAGGCAACAACAAAGTCGAAGGAGGAATTTATAAAATTGGAATCAGAACTACAAAGAGATTCACAAAAGAAAACTCTTAAAAGCAAATGGAAAATAAAAAATAAATTAAACTTAGCAGAGGCTGAAAAAATGGCCCAACAAATTAAAGGGGCAAAACAAAACTTCTTTGAAAATGCTAATAAACCGAGTAGGTGGTTAGCATACAAACTGAAAAAAGAAAGAAAAAAATTGATAAACAAATTGCAAGCTTCAAAAGGCGATTTACAACTCCAAAATGACATAATTAAAAAAATAATCAAAGACTTTTATGAGACACTTTATGACACAGAACAAACTTCTCAAGAAAAAAAATAAGCATTACATAAAAAAGCTGACTTACCAAAAATTTCAGAAAACATCCAAAACATGCTAAATGAAAAAATATCAATGATGGAGGCTAAAATGCCAAACATTTGGACAGAAGCCAATATTACTTTAATACCCAAAGAAGATTGAGACTTGACACAGATAAAAGAATTATAGACTAATATCTCTATTAAACATGGACTATAAAATTTTTGCTTCAATAATAGCAGAAAGATTGAAGAGACTTTTTGATTAAATTTATACATACAGACCAAAATGGATTTTTACCTAAGAGACAAATAAACACACAATTTAAGAATGATTTTAGATATTTTGGAATACTATGAAATGCACCCAAGGAAGCAGATGGTGCTAGATGCACAGAAGGCTTTTGATAATGAAAATTGGCAATTTATGATCCAACAACTAAACGAAATGGACTTTGGAGAAAATTGTATAAATATAATTAAAACAATTTATCATAGACAAATAACTAAAGTAATTGTAAATGGAGATTTTAGAGAAAATTTTAATATTAAAAAGGCACAAGACAAGGATGCCCATTATCCCCATTATTATTTATATTAACATTGGAAGTATTGAATAGAAATATTAGACAAGAGTCAGAAATCAAAGGAATGGAGATAAAAGATGAAAAATACAAACTACAAGCATTCGCGAATGACTTGGTTTTTATATTAGAAGAGCCGCTTGAGACAAGACCTAAGCTTCTGAAAAAGATAGAAGAATTTGGATAAGTGGCAGGGCTGAAAATAAATAGAGAAAAGACTAAAGTGATAACCAAAAACCTTACAGCTAAACAAAAAAATCAACTGTCAGAAAAAACAGGTCTTCAAATAGTTAAGAAAGTTAAATGCTTGGGGATACACTTAATAGCAAGATGTGCAACAATAAAAGAAGACAGCTACTTAAAATGATTAAACAAATCTAGAGTTGGAAAAATGGAAAAATCTACAACTTTCAATGTTAGGGAGAATAGCAATGGTGAAGACGAATATTTTACCAAAATTACTCTTTTTATTTCAAACAATACCTATAAAACTAGGAAAAAAATTATTTGATGAAGTAAATACACTGATCTTGAAATTTATTTGGCAAGGAAAAAAAGCCAGAATTAGATTGAAAATGTTACAAGAAGCAAAAGAAAATGGAGGATTTGGGCTGCCAGATTGGGCTTTATACTATCAAGCATCTATATTAACATGGTTAAAAGAATGGATAACCCTTAGACATAAAAGATTACTATACCTAGCAGGACATGACTTACAACTTGGATGGCATGCCTTCCTATGATATGGGAAGAATAAAATACATAGATACTTTCAAAACCACTATATAAGAAACACACTTCTTCTAGAATGGGAAAAGGTAAAAGTGAAAATTTATATGAAAATACCTAGATTGCTTTCAACAATGGAAGCGTTTGTTCACCCAAACCTAATTAACTATGAGAAAATTATGACTTCTAAAGACATTTTGAATATTGAAGGGAAACTAAAATCTAAAGAAAAACTGGAAGAACAGGGCATTGACCTATCATGGTGGCCACACCTGCAAATTCAAACAAGATATGAAAAAGATGCCAAAACATCTGGATTTTATAAAGAACAAATAGAATTTGACTAGATACTATTGATATCAGATGAAAAATTGATCAAGAATATTAAGTTTAAAGATGGAAGAGGAACAAATCAAAGAAACAATGATAACATGGGCAAAAAACTTTGGTCATAACATAGAGTTAAACTGGCAAGAAAGAAACTCTAAAGTAACAAAGGTGGTGGCTTACAAAGAAAACCTATATAAAATGTTTTATAGATGGCACTTACCATCTCTGAATTTAGCAAAAATGTTTAAAAATATGTCTAGCAATTGTTGGAAATGTAGACAAAAACCAGGCACGTATTATCATCTTTGGTGAACGTGCCCTAAAGCCAAAAGATTTTGGTCAAGAATACATATATGGTTAGAGAAAATGATAAAAAAATATAGATTTTAAGCCACAATTATTTTTGTTGGGTATAATTGTAGGAAATTATGAGAAAGAATGTGTATATTTAATGTTACATTTACTAACTGCAGCGAGAATTATATTCGTGCTCAACATTGGAAAGAGGAAGAATTACCAGCGGAGGAAAAGATAATCAAGAAAATTTTGGACTGTGCAGAAATGGACAGACGTACATTGAAAATGAAAGAGAAAGAAGATTCAGAATACTTTAGATACATTTTATCAATGACTAGAAAAATGAGGTAGAGAGAAAGGAGTTTAACATGTGTTAGTAAGCTAAATATTGGAACCCAGACAACATGTTGCTTATAAAATATTAAGGATTTGTGATTATAAAAAATTAATAAAAGATTGTTAAAAAAAGAAAGAAAGAAGCGATCTCCCCAGAGATGTGGGGAGAAAGTTTATCTCTCTATAAAATACCTAAGACTAAAATTGCCCAGCAAAAAATTGGGACCCAGGTTTCTTGGTACTTTTCCTATAGTCAGAATCATAAATCCTGTCACGGTTGAATTAAAGGTCCCATGGCTTTTAGGGAAAGTTCACCCCGTTTTCCATTGTACTTTGTTAAAGCCAATCACAGAGTCATCCTTCAGACCTATTCCCAAGAAGGTGCCTGGTCCCATTCTTGTAGAAGAAGAAACCCACTGTGAGATAAAGCACATTCTTGACTATATATAAAGGAAAATTATAATATTTAGTGCAGTGGAAGGGTTACCTCTAGTCAGACGCTACCTGGGTGAAAAGTACTGATGTGAAGGCAGAAAGGCTAATAAAAACGTTTTATGACAAACATTCTTAGAAACCCAGGAGGGATTCTTAACTTATATTTTTGTTTCCTCTACAGGAATTGCTTTCTTTTTAGGGGAGGTCCGACTGTCAACTCTACAATGAACCTGGCTGCAGCCATCTTGCTCGTTTTAGGTTGCCACATGAATGAGACGGGGTGCAGAGGATTTTTGCTAGTCTAAACAATTCTCTGTCCCATGAGAACCAAAGTCATTCTATTGGGTATGCTAGGGGATTTGGCAGAGTATTAGAAAGCCTGCCAAACTATTCTATTGGGGAACACAACTGATTGCATAGCACTGGCAGTGCATGCGTGTGTGCGCATGCTCACCCCCTGCCACTATTGCCACGAGTGTTGTACGGGCAGTGGCAGCACTGCTAGTATCGCGGGGCGGCGGTGTTGCCACGAACCTTGCACAGGGGTTAGCAGTGCAGCAAGTGGGCAGCAATGTGCCACGTGCAGATGGCGGCATTGCCACGAACCTTGTTGGGCAGCGCCAGCGCCATAAGTGGCAGGTGTACCACAGCACAATCCTCAACATAGGGGTGGGGGTGCGAGCCTCGCACTGGGGTGGGATTGCTGCAGGCCATGGTGTGATCATTGTGCTGAGGTGGCAGCATGAGCTTTGTGCCAGGGCAGCATTGCCACGGGCCATGGCTCAATACTCACATGGGGCGTGAACCTTGTGCCAGGGTGGCATCATGGCAGGCTGCAGAGCAATCCTCGCGCAAGGGGAGTGGCATGACCCTCGCCCCGGAGTGGCAATGCAAATCTCACGTCAGGGCAGCATTGTTACAGACTGCAGCACAATCCTCGTGTGGCAGCATGAGCTTCACACCCGGGGGCGGCATCCCTGTGGGCTTCATTCTAGTGGTAGCATCGCCGCAAGCCTGACAGCGATGGTGCCATAAACTTCACACAGGTGCCACCGTCACTGAGAGCCTCACGAGCATGCTCGCAGCCCCATTTGTGTGCTGCGCATGCTCATAGCCTGTTTGTATGTGCACATGCACATGTGCGCGTAAGGCGCCTGCCCCTCCCTCTTCCACCAGACCGCCAATCCAAAAAGGTTGATGACCCCTGGTATAACTCTTTGGACGGAGTTTTAGACTTGGTTTCACTTTTGACAGTGCTGATATATTGCATCCAGTAAACATATTCTTTGAGGAAGCTCTCTAGCCTTGGAATTCTGATTTGTTTGGCTCTATCTATCGGAACCTTGACAGATACCTTAGATACTTTAGAAAAGCATTACTGTATAGACTTACAGATAAGCTCTTTCTAGGATCAGCCAAATCCATTTTTTGTGGTGTACTTTAACACATCAAATTCTTGGCTTCTCAGTGAGTATTATAGAATATATAGTACCAATTTTTTTTTCAAACTTGCTTCTTGCAATGGCAGTGCTCAACCCAAAGCATGAAAGACTGGAGGTCTTAAACCTCTTCTCTCAGAAATCTCCTGAATCTACACAACCTGGGCCAGCTTCCTGCTCTAAAATAGCTTTTGAACATATTGCTGCCATCACATGCCCAGTAAGGCTTCCTATTGCTACCCGGAGGCCTCATTAGGCATCCTCCACTCTAGCTTTGACTTGTGGGAGAGAAAGGCAGCTCCTAAACCTTTTTATAGTGGAGTATAAAAATAATTATTACAGAAATAATTTTAATACAATTGCTTACCCGTGTGCTACAGAGGTATATGACGCTAGATTCTTGTCATGTCACCCCTCCTTGGAAGTGAGATGAATCTCACAAGAAATAAACAAAATCAAATAATACTTTTTTAAAAACAAAACTAACATGGCATACAAAACCTTGTTTATAAAAAAAGTGCAAGCTTATAAGAAATCATAAAATGGGACAGCTAAGATTAATGAGGTAAGAGAATTTCTGCTTTACCCCACATGTTAATTTAAAAAAGCATGTTACAGAAAATGTCCCTGTTGTAGAAGAAACAAGAACAAGTCTTAACTAGCATATCTAGACAAATGAAGATAATTTAAAACTTTGAATTTCCATTTCCATCTCTGTCTATGGAGATTCTCAGTCATCCAGGTCATAGTTGTCCCAAAAGTGCTTTTTCAAAAGACAACTGAACTTTTGAAAAAACAATTTTGGGATTTCCATCTCTGTTTCAATTTTAAAGCTGAAAACCATACCTTGAAAATTCAACTAATTTATTTGTTGTATGGTTATAAACCAAATGAAACGTATGGTGCTTCATGGACCACAAATAAAGAATTAAAATCTGAATATACCGGTAAGTCTCTCTGTGTTATAAACTAACACATCACATCTATCTCTAAGAATGTGAAGCCAGCAAAGGTAAAAGTCCACACAGCTACCAGTAGTTGTAATTTAACACCTTGAGCCAGTCACTCATTTTCAGTTACAGGAAGAATGCAATGGCAAACCATTTCCAAAAACCTTGCCAAGAAAACTGCAGAGACTGGTCTAGGCCTTTGCCAGGTATCAACAATGACTGGAAAGCACAGACATACAATCACAATGCACTTCCTCAATGTAAGGCTAGTATAAAATTGAATCATTCAACCATAAACATCTGGACAATATTGTCTCAGTTAAATGTACTTGTATGCCATTTTGGGGTTCTTAAAATAACCTTTTGGAAAACAAATATTCACCAAGCCAGAATTTAAACCTCAAGTCTTTGTTAATTTAAGATGAAGTAATGTTGCTGAAAGCCAACTCCAACTCTCTACTAAATCACTGTTGAACAGAAATTGTTATCTTCAATGGCCATATGCACAAGAAAGGAAAGGATACACAGAAGGAGGGGGAGAAAAGAGAGACCAACAGCCTCTCTTTCCTGCAGTTTTTTAAAACATCTTTGAAGTAATGGCAAGATAATAAAGCTTTCATTTTTACACTTTATTATCCAAAAGGGAAGTTCCACAGTTAGATTTAGATTTGAGGGTAAGTCCTAGTGAAGTTGATGCAAACAGCACATTGTTATAAGGGAAGCAAGTGATCTTTGGCTTTCCATGTCTCATTTATCAATTGAAATTAAAAATATTTTTGGCATTTTAAAGATTTTTAATATTTAAACATGTTAAATAGTAGGAAAAATATTACTTTTTCATGTGGACTTCCATTTGGAATATCACATTTACCAACAGTGCAAAAATGCAGAATCCTACCTTCTTACAATGAAACTATTCTTTCCTCTCCCCATAATACTTTTTTCTTTAAAAAAGATACCGCTGCTGTAGGTATTTTACTTTAAAAACAAGATTTTTCTTTTTAATTTTACTTTAAAAACACACCTACTAAAATGCAGCAGAGCTGGAATGTTCAGCAATATTAAACCAAATTACTTGATTTAAAGGCGAGAATGAGAAGAGAGGATTATGGGATTGGAAATTGGAAGCTTTAGAAAAATATTTGATATAAAACAGGGCTGGATTGATCCCACATAAAATTGGGCACATTATAGCAAAATTCACACATGACAATGGCAAGTAAATTATCTGGGGGAAACTGTAGCCAGATGTGTGTATACAGTAAAGGAGTAAATTAGATTTCAAAGAGATGGACATCCCACAAAGCAACAGGAAGCTCTCCCCAATTCCTATTCTTAGCTTAATGCATTAACTTCTGCATAACACTGAACAATGAAGTAAAACAGAAAGTACACATTATTTTGGCACCCAGTGACATCTGCTGGTTTTACTCTTCACCGTTGGCCATTGTACATTTGATAATTAAGTTAAAGAGCACAGGATATTCTTTGAAGTGGGATGCGTAGTGAATCATGCATATTGTATCATTTCAAACATGGGAAAAATTCTGAGAGTTTAAAAGCAAAAGTGTTTCTCTTACCCAAACAAAAATGAGAGACTGAAAATTATATGAATAGTAGTTTCCCAAGTACTCACCTTCTCTGCAAAGATACAGACATGTATCTGATGATAGATTCTGCCAAGAAACAATTGGCATACTTACCAAAGCTCACTATTAAATTTCAGCTAACTGGTTGTAAGGATTTCAGCATTAAAAGTCTTCATCAGGGTCCAGTCCAAGCCGGGAATAAACAAAATAGAAACTGCTTTAGAAAGAAGATTGTGTTTTATTGAAGAGCAAAGCCAGACAGAAGCTTGGCTTTGGGAAAGCTGACCACATGTTGCTGGGAGTGGAGGATTTTTATACTTTCAGGGGCTCTTGAGGTTGTTTCCTGTTCCTCTTTGAGGCTTTGTATTCCCTGTGACATGTACTTTGACCTGAGTCTAAGTGTGCCCTTTTGGTATTGGTGGGTTAATCCTATTATATCCTGAAGGATCATGTCTTTTAGAGTTTGGGTGGGGTATGTAGATTTTAGGGGTCTTTGTCTTCCTAATCTCATCAGCTTCCAGCTTCGTGGCTCCACCTTCCTGAATAGGATTATCACATCTGCATTTCTAAAAGCCGGCCTCTGCCTAGTTTCTACTTGGGGCTATTAAGAAAAACTTCCTTCTCTGGGGGGTGACCTCCCACAACAGCAATGGCAAGGAGGGGCTCCTGATGAATTGGAAATCCACAGGATACCACCCGCATGATTGTATAGGCGCATGATTCATTGTACAAAAGCATGTTGTTTTTGCTACTATGTGATTCATATAGGAATGAGTGAGGAAGGAGAAAATGTGACATTATTTGCACATTAACCACCAGAGTATATTTTTTCCAAGGCTGTTAGAAAAGACATATTCCTGCTCTCCTATTGGATGATGTGCAGTTACTATAATTTCAATTTTGAAAATATCTTGGTCTTCAGAAGGTAACACCTAATATATGATAATGATGATGATAAACTGAGTTATGAAAGTTCTAGAGAAGACTGCAGGATTTCCTATGCTCAGGTATCCTATTTAAATAGTGCAAATAATGTGCTAGTCATCACACATTAAATTCCCTTTCAGCTACAAATTGTAAATATTGCAGGCAAAAAGTCCTGGCACATCTGGTTGCTATTAAATGAGATGATGACTCATATTAAACTGTATACATTGTAGACACCAGCTTATATTAATTAAGCTCTGAAAGCAAGAATTTATTGATAACTCATTGGTTTTCAAGAATTAAAAATAAATGACAATACCTACTTTAAAGATATTTTTCTATTTTTCCTACCTTATTTTTGCAGCTAAAACATTATCTTGCCCTTTTAACTTTATTAACTAAAGCATCAATAAATATTTGTCCTCAGTAATTTAGTTCTTGTTTAGATAAACATATTAATTTAAAGGTTTTAATTCTATTCACATACTTTAAAAATATTTCCCAAATTAATCTGGAACCTTACAACTACAGTAACAGTTCACAAAAATTAATCAATTTTATTAATATTATTTAAATGCAGAGACTGCTATCTTATGTCTTGTATATTAATATGTATTGTATATTAATCTGCATAATCTTCAATCAAGATTAAGGTTTCTTAAAGTCAAAATATATTTATTTTATAAATTCCTGCTTGCAGACGCTGTTGGTTTTCTTACAAATTACTGAGCTAGAAAAAATAAAAAAGTTATTGAGGTTTAGTCCTTGCTATAACCATCATACTTAAAACTTTTCCACATCATTCAGAAGAACATGGAGCAAAACATTGTAGATTTAGATAGAAAGAAGATAATTTCTAAATCGTATGAATATACTTAGTACATTTCTGTATATGCACAAAAACATGTAGACTCTTCATTGTTAAGATCAATTTTATCTGTATGTGACAATTATTTTTTTCACCCCAACGGGTGCACAAAGGGAAACCAATCTCCACCAATACCAGCTTAGTGGACATGGTTGGGATGTAATTTACTGAGGGAGCCACTGCAACAGTGCAACACATGTTCTTATCTCAACCTAGGATTTACTGAACATAACTTTGAGCTGTTCAATTTAAGCCATTATTTTCTCTACAACCATTATGAGGCAAATGCAGGGGTTATTGGCTACTAGAAAAATATTTAGGGGGAAAGCTGAAGATATAAAGACAATTTAAAGATGGTCAACCTAGCATAGTTGTGTATTATAAATATGGCTTGTTTTTGAGGAAGTAAATGTGTTTGCTTACTTTTAATTCATATTTGATTAATTTTTGGTGGGAGACCTGGGCCCAGAATGATGACATTTGCCATTAGGGTAGAGCTGTTCAGCTTGGCATGAAAACCAACTACAGCTTCTTATCATTTCAGTTCCAGCTCCATCCCAGCAGTTACAAAATCCTGAAGCCTTAAACATTTAAATGGAGTTGAGATTTCATACATTCTAGACTTGTGGAATTTTGCCTTTTATTTCCTAAAAAAGCAAGTACAGGTAGTCCTCGGCTTACAACCACAATTGAGCCCAAAATTTTTGTTACTGAGTTTAGTTTTGTCTCATTTTTACGACTTTTCTTGCCACAGTTGTGAATCACTGCAGTTAATTTAGCAAGTGAATTTGGCTTTCCCATTGACTTTGCTTATCAGAAGATTGCAAAAAGTGATCACATGACCCCAGGACACTACAACAGTTATGTAAGTCAGCTCCCAAGTATTTTCTAGCACGTAATATGAATTTTGATCATGGGGATGCTGCAATGGTTGTGAAAACAGTCATAGGTCACTTTTTTCAATGCCATTGTAACTTTGAACCATCACTAAATGAACTGTTGTAAGTTGAGGACTACCTGTATATAAAATAACCCCTTACTTCAGTTCAACAGGACTCATTTGCAAACAAAAACTTATACCAGCAAGCAAAACTTAAAAAAACACAATTACCCCTTTGCATGTATTTTCTAAAACAGAATGTTGAAGTGATAATTAAGGGAAGAATTGATACAACTTGAACGTTACAATAAATGGGGGGGGGGCAGATTGGAGATTGTTAAAGCATCTCTTAAAGCTTATTTGAGAATTAGTGGATAACAGTTGATTCAAAAAATTCTAATATTTAACGGATGGGTCTTCCATGCTTATAACTCTAGTTTTCAATGTCACAAACTAAGAACTGGCAAAATAGACTATGACCATATAGAATTGCATAAGATATGCAGTTTTAATTTTTTTCTAGCACGTAATATGGAGTTTAATAGCGAACATGAACTTTCATACCCAGAAAGCCATTCATGAACCCAATTCAATACCTAGCACCCAAAATCTAGCTTATTCCTTTTACCTTGATGCATTTACTTCTGTAAAGAGTGGTGTTATGAAACAATAATGCATTTTTCGCTATAGCTCAAAAACATTTGAAATTTCTAATTGATTATAAACTAAAGTATAAAAACTGAAAGATTTAACTATGATTTTAGAAGTTCTGGATCTTAACATTGCTTTACTTTCTAAAATTTCAAAAGATTATTAAAGCATAGTAAATTTTCAATTCTTCCCTGTCAAGTGCTTGCAGAGGAAAAAAAAAAGCATATCACCTAAGAAAATCCCAAGTCACCATAGATGCTTCTCACTTTACTGATTTTTGTTACATCTGTTATTATTGTTCCTTCATTTATTTGGAAAAGGGCAGGATGATTTTAGGATACTATGTTAGTTAAATCACACTGTTGTCCTCAAAAATATAATCTTTAGTATTCAGAAGGGAAAAGTGTGGTCACAAAGGTATTGACCCCCATCTAATTTCATAGTTTTAAGGTTGTCTTTACCCACCTGAAAGCCAAAAATTATGTTTATGTATAGTATGTGTGCATGCATACATTTTTGTGTGTATGGGATGCATATTCCCTTGCGTGTGGCGAACACATATTTGTAAGGTTTTTAGCAGGCCATCTAAATCACACTTATTTGGAACATGGATTTTCTTTGAGTGATGAGACTGACAGAAATGTGCTGTAGAATTTGTTTTGCTTGCACATCCAAATACAGAGTTCCTCTGCTCACTTATTGTGATTTCAAGTCCATTTATATTCACCAAGTGACAATAGATAATCTGTGCCCAAACCGATACTTGGACAAGGGTAGCAAGACCTGATTTTCAGAAGAGTTCACACACTGGCGCTTCTTTTTAAGAAACAGAACAATTTTCTGAGCCTGTTAACAATAGCCAGGGAAGGAAGCAACAAGAGAAACTTGACCTGGAAACAATCACACCCTTCCTTTATGTCAACCAGATGAAAAATCAGGAACAAATGGTGGCAGAGTGGCTTATGGCTCTTTTATCAATGAAGACAGAATTTGTCTTTCCCCATGTCCTGTTTTGGCCACTAGAGCTGACAGGATTGAAAATGTCTGTCTCTTTTTTCATGGTGAATAGGAGGTGAAATACACATCTAATTTATTGTTTCAATCCTTTCCAGGCAAGGGTTCAATCATACCTCCTATAGTCCTGGGCAGGATCCCTGAAAATTAAGGTTGCCAATTATTCTAAATCATACTTAACTGGTTGTGATTATAAAAATGTAGAAACATTGTAAGAACAGTAAGTTTTTCAATAAAAAAGCAAAAAAGGTGAAAAAACAAAATAGAAAAAAGTTATGTCTTAAAAACTTAATTGTCCAATGAATGGTTTCTGATTTGAAGATAGTAACTGTTATTTTTTCCCCAAATATATTGGCCTATTTGAAGATGATTTAGGAGCTTATTCTCAAACCTTTGCCTTATATGATTGCCACCCTTTTAAAAAGTTCAATGTAGCTATGAAATCCAAGATTGGAATCTTTCACTTCTGTTATCACTTAACTTTGTTTTATTGCAATACCTACATACAAAATATTATTAACTTCGCCTATGATTTAGAAATTGGCTATTTGTAATTTATATGCTTAGCTAGTTTCTCCTAAATCATAGCCTAATTTACAGAACTTCCACAGATATTTAAAAGCCATGCTAAAGAAAAGAGGGGATTGGGGCAGGAAAAGAAAACTTGTGTGCCTGGTCCTTTCCTGACACATTTCTATTCAGAGTTGAATGAAAATTCAGCTCAGTGTGTTCAAGACATGTTGAGAAAAAAAGCATATATCTGTATTTCTCCATTACACAGTCTCACAGAAATCATTTTTTCTCAAGATCTTAAAACTACTGGATTCTGCATTCGTTAAAAGACATGTAAAGAGGCTAATGTCAAAGAGGGAACGTTTTGTTGTAAAAAAAGATGGTTGTCTTACTTGGTTTATAAAATATTTTTTTTAAAAAATGCTAATGACACATATGATCCCCACAACCAACCACCCCTCTCAAAGACAGTCAACAAAATGCCCCATTTTGGTACAATTATTGGTCACTTCATTGTAAAAAAAAATATATATATTAACAACAACATCAACCCAAAGGGGTCTGGCTACTACGGTCTTTTATCCAAATGCTGGTCAGAAAAATGACAGAAAAGTCCATTCCAGCAAAATAAAGTCAGTCACTTGGAGTTCTTGAAATTCTCTCCATCTTCAACAGTATGCCAGACATTCCCCCTTTGCAAAAAAATAAAAAATAATAAAAAAATCCTGTTCTTCAGTCCCTCTTCTATCCCTTGACCCTTGCAACACACTCACACAAAATATGACCCCCCCACAACCCCCATTTCCCTCAGCAGGAAATGCTGGATATCCAGTTTGTCACAGGAAATTGCTAAGTGCAGCTGCAGCCATTTTGTTTTCTTTTTCTTTCTCTTTTGTCAAAATGTGAAAGATCAAGACTATACAAGATTGTCCATTTTAAGGATTGATAGGGCTCACTAGCAAATTGCCATGGCTCGTGCTCTTTCACAATCCATCTCTCCTTGGCTGTTTGCTGGGGTTGACGGAGAAAAAAGGGGGAAACGTCTCATTGCCATGTTGTTGTTTAAAAAAGAATTTGTACAAAGTCCCAAGCTGGTGGCTAGAACTGGGGGTTGAAAGAGGGATGAAAATGAGAAGGAGAAAAGAAGTTAAAGGGGTCTGGATTTTGCAATGACCCCTGTTATCTCTCATAAACAGAGATTTAAGGGGAGGGAGAAAGAAGGGATTATATAATGAAATTAGTTTCCCACACTATCATCACCCACAAAAAAAGGAAAAGTACACCCCTCTGCTGGTTGTCAGCTATTGTGTATCCTGCCCCTTGCTCCTCTCCCACACAGCTACACATTGTTAATGCAGTGTGAGGCTTGTGAAGAAAGGGTTAATTAAACCACAGTGATTTCCCCCCCCCCCCTCTGTTTCCTCCCCATCCCAGATCTCCAGCTGCAATGTTATTATTATCCGGAAAAAGAAAACCGAATAAAGTACAGTAAGGAAGGTGGAAGATGAAAGACAATTCAGTTGGAGTCCGAATCAGAAGAGTCTCCTGAAGAGGATGAGGAACTGCTGCTGCCTTCTGATTCATTGTCCTCATCATCGTCATCCTCTTCGTCATCCTCTTCTTCATTCTGGGAAAAGAAGAGGCGAGTTACAGAGCAAGCCAAAGGGTGGTGGTGATGGGGAAGGTACAATGAGAATAGGAAACACCCTTCCTGTAAATCTGACAGAAGGACAAGGACAAGTAGAATTCCAGTTTTTAAAAATCTCAGTATCTATTCACCCTTTCAAAAGGTTGTTAGCTCATAGGCCACAGACTGTCAAGCGGCAACTCAAGCTAACAAAGGCCAGTATTATATACAGTTCTATTCTGTATCTTTGCCATTCTTGTTGTGCTGTTGTCAAAACACAGCCAGGAGGATTCTTTAGATCTTGAAGGGGTTTGCCACCACTGTGACTCCAGGATGAATTAAACTATTGTTTCTCTGCTGATATTATTAGTGGGGAAGCAGCAATATTGATTGCTTGAGGATGGGTTAGAGGAACTGTTAAAATTCACTGTTGGGCAATCCTGTGTATGTCATGTTTTGGCTATTCACAAAAAAAGATAACCTCATTATGTCAATTAACAAACCTGCTCAATTTTTGTAATGTTACATTTGGCAGAATACAACTGCTCATTTTCCATTGTGTACAAAAACCAATGCAGATGTCCCAACATCTGGCTTCCATTAATTAGGCTGTCTCATTCTAGGTAGTAGGGGACCAACTATTGCTGCTCAGTATGAGGGAAAGCTTTCTCATCAATGTTCACAAGCACTATTAAGACTTTACAAACATAAAGTGTTTTAGTTCATACTATTCTATCATTGTTATTCTGATAACTATTTGTTAATGGGATCACTCATTAGTAGACAAAGTTGAGCCAGTAAGGAATCACTGCCCTAAAACTTGCCATTCTTACAGCTAAATTTGCCCAAAACGTTTGAAGTGACTTTTTTCAACTTCATCTTAAAGTAGTTTAAGCTTTTACTGGGTATTATCTGAGAAACATCTTTCAAAAAATAAACCATTTTTTAAACTATGGCTTTCTGGAATATTTCAGTTATATTTCACTAAGAGGAATCTAAAAGAAATTCCCATTGCCATGATGCTTTGTTGGAAGTAGAAACTGCTCTATTCTGAAGGAGATCATGCTGTGGTACTTTGAAGAAGCCACACTGTCTGAAGTTCTTGGGGATAAGCAGAGCCTTACCTCTTCCCCATCTTCACTTTCCTCTTCACTACTTGAATCTGAAGAGTCTCCTCCCTCCTCAGAGGAATCAGCATTCTCATCATCCTCTTCATCTTCCTCTTCATCCTCGTCATCATCATCGTCATCTTCATCCTCTTCCTCAGATTCCTGTGGATATAGAGAGTAGATTAAAAGGAAACTAGTTTTCAACCAAAGGGCAGGTATTCATGAGGCCCACAATGAATTAAATCTAAAGCAGCCGTAAACATATTCCCATATGTCTTAGTGCATAGTTAATGGTAAATATATGCAGAGTCATAACTTTCTCATTACTATGGTAATGGGAGTAATATAAAACAAATTTTAACTTTCTCTTTAATTGAGCTTAACTGATGGGACTGCAACTTAATTTGATTCAAATAAGCAGGCAAGCATTCCAAGGCACTTAGCAAATAACATCACTGACCTATGGCTGCAATGGATAATTTTTCCTTTATTGCTGATTGGCAGAAAGAGAGCTAATGGGAAAATTTAAAACTGTTGTACTAAGATCCAAAATAGGAAAGGTGCTTTGGATCTAGTGTGCCACACCTTTTCTTGCATAATAGCTGCCTTATCCCAAGAAAATATGGTTCTGAGTTATGAAGGTAGCAGATGGGTACAACCACAGGTTTATCACTCCATTTTCCTAGAACTACATAGCTGTCTTGAAAGATCAGGAGAAGACACAGTTTCTTTAAAGAACTGCAAAGTACTCCTCTAGATCTGAAGCAATGTTCCCACTTTGGGTATGAACATTGCACACTTCTGGAAGATTATATCTCTAAGAAAAAAGATAAAAAGGAAGTTCAGCTTGGATCATAGTGACTACGGCATAAGGATTAGCTAGAAGATCCATCAACTGTAGAAATATTGTTCTGCTCTTATTTCTGCTGAAACCACCCGCCCCATCCCAAACAATCAATTATTGGGTACATAGTTTCTGGATTTTACATTATTTTCAGGATTCCGTTACTACTTTGAAAATACCAGCTGATCTCAGGAATTCTTTGTTTGGAATTTTTCACCAGGTAATAATAGCTGTGTAACAGAGACATGGCACTATTAAGATACTTACTGATTTGGCTTGCACTGAAGGTTTCATTTTTGGATTTGGGCCTCGCATCTTTCCCATATTCTTACGTTTCTGATGAGATAGAAGTGGAAGGTCAGAGAGACAATCAACAAGAGAGACTACTCCTTTCACAAATCAGCCTAAAGGAAGCACAATTTCCCTTGGCTACATCTTTTACGCTTACTTATTTATAGCCTGTGACTCTCAAACTTACCTCTGAATATAATGGCACTGTGGAACCTGATGCCAAAATAGTGAAAAGGCCTTGAAGACAAAACTAACTTCACCATTCCACCCAAAGATAATGTTCAGCTAGAGAATTCTTCTTTCTCCCCAGGAGAAAGAACATTTATCCTTTACTGCAGAATTGGCCAAGGATTACTTTTAATACTTTGGGGCAGACAAAGGACTGCCATGTGATTGAGATTGCTCCTGGGGAGACAGATTTTGGTAGTTTTCTTTGTTTTAGTACAGTGATGTGTCTATTTTGGGGTACATCTCAGTTTTTATCTGTTTTCTAGTCCCAAATGGCATGGAGTTATATCACCAGATTCAGCAGTTAAGGGTCAGAAGGGGCCTGTAAGAGCCATAAAATAGGATCTGAAGACTATAATTTGTCCACTCCTGACATACCACTACCACCAATTTCCTTTGAATTTCATTTTAAATATCTGAAAATTGATTGCGTACCTGCTTCTTTCATTTTGGTTATTAAGCCAGCAATTTCTAAATAGTTGTACCCAGACCACATTCTCTCACGTTACAGCCTCTGTACAGTAGTTTTTGCTAACTTTTATTCTATCCTGATGTAGTAGCCTCTGGTGAACATGCAGGTGAAAGGCAGCCAGCACATATATCACCTAATTTGGTCTTCCCCAACTTGACTGCATTTCTGCTGATGATGGAAGTTGTCCTGTATCATCTCTAGAAGGCATCAGCTTGAGAAGGGTAAACTAAACATATATATGGTTAGAATTCCTGGACAATTTATTTGTTGTCTAACAAAACTTCACCTTTATCTTCAGCATGAAAGTTCAAAGCAATTAAAGTGCTTTAAAAAGCACCATATTCTAATTAAAGCTTCATGCCAGCCCTGAGCACATATACTTGGAACTAAAAAGGTGCAAGTGGATGAAGTTGCAATGGTCACAAATTCTAGTGTGCAGTTCCAATAGTAGCCACTTCAGTATTGCTATACCCAATGACAGCATATCATGAACCTAAAATCCTATTAACTCTGAAAACATTCACCCCCTCATGTTCCATTATATCAATAATTTGCTGCACAATATGGATCCTGAAATGCCTGGCAGACAATGCCACCTTCCTTTCAGAGCTACAGCCCCTTCCAAGCTATGTTTCATTTCACGCAAAAAGTTCAAGAAACATCCTTTTCAACACAACAGAGATGTAAATCTCCCTCCACAAATACTTGTAAAATACTAACACTGGAGGTATGCTCTTTGTAGGCAGCTCTCTCTTGCGGTGATAAGGTCTGTAAAAAAAAAAAAAAGATGAGAATAGGAAACCAAGATTAAAAGATAATTGCTGAAGCAGGACAGTTGAGAATAAAGGTGACTTGAAAAATCTAATTAAAGGTCACAAAGGACACATAACTTTGTGTCACTGATAATGGAGAGCAGTACAGTGTGTGTGTGGAGGGGAGTATTTGATCCCCTGCTGATTTTGTACATTTGCCCACTGACAAAGAAATGATTAGTCTATAATTTTAGATAGGTTTATTTTAACAGTGAGAAACAGAATAACAACAAAAAATCCAGAAAAACGGATTTCAAAAAAGTTATAAATTGATTTGAATTTTAATGAGTGAAATAAGTATTTGATCCTCTATCAATCAGCAAGATTTCTGGCTCCCAGATGTCTTTTATACAGGTAATGAGCTGAGATTAGAAGCACTCTCTTAGAGGAAGTGCTCCTAATCTAAACTTGTTCACCTGTATAAAAGACACCTGCCCACAGAATCAATCAATCAAATTCCAAACTCTCCACCATGGCCAAGACAAAAGAGCTGTCCAAGGATGTCAGGGACCAGATTGTAGACCTACACAAGGCGGGAATGGGCTACAAGACTATCGCCAAGCAGCTTGGTAAGAAGATGACAACAGTTGGTGCGATTATTCGCAAATGGAAGAAACACAAAATAACTGTCAATCTCCCTCGGTCTGGGGTTCCATGCAAGATCTCACCCCATGGATTTTCAATGATCATAAGAACAGTGAGGAATCAGGCCAGCACTACATGGGATGATCTTGTCAATGATCTCAAGGCAGCTGGGACCATAGTCATTAAGAAAACAATTTGTAACACACTACACCACAAAGGACTGCAAGGTCCCCTTGCTCAAGAAAGCACAGGCCCGTCTGAAGTTTGCCAATGGGCATCTGAATGATTCAGAGGAGAACTGGATGAAAGTGTTGTGGTCAAATGAGATCAAAATTGAGCTCTTTGGCATCAGTTCAACTCGCCGCATTAGGAGGAGGAAGAATGCTGCCTATGACCCCAAGAACATCATCCCCACCATCAAACATGGAGATGGAAACATTATGCTTTGGGGGTGTTTTTCTGCTAAGGGGACAGGACAAATCTTACTGTCAAATCTCGGGCGAGAACCTCCTTCCTTCAACCAGGGTATTGAAAATGGGTCATGGATGGGTATTCCAGCATGGCAATGACCCAAAACACATGGCCAAGGCAACAAAGGAATGGCTCAAGAAGAAGCACATTAAGGTCCTGGAGTGGCCTAGCCAGTCTCCAGACCTTATTTCCACAGAAAATCTGTGGAGGGAGCTGAAGGTTCGAACTGCCAAACATCTACCTTGAAACCTTAATAACTTGGAGAGGATCTGCAAAGAGGAGTGGGACAAAATCCCTCCTGAGATGTGTGCAAACCTGGTGGCCAACTGCAAGAAACATCTGACCTCTGTGATTGCCAACAAAGATTTTGCCAGTAAGTACTCGTCATGTTTTGCGAAGGGGTCAAATACTTATTTCACTTATTAAAATGCAAATCAATTTATAACTTTTTTGAAATGCATTTTTCTGGATTTTTTGTTATTATTCTATCTCTCACTGTTAAAATAAACCTACCATTAAAATTATAGACTGATCAGTTCTCTGTCAGTGGGCAAACGTACAAAATCAGCAAGGGATCAAATACTCCCCCCCCCACTGTATTTCATAGATAGAAAGGACAACTTCATTTAAATTCGCAGAGGACTTTTTTATTGTGTCTGTATTTTATTGTAATTTATCAGTGATACGTTACCTACACTCTTCCTTTTCCCACTTCAGAACTCACCTTTAGCCACATGTCCAGGTGCACTTTGTACTGTTTCTGCTGTTCTTCAGCCAACTTTTTATACTGATCCTTTTGGCTCTGAGAGATCCGTTGCCAGCGGCTCCCAATCTCTACCATCCGCTCCTTCAGAGGAAGGTGGTTGAGTTCACCGTTTGAAAGCAACTCCTGAGAAAATTTCTGATATCCATTCCTGGTGTACAGAAGTTATGGAAACTGTCTATTACTCTAACTTATTTTTCAATTCAGTGGAACAATACTATTTAGAACAGGTAATTCATTTTTAACAATTTCATAAATCATTGGGAATTAATACTGGGAGATATTCTTGGCTATCACACTCTAGACCCATTAGCAATGTTAGCAAAGGTAGGGCTTTGTAGATAGAAAAATGAAGCCATATAAGTAATTAGTGGCTGGGATCATTGTTACAATAATGGCAAACTTAGTTCCAATTAAGCAACATCTGTTTCATCTGTTCAATTTCCTGACACATAAAAGAGTTAACTTTCAGAGGTATGATTCCCACAAAGTGTGCAAAACATCTATTTGCCCACCTCCCAAAGTCCTTACAATGATCTTACAAACTCAAAACAGGAGCAGGAAAAAAAATAAAATAAAGTGAGATGCAACAATACTTTGACACAATTTCCAGATTCTTGTTTAAACATGTTTTTCCTTCCTTTCATGAAAGACATTAAGAGGTTTCACGAGATTATAATTCTTATTTTGCTTTACTACATGTTTGTAAATTAGGCCCTTTTATTCTGTTGTTTGGCTAGATTGAATGAGATTGTGCAGGATAGAGTAGCGCATATGCATACAATATACTTGAACTTCAATACAATTTTAGTCTTAAGTTTCTTTTAAAGTTTTGAGAAGTTTATTGAATAGTAAACTTGTATCTTATAAATAAAACAAAGCAATAAGAAAAAGCGTATTCCACCCCCAAAGAGTGGATTAATACTCTAAAAGTACTGATCAGCCAAGCTATAAAGGTTCTTCTGAATTCAGACAACCTCACATTTATGTATCGTATTAAGCCAACACTTACATGGGGGGTTTCTTTGGCTCTCCCTGGAATTTCATCTTCTTGGAGGCATTTGTTGAACATGGTGGTGCCCTCATCTCACTCAGTTCTCGCTACAAAAAGGAAAAAGAGAACAGATAGCTGTCCTTTCCTTTTCCTTGAGGTTTTAATAAAATATTTGAGTTTTCAACGAGGAAGGAATAGTTAGCTCTGCTTATCCTTTAAACCATAACTTTTAATACACAATACTAAAAATTAAAATTTTGGGTCAAATACACAATTTGACACTTTGGGTAGGTAATGCTTAATATTATTCAGCTATTTAACAACCTGTTTAATAGAACAGGAATATTTCCAACATATTTTCAAATATATTTGCCTGCAGCTAGAAATCTGATTGATGGGGTTTTTTAAAATGAAGACAAAGAACTTTGTTCAATGCCAGATTTATTTATAAGGTTGCTCAACTCCATACTAATGGTTGCCTAAATTCCAAACTAAAAATGATACAAGTAAAAAAAAAATTACAAGGGTCTAGAACAAAAAACAATCCATTCTGAAAACTATACACATATGTGACCTGATGTGCAATCTAATCTGAGATCTGGGGGAAGACCCTGATTTTAAGGGCTGCTTTAAACAAGATTGGGGGGCGGGGGGGGGGGCGGGGTAGACAGACCACAGAAAAAATGTTGTTCCAGAGAGTATGTTTCCTAAGTCCTCTCAGATATCACTCCTTAACAAATGGAATAATGAACATCTCAACTTTGTCAGTTTCCTACATTCCTAAAGAAAGGACAGATACATGCATGCTTGCTCTAATATAGTATAATTAGTGCCTCATACTTCATATCGTTTTTGATCTTCCGCTGCTTTCTTAATCCACATAAGTTTTTCTTTTTTCTCCATATTATTCCAGGTAGTTTCCATGGCCTTTAGTGCTTTCCCCCTGTCATTCTGAGTTAAAAGAAGGAGTATTATAAAACTATATGGACTCAATAAACTGCAGAATAATTCCAAAGGTGTGGTTCCAACCATTTCAAAACAAAAATAGAACATGTGTCTTTCTGTTCATGGAACCCAATCACTTAGCACATTCACTTTTTCTTCCTCACGTATTTCCTGGCTTAACCTCTGTCTTCTCCTCTGCTGTGCTTCCTCTCCATCTTCATTTTAAGTCCCCACTCCAGCATCCTTTCCTCCCACAAGTTCTTTCCACTATTTATAAGGCACCTGGCAATAATTATCCACCTTGAAGGAGTTGTTAGGAGGAGGAAAAGGTGTATTTGTGTACGCATGTGTGAAGCTAGAATTGGAAACTGGGAAAATTAATAATGGAAGGCATACATGTTTTGTAGTTTTGCCCTAGAGTGTGCAATATGGGCAGGAAAGGGGATTCAGACTGTTTCTTTTGATCTAGACAGATGTCCCCCTCCCCTCCAAAATCAAACTGAACAGAACCAGACTTGATAAAATCTTAGAGAAGAATTGTGGAGGAAATCTCAAGGCTATGAAGATGTTTCCTATTAGGACCATGCCTGTCTTTTTTCTCACTTTACCTTAAAGCGGGCAAGATAATCTCCTATAACACTTTGCTGCCAGATCTCCTCAGCAGTCTTGGGTGACTCAGGAAGTTTGCCACGATCTTCCTTGTCAGAACCATGCTTTTTCTCTGTCTGAGATTTTAGGGCAGCCTCCCGAGCTTTATATTTGGCCTAGATAAGGAAAGAGCAAGAAAAGGCAAAATCTGTGAGTTAACTAAGATTCACTGGCTAGTCAAACATAAAAAAAAGTTGTCTGACTAAACCCCAATGTAATTAAGCTCTGAAAAAGAAAGTGTTTTACAGAAACTTGGCTTAAAGTATCTTAAACTAGTTCCAAAAAAAGAAAACGAGAGCACTTGATTTGGTTTATTCACCATGGCTAACTATCCAGGAAGGATACTGCTGTATTAGGAACGTTCCACATTAGAGTTGATTTGACCCAGCAGCACTGGGGCCTAGAAACCAAACCCAATTTCTCCATGTAAGCTTGCATTAATCCAATAATATACCTAAAGATAATCTGAAACAAATGAGACTATGAAAAACAATATAATGCAGGTACAATTCCACACAGTTAGATAAATACTACTGTTGTAGTCAAATTGAGAATATTGTGTTTGCCAATAACACTAACAAAAATACATTCTACCCAGGACATCAACAACTCCGCTTCTAGATAGATAGTTAGTTGACAAAAAAGAATAATGAATTTATTTTTTATGATCCAGCACTTTTTATGATTCTAAGTCTAAACCCTACTGCAGTGAATTTGTGAAGGTGCTTCAAAATTAAAAACATAGCATGTGCTTTAAAAAAAGACAGATGGATGGAGACTTGAATTATACAAACCATGCATTAAAAACACACATGGAAATTAGATATCTACATAGATTTCTACAGAATTAAAATTCTGCAAGGAAAAAACATAGCCCCTTTCAGGATTTTTTTTTTTTTTACTTAAATAACTTATTATAAATAATTGGTGAGGCCTCACTTAAAATCCTCTATGGGAAAAGAGATTATCTACAGGACAACAATAACTTTTATGTATGTAGTCTTTGTCATCCCCCCCCCCAAATCTTCATGAATATTTCCAAGAATAATTTACTAGAATATAAAGATGCTTTTATATAAATACTTAAAGGAACAAGTATACATGTATATTAATAGCGTTATGACAGTATTTCATGTTTTGACTTTTTTTCCAACAAAACAATAGAGCATAGATTTCAAAGTAATTAGAGTATGTGTGTGAACCCTGCTACTTTTCTTCATTTGCTGAAAAGGTTTAGCCAAATCTAAGTTTCAGTGAAAGAGGAATTTAGATTTATTATTGTATTATTTATAAGATAGACATTCTAATTTGTTTTACAACATATTTTATTTTTTCTTTGTTAAGAGGTAAAAGTTGAATTTCAAAAAAACACTTCTAACTGCTATCTTTCAAAGACTTTCTGCTTTTAAATTATTTGTTTCAAACCTGAAAATATGCTAATGACAGACCAGGAACTGATAAGTTTTTATTTAAAATACTGCTACCTGGAAAGGCAACACTAATTTAAATGGACACATGCTTTTATTCTCCTTATAGAAGAACTGGGTGCTTAGGTGCTTGGTAACGACACGTATTTATGATGGTTGCAGTATCTCAGATTCATATATGATCACTATTTGAAATCTTCTAAGCTTGTTTCCAATGAGCAAGGTCAATAGGGGTCTGCTTAACAACTGTGACCCCCACAAAAAAGTTGTAGAATCAGGTGTGATTCATTTAACTACCAGCCTGCTTAGCAGTAGAAATTCTGATCCTGTGGTTTAAATTGAACCTGTATCGCTTTTAGTTGTTCTGGTTTTATGCACTTTATGCTTTATATTGGTGTGCTTCTATAAAGCAAAACAGTGAGATATAATGAAATAATTAAAAAACCCAGATTATATGCATATTGGAGATGTGGGCTAGGCCAATCAGGATCCAGCTTCCTAGAAATTTCCAAAACTTCACTTTTTCCCCCTTCCCTCACCCCCACCCCCAATATGCTTCCAGGGTACAAAGCTAATTTTAATGGTCTACAAGCGATGCTTATTCCCACCAAAATCCTCCCCCTAAAATGACATGGATTTTGAAATAAGAAGAAAAAAAAAAAGGATGAATATCCCAGCTCTAGGAAGGAGGCAGTGGCAAACCATTTCCAAAACAAATACTAAAGGGATTCATCCAGGCAGTTGCCAGGAGTTAACACTGACTCAAAGGCTTGAGTCAATAAGCTTAAATAAAGCAATTTTTTAAAAAAATCATCCCACTTTTCATTTGGGACTTTCTTGCGTAAAAATGCTTTTCAGCTTAGGGATGAGTGTACAGACCAAGTAGTTTGATAAATAGCCCTGTCTTTACCCCAATCCAGTCTCTGATGCACATGCTGTACCTAAACGATATCAACTCTATCTCATCCCTCTCAAATTCAACTTTCTAAGTGGCAATCAAGGTGCATGTACAATTTCTCCACAGTCCCAGACACACCCCTTCTCAGGCTTCTAAACCAAGCCTCAAGACTTCTCTATTTAATAATCACAGATCTCCTGGGAAATGGCGATTACTGAATACCTAATAGGCTCTGACTGGCCTCATTTTTTCAACATGAAGGTAATGTCAAGGTCTGATTCCATATACAACACCCAGCTAGGGATGGATGGATAATAAGAGAGGTAACACAAGATGGAATGGTAGGAGTGTCCAGACTGTGACGGAGCTTGGTGTTCATCACGGTTCTGGAAAATCCCAGAACCTACTGCAGGTTTCTAGCAGGTTTTTCCTTTCCTATTTTTTTTTTTAAGGGTGAGGATGAGGGTCAGTTTTCAACAGAAAAAAAATCCACGTGACTAAGATATCCAAGAACGCATGTTTCCCACACCTCCACCCCAAAAGATAATTAGGATAATGTGCATCATTGATTAAACAACCTTTTTTTTCTCTGAAAGATCATTCCACATCCGTGCCAGCAACCGTGCCAGTTCACTCTCTGATAGTTCGGGTCGCTCTTCCTGCAGCTGCTTGCGTTTCTCCTCCGAGAAGATAAACATAGCAGAAACGGGTCGTTTGGGTTTTTCAGAACCTCCCTGTTAAAGAGCACAAAGGAACTTGTGGTTGTGGAATTTTGCATTTATCTTTTTTGTTTGTTTGAATTATGGAAAGACCAAATAAAAAATAGTAAAAGGAGAAATTTAATTTTAGATCTGCAAACTTCATTTACTAGATTAATCGATTAGCATCTTACTTCATTATTCAATAGAGGAAGACATTTATACCAGTGAGATCAAATTTTATTTGGTGAGCTGTAAGTTAAAACAATTTTTGTTTAGTTGCCTTAATGCAATGAAAAATGAAAGAAAAAGAAAAAAAGCGTTTTAAAGATGAGTATTTGAATATAACAGTGATACTGATAATTAAAAATAAATCAATAATTGCATACATCCAATATCTCAAAAAGTTCCTCTGTTTTTAAGCACATATTTAATTTAACTGATTAACAATTACTAGATTAAAATGGACATGATATATTAAATAAGCTTTTTCCAGGTTTGCCAAACTGGAGAATGGTGGCATCACATTTAGTAATAAAATTTTTAAAACAAGTCCAGCAGCCATTTAAATGAAGTCTTGAGGCTGGTTTAAATATCAAATTAATTTCGCTGTTTCTACGTAAAGGTACATTCATATCCACAATATATGGGTAGGTCACCCACCTTGCTGGCATCTGGTGATGACTTCTTAGAGGCAGGGCTGGTGGCACCTTTCTTATTTATTCCCAGCATTTTTTCCTCTCCCAAAACTCTCTGTTGTTCTTCTTCAGGCAGGCTCTAAAAGATAATGGTATTATTTTTTTAAAGGGTTTTAGAGGTATTTGTCATTTTTTCTGCCTAGCAAATATGACAACCATTTCAGTATCAACAGAAATCTCTACATCTGCCTATTCATTTTCTTCTGAAAAGAATAGCTTCCCAAGAAGATACTACCCTAGTAATACAGGTAGTCCTTGTTTAGTGACTGCCTCAGTCAACAACCATTCAGTTAGGGCAATGATAAAAAAATATCTTTGTGACCAATGTCTGCATTTGCAGGTCTATAAAGCAAAGGAAAGCTGAAATAAGATTGTAAGTCCAGCTCCAATTTTACTTAGCAACCACTTTGCTTAATGAGTGAATTGGTCATTAAACAAGAACTACTTGTACAACATCTACATTGTCATAATCTTTTACCTGTTTTCCCCTGCCTTGGAATTAGAATGCTTCTCTGAAAATCACTGAAAAACTTATAAAATATGCTGAAGGGACAGAAAGCATGAATGCAATCTTGTGTATACTACTCACAATCTTTTTCAGGATGTTTTATATGACGGAGGTCCAACATATAGAAATTTGTCCAACATTTCTTTTCAAGAAATCTAGTGTGATCCACCCAAATCATACAGATTGGCATGTAACATAGGGAGACTGCTAGACTGCATTTTGAAATACAAGCTCAAATAGAAGAAATAAGAGTGGCATAAACACAACTGCAAATTAACAACTCATTTCTCCTTGCTAAAGAAGGAAAATTCTGTTTTGGCCAGAGATTTGAGCTCTTTCACTATGGTCCCTGTCAAGGATTTTTTTTTTAACTGTCCAATTTAGTGGGCTCCAAACATTGAAGAAACAATAGGTCAGTGGTTCTCAACCTTTTTAATGCCACGACGCCCAACTGGTCGTAAGTCGAGGACTATCCAACCAGTCATAAGTCGAGGACTTTCCCTGCCCGGGAGTGCCACGCATGCGTGGTGCCACCCCCTGCGCCGGCTGAGGCGTAGCTGGCAAGCAGCAGAGACGAAGCAGGCCGGCCACCGGCTGGCCCAACCCAAGGGAGGTAAGGCACCCGCCGGACCCCACACGCGCCAGCAACCCTCCCTGCGCCCACCGGCCTCCCACCTCCCACCCCTGGCCCTCTTTTAATTACATTTTTAGTAGTTGCTCAACAGGGAAGGGTGGAAACTTCCAGACAGCTCGCCTTCGCTGCAGACAACTTGCGGCACCGTTTGCAGAATGGAACTTTTGGCGGGCTCAACAGGGCAGAGATAGCCTGGACAATTCCTATTGGCTTTTGAAAGCCAATAGAATTAGACTCTATTCAAGAGAGTCTATTTTATTGGCTTTCAAAAGCCAATAGAATAAAAGGGAGTAGCACAGCTAAGGAAAAAGGGGAAAAAATGGCGGACTGCGTTATTTGGCGACCCCTGTGAAATGGTCGTTTGACCCCAAATGGGGTCCCGACCCACAGGTTGAAAACCACTGCAATAGGTTCTAGACCAGCAGTTCTCAACCTGTGGGTCGCAACCCTTTTGGGGGTCGAATGATGCTTTCACAGGGGTCGCCTAAGACCATCGGAAAACACATATTTCCGATGGTCTTAGGAACCGAGACACTAGTGAGAATTTCTGCTCAAGGCTAGCTCCACCAGCCAGCTCGGGCAGACAGGAAAGCAGCCACCTCAGCAGCATGGCAGGGCTGTGCTACCCATTGCAGAGCAGCTACTGCCGCGTCGCCACGGCTATGAACCTCCTGCTTGGCGTCTTTCAGGTCCTCTTGCCTGGCTTCCGTCTGGGAGAAGCGCAGGGCCAAGGTAAAAAAAAAAGCCTGGCGAAATACTCCCGAGGGGTAGCGTCGATCTGTAGTGGGAGGTGAAGGGGGCGGGTGGTCGACCAGAAGGGAATCGGGTCTGATAAGGGCGAAAGTTGAGTGAGGTTTTCCCCCTTGCCCCTCTCTCCGCCTCCCTTTGTGCAGCGGCGTCTCTGGCTGCTGCCTTCCCAGTCGCCGAGAAAGGGAAAAAAAAGAGCCATGAGCGAGTTCCCCTTTCTGCCTCATTGCTTAAAGCTTTTTTTTTTTTTAAAAAAACGACCACTTGTTTATAACTCCTCAGGGCTTGTTTGCATGAGCTTGTGGCAGATCAGTAAATAAAGGGGTGGAGGAGCCAAACCGTCCAAGGCGTTTGCACCCTGAATGTGTGGATGCTGCTTTCATGACTTGCCACTACCGCCCCCTCTCTTCCCGCCCTGCTCTAGCAACACGCTGTTGCTGCTGCTGCTGGCTGAGGCGCCGAGCCGGTCCCCACGCCTCCTGGTTGCCTGGCCGCACCGGAGTCTCCCCCACACCACCTGGCCCGCCTCCCTCGCCATCGGAGGGCATCTGTGTGTGTTTCCAGACCTTACTGGACTATCATCCCCAGCAGCCCTAAAAAGTACTGTGGAAGAGTGGGGAATGCTGGGAGTTGCAGTTCATCACCATCTGGAAAAACATCTCTCCAAAGATGGATCAATCCTTCCTTCCTTCCATCTCCTTCCCTTCCCCTTCAATCTCTCCTTCCTTCCCCCTTCAATTTCCTTCCTTCTCCATCTCCTTCCTCTCCCCTTCAATCTTCCTTCCTTCCATCTCCATCCCTTTCCCTTCAATCTCTCTCCTTCCTTCCTTCCCTCTTCAATCTTCCTTCCTTCTCCATCTCCTTCCTTTCCCCTTCAATTTTCCTTCCTTCCTTCCATCTCCATCCCTTCCCCTTCAATCTCTCCTTCCTTTCCCTTCAATCTCCTTCCTTCTCCATCTCCTTCCTTTCCCCTTCAATCTCTCTCCTTCCTTCCTTTCCCCTTCAATCTCCTTCCTTTCCCCTTCAATCTTCCTTCCTTCCTTCCATCTCCATCTCTTCAATCTTTCCCCTTCAATCTCCTTCCTTCTCCATCTCCTTCCTTTCCCCTTCAATCTTCCTTCCTTCCCCTTCCCTCCCTCCCAACATTTTTGAGCAAGGAAGAGAAAGCTTCTCCAGCGAGCATTGCTATATTGTTTTTGTGATTAATCACTATGCTTCAATTATGTTCAATTCATAACAATGAAAATACACCCTGCATATCAGATATTTACATTACTATTCATAACAGTAGCAAAATTACAGTTATGAAGTAGCAACAAAAGTAATTTTATGGTTGGGGGTCACAACATGAGGAACTGTATTAAAGGGTTGCGGCATTAGGAAGGTTGAGAACCACTGTTCTAGACCAGTGGTTCTCAACCTGTGGGTCGGGACCCCATTTGGGGTCGAATGACCATTTCACGGAGGTCGCCAAACAATGCAGTCCGCCATTTTTTCCCCCTTTTCCTTAGCTGTGCTACTCCCTTTTATTCTATTGGCTTTTGAAAGCCAATAGAATAGACTCTCTTTAATAGAGTCTAATTCTATTGGCTTTCAAAAGCCAATAGGAATTGTCCAGGCTGTCTCTGCCCTGCTGAGCCCACCAAAAGTTCCATTCTGCAAACGGTGCTGCACCAGTTGAGTAGTCCTCAACTTACAACCGGTTGAGTAGTCCTCGACCTACGACCGGTTGGGGGGTCGCGGCATTAAAAAGGTTGAGAACCACTGTTCTAGACAATAAAGAAGTGTTCATAGCTATTACCTACTCACTACTACCCCATCCTTCCACACTTCTATTACTTCTGCTGCCACTTCAACCACTACCCCTTATGAATTCTCCTACTCCAGGTGAATACTGCTACTAAACAATTATCTGCTTCAGACTGCTTCACTTCCAGCCATAAACACTTCTCTCCCATACCCAGCTGTCTCTCAGAACAACTTTTATAGCCAATGATGGGGATGATGGGGAGAGGACATAAAGAAACAGGATGACAGCAACATAGGTGCTGATCATTTTCTGGGCAGCCTGCTGCCTCAAAGTCCCATAACAATTAAAAACAACTTAACTCTGAAGAGTTCAAGAACACAGTGGATTATTCTCCCATCCTATGCCAAATTGAGATCAGTGAATAGTTGTAGTGATTATGATTTAACCAATGTCAAGCTTTTTCTAAGTTTAATTCATTTAATTGGAGATAGTTGAACATGTGTATTGGTATGCTGTGGGTCATACTCACCTCCAGGAAACGCAAAAGCTCAATTTCATAATCTTTCTTTTTCTACAAAGGAAAATATCAAGAAGATAAAATTAGTTTTTTGAATATGCCATATGGTCCCCATCTCCTTTTCCTATCTCCATCCCTGTGTTGTCTTTCTAAACAAATTGATTCTCTTGATTCTTACAATTTTGTAAGATATTTGTTTCTAGAAATTTTAATGAATTACTGGATTTGGGACCAAATATTTAACTGACACTTGAATGATGTCCTCCAGGTATTCTGGATATGTATTTCCATTTACTGATCTAGCATAGCTAATTACAAAGTATTCTGAGAATTGTAGTGCTAAGCATTTTTTGGACACCATGTCACCGTCCTATTTTAACATGTATATGATGGTAAGTGTACATGGGGTGGCAACTATTGCCAAATGACATTTTAAATTATAAAGTTGGACCTTTTAAAATAAAGAGCTTGGTCTTTACTCTAACCCTCAATTATTTCATTGATGCTTTATTTGTATCAAGTATGTATGGATGAGCTTTAAACATAAGATTGTAAGAATCAAAGAGAGTCTGGGAAAGCAACTAAGAAACAGGAACATTAGAAAGGTAGGGGCTATTATACCTACTAGTCTTTCTTAATTGAATTAAATCTTGTAGCAAAAGAGCAACACTCCTTCTCAAGAGCGCTACTGTTATATGCCTGGTTGGTTAATGGAAGTCGACCATCACTCCAAATGCGATCCTGGAAGGGTGCAATGGATCTGACTGATATCCACCAGATTTCAACTTTCTTCTCAGCTATTCCATCCCCAAATCAGCCAATTATGAATGTTTATGTTTAGTATTGAGCACTTGAAATAGGGTTAAGATTCTATTAGCACACCAGCAACAATATTTACCCATCAGCCTTCATACTCCATAAATTAATTGAGAAGTAGCTTCGGTGATTTCCACAGCTTGCAAACATGAGTACCTTGAAATCCATATGGAGACTGCCTTGTCTAATATGCTTTGTAATTTTCAAATCCTCCATGACAAGTAATGGGTCTTGTCCAGCCAGAAATATTTGGTAGAATTAAGACAGAAGATTGCCCCAAGACCACATAATGGCACACCTACCAGCTTTCACTTCCCTGTCATTATCAGACTACCAATTGTTCTTTCATTTGTAAATTACTAATCGTTTCTGCAGGTCTGCCTTGGGAAGCAAAAATATTGTGATAATTTTCTGGTGTCTTTGGGATATTTCTTTATTGGAAAGGTACAAAGTGTGATGATTATATAGCCAAGTTTTCAATCCTGTTGCTCTCACTCACACACAGTCTTATATGTATATGCTTTCTTATTTTTTGAAGAAAATGTGTGCATCATAGGTGTGTGTATATATGTATCAGAGGTAATGCTCCTGCTTTTTTATTTATTTCTGAAAAAGGTAGGGTTCATTTATACTTAAGGAATGAAACTAAATGAAATTACTGAACTAAAAGAGCAAAGAGCAAAGAGAGGGATGCCTGATGACAATTAAAAAGTAATACTATTGTCAACTCTACAATGAACCTGGCTGCAGGTATCTTGCTCGTTCTAGGTTGCCACAAAGATGGGAGGGGGTGCAGAGGAATTTTGCTAGTCTAAACAATTTAATGTCCCATGGGAGCCAAGGTTATTTTTGTCAGATGGATTGGGAGGGGGAGCTTGCATTACTGTTATAACAACTAGGTAATAATGATGAAAAAAGTGAGGTTTTGAACACTGCATCTACACACCCTTTGGCTAATCCAGCCCAGAAAGAGAGAGACAAAGACAAGGACAGAGAGATAGAGCCTTGGCTATAATACATTCAACATATTGTTCCAATTTAAATTTTACAAGTATGGCAGAGATAGAAAAGTTCATAGGTATAGAGTCAATCGACTAGTGCAGAGATGTGTTTCAGCTTATATCAAATGAAGTTATGAACAGCCTGCTTGGATGATCCAGTCATCCTTTGTGACTTTTGCCCTTCCTGGGAATTTAAAATGGGCTAGAAAGAGCTATACTATCATCACTGCTATTATTAATATCAAATTCATAGAGGATGCTATGGGTCTAATGCAGGGGTGTCAAACTGCTGGCCTGCGGGCCGGATACATCATGCCTAAACCACGCCCACCCCATTGCTGGCAATGGAAAAAAAGTAGCAACATGTCACGTGACGTTGCGAGTTTGACACCCTTGGTCTAATGGATGGAGGAGATTCTGAAGGCACAGGAAAGGATCTGTTGCATTTTTGTTAAACAATTCCTTGCTTCAGCTGTTCTACATCAGTCCTTTTCTTTTATCATAAATTGACTACTATTTGAGGTTTCAGTGTGCTCAGGTTTAAACAAGGAACCACATTCAATTCTATGTCAATTAAAAAAGGCCGAAATGAAGTCTAAGAAAATCATAATTGATATCGGATGATTAAAGCCAAATAGGTATTAACTGAAATAAACACATTCTGATAAATATATAGTATATTAAAATGGCCAAATTAAGCAACTGACTTCTGTTTGCACTCGTTATTTAATTCAATGGTGAATAAGGGTAGAGAAAGTACCCAGTTTTTATGAGGAACCAAAGGAGATGATTTTATTATGGAGAAAACTGGATTGCACTCTCATTCTATAGTAGAAGGCAGACTCAGAAAGCTAGCAGCATGTTTTGGTCCTCAGAATCTCTTATGTCTAGGTACAGGCAAAATTTCCAGTCTTTTTCTAGAAGAAAATTTTAGGAGAAAAAAAATCCTGCTCTGCCTGCTTTTGGGTGCAGTCCTCAACATGCAGCTGAAATAGCACATTCCTATATTACAGACAAGATGAAACTTGCAGTGACTAACATGACTTGTTCAGGCAGTGAGATGTATTTGAATTTTAATTTATTTCCTTTTGCTTTGAGAATTCATGCAAACTTAATTTTTCCATGTTAATGAGTTCATAATGGTCTCAGGTTTGAAATTTCTCTTATCTGGAATATTAAGAATTACATTCTGGGGCATCTCATAAAAATGGCTGTCCTTCCATAAAATGGCTGCCATGAGGGACAAAAGGGCACAAAAGAGCTAAACAAGTGGAATGGATTCACATAGATTTTTGGCATCACCAAGTGTTTCCTGCCACATATTGTTTACCTGATTTTTTTGTGGAGACTAGAGACCTTCTTTGAATTCAGGAAGAGGATGACATTGGGGCTGGCATGTTTTACAGCATGTTTTTCTCGCTTCTGCTATTTTTAATTAAAAGCAAATTAATCTAGTATGGCAGGGGAATGATAGGCACCTAAGGGCATGCCTGTTAACATCACATCAGCCAAGGAATTGGTGAGTCACTAGCGCAACTAACGGATGAGATTTTACACATCTTATTTATTCATACTGCATGTAGTAACATTCAGTTTATTTGCACCATAAATAATGGACTAGATTTCCAAAACAGTGAACATGACTATCATACTGCATTTCTGAATGTGGATAAATATAATTCTCTATCAATGATGGGATAGCCAGCTGACCCAGAAATCAGGGAGTAGATTTATTATTTTTTTCCAGAAAACATTTTTAATACTTGCTCCTCCAGCCCTGCTTACCTGATCACATTTTCTGTGGTAGGCATCCTTTTCCTTTTGGGAAAGAAGTTTCCACTGCTGACTGCAGAGCACCATCCGTTCTGTGCTTGGGACATCTTTCATGTTTGCCATCAGCTCAGCACAGTAAAGAGAATAACTATTTCTAAAATAATAAGTTTCTTTATGTAGTACTGTCCCATTGAATTAGTACATTCTATACCAACCAATAGCAATCAAATGCCTGTGATAATAATTCTGTGATAACTCTTGGAGATAAATTCCCATTCAGCTACAAATTTTCACTTTGGATGGGGATTCTCATCAATAATTTAAAATAGAGGCCCATAACTTTTGGGGCATTCAGACTCCCACAAAAGCCTTGAGTGCCCCACAAAAAGATATTAGCAAATTAATTAAACAAGAGAACTGTTAAAAATCCAAAGCACGCTGCATGTTTTTAAGTACATTACTTTTTTAATTCTATTTTTTTCTAATCCAACTTCTTAAGACTAGAGTTTCTAATAGGCCACCCATTTAACACATTTGTCCATTTAACACATGTGGTTTAGGAGACAACTTATGGTTCTTCAGCTGTTCTTCTCGGAACCTCTGACAATAAATGAAGAAAATGGGTAATGTAATTTTGAGGTAAAAAACATAAAAATTGTTAATATAAGCCTTAATATTGATACCTTCCAAAAAATCCATGTAAAGAGCTCAAAATCCCACAAACTCAAGAAAAGAAAACCCATCTCCACTTGCAACTTTAGTACAGCTATAGTAGTCTGTAGCCTCTTCCCAAACATTCAAGTGCACCCCTCCACTTCAAAATCATTTGCCACTTGCAACCTTGGAAACCAGCCACTTGTCAACTAGTGTCATCCAACCCCACAAGCATCAGACTAAGAAAGAGAGAGAGGGACAGAAAAAGTATCTGTTTAAAACAAGCTTCCTTGCTCGCATAAATGTCACAACTTTGGATGGTCTTACACCAATTCAAGGTTGCAGTGGGTTTTTTTGTTGTTGGGGTTTTTTTTTTTTTGAGGTGTATTGTTCTCTCTCAGATTTTTACTGGAGCACTGAATTGGATTTACCATTGAGAGGGAGATGAGAGCTAGATATCTGCAAATAAGAGCTGAGAAATAACCTGCAGAAACATAGCAGTAAAGTTTTACTTCAGCAACATATCCTTCCTACAAACTAGGACTGAATCCCCCCAAATAACCCACCTTCACAGCCAAACAGTTTGAAGATGGCAAATTTGTTCAAACAGAACCTCACCTCAGAATAAAAGCAATGGAGGGAGATGCTGGATGGCCTTAAGTAATCCTTCAGCTAGATCCGTGTTTTTCAACCTCAGTGAATTAGAGATGTATGGTGTTTCAACTCCTGGAATTCCCCAACCAGTGCCTCAATAGTTTGAGAGTAACAGCATCACCTGCTATGTATTCCCCATCCTACAACACTATACAACTGACAGTAAACTGTCTTCCTTTTAAATACTCAAGGGGCCATAGACGAAATCTCCATCGATTATGAGAAACAATGGGAAGGGGAACAATTTAGAGAAAATAAACATGGGCACAAATAAATTCCTGGAGCTTTTAGCCTTCTTCAAACTGCACTGTAGTGAGGATAAGTATTTTCTCCCCCTTAATGAAGGAAAGAAGTATCAGAGTGCCCGCAGGGTGCGTGCATGAAAAATTTGCAAAATGTTTGGCACAATGTTGTAATGCAAGCCTTGCCTCTTGTGTAAAAGGCAGGGTTTGAATCACAACACTGTAATTACCAATTCACACGTTTTGACTTCCTTGCAGATGCCAACAACCACAATATTAGACCTCTGTTGGCAACTGAGGAAACAATGAGGAGCCATGTTCTGTTCCCGAAGATAACTGACATCCAGACGCTATACCAGATCGTACCTGCAGAGGTCAGGCTTTGAAATGTTCTCTCACTGCACTCTTACCAGCTGAAATGGCCTTTTATCTTTTTACAAGCTTTTATCTTTACTGATTATGCCTTGTGCCCAATATTATCTTATTTTTTCAAAACTATGGTTTTGTGGTCAGGTTTTACACGTTCTCATTTGATTGTAAGCCACTTACTATTATTATTTAAACTAAAACAGTCAAAGTTCAACTCAAAGGAGTTCTAGGTTCACATCATTTAAACCTGTTCTAAATTATTGCTAGTCTTTCTTACTGATATTATTATTTTAACTGCTGTCGACTTCTGTATGCTATGAGATTTTTCTAGCTATGGCATACAATTACTACTACTTCTACACTGAATCATAACATAATTGGACAGGTACGATACATTGAATCACAAAAACCTAATCAGCATTGTCATTAAACTAAGACAGCAGTTAGCGTATTAAGTGACCTAGTTAAATGTGTTGAATGAACAGAGCTACTATGTGATATGCTGGGACAGGGTTCCTTTTGCCACATAATGGATGTAAAGAGGATCTCCATATTTCACCCGTTCTAGGAAATATATGCAAAAATACTGCAGAAAGGGAAAAAGCCTTTCCATTTATGACTATCCCAACTTACGGAGGGGGTTTGGTGGGTCGCCCATCAAACTTGTCCTTCAACTGCCTCTCTGCTTTTGTTAGGGTGGACCGTGGTGGTGCTCCCTCCTCAATGTTCATCTCTGGATGCTTCTGTATATAATCCCGCATCATTCCCTGGAAACAACAAACGCAGAGGATGGTTAATACAATATACAGCGACAAAGCTTTGGGGGTAAGCCCTTCCTAGGCTCTAGGGTGATGAGGTGGGCAGAAGAGGACCCACTACTTGGCCCTGACCAATTTCAACTCTGGATGGATGAAGCAGAGAGGGTGTTGCTTTGCAACTACCTTCCAGCTTAGTAAAAGGGAGTGGCACCCACAAATCGGCTCTCGGAGCGTGGCTGGGTTTGGGCAGCCGCGACAAGGCCGGGCTGAGCATAGGGGGGAGAAGATGGAGGGGAACGGTTGTGTGTTCCCTACCTCATACTCCTTCCGCTGCTCCAGAGCCTTATGAATCCATTTCAGCCTTTTTTTGTCCGAGAGCTGAGACCATTGCTTGCCCAACGCTTCCTTCACCTCCTTCGTGGTGGCCTGAAAAACCCAGGTGGGGAGGGGGAAATAAAAAAAAAGTAGGTACAAAGGGGAGGGAAACACTGCTCACCCTGGTGGTACAGCAGTGAATTACACTAAACTTTGGGAAAGATGAATTCTCATTGTGGTTTTTTGTTTTAAGTATCTTTTTCTTGATCCTGCAAGGAAGCAAAATGTAACTTGCTGCATATGCAGATAATCTATGAGAATTCTGAATAATTTTTCTTTTGGGGTTTAAATACATATAAAAAGGTTTCAGTCCCATGTAGGCCATTTGTAAGGGTCTCATGTCTTTGCTCTCTTTCTATCCTTCTCTTTCTCACCAATTAAATCTCTGGCCCCAGTGACTGACCCAGATTGGATCCTGCAACATTATCCTGGGACATGTGTATTTGCTTTCATTCATAAAAGAAACTGTCTGAATAATGGTAATTATGGAAACTAATGTAAACAGCAAACAAATATTACAAACAAACACTAGGAGCAGCATATCACACTCAATGTTTATTCTACACACTTCCAAGTGTTCCCTTCCACGCCTCCAACAAAAACAGGAATTAGTGACCCACAGGGTTTTTTGTAATGATCCTCTTTGGCTTCATTCTATTTACCATTCTAACAGAATAACTGGAAGGGACTTTGGAGGGTTGGACTAGAAAGTTTCAGAAAAGCAATTGACCAATCTCTTCTTAAAAACATCCATTGATGGAGACTCACAACTTCTGGAGGGAATCCTTCACAAATCTAACACTTTAGAAACCATTTGTACATGTGACTGTCATCTTCTTATGGCCATGAGTTCCATGAATTAACTATTCACTGCGTGAAAATGATTTATCTATCCTGTATATTTTGCTTATCATCTGTACTTATTGTTTCAGAAGAAAAAGTAAATCAAAAGCCAGCTATGCTCTAAAAGGGCACTTAGGGCTACTTGAATGAATAACAAAAAATTGCCCCCTGTACCGAGCTATTTGAGGAAGAAATATCTGAACATTCAATGCCAGTTAGAATTGAAAAAAACTGTCAATTCCTAGAGTAAACCATTTGTCTTCACTGCCCCAATTTTTGCTTTTATGATGTTGAAAGCCACTCAGAGTTGCCCGATAGTGAGATGGGCAGCATATAAATTTAATAGATAAACAAATATTTTTCAAGATTATATTTCCTCAATTTTTATTTAGCTTTCATAGCTGTTTCTTGATGCTTTGGCAGACCTCTCAGAATCAATTTTACATATTCAGCGGAATCAAAAGACAAAGCTTTTCCTGAGTGTAGTATCTCCAGATGTAGATGGGGGAACTGCTTTTATCTGAATGCTTCATTTATTTAAAAAAGTAGGAGCCCTCTATAAATAAAGAAAACAATATGAAGAAACATGAAGCTGAACACTTTCTTCTGACAGATTATGGGTCATATTGCAAAATGAGGTTTTCCGATAAGAAGAAAATGTTCATGTGTGTTATTAGAATCCCAAATATTATAACCCAGGAAGGCCTTTGCTTTCTGCTTGAATATAACCCATACCCCAGGGCCTCAGCTGATCAAAAATTAAAAGACTACAGCTTTATATTTAATTTTTCCTTGTTCTGCTTTCAAAAACAGCCTTCTGTCTCCCTCTGTTTCCACTGCTTTCCCTGTGCTGTCTTTCTTCATGCCTCCCATGCCACCTTCACCTCAAACTTATAAAGGGAGAGCTACTTACATCGGGTCGGACTTTCAGGTAGATCTTCTTCTCGTGAGTATACCAGAGCTGTTGGGGGGTCTTGGGTTTTTCTGGGATATCAGATTTCTTGGCATTCTGAATGAGGTCAGGATGGTCTTCCCTTCACAGAACAGGGATGGTAACAGGGGATGGAAAATGTAAGGCATCACCATACGGGAATTAACAAAACACACTTTCATATAAACCTCTCTAAGGCCCTACATACCAGTCCCCACTCTTGAATGCCAAGAAATCCCCAGAACTGCAGGATGAATCTGCCCGTAGAATTTTATTTTCTCTCCATAAAAAAAATATTCCCTCACAATCCTTCAAACATGGGCAAAGAGGGGTCTTCTGACATAACACCAACGTTTGTCCTCGGTGCAATTTCATGCTTCCACCCCTCTTGCTCTGAAACTTTCTAATACCTAAGAGCAAGACAGGGGACATGGCAAAAAAAAAAAAAAAAAAAGGTATGAGCGCAAAGACTCTACCCACTACCTACCCAGACATTTTTGGAGAATGAAGATACATGAGTTTCTGAGTTGAATAAAAACATTTCAAGCATACACACACACACACACACACACAAACAAATCTACTGGCTGGCAATGAATGCCAGCAATAAAGAGAGGAGGAAGATAAATAACTGGATAAACAAAATGACCAACAGCAATCAACCAAGCAGCTGTTATGCTAGATAATGGGACAAATTTTCTACACAATCCCTTATCAAGAAACATTCTGTAGATACAAATGCTCGGTACATCCATTGTTTTTGTTTGGTTCCCCCTCCCCAAACCAAAAGTTTAATTATGTGCTACATAGCAGGAAAGGCAGTTCTCTTCAAATTTGGGGAGGATGATGGTGATTGTGTACTGTAGAATATCTGGCTGGTCTACATTATCCTTTCTCAATTTTTTTCTCCTAAGATATTGTGGTCTACAACTTCTCTAAGTGCATATTGATCACTTACTTATGTGTCTGGAAATGAAGTTAATTATAGTATAACATCTTGGGATTCAACATATCTCAAGCTGGGAGCAGCTGCCTAGGTAGTAGATCTTTTGATTTAATTCAACATTTGCTTAGATGAGTGCTTGAAATGTTTACATAGAAAATTCTACCTGCCTAAAAATATATAGTTTTGCAGACTTTGTTATTCTATCAGTGGTTTAAAAAAGGAAAGTGTCACTATGCTATAGAACATATAGCTTTGAAGCCAAGGAACCTTCTAAGCACTACTTATTTTTTCTATTCTCTCCTTACCATCTTCTAATCAAAGCAGCTTTCATAGCAAAGTTGAGGAAAACGTCCGCTAAATGTGTGCAACTGAAATCTACAGCTGAAAAGCCTTAGAATGCTAATGGATACAAGCAAGACACTGTTGCTTAAGATCTCTTACCTAAATCTTGCCAGATTCCGCTCAAAATCTTGTTTCTCTCGTTGGAAATCCTGAATATACTTCATCTAAAAAACAGGGAGAAGAGGAAAAATACTCCACAGCTGCTATTTATATATGAGGTAGCTAATTGTCACACGCAAGCTCTCTCATTGGAGACAGAACTGTCTTGAGTCTTTAAGAGCTGTGGTGTGCAATGGTTATAATGCAGTATTGCAGGCTAATTCTGCCAACTGCCAGCAGTTCGATCCTGATTGGCTAAATATTGACTCAGCCTTCCGAAGTTGGTAAAATGAGAACCTAGATTGCTGGGGGGGGGGGCAATATGCTGACTCTGTAAACCACTTAGAGAAGGCTACAAAGCACTGTGAAGCAATATATAAGTCTAAGTTCTATTGCTATTATACTGAATATCTACTTCCTCTAATTCTATGTTCTGAAATTGCAGGTACGTGTATGTGTGTGTACGTGTGTGTGTGTATGTACACAAAATGCCCATCAAATCTTCCACAGGGCTGTTCTTTATCTCTGGAATGGCATGAGAAATTCAATTTCTTGGCATGCAAAACTAAACTGTTCCAAGTAAGTTCGTCATAAAAAAAGGCCAACTGGATAGAGAAATTGAGCAGAGTCTACCACAAACATCCTTACTGTCCTTTCTGAACTCCAGAAAGGACAAAGACCGTATGCTCTTCAATGCTTGAAAACTGATAAAAAACAATAGAGAAGCTGGCAAACCAGCCATTTGCGGATTCTATCTAGGCAGGTCACTCCAAAATGCTAAACAACTTTAGTGCTGTAGCATCTTGGATTCTTCTTAGCTCAGAGCTAAGAATTGTACAAATGTTAAATGCTCCTCTATTCAGGAATCTTTGCCTCCAGCCAGCAAGGCTCATAAAGGTTAGTTTGGGCACACTTGTATACACCAGAATGTCATCTTGCTTCCAGTTTAGTTATGCAGAGATTCAGATTAAGGAGGCTTACATTCACAAAGGTGAAGAGTTTACTGCTTCAGCACTAACACTGTGCTGACCCCACTTGTATCTTTTGTTGGTTTTTGAATTTCTTTTATGATCTAGAGAGCGCTCTGTGTTTTTACCATTTAAATAGTGGGATGCAGGAATTATAGGTCTGGAATTCCATGCACCCTATTTTTAGACATCTCCAGAGTAATAGGGCCAAAAATATACTTTGAATTTTTGTTCCTTAGAGCAGGGATCCCCAACCTCTGGGCAGTATCCTGGTACCAGGCCATGGCCTGTTGGAAACTGGGCTGCGCAAGCAGCAGGCGAGCGCGCAAGCCACTGCTGCATGGAACCATCTACTTTCCCCCCTGCCACCACCTGCAGAACTGGAAAGCTGGGGATTGCTGCTTTAGGGTTTCTTTTTTATACACAGGTAATTCTGTCTCAGCGGCTGCCCAAGTTATGACAGATCTGCAGAGTTCTGATGGCCACAGCCACCTATGTGGTTATGTGATTGCATTGTGGGCATTTGGCAACCAGCTGGCATTTACCACCCTTTGCAGTGTCCTGTGGACCCACGACCATAATTTTCAGCGGGTTTTGTCAGTTTCCACCTAAAAATGCCCATAGGATAATGGATTTGTTTAACAACTGCGGTATTCACTTAATGAGTGCTGTATTTGCTTAATGACCACTGCAAAAAAGGTCATAAAATTAGGTGGTCTTGTAGTGACCCGCTTAATGACTGCCACAACTTACGAACGTAATACTGGGCTCAATTAGAGTCTAACATAGGGACAACCTGTGTAGGGGGATATTAATAGACAAAAGAGGCACCTTGAAGATGCTTAGACAACTATTTCACACTTGAAACTGTCACCCAGAAAGAAATAAGCAGTATATCAGCTGATAGTTGAAATGCGGATCTCATGTTATATAAAGTTGAAGTTATTCACTAAATGTCAAGTGATGCCAATTCATCAGGCAAGTAGAATCAAGTTCCTTTAGTTATCCACTTTGACAGAAAGGCATATAAACATGCCCTTTGCAAGGGAAGCATGCAGTTTAAGCTCAAGATCCTAGCAATTGAGATTATTGCTAAATAACAGTCTAAATAACTGTTTTATAAAAATCATTTTGTGGTTCATTATCTGTTTTATAAAGGTAGCACATTCACAGAGCACTTGAGAAAGGGAATATTCTTTTTCGCAGAAGGTGCACAATACATCATTTGTAGGTACTAATTTCCCCAAGGAAAAAAAATGAGTTTTTTTTCTTTCTCTTTCTCTTCCTTGCATAGAGTTTTGCTAGAAAGACCAATAAAAAAGTGGCTTGCTGTCGGTAGGCAAAACTGCTTATGGAATTATGCCATTCCTGATACCCCTCATCACATTCTAAGTATGTACTGCTCACCTTTTTCTTTTCGGGGAGTTCCTTATATTTTTTTGAAAGAATCTTGGTTAAATCCAGGTTGCTCATCTCTGGATGTAGCTTAGCATATTTTGCTCGCTTTTCCATGAAGAAACGGAAATACGGAGTCAAAGGTTTTTTGGGGAAGTCAGGATGCTTCTGAATAGGGGCAGGAAGTAAGTAAAGAAAAAAATATTTTGAGATGGTCTCTTTCAAAAAAAAATGGAAAAATTAGAGTTTTACTTAATCCTCTAACTCTATTTTGTTTATAACATTTGTTTGCTGGAATAAGGTGGTAGCATATTTAAGTGTCACATGTAAATTAAATTCAACCATGAAACTCCAGTAATCTTACTAAAGCTTTATTTCAGCTTAGCATATCTGATGAGACATAAAAAGTATAGCTACGTCTCAAGAGACATCTAAAGAATTAAAATGAGTGTCTGTTTTGTCATTGTTTGTTACTGTTTTAAACTACTTGTTCCTCTGCTGAAACAGATTAAGTTTGTAAGGAAGGCCAGCATAGAAGCCTATCAGTCTTCCCAACCATGCATCTATAATCCCCAGAATTCCCAATCACTTTCCAACACATCTGGAAAAGCATCAGATGAGGAAAGCCCACTATGTTATCTGCCACAACTTGTACCTTACCTTCAATTCCTAATTATTATTGTGACATATTACTATTATTTATACTATACCCATGTTTTCTCTCCTTTCATTCAAGAATTCAGGTTGATATATAGTGTTCTATTTTCCCAGCACAAGAACCTAATGAGGTAACTTAGAAAGAGAGTGACTGGACCAAAATCTCCATGTAAAGCATGTGACATCTCCAATGTAGGAAGACCAATAAGTTAGCAATATTAGACTAAACGAACAAATCATAAAAAAGTTACTATATTCAAAATGCAGTACCATAAACTTAAAGGCATGACCAGAATCTTGAGTTTATCATTAGCAGCAGTGTAACAAACTGGAAAAGTGTTTTATTAAAGTGTTTTGCATTTTATTCACAAATCATACATATTGATAGAGGAATATTTATAGTTCAGGTTGAACTTGGTTCTCTGAGCTTGGTGGTTTTCTTGTAGACATTTCATTCACAAACTAGGTAACATCAGGAGTCTGACTGATGTTACCTAGTTTGGTAATGAAACATCTGCAAGAAAACCAAGTTCAAAGAGCATCAAGGATCCCACATACAAAATATTTCATTACTTAAGAGCACGGGTGTCAAACTCGATCACATCACATGACATATCATGACTTATTTTTTGCCTTTGCAGGAGTCGGGGTGAGCATGGCCTGCATGTGAGGAGGCATAGCCAGTTTGATACCCTGCTTTAGAGGCTTCAAGCTTCAGTGAACATTGTATCAATTAGGGGGCTATTAATTTTAATACCTTTTAATAACTATGCTACTAGTTAATCTTTCTTTTAAAAAATGGAATGGAGAACTAGTTTTCCATAAACCTTCCACAAAAATAAAGAAACCTGCAAGCCCTCCAGATGATACTGAAGTACAATCTTTTTATTCTTTACAGTTGAGGAAATCATCCTGGCTAGGACAGCTTGTGATTTCCAAGAGCTGCTGGTTCCTCACACTTGTGATAAACCTGACTTTATATTGCTACTTCAAAGATCATTGCAGTTTACAAGAAATTTAACTTAGCCTTTGTTCCAATTGTTCACATATATTTGCACATCAATACCTATTCAACATCTGATTGCATCTGTTGATAAGCTTTGTCTGTTAGGCCAAAGGAAGACACTCCTATTTTAGAAGGCTTTATTTCATACTCAACCAAAGGGGGGAAGGGATTAAGGCTAAGTTAAACTCTTTTTACTTTGCTTACTGCAGAATGTAGTACACCCTAATTTGTCTTATCTTTCCTGCCAGTGGGTTTTTTTTTAACTAAACATCACAAAACATTGTATCTCTACAAAGTATATTACATTTGTTTGGTATAATAATTGCTGCCACGGGGACCATTGATAGATTATAATTCTACACATGGACCCAAACTGCCTCCAAAGATTGGGTTTTAAAAGTCTACATCTGTTTTGTCATTAAGGAACAGGTCTTCCATATTTGACTGATATTTTTGTTTTTTCCAATTAAGGACTCTTGCTATTGGCTACTTTTGTTAATTATTGGTCACTAGTATAGTCGCTGTTAGATTATATGCATTAAAACTTTTTTTAAAAAAATAGCTTTACACAATATGTACATCTTTTTCTACTTTTCCTTTTTTATGGCTATGTTATTAAGTTCTTGTTTTTTTTTTAAAGAATCTCTTTGCTTTCTTTCTGTAGTTATCAGGAGCCAGAGTATTTTATTTGCTACCATCCACTCTATATTAAAAAAATGCAGGAAAATATTAAGAGATGTTTTAAATAATCCAAGTTTTACAAGATAAATTATTTGTTAAATTCAGACTTTCAAGGCAATATGTCCCACCTATACGGGCAGAAAAAGGAAATAGCATCACAAAAAGAAAATAAAAACACTACACTTACTTTGGGCTTTAGCTCTGCCACCTGGAAAAAGAACAGCCCTCAGCTGAACAGCAAATAAGTATTTTCTTCTGAATACTGTACTTTTTAATTAAATAATACACTTTTTAATGTTTGATATACAAGGCTATATAACAGGGTTGTTTGGTACACAGTGCTGTAAAAATCCAGTTGCAAACTAGCAGAGCCCATGATATATGCAAAACACTAGGGGTGCAGCTGTCTGGACTTTAGCTCTTTTCCAGAATTTATTTTCAGAAATTATCAAAACTTCAACCACAACATGGTTTGCTATATGTAAGAATGATTTAGAAAGAGGACACATGTATATGTGAGAGGAAGAGGTCTTTCAAATGATGCATCAAGAAATCACCTAAAAACATAGCTACTCTTCTAAAACCAGCCCTTGCACTATTCCCCAAGGTCACATGATCATAATTCACGTTTGGCAATTAATGTTTCTCAACATCATTCTCAATCTTTCCAGCCATCTTTCAACAGCAAAAGCTTTGCTTAATGACTGTGATTCATTGGGACAGATTTCCTTAAAAACCTGGCCAAAAAAATTGTAAAACTGGCTGCAGCTTACTTAACAATCTTCTTGCTTAGCAATAGAAATTCTGGACCAAACTGAGGTCATATTTGAGTCAAGGACTTCTTGTTCAGATTAAAATATTTTTTTTACTGGTCCAGACCATTAATTCCAACCTCCCAACTTGTACAAATCACAGAAAATTATCCCCCTCCCCCTCTTTTTGCTTTTCTGTAATGTAACATTGAATGAAGGCATATTTCCCTATCCAGATGTCATCCGACAATTATCTGTTAGACAATGTAATAACGTTTGCAAAGACCCACACAAGAAACAGTATGAGCAGGCTAGGGTAGTGAGATTACTCAAGTTTATCTTGTCCTCAGAGAAACCCATCATGATGTTTATTAATTCTGCAGAAATCAATATTCTGGATTTTGAACCAAGAATGGAAGCCAAAACGTCTTCAGCAGAATGTTGAGCAATTCAGTTGTATTCCAAATAGAGGTGGCAGAAACACCTTCTCTTCATTGTCCGCTGATTAGAAAATTGGATTATGCAGAGACACAAGCTGTAATTTGCCATGCAAATCATTATGAGGAAGAGGAAAGATCTCACTACTTTCAATGTGCATAATGGGGCAAGACTAACATCATCTGATTGTGGATAAAATGTCAGGTCCATGAAATTGTTTTTTTCTATGATCTGCATCAGAGAATGGCCACTCTGATTCTCAATCACTTTTAATAATTAAGACCCTTATTATCATAATTGTAATAATTCTTTCTTGGCACACAATTTGGGATGAGTTATTTTCAATGTTTCACACCCTAAAAGTAAAGTCTACTAAGAATATATTTGTTTCTATCTTTAATTCAGAAATAAATGGAACCCTTTCCCTGTCCTGTAATATTTACTTAACAAACTATATTCAAAAATTGTACATGCTAGTGGTGTGATCTGGAATCACAATGTGACTCACCTGATGAACATGTGATTCTCAATATTCCGATCATCCATTTTTACCACTACTGTACAATGAATAATTTATTATTTAATATTTACATTTTAATCTATACAAAATAGCTACCATGTTGATTAATGGTATTTAGAATTATGTACCCACTGAGGACCTTTCTAAATTTTCTCCCATTCTCCTGAACTGAATTGAAATGATCAATGGCTTTTAGCAAAACTTTCACTTGAAACACAAATATGCACATGCACAGTTGGGGAACATCCAATGCACTAGTTAAGGTGTTTGATGAAGACCCAGGAGGCCTAGAAAATTCAATAAGTAACTCTAGATCAGTTATTATCCATCAGCCCAAACTGCCACACAGAACTGTGGTGGTGAAAGGAGTGTCACATGAACCACCTTGAGTCTCTGAGTCTGGAGGGAAAGGAAGGCAGAAATCTAACAAGTAAATAAACGCTGCTGAGAAAGTTATGGGTAAATCCACCAAGTGGGATCTTTTACCAATTATGACTTCCTATAACTCATTACTAAACTAAAGGATAACCAGAAAAGAGAATGGAAGCACACCTGAGTCTTAAGAAATACTGGTGTTGTAGATCATAATTTTGTGCCATTTGGAGAAAGGCAATAATCGAGCAGCCAACTTGATTCAAAAGAAAGTTCTTTTGTTGATTATGTCCTCCTTGAAGCCAACACCTACCTTCAGTTTTTTGCCTTTGTATGGGTTTTTCACATGTTCTTCAGCATCCATTATCAATTCTGTCAAGGTCCGGAACTTTCTCACCTGCAGGAATAAATAGTAAACAGTTGCAGTGAAGTTAGAAGAGAGACAAGAGTACAGTGTTGTGATTATTTTGAAGGCCACCAATTTAAACTGATATATCAAAATAAAGTATATATTTGCTGCATGATTCAATTGAAAGGAAGGCCTTCATTTTGTGAACCTATTTGTGCAGGTTTAAGCAGAAACTAGTAATAGTAGAAAGATTATTGTCCTGTCAATGGGAAAATTATTTTTCTTTTTGTTTTTCTGAACTGAATTTTCTTCCTGCCTTTCATTTTCAAAAAAAGTACATCTATGCTGAGATTATCAGAACACTAACATTTACCATGAACATTTGTCATGCAGGCAATTGACCGATAGCCATAATAATTATACTGGGAATTTGGAGAGACTAATAACCAATGTTCTGTGCTGCAACTATCATGTTAATTAAATCAATGCAAACTTTCCCAAAGTGATGTCCTCAATATGCATTAACAACCATAAAGCTGACTGCAAATTCTAATGACAGTTGCAATGCATCTAAAAAATTCAGTACAGTTAACAGTTAACTGCGAAAAGGAAAAACTAAAATGTGTTTTAAACCATAATTCCTAATTCAAATGTGCAAATCCACATTTTTAAACAGTGAAACTAGGCTTAGCAGTCGCCCTAACCATTCAAGGGAAAATGAAGAGGGAGGGCATGAAAACTTGATATATGGTTAATTTTTGCTGAGGCTTATTCACATGGAATGTAATCAGGGGGAGTGGGACTGTGTCCTTCAAGTTTTGATGAACTTCTGCAATCCCATCTAGCACCCCTGCTAATGATAAGATAAGGAGCTGTAGTTCCTCCACATTTTCCATCGCTTACTCAGCCCTGCTCTATATATCATGGTTCAACATGCAGTCAAATCTGGTCAGTAGTCATCTCTATAGAAATAGCAATGTACTTCTGTAGTTTGAAATTTAACAAGGCAATCCTCTGCCTATCTGTTCAAATAGCAAGCCTCAGCCTCACCCCCAGGCAACTCAGTACAGAATTGTAGCCTGAATACAGTTTAGCAGTTAACAGCAATAAGACAGCCCACATAGAACAAATAGAAACAGAAGAATAGGGAGTGCCTTTTGGAGGAGAGAAAGAAGAGAAAAACTGTTTAGTGGCTTAAGAATATAAAAGATATTGAAAGAGCTCCCAAGACATAAATAGGAACACCTCTATAGGCAAACAGCACTAAAAACTTTGCCATTTATTTATAAAATTTATTGGCTGCCCATCTTACATGGTAATTCTTACCGTAACATTGGAACTGTTACTGGATCAAATGCTCAAATTAACGAATGCAGTGTATTTGCTAGGCAAGGTCATTATGTAAAGCATCGTTTCAGGTCAGTCCTCTTTGAGCTCAGAAAGCAATTACCTCATTGGATATCTCAATCCATTTCATCTTGCACATATCACCAGAGAAGTCTTTGAAGGCGACTTTATCCCAGTCCAAATGGGATTCCGTGGTTTTGAACTTGCTGCCGTCATTGGAGGGCAGGTTATTTTTCATGCACTCCAAGAGGGTCAGCATGTCTTCCTGGGTCCAACGGTCTGGAGGAAAAGCAAAAAGGGAAAGAACGTATTATACCTGAATTTTATGTTTCTGAGGATCTATTCCCAAATCAGTGCACTTCAAATGCCCTGGCATAGCAACCTAGTACCTGTCAATGTCAGCATGGTCTTTGGAATTCTGGGAATTATAGTTCCACTATATTTCATATTTAAAGTTTTAAAAGAAACAGCAGCTAGAAGTGTTTTTTTTAATATTACAGGAAGCAGAGAAACATTGAGCCTGGCAATTATGATTGTTAATTCGTGATGATCATAACCAGATTTTTTACCATATTTTGCAGGCAGTTGTTAAGTGAAGGGCACAGACATTAAGTGAATCCATTATTCACTTGGGATGTTCCCCCCCCTCAAAATCAGAAGTAAACACCAGTTTTTAGCAAAAACACTGTAAACCATTGTCACATGACTGTGGGATACAGCAAATGGCCATAAATGCAGACTGGTTCAAGGGTCTAAAATGCAGTATCGTGAAGTAGGGATGGGAGTGGGGGAACCACTGGCTGGTTTTTTTAATCATACATTTTATATTTTCATCACATCACATTCAGATAATATAGGAACTTTAGAATAACCAAACGGGTAGCTCCAACTGCACAATTTGTTGGCGGGCAGCTTTGAGAATGTATTCATGGTTAACCATCATCATGGTCACTGTGTTTTCTAAATACAGACTAGAATGACCGATAAATTTGCTGTTGTAGTCAGCAGAAGTTGCTGTTGTAGTCAGCAGAATAGTGTTATATATTATTTGTGTGGTCATAGAAAATATCTAAGGATGATACTTTTGCAAAGTTTTTCTTCCACATTTGTTAACTATTTGCAATAGTATTCAGCCTCATTTGAGATTATTTTTAACGACAGTAGCTAAAGATCTTTAAAAATCAATAAATAATATTTATTTAAATATCAATAAGTAATATTTATTTAAAATAAATAAGTAAAGTTGAATATTTCAAGAAGGGGCAGCTGGGAACATGATTCTGCATAATTTTCTACTGCTTTTCCAGGAGCATTCCTTCTCACCTTGATTTTTGGGGGCTGTCATTTCTAAATCAGTTGGACTATCTGCTTCTCCGTTCATCCTCCACTTCACAGACCCAAGGGTGACACCTCCTGGGTCTCCCCTTTCCAGCTTCCTGTCTTCCCCCTTCACGGTGGCGTCAAACAATTTTCACCCTGAAAAAAACAAACTGTAATAAGGATCTCTGCTTACCAGGTTACCTTCACAAAGAGGTACAAGAGCCATTTGGTTAGTAACTCCTGGAAATTAATACAAGAATTAAACAATTCTTGAACCTGGAACCTGTAAGCTATTCATACATTCAAGAGCAAGTGGGAGCTGAGAGAGAAGACAGGTACCCGCAGTGTAGAGCTGAAAAGTTTTGTATAAAATTGAGGAAGGTACAAATGGCCCAAGATCGCTACACAAATAGCATAGAATTCTGTCTTCAGTATACTGTGATAGAATACTTAGCCAATTCAAATTCAATAAATAAATAAAATTCTAAGGGGAAAGGGAAATGGGGCTTGGTGGGATCTGATTTACTGGGGAAAACCCCCCAGTGATGGGGGGGGGGACTGCTTCAAACAGATTCCATTTTTCAGGTGAGGGAGAAATTACTAAAACAGAAGTGGGGAAAAGTTGGCAGATTACAGTAAAGGAACCAAGGGGTGGTGGTGGAAATCCAAGGAAACTGGCCAGCTAACCTAGTAGTGATCTTGCATTAGTGAAGCTCAACCACAAAGATCACTGGACAGTTAAGCCAAACCCGCGTCACAGTTAAAATTAGGGAATAGAAAGACCTTTGGCGAAAGACTAAAATACAGATTCTAGCCATAGGGGTAAGAAGCAATAATAAAAGTAATAATTTCAGACAAGTAACAATGAAAATCACAACTGAAAATAAAGAAATGACCGAGAGCCTTGGTATCAAAGTAGAATTATTACGAGTGAGATGTCAGCCAGCATTAACTACAGAGGGAGAAGAACCTAGGGATCAGAGCGGATCTCTGGGCGAAAGAAATGAGAAATCGCAGATTTTCTTGGACCAGCGAGCGGATATTCTTGGAAAGAAAATGCTGCACCCAGCCACAAGGTGGGCGGAGTAAAGGCGAATCGGGCGGGAGGAGTGGAGAGGAGGCAGGCCAGGCAAAGGGGAGGGATCTGCGGACCTCTCTTCTCTCCCTCCCTTTCCACCAGCTCTTCAGAGGCCGCACCATCGCCAGCCAATCTCCGTCGCCGCTTTCCTGCAGCAGCAGAAGCGCAGCTGCTGCTTGCTACCCTCCCCCTCTTCGCCTGTCTCCAGGCAGGCGGGAGAGCCGGGCCGAGCCGAGCCGACGGAGCTGGTGGTGCAGCTGCTTCTGCTTCGTCTCCTTCCCCCCGCCTCCTTCCTCTCCGCACGCCCTGCGGGCGCCACCGAAGGGGAAATCTAGCTGCCGCCGCCACCTCGCTTGCCTGATTTCGCTCCCACCCCAGTTTTTTTTTTTTCAACCCCAGCTCGGGCTCCAGCCTCCTGGCCCCGTTCCTTCGTTCCTCCCCGCCTTGACTCTCGAAGACGAGAAAGGCAGTGTTTCGCTAGGATCTCGCCCCCGTCGTCTCTCGACAATGCCAGCGTTCCTCGCCAACCAACTTCAGTCGTCCTTCCAGGAAGGGGGAACGTTGAGATCGCCGGATTCCAGGATCTTTTCCCTCCTGCCGCAGGATTTCGCTGCCTTCTTCCTTTCTGATTCGCTCTACTGGATTTCTACGGGATTTATACAAGATCTACACATACACACAACTGCGTTAACAGAGATCACCCTCCGGTTCCCCGCGGAATCCTCCCTTCGAAAATAATCTTAAGGAAATCAGCTCGTTTCCCAACTCCAGAATTTCCCTTCACTACTAGAAGATCCCTTTCTTATCCCAATAAATAAGACTCGCATCCTAGCCCAAGCCACGATCCGTAAAGAAGGCAGCCTTCGATACAGTAAATCGTTCGTTTATCCCCCTTCGGAGAATCTAGCGGGGGAGGCGAACTCCCGCATTGTTCCCCGTCGATCAGGCCACTAAAGAAAGAACTTCGCCCCCCCCCCCACAAAAACCCTGTACCAGAGCACGAAGCAGAGGATTCCGCTTCGTCGGCCGGGAGCCAGGCGCCGAATACTGCTCAGCGTGTTGCAGAGGAAAAGGGAGCAGCAAGCGAGTTCCGCGTCTGTCTTCTCTCCGTCGGTGTAACCTCGCCGAGGCGGTTAATAAGGATGAGACAAGCCCGCCTCGTTGTGGCGGCGGCAGTCGCGAGTGGGGAGGAGCAGGAGCCGGAGAGCCGCTGCAGCAGCAGCCCCATCGGAGCCGCTGGTGGAAGGGGGGCGGGGATGGTTGGCTGGCGGGAGGGAGAAATGAATGCCCGGCTGGGGGCGTCCAGGCAGAGCCGAGGGAGGGCAGCACGTCCTGGCTGCGGCAGCTACTGCCGCCGCCGCCGCCTCCTCCTTTCCCTCTACCAGCGCCCAGACCCCCGGGGAGCGCCTCCCCCTGTGCGCCTAGGGCGCAGGGGAAGTCGGCGGGTCAAACCCCGTTAACCCGATTCTCCACACCCGACCGCAACGTGGGCCCCCCGAAAAAGCTGCTCGTCGAGAGTAGGGGAGGGACGCCAAGCATGTTCGCCTGCATGGAACCACCCTTCGGATGGTGGAGCGCGCTGGCTCCAACCGATCGACGGTCGAAAAAGCCATTTGGTGCCCGAGCTTGCCAAGACCGTCCAACGCGGGAGAAGCAAGGGAAAGTAACAGGAATCCATCGCAGCAGATTCCGTAAAACTGAGGCGAAATGTTTTGCACGTAATTTATAAAGCCAGTGTGCAGCAATTGTGGGAAGGCGGGAAAAAACCCAAGACTCTTCCCCGCCGCATTTGGTTTCTTTCACGGTGCAGGCGAAGAGAGAAAAGCTTACACGATGACGGCTTGTTTCCACCGCTTCTTTCCCCTCACCCCTGGCAGCGCCCTTTTAGTTCTAAAAGCAGCTCGGGCGGGAGCAGGAAAAGAGATCGGATCTCTGCGCCACAACCTGCACCGCCTAGTTTTTCCATCTACCTCCGCCGCGACTCAACGGCGACTGAGACAGCCACCGCCTTCCGATCTCGCCCTTCTATGGTTGAATGCCGCGGCGCGGCCTATCTAGAAGGCGCCCGGAAGACAGGAAAGGGGCCCCGATTCGATTGCCTCCGCCAAGGCTCCGATCGGATTCCTTGGAGAAAATGCAACCCCAAATGCGTTTGCAAATACATATATATATATATATATATATATATATATATATATATAAAGCATCGCGTAGATACGATGACATTAATATACCCGAACTCTCTAAAATGTGCTTGAAAAAAAGGAATATTAAAATTCAATATGTTATTTTGTTTTTTAATATATGCGTCCCAAAAAATTCGACTGAACCCATTTTTTAACCTTACCGAGGAAATTGAGATGCTCGGCGGAAAAAGCAACAACGAATGGTGGTGCCGCCGCCGCAGCCTGCCTCCCAGCCTGACTGCGCTGCTTCACCGCCGGAGCCGAGGAGGTAACAAAAGCGCCTCCCTCCAGCCCCAGATGGTGGAGCACAACGTCGGGCTAATGGCGAGCTCCACACGCGCTCGTACTGCCGCAAAGCCAGCCTCGGCTATAGGCAGCGGCGCCTCGGTTTGTACCTTCTCCCCCCCCCTCTCCCCCTGATCCGTCCTTGCTCACCCGCCCTTCTTTGCAACGGGGCTCCATCCTGGAGTCGATCTGAGGGGAGATTTTTAGTCCCCTACTACGTCTGCAACCTACCTGCAGATCGGAAAGACTTTGGAGAAAAGCTTCCCCCCTTTTCCCCCTTCTTTCCTGGGCTTGCTTTAGCTAGGAAGCGTTGGTTGAATGCACGCCAGCTCTGCAGCGCTGGCCCCGGGCGTGGACTCGCTCCAGTCCCCGCAGAGAGCTTGCACTTCCCCCGCCTCCATCTCCCTGCTTTTTTCTTCCAATCAGCCGGTCTCTTCGGCTCCCGGATCCTTAGGCAACCTTCTTCACAAGTCCCCATTTTTCCCATCTGCTCCCTAGATGGGACTGGTAAAACGAAAACATGTTTCCAGGGCTTCGGTCTCGCTTTCTGTGTTTGACCTCACCAGGTTGTGGGTTTAACTTTCGCGATTCTGGTGTGTGTGTGTGTGTGTGTGTGTGTGTGTGTATGTTTTTATTGCTCTTTAGTTTTGCAACACTGTAGTCAAACGGAGAGGGAGGAGGGGAAAGGAAAAGAGAGAGAGGAGGGGAAAAAAACGCTTACATTTGCCACAAATCCTCTTCGTTTGGCGTTTGTAAAACGAGTACAAATCACACGCGCTCGATTTTAATTCCTCCTGCGACCTCCCCTTTCTTCATCTCCCTTTCAAAGGATCGTATCGAAAGAACAAGGCAGGGGAGAGAGGAGAGTTTCAAAATTACAACCCGGAGAGCGCTAGCTGCTGCAATACCATCAGATTATTTCTGAGGGCAGACATATTTTTGGCAACAAGCGAGCTTTATTTTAAGGTCCCATTTTTCCTTATAAACAAGCGGGGCAACACCTTGTGTCCCGTCGAATTTTATTGACGATTGTTTTAGGATTGGATTCTAAATCATTGCTTGAAAATGACATTCGTGTAAATTTCAGTCAAAAGCCGAGCTTCTCCTCCCCCATTTTTTTCTCGCTCTCTCTTCTTTTTTTCCAGCTCCACCTTTGTTGTTAAGGGCGTCATCTCCGACAGAGCCAATCATCTTCTGGAGTTGCCTATCAAATTAAACCCGATTCTAATACGCAACGCGACTTTTATAGACCTGCCAAAATGCAATTAGAATTATGAGGGATGTGGGGGGGGGAGGTGACTGAGGATTGGGAGATAAGCTAAAAATAGTGAATGAGCTGCCTCTACATACATACAAACAAAGATGAACGACCGTATGTTTGGTTATTTTCTCTTTTTGGTGTGGCAAATTGAGAGAAATGGAAAACAATTCTCCGGGCCTTGCCTTCCTTCCTCCTTCCTCTCCACCATATAGAGGACATTAGGGTATGTATGTGGGGGTATGTACAGATGGGGAAGGGAATGCTACAGCATCAAAATATATGAATTACGTTTATGAGTGAAATAAAAGAGCTCATGAAGTAGAGCTATTATTCACTATCCTTCACATTATACTTACATACAGAGAGGGAAAATTTATTTGATCTTCTATTGATTTTGTACATTTGCCCACTGACAAAGATATGATTAGCCTATAATTTTAATGGTAGGCTTATTTTAACAGTGAGACATAGAATAACAACAACAAAATCCAGAAAAATGCATTTCAAAGAAGTTATAAATTGATTTGCATTTTAATGAGTGAAATAAGTATTTGATCCTTTATCAATCAGCAAGATTTCTGGCTCCCAGGTGTCTTATACAGGGACACCTCCTTCTCTTAAAGGGAGTGCTCCTAATCTCAGTTTGTTACCTATATAAAAGAAGAAATCAATCAGATTCCAAACTCTCCACCATAGCCAAGGGCCCAAGACCAAAGAGCTGTTCAAGGTGATCAGGGACCAGATTGTAGACCTACACAAGGCGGAAATGTGCTACAAGACTATCGCCAAGCAGCTTGCTGAGAAGGTGACAACACTTGGTGCAATTATTCACAAATGGAAGAAACAAAATAACTGTCAATCTCCTTTGGTCTGGGGCTCTGTGCAAGATCTCACCTCGTGGAGTTTCAGTGATCATGAGAATGGTGAGGAATCAGCCCAGAATTACACAGGAGGATCTTGTCAATGATCTCAAGCCAGCTGGGACCATAATCACCAAGAAAACAATTGGTAAGGGTAAAATCCTGCAGTGCCCACAAGGTCCCCCTGTCAAGAAAGCACATATACAACAAGCCTATCTGAAGTTTGCAAATGAACATCTAAATGATTCAGAGGAGAACTGGGTGAAGGTGTTGTGGTCAGGTGAGGCCAAAATCGAGCTCTTTGGCATCAATTCAACTCAGTGTTTGGAGGAGGAGGAGGAATGCTGCCTATGATCCCAAGAACACTATCCCTACTGTCAAATATAGAGATGGAAACATTATGCTTTGGGAGGGGGTTTCTGTTAAGGGGTCAGGACAATTTCACCTCATCAAAGAGAAGATGGACACGGCCATGTACCGTCAAATCTTGGGTGAGAACCTCCTTCCCTCAGCCAGGGCATTGAAAATGGGTCATGGATGGGTATTTCAGCATGACGATTGAAGACACATAGACAAGGCAACAAAGGAGTGGCTCAAGAAGAAGCACATTAAGATCCTGGAGTGGCCTAGCCAGTCTCCAGACCTTAATCCAGGGATATTCAAACTTGGCCCTTTTATGACTTGTGGACTTCAACTCCCAGAATTCCTCAGCCAGGCTGGGAGTTGAAGTCCACAAGTCATAAAAGGGCCAAGTTTGAAGACCCCTGCCTTAATCCCATAGAAAATCTGTGAAGGGAGCTAGAGGTTGGAGCTGCCAAACATTAGTCTCAAAACCTTAATAACTTGGAGAGGAGCTGCAAAGAGGAGTGGGACAAAATCCTTCCTGAGATGTGTGCAAACCTGGTGGCCAACTACAAGAAATGTCTGACCTCTGTGATTGCCAACAAAGGTTTTGCCACCAAGTACTAAGTCATGTTTTGCGAGGGGTCAAATTCTTATTTCACTTATTTTCTGGATTTTTTTTTTTGTTATTCTGTTTCTCACTGTTAAAATAAACCTACCATTAAAATTATAGACTAATCATTTTTTGTCAGTGGGCAAATGTACAAAATCAGCAGTTCAAATATTTTTTCCTTTACTGTACATTTGAAAGAACACCATTTTAGGTTTCAAAAACCTGAACAATTTTAATATTTTGTGAGATGAACTAAATGGCAAATCCATTATAAAGTAGAAGCTGCAATAGGAAAAATAATCATAGCAGATTATATTTTGCTTTTTTTTTGGCAGTTACCTGCTGCAAAATACTACCATCAAATTACAGGTCATATTTGATTCTATGAACAGAGAACCCAATTCTAGATCTAGTGGTGTTTTGCAAACCTGGGTCACAAATAAGGATCTAAAATATGAATCATTGTGGATTTTCATGGTTTTTAAACAGTCCAAAAGTCAGCATAATAACACTGGTTGCCTCTGTTTTCATTGATAACGTATTTTTATTCCTATGCTGGAAAATTGTATCCAAGGTACAGATACACATAGATCTTCCCAATTCTATATTATACTTGTCTGAAACCACTGTCCACATCAATAGATGACAGCAATTTTTGAGGCTGTCACAATACCAAAATACCTATCTCAAGAACAAATCCTTGTCAACTCTCAATATAATTATATTGCTCCAATTCAAAATTCAGAAAAACCACATCTGGACAACAGAAGTAATGTATCTTTTTGACATTATTTTTGACAATGCCATGATGCAGAACATAATGTAGAAATTAACAATTTTTGTTCACTTAAAGCTATGTCAGGTTACAGGAAGAGTCGTGAAAATTATAGTTTGGTTATTTAAGGTGATATCTTGTAGAAAAACATAGATTTAAGCATGGATATTTACAAAAGGATTTTTTTTGTTTATGATGATAAATCATATCTTTATACTTCCTTTTTGATCCACTGTTGCCATAAGCATGATTCTGTGACCCTAATTTTTCCTAATATTCAGGTTCTTGGGCCCAGGAGCAGATAAAATAATTATTTTCTTGATCATCCTAGCACAACATATGGATGTGGTTGCAATTTGTTATTTGATCATCATTTTGAGTCTTCATTTGCAGTAATCCATTCTATAAACTCAGAGGAGTTATGACATTTTTCCACTATCGGGGCACTGTAAAATACAAGATTCTTTAAACTGTGAGGATCTGCAATGATCCAAACTTGGCTTTTAATCAAAATGACTCCATGAAATACATAATCTAGTCTTTGTGTGGTGATGTGCAATTTTAGATTGTTCCTGAATAAACATAATGATGATTTGAGTGGTCTATTGATCTGGTTTTTTTTGTAGTATAAAAATAACTAGAGCATGTTTTTTCTGGTTTATACATGGGAACATACTGATGAACTAAAATTAATCTATAGGTCTACTATAAAAAGTTAATTAATATCCTAAGTTTTATTATATCTGTTGAATTACATTATAACAATATATTGTGAATAGTTTCTTTAATGCATGGAGGATATTTGACAGAGGTTTCATTGGCTCTGATGACACAGTGAATTAAATTCCATAGTCAATTATTCATACTTTAATACTTTATTTTAATAGTATTTGATACATTTCCTACCATTTGTTCATGCTTAGTATTGGGATATTGGGAATTATAGTTCTACAGAAATGGAAGCCATACATAGGGGTGACAGAAAGCTGAATTAGTAGATGAATCACAAAAATTATATCCTTGGTGACTTTGTAAGTAGCACATTCTAAGAATTCATATGCAATCAAGATAAAGTATGAGCCACTCTAGGTGCAACCAATGTTGGAGGCAATTGAATTAAAATGCTTGAAGACTGAGCATCTTATGTTTAAGGTCTTGTTTAGAAATGTACCCAAATGATATTTTCAAGGGGAAGCATACTCAATGGAAGTTGAGTCCCAATTCTCAGATTAATTCCATCAAACAAGAGTATATTTTAAATTAGTAGCACGCAGCCTACCATTCCAGGCAATTCTCGGAACATTCTTATTTATTTTATCCTGCCTTTATTATTTTTATAAATAACTCTGACAGTGAACACACCTAATGCTAAGGATTCTTTGCCTAAGAATAGTCATTGCCTCTTCTTGTCCCAAAGACAGCAGTATTTTGTAATGCAAATTCCAACTTATGAATTTTATCTCCAATTTTTAGTTTTTATGTATAGTAGGTAGAAATTAGTCAAACAAAATAAGAATGATCAAGACTTGGGAAACCTATGAGAACATTAGTTCCTACACTCACCATCCAAAGCCCAGTGAGAGGTCAAACTCAAGATTTCAAATATTCATTTCACAAGATCAATTGGAACTAGCTTTCTAGAGTGAACTAACACCAGTATAACAACATGTTACAAATCCACCAAGAACAGAGGTGGTGCAATCATTTTGGATTTCTACATGAATCTGCTGGGTGAAGTCATGCATAATAAGGGGAACCTTTATAAGGGTCAGCCCTTTGAGTAGATCAGATCAGGAAACAGTAGCTGCAAGAAATATTAGCACTCTATTTTATTAATATAGGTTATAATAACTGTGTATCTTGCCTCCTGTCTGACTAAGTATTGTAAGTTATCAAAATTTTGTCCCGTTGCTCGGAGGCAATTGGAGTATATGTAGGTAGAGAGGAAAAGATTTAAGCTCAATTTTGGCAAGACTGGGTGGATGCAAGGATCATCCAGATGTGAGAGGCTCCATCTTTTGTTCTGAATGTGACTGCACTAGTGTGCAATTGTCAGTCCTTCAAGGTAGATCTGTCTAGACTCTAGGAAACCAAAAATACAAATATTACTATTTTTATTATAAGGTAACAGTAATAGAAACTTACTCCTTTATCTTCATAACTGGGATGGTCATGTCTGAGATACTTTCTCCCATTATTTTTTTGTCCTGGACTCAGATTTCTTTTATCTGACTGTTGTTTTGATTGCATATTTCCCTTTTGTTCCGCAGAATTATTCCTTATGCTCATTATAGCAGTTTGGGACTCTTCCTGGACTCCTAGGTTTTGATCAAAGAGTGTTGTGTCCTGAGCCTGCAAAAGCAGGCTCGGGACGTTGCAATGGTCCCAGGCATTACAAAAGCTGCCCAGGACCAGACTGTGTGCATGCGCAAGGTGGTTGCTGCCCGGGATCAGACAGAGCGGAATCAGCCTTGTGCGCATGCGCAAGGTGCAGAAACGCTCTGCTGTTGCTTGTCATTGTACGGGTCCTGGCCATAAAAAGGGACCTGCGAGCCCTTTCTATTTGTTCGGGTGTGTTGGTTAACAAATAAAGAGCTGTTAAACTTCGTCATATTTAGTCATCATTCACAAGCGAACGGAGAACACAACACTGGCGACGAAGGTGGGATCCTTTGCAAACTAAAGTGAAAGTTTAAAGACTTACCAAGAAGTCCTGCAGAGGGAAGACGGCGTCTGAATCAGCGTCCCAGCCTGCCAGTATAGCATCGCTGAAGGGTGAGCTCGGCTAAAAGACTCTTTCCGCAAACAGAAGTTTGCAGAGGAGCGAGTGGTGAAGGTAGTAGAAGTATGATGGCGAAGATTGGTCGTTTGTCTGATTTTGATGTCTCACACCCAGAGAGATGGAATTCCTACGTTGCAAGGGTGGAGAATTACTTCAGAGTAAATCAAGTCAGAGAAGATGGCTTGAAGGTTGCAACTCTTTTGTGTTTCTGTGGACAGGAAGCTTTTGAGATTGCAGAGAATCTGGTGGCCCCTGCACCTGGAGTCAGTAACGTATACTGACTTGAAGAAACTATTGAAGGAACATTTCCAGCCAAAGTTGTCTGTTATAGCTTGGAGGCACACATTTGAGCAGAGAGATCAGAGGCCAGGTGAATCTGCTACAGATTTTATTGTAGCCTTAAGGCGAGCAGCCAGACCGTGTGAGTTCAAGGATCTGGAAGAAAGGCTGAGAGACCGCTTCGTATGTGGGTTAAGGAACAGAGACTTAAAGCAGAAGATTTTTGCTAAAGAAGAAATCTCTTTCCAAGATGCTCTATGAGAGGTGACAGCTGAGGAAGCAGCAAGCGGGGCTGTGAAGACCCTACGGCCCACCAGGAGCCCTCCAGAGACAACTACCATCCATCAAGAGGATGCTTGAGAAGGATCAGATGTGGATCCTGAAGAAGAGGTGGATAGACTTCACCAGCCAGTTGAAAGAAGGAAGAAGGAACGTCCAGACAAGGCCCCAACATCTGTTCAATGCTTCGGATGCGGAGGATGCCACAAGAGAGCTGACTGCAAGTTCCGCTCCGTCATTTGCAGAACTTGTGGCAGGCAAGGCCACATCGCATCTATCTTTTTGGGTCGCCAGAAGGTCCAACCTCATGAAGAATTGCATCTGAAAGGTACCAGGTCCCCAGCCAACATAGGATGGGCTTCTGCGCATCGCACAGGAATATTCTAAGGACAGGGATACATAAGCCCCTTAAAAAGAAGCTTTCCCTTAATGTAAGGCTGCAAGGGGTTCCATTATCCATGGAGTTGGACACTGGGTCCGCTCTTTCCATTATTTCCATTAACACATTCAAAAAAATATGCAGTAGCAGTGGCCTTCGAGTTAAACTCAGGCCCTCAAATTTAATACTTACAGATTTTCAGAATTCTATGGTGTGTGTTAAGAGGGAGGCCACCTTTAGAGTACAGCATAAGGATTTTGAAGATCCCCTAGATGTGGTGGTTGTTGGGGGTGAACGTACGAGTCTCATTGGACTCGATTGGTTCAAGGCTCTGGGAATCCAGGTAACTGGGCTGCACCATTTGCAAACGTTGAGCCTTGCAGAAGTCTGCAAGGAGTTTGCAGATGTGTTTAGTTCAGAGCTAGGATCCTACAAGGGGCCTCCAATTTTGCTACGGTTAGACCCAACCATCATGCCCATCAGGGTTAAGCCTAGGAGGGTACCTTTTGCCCTCAAAGGCAAGATTGATGCTGAGCTGGACAAATTGCTCCAGCAGGGCATTCTAGAACCTGTGGATTCAAGTCCATGGGAAACCCCCATAGTAATGCCTCTAAAGGCTAATGGGGACATATATATATGTGCAGACTACAAGTGCACATTGAATAAGGTGCTGCAACAGCACACTTATCCAGTGCCTGTGGTAAGTTACATTCTGGCCTCCCTCAAGGGGGGGCGCATTTTTGCGAAGCTTGACCTGGCACAGGCCTATCAACAACTACCTGTTGATGAGGCAGCTGCAGAGGCCCAGACTACTGTAACTCACAGGGGGTATTCAAGGTCAAGAGACTGCAACTTGGAGTAAATATAGCTCCTGGCATATTCCAAAGTGTCATGGAGAGCACATTTTGAGGTATTCCTGGGGTCTGTCCCTATTTTGATGATGTCCTCATTGCTGGGGAGTCACCTCAAAATTTAGCAGAGAGATTAAGGGCTATCTTGCTTCGTTTTCGAAAAGCAGGCCTTAAACTAAAGAAGGATAAATGTAAGATAGGAGTCACTTCTACTGACTTCTTAGGATTCCGGATAGATGCCCAAGGCATTCACCTGCTGAAGCCAAATTGCAAGCCATCCAGCAGGCCCCAAACCCTAATTCTAAGAGTGAGTTGCAAGCCTTCTTGGGGCTATTATATTTTTACCATGCTTTCTTCCCACATAAGGCTGCTGTGGCAGAGCCATTACACAGGCTCCTAGACAAGCAGGCTCCTTGGCAGCGGACTAAAGTCCATGACAAGAGTTTCAATGAGGTTAAAGCCTTGGTCATGTCTAATGCTGTTTTAGCACATTTCAATGAGCAACTGCCTGTTTGCATTGCCTGCGATGGGTGGGAGCTGTACTTAGCCATCTGAAGGCTGATGGGACTCAGGTCCCTGTGGCCTATTATTCGAGGACTCTGTCTTCTGCAGAGTGAAATTACGCTCAAATTGACAGAGAAGCCTTGGCCATAGTGGCTGGCATTAAGAAATTTCATGATTCTTATATGGCTGCCATTTTATGGTCTATACTGACCATTAGCCTCTGCTTGGGTTGTTTACCACTAACAAGCAGACCCCACAGATCATTTCTCCTCGTATGCTGAGATGGTCCATTTTCCCGTCAGCATAAGACTATACATTAGTTCACAAACCAGGAAAAGAAATGGGTCATGCAGATTACCCCTGAATCAGTTGGAGCCTGATCCTGCTCCAGCCATTAATATTCTGTCCATCCAGGAGTTAACTGAGTCTCTCCTCACTGCTAGGGATGTAGCTGTAGAAATGGCCACTGATCACACGCTTACATGCGTGCTGACATGGGTGTTGTCAGGATGACCTGACAAGGGCCCAGATACTGAGTTCCAAAGCTTCTGGCACAAAAAGCATGAGTTTTCCACTTTCAAGGATTGCCTGTTATGGCGTAGCAGGGTAGTGAGCCCAACCTCATTGAGGTCTAGAATCTTGATCTCTCTGCATGAGAGACATCCTGGTATTGTCAGAATGAAAGCGCTTGCGCGCAGCCATCTTTAGTGGCCTGGCCTCGATAAAGCCATTGAGACCCAGGTGCCAAGTGTGCCCACAGTCCTGTCCAGAAATGCCTCAGTACATAGGTGGGAGGAAACTCAAATCCCATGGTCTAGGGTGCATATAGATTACGCTGGGGCAATTCTTCCTGGTTGTTGTTGATAGCCATTCCAAGTGGCTAGAGGTTGTTCCTGTTTCCTCCACTACTACTGCCAGGACCATCCAGGTGTTGAGAGGAATTTTTGCATCACACGGTCTTCCAGATGTTCTGGTTTCAGATAATGGTCCCCAATTTACCTCTTCTGAGTTCCAGGCTTTTCTTCAGGCCAATCTGATCCGGCATGCAACATCGACTCCCTTCCACCCATCCTCCAACGGACTGGCAGAGAGAATGGTGTGCACCACCAAAGATGCACTCAAGAAACTGACTTACGGTAACTGGCATCACAGGTTAGCAGACTTCCTTCTTGTACACTGCACCACACCATGCACTGCTACAGGGAAGAGCCCCGCTGAACTCTGCTGGGGTCACTTTCTTATCACTAAACTGGACAGGTTGCACCCAGACCAGGTGGCTTCACAGATGTCACAACCGTGGGCACCTAGGAGACTCCAAGTGTGTGATCCGGTCTGGGCATGGAACTATGGGCCTGGTCATCTCAGGTCACAGATGTGGTTTGCAAGGTCTCTGGGCTGCTTTCATACGAAGTCACCTTGGGACCATGTTCTGCGCAGAAACATAGATCGTGTTGGAGACTGGACTCTCACCCTTCCGCTCCTGGCTCTGCTCTGGGGGGGGGAGGAGGACTATAATATGCATTCTGGGGTTCAGTTTCACAGGCCTAACAGGCCATCATTAGCCCCTGCTGAGGCTAGTTGGGATTCATCCCAAGGTTCCACAAGTGCTCCTAACAGGAAGTCACAGGATAGGGGGTCATCCCACACATTCATAAGTACTCCAGACAGGGAGTCACATCGGGGGTATTCACAGTATTCGCACATGGCAGATAGTGCTCCAGACAGGGAGACTGACCGGGGGTATCCACACAAATCACAAACAGCAAGAGAACAAGAATTCCAGCAGGGGCGCTGGCCCAATTCCGCAATTGCCCCCAGAAGGAAGTCAGCACGGAAGAGGGTAGCCAGGGAGGCGACTCCTGACTCTGGCACCTTGGGCACGTGCTTGGGGGCCACAGATTACTGGAGCACTTCTGCTACCCAGCACTCTCCATTTGCAGGCTTTGGGTTCGAGGGACAGTGTTCCCAAGAAGGGTCTATTGTGGACCCGTGGACTTCCATCTCTCCAAGGTATGCTGGCTTGGACTTAGAGGGTCCAGCCAGCCAGCAGATGGGCAGGTCAACCGGGTAGCAAAGTCCTGGTCTGCCTAGCCTCGTAGGCGAGCAGGTGGGCCAGGCAACCTTACCGGGGTCCCCAGGAAATTTAAGGCAGCCACACACTGGTCTGCCTCATCTGGTAGGCGAGCAAAGGGGCCAGGCAATCTCTCCTGGCCCTAGGAAGTCACAGCGGGCCAAGTGCCCACCCAAACATCTTAGAGAATTTGTGAAGTTGCTGTCAAGTTCCAAGGGTTCTGCTCATAAGGGTCCTGAATAGGGATAGATTATTTTGTATTATTTTTTTATTTGGGATACATTTATTCCTTAACAAGTTGAAGGATTTTGCCTGAGGGTAGCCTCGAGTATTCCACATTCAGTGCATTTGATTTGTGGCACTATATAACACTCTCCAAAGTATGACACACTTGTGTGTGCGCAGGTATAATCCATCTGGGGGGGAGGGGTGTTGTGTCCTGAGCCTGCAAAAGCAGGCTTGGGATGTTGCAATGGTCCCGGGCATTACAAAAGCTGCCCGGGACCAGACTAAGCGGCGCCAGCCTTATGCACATGGGCAAGGTGGTTGCTGCCTGGAACCAGACAGAGTGGCGCCGGCCTTGTGTGCATGCGCAAGGCGTGAAAATGCTCTGCTACTGTTGCTTATCATTGTATGGGTTCTGGCCATAAAAAGGGTCCTGCGAGCCCTTTCTGTTTGTTCGAGTGTGTTGGTTAACAAATAAAGAGCTGTTAAACTTCGCCATGTTTAGTCATCATTTGCAAGCGAACGGAGAATACAACAAAGAGGAAGTGGCATTTGTGTCCAGGAATATTCATTTCAGGCACCAATTGTACTCATTGCTAAATTTAAGGCTCTTCTCACCATTAATTTTGTCTTCATCACCTTGCCTTTTGAACTATTGCAATGTATTGTTCAAAGGGTTACTCTTGAAAACCATTTAGAAGCTTCAGTAGGTCCAGAATGCAATGGCATGAGAAGTTATAGGTAAGCAATAGTATGCTTTCTTAACATGCCTGCAACACTAGCTGTACTAATAACCATAAAGCTTTCAGAAACAATTCAAGGTGTGGGTTATTACCTATAAACAAACAACCTTCATAAAATCTTTATTATGGCCTTTAATCTGGAAAGTACTACATAGAAACACATGCACCTAAAATTAATCTAATAATATTAACACAAATAACAACGGAAGTTACCAAGATTAGCATTAATCTTCAATCACAGGTGGGATAAAAGAAGACTTCTGGGTTAGATGTCATGGAGTAACGGGCACAGGAAAACAGCGGTCTGTTTTCCACATCTGATTTCGCTCTGCTAGTGACCCTAAAAAAGGGTCTAAAGTCATTCTGGACAGGCGACGATGAGGAAGCCCTTCAAACCAGCAGAAGAAAAACTGGCCGCATTTATGTGGCCAGCCAGAAGCCACTGACAATCCAAGATAAGCACTAAATAGCAACCTCTAAATGACATGGATGGAACTGGGTGAGAACAACCCTCTCTTTATCATTTTAAAACCTGGAAAAAAGAATTCCCAAAGTAAAGAATCCCCCAGGTGATAGAGAGAAGGGGAATTTCTGTCCAATTCTCTCAGCTAAAGAGAAGCAGCAAATAACTTTCTTTGGGGAGAAATTAGAGAAAATTGTAAGATTAATTTGGATTTAATATAGAGACATAGCTGTCTCTATGACAAATTTGGGGACTAAAAGTATTTTTAAGACTTTCTTTTTGAAAAGATATTTGGAAAGTTGGTGAAATAGATTTGGACTTAAAAGCTGGAAGATGGATGTTAACAACATCTAGTGGTAAACCTTGGCATTACAATTTATTATGCTTAAAGAAAATTTGGCATGAAGCCTAGACATAGATAAGACTCTTTGTTGTTCCTGGAAACTTTCATTTTTGCAGACTGCAGCTGGAAAAAGGGAAAAAAAATCCTTGGGCTATTTTATCTGCATGAAGGAGACAATAAACCATTCTAAATTGGCTGGCCTAGATTACAAATATTGATTGACTTTTAGTTTCAAGAAATATTAAGAAACAGTAGGAAAGTTGCTTCTGGACTATTTCTCTTTGTAAGAAACATGGATAATCAACAAAAAATGTAAATGGACTTCAGAAAGAAATTATTTCCATGTTGAAATCAATTCAAGAGACAATTGTTTTAAATTATGAGGAGACTAACAATAATTTAAATAACATAAATGAGCAACTCTCCAACTTAAACTTGCAAGCAAAAAACATTCAGAAAATGACCATAAATGAATGAACTAGCAACTCAGAAACCAGAAGAAAAAAAATAGAGGAAACTGACAAATAAAAATTTGGAAGACCCAGATATAACACTGGAAATGGGAAAGACATTTTACTTTTCAAGACTTCAGAACATATTTGAGGACAAGGAAGAAGAATTGATAGAATGGATGACAGAGCTGTTAGGAGAAATGCTGAAAACTGGGAAACAAGAAACCAAAAGAGAAACTGAAGGAGAAAGAAAATGGAGGATGTTTAACAAATATAAATGATTAAGCGTTTTTACAAAAACACTTTAATTAAATTGTCTTTTTATTCCAAATAATATATACAGAAACAGAGGAAGAAATACTTGGTGACCAAAATGCACTGACTTGCAAAGTTATTTGGCAAAGGAAGAAAGCATAGTAAGACTGAAGAAAATAGAGGTCCTGACTAATTAGATGAGGTATTATACCATCTAATGGATGTTTGAATATGATTAAAAGAATAGACAATTGTTAGAAATAAAAGGACCATTATAAATTTGTAACTAGGATAACATAATTTTTTTATAAGATGGGAAATATGAAAATACTAAGAGAAGCTTTTAGTTACCCAGAATAAGAGAAGCTTTTAGTTACCCAAATGTAATTAATTATGAGAAAAATAATAATTGATAAAGTTATTTTGAATATTGATAGGAAATTAAAATAAAAAAACCAGAAAAAAATCAATCTTTTGTCAAGATTAAGCAAATATTCTTAAAATTCAATACATATAAAGTTAAATATAAATCCTTTTTGTGTTTATACAAATAACAGTAACATAAGCATATAGCATCTTTTCTTATCAGTTTATATTTCAATTGTGTTTATAAAAGTCATCTTGTTAGGTCACTATATGTCCTATTTTCAAGATTTTTATTTAAGCTTGATTTCCCCTCTCTATTCAAACCCTTCTTATCAATCATAATTTTCTCAAAATTAATAACCTTTAAATATCCAACCTTTTTATTAATGTGCACCATCCCAATATTTTTACATTTCATATATTATAGAAATTGCTATACTACTTATATATCTTATCTCTCTTACTGTGAGACTTCTTTATATCCATAATTTATCTATTCTTTTAACCATATTCAAACAGGTGTTTGATCATATAGTATTCCATCTGGTAAGTTGCATCAAATCTCTCAGACCTGATTCTAGCCTTCTTCTTTTGCCAGGTAGTTTACCAGGTTAGTGTGTTCAACTTACCCAGGGGTTTTTCCTGTATTTTTGTAAATGTTGTTGGGAATTAGATAAGATATGTATTTTTTAATCTCACAAACTTTAATGATTGTCCTGGTTGCTGTATGGTCCATTTTATTAGGTCTTCTTTCCAATCTTCAAGTTGATTTTGAGGTCTTGAAAAATAGGATATCTTTTCTGTGTCCATTGTTGTGGCAAAACCTTGCAAGTTTTCTTTTGTTTGTATTAATTTGTAGTTCTCTTCCTCTAAAGCAGGAGTGTCAAACTGCCGGCCCATGGGCCGGACATGTCATCCGGAAGCCGTGCCCACCCCATTGTCGGCAATGGCAAAACCGTCCCGATACATTGTGCGATGTCACATGACATTGCGAATTTGACATGTCTGCTCTAAAGCTTCCCTGTTTGGGTCACTGTCCTCTGATTTGTATTCTATTATCTGGTTTGTTTGTTCATTCTTTATCATCATTTTCTGAAATTTTACTTGTAAGTTTAAGTTGGAAATGTGCTCATTTATGCCATCAAAGTTGTTTTTAATCTCATCATGATTTGAAATCATTATCATCTGAATCTGTTGCAGCATTGCATACATTTCCTCCTGGAAAGTATTTGCCTTGTCTTGAAATGTTGCGCCTGCAGATTTTTGATGTTCCAGGCTGGGGCCTTCAAAAGGAGATATTAGATGTAGTTTCCTGCCACTTTTAGATAGGTATGCAACATCCATTTTATTTCTCCCTTAAATGTTTTTTCACTGGTACATAGTCTCTGTGTTTAGCTTTTTAAACCAGCTAGTCTTAAAGTCCAAATAACAAAATCTTATATAATTCTTATCTTTATATATAGTTTTTTATAATCCAATACATTTCCAATTTTCAAAGCACCACTGAAAGCAGTATTTTATAACAGTTCTTCTGATCAGGGGTCTTACAATTTATCTACCATCCAAAGTTGCAGTCCAGAATGTTTGACTATCCAGTAAAATTTCCCCCTAGAAGATTAGCTAACAGTCAAAGTTTTTCTTTTTCTGCAGACAATTATTGAGCTTAAAGATCACAGCTCACTAAATATTTATAATCCCAGAGGGTCGGCAGATTTTAAAACAAATATAGTTCTCAGTCTGTAGTACATGGTCGCAGTATGTTTTCTTTCTTTGTTCCCAGCTGTTTTCTATTTGGCTGAAGGTCACTAAGATTCAAGGAAACAGATTATTCTTTGTTTTGGGGCATCTTGCCAATTTCTGAGTCAGTGTTGCTGTTATTCTATACTTTAATCCTCCACAAGATGTCAGTAGTTATTCATTTTCCAACTTTTCAAACAAATAATTATTTTTTTATAATTTCATCAAAACTCTTTCAGATGTAATGATTTTCTTAATTTTCAGATTTATCCAGACTGTAATATTGTTAATTTCATTTCAGTATATTTCTTTCCCCCATAAAAATTAAATCACCGCTTCCATCTATGGAAGGGTGAGGATATAGTCCCCTCCCTTCTCACTTTTGTAGGTTTTCTTGCTTTGGGGATCTTTTTCAGTGAATCAATTGCAAAATAGGAGAGAGAAGATTAATATTCTCACTCAGTTCCAAGCATGCTGTTCACTATTGTTCTGGTTTGTGCTTTTGGACTACTAGTAGCTTGAGCTAGACACTGATGTACAGCTAGCCTTTCTCCTGTTGGGTTGGAGGGCTTCCCCCAGATCAAACAGATCGATTGCCATCGTTCTGCGATCAATGGGGTGCCCCTCCTTCGTCGCCTCTCCAGGGCGACTTTTGACCCATTTAGGGTCCCCTGGCAGGGTGAAACCAGCCATGGAGTACGGATCTCTGCAATCCCTTGGCCGTGTCGCTATGAGGTGGAACCAGAAGTCCCCTCAAAAATATTCTTACAGATCATTACAAAGGTCCACTGATAGCTAGCTAGACAGTCAGTGTACCATCATTTGCCAACTTGATGGTGGTGTTTTCCAGTTCCATGCATAGACATGACAACTTGATATTCAGCAATTCCATTATATATGCCATTTTCTAAGCCAACTTTGCCATTTATAATGGTATAGGGTAATGACCACGGGGAGGGGGGGTGGGGCAAGAGCCATAGTAAGAGAATGATCATATAAGAGGCATCTTAATCTGCAGAAGGAATGTGGGCATTCTTTCTGGACTGAATTTAAGGGCTTAATTTAAACCACAGCCTGGTTTATGCCCAACTCATTATCCTATTCCATACTGGTAGGAAGCTTTTTGCCTAAACTAAATGCAATATCTTTTGCAAGTTCCACAGTTAGCTTTAATAATGAAATTCAACACTGTTTTTTTTTTTTTTTTTTTTTGTAGTGGGACTAGCATTGTGGGAGAAACTGGATTGAGCCTTACTTCTTCATCAAAATAGTTCTGGAAGAGCTTCAAAACATGTATTTCCATCTACATTTTCAGAAAACTCCAGGGTCTTGTCCAAGCAATTTCCAGGAGTCAACATTGACTCAAAGGCACATAAACAAATAATAAACGTGATGAACTAGGGCTAACCAGATTTAGGATACAATCCTATCTGTTAGTTTTACAAATTAATCAAGGTGGTGAACATCTTCCAACATACCTTCCTCCTATTTTCCCCACAACAACCCCACGAGATGAGTTGGACTGAGAGTGACTGACCTGCAGTTACCCAGCTGGCTTTCATGATAAGGCAGGACTTGAACTCATGCTCTCCAGCTTTCTAGCCTGGTACCTTAACCACTAGACTAAACTGGCTCTTATATTGTGTCTTATGTCAAACATTTTTTATGCTGAACTGGGGGACTACTTTGACCTTTGGCTTGACATAAATAGGCAAGTATGTTTCTTATTTCTTGTATTCTTGCAGTCACAAGAGTCACAGAGAAAGAGGAATCAGATGATCATTGAACAATTTGTTAAAATATTATTATTTGGGACTGAATGGTGGAACTAGGAAAAAACCCTCTTTTTTATATTTGATTTATTTAATTTATTCATTTCTCGCATTTCTGATACTCCCAAGGGTATCTGGGCAGTGTACAGTAAAATGAAATATATTTCTAAGTAGCTATTGAGTTTACATGTAATACTATAAATTAATAAAAACAAAGGTTCTGTAACATATTTTATGTTTATTATAAAAGTGTAATTTTTTTTTTTAAAAAAATAGACTTTTGAGAATAGCCCCTAAAGCTCAGCCCCCCAAAAGTGAAGCTCTGAGATCTTTTGTTCAGAATACATCTCGTCACAACTCTCCAGGCTGGCTTCTGATCAAATCTTTTTGCTGCAGAACTGAAGACCATGTTTGCCTGTTATAAAGACAGTTCATTTCTCAGGGCATATCAGAGCAACATCTTGATCCTCCTTCTGGTAGAGAGTTTTCAGTCCCTTGCCTAGTAAACATGAAGATGGTCCATAAAGCACCTAGTGAAACTAGGCTTCATGCCAGTTTGAAATATAGGGGTTTCTTTCTGCTTCTTCTGTACAACAGATGTGTGTTTTATTCTTATAACATACATCTCCCCCTGGTGGTTGGCCGTCCTAAAGAACAGGAAATGATTAGTTGTGATGTTGTGGCAATTAAAAATCCAAAATTAAAGATTCCTTTTGTTAGTATGACTGTGAAGGGAAGTCTGATCATAGGTTGTCCTCTGATATTATTAGTTGATATTGCTAATAAGATCACAATTGCTTTCTTTCAATAAACAACTGTAAATAATTATTTTTTAAAAAGCTAATATTGTTTAAAAGTCAACATTTTTTTATCATCTGCATGGAGACTCCAAGTGCTAATCCATTCTTGGTATTTCATATTAGCGATTGACAATTGTTATTATAGTTTCCTCTTTTTCTGAGAAGTTCAGCCAGCAGGTAGTTTCGGCACAAGAACTATGGGAGGAGATAAGATGAGAACAAGTGTATGCATGCTTTTTCTTTATTTTTCAGCTTATCTATCTCATTGCCTATTTCTGTCTGCACCTTCTGAATACTCTGGGTTGTCTTCAGTGGGCTCAGCTTCTGCAGCCTAACATTGATCTACACTGAATGCTCTGATATTTGCAGTCAGAGTTCAGGGGTCTCAGGATGGGGTAGGAATTAAAAAAACAAAAACAAAATGAGTTTCCATGCATGTTAAAAAACAGCATTTTTTCTAATTGCAGTTACAGCCACCATCTTGACTCCACTGACCCTATTCTAGAAGTCCTTGCCTGGTTTGTAGTTCTGATAGAAGTGAAAGGTTCTGGAACAAAGGGAAATGGTTTAGTCTGTTGCTTTCTTGCTTTTTTGTAATCAGCTTTTGCACCAGAGAAATCTCATGCAAGCGTGGGAAACATGTACATGGATGGGATGTACTGAAGGAGGGAATAAGGGAGTGTACAGGAATGACTGATGTCTTCCTTATGATGTAATGGCTCTGTTGTCTGATTTTCATTGGCTAACAATTTATAAAGCAATGCTACTAACTTTCTAAGGCGTGGCACTTCTGGACATAACTCTGCCAGTGTTCCAGATTGTTTGCCACCCAGCTGCTTAATTTGATCAAATAAAGTGCTGCTTGATCAAGAAGTCTCTGCTTGGGTTATCTGATTAGATTGATATGATATCTCAAGTTCAAGTAAGGGACTGGCACCTTACAGAAGAGAATATTTGTAGCTTAGGTTTGAACTGTAGGATTCTTGGTGCTTTTTAAGCTTGTGGTTTTCTTGCAGACATTTTATTATCAAACTAGGTAACATCATCAGTGCTAGTAGAGAGTGGAGTTTATTCTTATTTTTAAATACTAATGGCTTGCCCTGTCAGTGTTGGTGGGGGTGGTCATGGTAGTTTCTTGACTAGGCTGTTGTTTATTTCTTGATTGTTGGCTAAGTGTTAATCTTGATGTTACTTTCTGCTTATGTAAGTGTTGACTGTGGTGGGAAAGTGTTTTGGTGTTTTGATTTTCGTTTTGACTTTTTGATTGTCTCTTTTGAGTGGTATGTAGATGTTATTTATCTCTATGTGCCTGTTGATGGCTGATTTGTCTGAGTACCAAACTTTCAGAAATTCTTTGGTGTTTTGGGACTTGAATTGATCTAGGATACTCACAGTTTCCTAGTTAAAACCATGGTTGAGTCTGTCCATGTGTTGTGATATTAAGTAGCTTTTGTCATGTTTTCTGACTGCTAGTTAGTATTCATGCTCTGCTAGTCTTCTGCTTGTTTGTCCTATATAGTGGCTGTTACAGTCCTTACACTGCATATTGTAGATGTTTTTTCTTCTGGGGCTCTGGGTATTTTGGTTTACTTAGGATGTGGTTTTTGTGCTATGGCAGTGGTTCTCAACCTTTTTAATGCCGCGACCCCCCAACCGGTCGTAAGTCGAGGACTACTCAATCGGTCGTAAGTCGAGGACTACTCAACTAGTGCAGCACCGTTTGCAGAATGGGACTTTTGGCGGGCTCAGCAGGGCAGAGACAACCTGGACAATTCCTATTGGCTTTTGAAAGCCAATAGAATTAGACTCTATTCAAGAGAGTTTATTCTACTAGCTTTCAAAAGCCAATAGAATAAAAGGGAGTAGCACACCTAAGGAAAAGAGGAAAAAAATGGCGGACTGCGTTGTTTGGTGACCCCCGTGAAATGGTCGTTTGACCCCAAATGGGGTCCCGACCCACAGGTTGAGAACCACTGTGCTATGGTGATGCTATGTGATTGTAATAGTTTGGTAGCGGTTTCTGAGATGTTTTTAATATACGGCAGTGTTATTCTTTTCACAGCTTGTGTTGTTTGTGCTATGATAGGTTAAGTATTTAGGCACTTTTCGATAAAGTTGCACAGGTATCCATTTTGCTGGAAGACATTGTATAAATTATCTGTTTCTTTTTTCTGATGGTCTGGGATGTTGCAGTGTGCTTGTGCTAGTCTAAATAGTGTTTTTACACAGCTTCTCTTGTGGGAGGTTGTGTTGATACTTTGGTAATGGAGCACTTGGTTGGTGTGAGTAATTTTACAATTGACTTTTCTGCCTCTGTGATGGGAATATCCATAAAGATAATGTGATGTTGTTTTCTTCTTCCTTTGGGAATTTTATTCCTTTGTTGATAATTTCATGTGTTTTGTCTAGTTGGTCCTTTTTTAATTATGACAGTGGTATATATATATATATATATATATATATATATATATATATATATATATATATATATATATATATATACATGGAGTTGTATGTATGGGAGTTTATAATGGTTTGCAGTAAATTGTTAGAACATGTATTTTGTGGGTTTTAATATCCCAGACAAGTATCAGTCTTTCAAAGTAGATCAGAGTATAAAACCAAAATCTTGTAGGCTAAAACTATTTTTTTACAAGGTTAGAATATATGATGTCATTACTTTAAATGCACCTCCTCCCCCACCTTACTTTTGTAAAACTAAGGAAAATCTTATCTGAGATATTTTCTCAGGATACATTTCTACCTCAGACTCAGCCCTTTTTTATCTGACTCTAATCATGGTAGTGGCTCTTCCTCCTATTCCTCAAGACCATTCCCTCTTTACACCAAATTATTGTTTGCATGAAATGTTAAACCACTAAATGAGTGGCACACCACTATTTTTGTCTTGACCCACATCATGCATAGCATTTTTCATTATGCTTGTGGCTTGTCATATTTCTAGGTCTGGGCTACAACATTTCAGATTCCACTCAATACCTTGGTTGCGTATTAGTAATGTAGCGTTTTCCAGTCCACATCCAGATATCTGGATTAAATCTGAAATGGTTTCTTTACTTTTATTAACAACAGGTGTTCCCACAAGTACATTTATCATTTTAGGCAGGGTTCTTTGTACTGCCAGGGTATGAGAATACCACATCTTTATGTTTTTAGATGATTTATAGAGCCACCCATTTCACAGCAGTGACTCTGGATGCATTGAAAAATTTAAAACCACCATAACTATATAAATTCATGAGATCAAGTTAAACAGTAACTTCCAAAACAAAAAGATATCACCAGCAAAACTCACCTAACTGCCTAACTTCAAAGCCTAGGTCTTCAGTGCTTTATCCATATCTCTGGATGGATGATGTTCCATAAGGCAGATGCAGTCATAGAGATGGCACAACTCCAGGGTCTGACAAGATAGAATTGTTTGATGAAGGGGACTGGAGGATACCCTCCCTGTTAGACTGCTTTGGTGAGCAGAAAGAATGGGAAAGAGGCATTCTCAGAAGTATACAAGATTTCACTGAAAATTTCTTAAATATGTCGGTCATTATAATACACTAAATTAAAATGTATGTAATGTTGTTAATCAAATAAGTCCTGCTTTGATGGGGGAGCAAGTACTACATCTATTAATGTTTCCCCATATTTTAATTTTAATTTATGGGCGGCATGGTGGCTCAGCTGTTAAAATGCTGGGCTTGTTGGTCAGCTGGCAGGCCAGGTTTGAGATCCAAGCTCCCATCCTCACTCCAGCTCCTGACAATCTGGCATTTTGAAAGGATACAAATGCAAGTAGATAAATAGGTACCACTTTGGTGGGAAGGTAACAGCATTCCGTAATGTCATGCTGGCTACATGACCGCAGAAATGTCTTTGGGCAGTGCTGGCTGAATGGCCTTGAAATGGAATAAAATCCACAGGGACTCCTTTGCCTTTTTAATATTTTAATTTATCTTGGGAAAAAGATAACTTCTGATTTTTTTCATTGTAATTTCAGTAGATATTATATCATAGATGAGAATATGGACTTAGGTGATTAAATGCTCCTGTATATAAAATTACTGGTACTCTTCTTCCTCCTCCTCCTCCTCCTCCCATTAATAGCAACAACTGCTTATAAAGTATCAGGACTGGCTATAGGTTTTTTGTGTGGTGTGATTTCTCATTTTCTTCTAGCTTTGTTTTGGTAGACTGTAAAACTTCATTTAGCACTAGAAATAGAAAGAAGACTGATCTCACCAATCTGTTAGAGGAATATTAACCAATTTCCATTGAGAAGGCCATGAGGGGAGCACTAAATCACAAAATTATACTTTTTTCAAGTATTATTTATAGGTGAAGAACAGCTTATTTGTTGTTATTTTAAAAAATAGATTTATTGCTTCTGGTATTGCTCAAAACAAGAAAACCATTGCAATAATATTGGCTTAATCATGCCTAAATCAAAATAAGATCACATAAAATAAATGCAACATGTTATCCCAAGATCTTGTTTCTTACTGCCCTTGTTAAAAAAATCTGATACAACAGAGATAGTAAAGCAAATGGAATATTAAATATGATTTTTAATAAATTATAAAAGCCCATTATCACTAAATTAGTGTACTCTTTAGTTATAAAGAAATTCTTACTGTGGGGAAAGGGGATCCTATATCTATAATGTGTTAATAACTGAGAGACAGTGTATTGTGATTAAGGTGTTGGATTATTAGGGCTATGATGAGAGCCATCCTTGGTCATGGAAATTTATAGGGTGGGCTACTATTTTTCAGCCCATCCCACCCCACATCACAAGATTGTTGCTGTGCAGAGATATTGGAGAGGGAGTATTATGCATGTCACTTTGAACACCTGGAAGAATCTAATGAATAAGAATAAAAAAAACCTGGTATACCAGATATCTATAGATACAGTTTGCCTATTGTAACCCGCTAGATTTAGTTGATGAGTTCGTATCTGTTGCACTGTTAATAAAGACAAAGAAATCCATCTAGACCCCCTATAGGCATAAAAGCAGTGCAAATGATACTACAGAATTAATGTAGAATCCCTGTAGTTTGTTATTAACAATTATTATAAAATGGCTTTCAGGATACAGTGGCTTTCTGCTAATTCAAACTGAAATTTTTGTATAGAATTTTATCAGGGAGAGGATCTGGCCAATGGTTCCAAGGCTAAATATATTTTTTATTTTGATTTTCTTTCTCTTTTAATAACATAAAAACCCCACAGATCAGAATACCAGTTTTTTTTCCCTTTTAACAGAAATCACTTACAAACTGAGAAGTTCACATGAAGGACACAATAACAATGGTCATCTCATTAATTTGTGTTGCAATAATATCTTTAAAGAAGGAAGTTCCATTTGGCTGTCATGACTAATACATACTGATCTGGTCACTTTTTATACTGTATACCAAATCCTTTATTTAATGCCACATAAGCTAATGTCCATCTTTATACGTTGGTGCAATAAGTTTCATAAATTGTTTATGCATTGCAAGAGAAAATATTACCGTTTTTTTTCTCCAGACCTTCTCCTAATCAAATTAATGTTAAACAGTGCATGGTTAGAACCATGATTCACTCTGGATAATGTAAAATAATAAAGAGAAAGCATCTTCATCATGCACAGAAAGCTTTCACTCATAACGCAGCACTACAGTAGTCTATGTATGTCTGGGATTAGAAGGTGGGCATTGACAAGTTGAAGGACTCCAGATATTGTTGATCTTAGCACCTTTATTATTTTAAGGAAATAACAAATAATAATATTGCTGAAATGACTGTTACCAGTATTGAATTCATACCACCATGAGAAATATTTTCAAATATTCTAAGGAAGAAGGGGAACCTACTGCATTAATATAGATCCTGCATTAATATAGATCCTATATTCATCACTATTGCTACAATCATGTGGAAAAAACCATAAGAAGACAAACTTTTAGTGGGCAACATTTGACATTACTAAAAAGGAAAAAGTGGATTGTCAAAGACCATTTGAAAAGTGTTTGGGCAAGTAAAAGTTAATGAGGACTCAAAAGAGTCAACACCCAGTACAGAGACTTGAAATGAGAGAGGAAGAAAGTTCAATATTGATATATATACTATTAGATTGACACATGTGAAACATCAAGGCATGCAAAAATTAAAGCCTATTTTGCAATAACAGTCTCTAAATTAAGTCTGTTTGCAGACATTAGCTTAGAATGGCTTCTTGGATGCAGGAATGCTTAAATACTTTAGAATGGTTAATAAGCAAGAGGGCGGAAGGAAGGACTGATTGGTGAGATTTACACATTTTTTTCTATTCTTAAGGATAGCAATTGCTATTTAATTGGAAGCTAAGAATCTCTGAATGTTAATGTGCATCGAGTAGTTACTTATGCCTACACTTTCAAATTTACAGGTCTTATTATTATAATCTGGAATATATTAATTTTTTATCAAGTGGCACATTTTCCCAGGTAGGGACTTAGATAGATGCCAGCTTAAAGAAAAAACAATAGCATTTGTTAAAAACCTAACCACAAGAAAAAGCAAGGAACAAAAGTAACCAAGACAGAACTGTACTTTTGGACGATGCCTTCATCATATTACCATACTTCACATTTCAGCAGGAAAGGTAGGATGAGTTCACAAAAAATGAAATCCATCTTCAAAGGAAAAGATGACTAGCATTCCAAGGAAGCCAATTTTTCAAATGTGTCATCCCCATTTGACAGGCAGAGATGGATTTGGATTCACCTATCAGCATTTCACATCAAATGAGTGTTCTTGGTCCTTGAAACCTGATGTTTCTGCCACTTCCATTCCTGAGATTATGTTTGTTGCTTCTTTCCATTGCCAATATGGCACTCTCAGTGTGTTTCTTCTGTGCCTCACTTTCATGCTCCAGCTTTTTCCTGTTCTACAGTTCCAGGGGTTAAGAAAGAGTTATTGCCTTTTCTCCTTAGCTTCAGTCCACTCTAGCATTCTGAAGCATCTGCTCTGATGGTCCATCAGAGAACAATGATGGGTTTTCAGCGTTTCTTTCGAAACATGTCTACAGATATTCATTGGTGTACTGTATATGGTCTAGCAATGTGAGTAGTAAAAATGTTTCTTATCTTGGTAGAAAAGTAGATGGTTTCCTCTATGGCTGATAAAGCTTCACACACACACACACAAACACACAAATACAGAAGAGAAGCATATGGGTTATAGCTGCATTAAAAATGGAGTCCACTGTTAACATGTATCATATCTTCAACAATCCTTGCATATCTTGGTACTTTCTTCCCCTTCTGGGAAAATACATCTATTTCCTAAACCCTAAGAAAGAAATGTTAAGATTCACTATAGAACTATAATTGACTGGAAAAAATATGTTTCTTAAATCCTATAGGATCCATGGGTTGACAATCATATATATTTACACCACTGGAATGTTTGGCCATGTAAAATATATATATATATATATATATATATATATATATATATATATATATATATATATATATATATATATATAACCAAACAAATAAATGTGAGCGAGCACCAGGGAGTGCTAAAAAATTTAATAAAATTTAGTAAAATGTCAATAAAATTACAATAAAACCAATAAAACGCCTAGCTTTCGTCAGCAACTGCTGACATCATCAGGGCTCAAAATGCCGGTCAGTAGAAGAGTCCTCTTTATAGATTGGCCAGAGTCTGCACCCGGCTCCTAGATCTTGTCATTGGGCCTGATGGAATAGGCTGTTTCTCGGTTGCCGGTTTCTTATTAGCAATAATTGCTTTCTTGCATTTCTTGCTTGTGTAATTGTCATCGGGTGTTTTCTCTTTGCCAAATTCGGGGTTTGATGGAACGTCCCCCCTCTTTTTTTGCTTTATTGCCACACCCACTTTGTTTAGTTGCACACCTAAAGAGGGGGTGCTCACATTTATTTGTTTGGTTTTAAATATGGATATACCCAGGGATCATATTTTTAGTGTAATTGTTAACATATATATATATACTCTGATTCATATAGCTATATGGATATCTTCCTCCAGATTCTGATATCCAGTGTTTTTGGAAAGAATTTTTGGTTCTTCATTTGCCTAGTGGCAGCAGCAGCTGGGTGCTCAAATAGGCATCTGGACTTCATCATAGACATCTTGGCCTTCTGTCTCATCAAAAGTCACCTCAGCATCATCAGCATCTAACTGGAAGGTAATAAATACATTTAGAAACTCAGTGGGGCTCAGGAAACAGAGTGTTATATCAGTGCTTTTTTTGTAAAAAAAAAAAAAAAGATGTCGGAACTCACATACGTTATACAACCTGCCTTGCCTACCCTACAAGCTTCCATCCAAAAAAGGTCCCGGAACTCTGTTCTGGGCATTCCATGACAAAAAAAGCCCTGGTTATACTTAAACCTTGAAAATCTTGATTTTTTTTCCTTTGCAAAGGATTAAGTAGTTTCAAATAGTCATTATATATGAAGCCGGCTTATATAGAATCAGATAATTAATAAGCTAGTACTATTTATTCCATTGGTGTGTAATCTGTAGCACTACATTTGTAAAAGCTGCTTTCTCCAAGCCTTGGAGGTGCTTTCAGTGACTCTCCAAAAATTACCAACAAAATCCAATATTCAGTAAAAAAACTGAAAACTGAAATGAAAAATACCAATTATATGGGGAACAGCTGTAATAACTGCAGTTAACTATATTTTAATTAATTAAATGAAACCTAATTTAGATTTGATACTGTCTTCATCCGCTTCATCCTGCTTTATATACTTTGTAAAATATTGCCTCTGACATTCCACCTAAAGATTAAATATGGAACTAGAGATTAAAAAATGGTAACTCTCCAAGGCCAAAAGGCAGGGGTATCTATCTCAACCCTTCTGCTGAGTTCCTTTTAAGCTGGAGATACCAGGACTGAATCTCAAAACATGATTTTCTGCTGAGCATTTAGAGCCAAGGTGGCGCAGCAGTTAGAGTGCAGTACTGCAGGCCACTTTAGCTGACTGTGTTCAGCAGGTTCAAATCTCACCGGCTCAAGGTTGGCTCAGCCTTCCATCCTTCTGGGGTAGGTAAAATGAGGACCCAGATTGTTGGGGGCAATGTATATATATATATACATTGCTTACTGGTGTACACCGCTTAGAGAGTGCTTGCACTTAAAGCGGTATATAAGTCTCATAAATAAATAAATAAATAAATGATGGAAAAATATATTCAAGTGGGCAATAAGAGTTGACAGCAACTTAATGGCACATATAATGGTGCTGGTTATCACTTTCAAAGCCCTACATGGCTTGGGAACTTGTTATTTGAAGGACTGTCTTCCCAGTCACATCTACCCTCTCCACCAGAGCATGGATTGTTATGGATTCCCTTTCATAAGGAGCTCCATCTAGTATGACCAAGCAGAAGGGGCTTCTCTGTGGTGGCTTATACTGTATGAAACATCATTCCCGTGAAAATGAAATTGGCCCCCATCTTGGCACTCTTTCATAAGGCTTGAAAATGTGACTTTGCCAATGGGTATGGTGATCTCTGGAGCCCATCAAATGTCTCACTTGATAGTTGTTGCTGGGGAATAGGAAGTTACTGATTTTTTTATTGGTTTTGTATTGAGCTTTTATCCTTGTAAGCCACTTGGAGTAACTGAGATTGAATTGGGCGGCCATACTGTATATATTTTCTTAAACAAACAAATAATTGATGTTGTTATTTCACCAATTCATATATATTCAACTCTCCTATATAGTTCCTTATTCTTATGTTGTGGTGCATCCTCATTATTAGGGATGATCTGAAGTGCACAGAAATTCATTGATAATTTCCTTCTTGGGCTAAATAACCACAGACCAAAATAATGCAAATTCTTTGTGTTCTCTCAGATACATCAAATTTTGGATCCAGACCAAGAGGAGCTTTGGGCCCAATCTAATTCTGAACTGCCAGATATCAACATGAGTATGTTTCTTCAATCATGCCATTCCGCCATGACTAACAAAAGCAGTAGCCACTTTGCACACACTATGTAATAATTTGGGAAAAACTAATCCTATAGACAATTTTGATTGACATTAAAATTCAATAAAAATTCAAAGGAGACACATATAGTGACAGATAACGCTAATGGAATACCCAAGCCAATGAACATTCTGCTAGTAGATCTGTTCCAATAGAGGAAATACTATTGTAGGGCAACAGTATGTATTGTGGGAACTATAGCAACATGAGAGAAGATTATAATGCATTTTAATTTATTTTATATTGCAGCACCACTACCCCAATCCAGTCAAAGCATAGTTCACATTATACATAATTTTTTCCCCACCAAGTTCAGTAGGAGGGAAAAGCATGATGACCTCTGCTGCTACTATGCCTCTTAGGAAAAAGATTAATTCATCTTGCATTATATCCACACAGAAAGACAGGCTGTTCTTGGCTTTCTCATTCATACATGCATATAAGCATCCAAGGTGAGGAGTTGTGTGGGCCCAACACATAAATCAATTGGCCTTGCACTTCAAAGCTCTTTCTCAGAGATAAAAAAAAATCCATTCCACATGGGCCTCAGCTGTGACCAAGATGGATGTGACTACACCTCATGAGAGTGTCCTCTAACTTGCATGCTTTGACAAATTATTGTTATTGGTGCCATGAAAATTATTGGGGTCATGAGATCTTCTGAGATGACTACAAGGTTGGCTGTGAGAAAGTCTCCATCTCAGATGCTAATTAAAAAAAAAAAGCTTCGACTATAACTGCTAAATTGAGAGACAACACATACACACTAGTGGCCTCACACGTTTCTGCAGCCTTTTTTTCTAGAAGAGACATACAGTTCTGCTCTTCCACCGGTAATTCTTATTATCCATAAAGGTAGCCAATTCTCTCTTAAAGCTTTTCATATTGATAGTGTGGCTGCATTTCATGGAAAGAAATTGCAAACTTTAAATAGGAATTGAATATAGATATACTTCTCTTGAGTCCACCATCAACTGCATTTCAGATGTTTTGAGAGAATATTTTGAGAGGATATATTGCTATATGAATTGTAGGTGCACATAGTATTCTTTTCTGGATGTGGGTAAGTCTTCTTTCAGGAAATAATTTGTCATTATTTACCTGCAGATTATGCCACTCAGAGTTGCACTTTAAAATGGGCAGCCACACAAATCTTTTAAATAAAGAAATACTTAAATATGTACATAAGTTTTCTATCAGAAGTTCCCTTTGTTCATGGAGAAGAGAGAGCACAACAGTACTTACACACTTGAGCTCAATGTCTCTGAAAATGACAGGGAGCAGGAAACGTCGAAGAGGGACAGTCAGAATGAGTATAAAAGGCAAGGCAAGGGAGGCTGGGCTGGATTTCACTCCCCACAGCAATCCTAGGCAGAGAATCTGGGTGAGGGTGAAGATGTGCATACGCCAGGTCTTTACCTTTGGGATGAAAAGAAACGGCAATGTTAGAAGCTCTTTCCTTCAACCACTGGCCAGAATCAATGTTGGCTTGGCAATGGCATTTAATTTATATGTATATGAGTACACATGTATGAATGGCACACCATGTAAACTCATAATATTTGTTTTTTTTCTTGATGCAATGTGTAAGTCCTGCCATTGAGGTTTGTTAAGCATAGTATATGGCACACTATTATGTGAAAATTCATGTTATTTTATGTTTTAAGTGTTTTTATATTCTTAGAACTATAAACCACCCAGAGACACTGGCTTAGATGGATGGTTGCAGAAATGGAATAACTAAATAAAACTCAGCCACCGAAATTTCAACAGCAAGGGTAGCAAAAATTATGGCTTAATCTAGATACGTGAATTTAGCCATTATGAACTATGGCTTAATGTAGGTTTGAGCTTTACTATTGTGGCTTATTTAACAGACTAGGCTTAAAACCAGGCATACTTCTCTATGAATCATGATGATATCACTGATAGCATTAATCTGTCAAACTCTGGCCATCACACATCTCCAAGATCTCATGCAGAGGCCTGTTCTGTAGCTTTTCGATATGCAAAGCAAAGGCATTATCATTCAGTTACCAGCCTTCCTGGTCATATTTTGGTTTCAGTGACTGATCTTATAGCACACTGAGACATAAATTAGGCAGCCATTTTTTAGCCCATTAGCCCAATAGTCTGTTTTGCAAATTCAACTTTTGTGGTTAATCAGAAAGAATCAAATGCATAGAATGGCTTGGGTGATGTACAGTGCATCTGATGTAGTCCGCTGCAGCTCACAAAAAAAACCATGCTTTTTAATAATGTTTGTTAGTATCCAGATTCCTGATCTTTTTGCTATTGTTGACTACCATGCTTTCCCCTAAAAAGCCTTTGTAGTTAGCTTATGATTCAGTGGCTGTATTTCTATTACATATTTGTCCCATGATCAATCTGGTAGAGTTTTAAAAATTCTGGTTCCATAATCTTTCAGTGATAGCCCTCCAAATTGGAAGACAGAAATGCTTAAGCTTTGATAAAAGAATTTATGACACTTCTGATCAAGCTTTCATTTAATGTTGTAAATTGTCGATAGTCGCTTAATTGAGATGGGTGGTATGGAAATGTAATAAATAAACAAACAAATAATAAACACTTTAATGAAGTAGGTAAACAAGCCCAGAAAGAAGTATATATTTCCATTACGTCTTTGGTTTGTCTACAGACACTTCCAAAGGTCACTATTTCATTCTCCCAACCCCTCCCATGATTGCAACACTGAGAACAAGCAAGAAATTTCAACTTCCAGTCATCCGATAGCAGGGGGACAAAATTCTTTGATTGCTGCTTTGCTCCCTGAGCTACAGTTGTTCCTGGAACAATCAAAATCTATACCACATAAAAATGAAGGAGAGAATAAATTGCTTATGTCATCTCAGGTTTTCTAGCTGTTTGCAAATGTCTCCCATGAGAATAGTCTTTCTGAAGATTTACGGTATATTCCTTGAAAACAGTAATGAAGCCATGGCATCATGATGCTATAGCCAAGTTCTTTTTCCAACAGCTATAATCATGGTTATAGAGTTTTAGTGTAAAACCTCTGTATGAATGGGCATTGGAAGTCAGAACTATATGCCCACTTGAATCCAGAGGCACAATGCAGCAAGAATTTTGATGTGGACTTTTATATAAGCAGGGGGAAATCAACAAAATAGTCTTTTTTTTTACAAGGGTAGTAAAACTACCTGAAAACTGATAAGAAAGATCAAAATCTAGTTTACTGATATGATCATGAAATTTCAGATGGGAAATGACAAGTTAAAACAAGAATTCCTGTAAATCAGAAAATGATTCACCTTCAAACTTTGCAGAATCCCAACATTACAAATTACAAAACAGTTTGCCATTTGCATTATAACTAATGCAGAAGATCACCTTGGTTTCCCAAGGAGGTAGAAGTAATATTAACACTCTATGTGGAAGTCATAGACAACATCAGGGACTAATATTTAGGGAGCAAACTTCTTGACCCATGGATTTATCTGTTTTCCCCACTTCAGCAATTCTCAAGCTCACAGCTCAAGAAAAATGTAGTAGTTATGCCTTCAAAGCTTACTTTTGTAACATAAGATATATCTGGATGGTATTTCGGTGGCTTCAGCATGAGAAGTATGCGGTCATATAGCTGAATTCCATTGAGAGATGTCACCCCCATGTAAAGAAAGATGCCAAAGAGTACTGCAAGTGGAATCAGCTTCAAGATAGGTTCCATGAGTATGGACAGGCCTGTAGGTAAGCAAAAGACAATGCTGCAGATTAAAGAGATTTGATTTTAAAAGATTAATGTAATTAAAGATTATACAATGCACATGCATCACTCCATTGGAATGGAACAATTGTAACATTCTCCTTCCCAATCTGAAGAGATAATGAAAGTAATCTTGCCTGCTGTTTTTCTTACTGGTATCAGTTGGGGATAACTGATACCACACTCTCAAGCAGAGCCCAAAGTCAGCAATCAGTCTTCCTAATCACCAGGTTCCAGTTTTGGCTTATCAAAGGTATATGTTTCCCCTGAATGTAAGAGCTCTTTGCATATTGGGTTAAACAGTTATACATTCAGCTATTTTAAAAATGATTACAACTTCTTGTTACAACAGGAGGAACAGCTAAATTGAATATGATGGGAATAAGGAGTTTCTCAAAGCTCATTTATCTATAATCTAGCAAGTTCTATATATGCACTGCAAGCAAGCCCTAAGATAATGCAAAACACTGTTCAAGCCTTATCACAGGTAATCCTCGACTTATGACCACAGCCTAAAATTTCTGTTGCTAAGCAAGACAGTTGTTAAGAGAGTTTTGCCCCATTTTATAACTTTTCTTGCCACAGTTAAGTGAATCTGGCTACCCCCATTAACTTTGCTTGTCAGAAGGTCACAAAAGATGATCACATAATCCTGGGACACTGATCCTGTCATAAATACATACCAATTGCTAAGAGTCTGGATTTTGATCGCATGACCAAGAGAATGTGAAAAAAGTTCATAAATCACTTTTTCAATGCTGTTGAACTTTGAACAGTCACAAAATAAATGGTTCTAAGTTGAGGACCACCTGTATCTGCATTTAGACCCTATTTTCTTTTTTTAAAAAGGCACATCATTTGTTGTTTAACTACTTTAAACATGAACAGGATGTAGGCTGTTTTAAGCTAATCCTTTGACAATCATTAAATGTGTTGGTGATTACCTTTAAAGTCTTACATAGTACAGGATAAGATTACTTGGGGAACTGCCTTCTCCCAAGAACCTTGGCTCAACCCACATATTCCATCAGTGACAGTTCTTTCTTTTAAATCTTGTAATCTTATAGAGTCCTAAGAAATGTGCCTTTTTTTATTGCCCTGCTATAGGGAACCATCTCCTACTACTGCCAATACACAATAGATCCAAACTCTGCTTGTCTTTAGAAAAGTCCTTAAGATTTGGCATCTTCCTCAGGCATTAGGGGCTAGAAAAGTGGGAGTCCCGTTTGTGGCTATTTTGTTGTGTGCTTGTTTGCCATTTTACATTTATATTTTATAATTGTAGATAGCTTTCATTTTTAAAAAATGTATTGGGTGTCTATGTTGCATGCTGATCAAAGTCACACTGTCTGAGTTAGACAGACTTATAAAACTTGAAATAAATAAAATAAATACGATCAATGGAATCTTTTGTAGGAAAACTCACCCACAAGAATAGCCACCAGGAAGCCAGTAACCCTCTGTTCCTTGACCTCCTGAATGCAGGCCTTTTCTCCTGGCAGAGTAGTCTTGGACATAACTGTCAGAGCATTAGCATGTGTGACAGTCCTCACCGTGGTGGCACTCAGCCAGGGCATGCCCAGAAGTGGTGCAATACCTCCCATTCCAACAATAAGAAGGAGATCGAGATGGAAACCTGAACCCTTCAGCATCTTCCTCTCAGGTTTGCTTACAATCAGCCTGAAGCAATAGCAAAATTAAAATAGAATATTTATTTGCTATATTAATATTGTATTATAGCTCTGATTTCTCTGCTATCAGGATCTACCAAAACATCTTCTGTCAAACTTGCATCTACATATTTTATTCTGTAATTTAAATGAAATCAATGTAAAATTGGAACCACATAATCACCCATTTCTTGCATCCTGACTTTCTTTTCTCTCTCTTTTTATATCTATTGCATGCCTTTTTATTTATTTATTTATTTATTTTTATTTATTTATTTATTTATTTATATGCCGCCCAATCCCAAAGGACTCAGGGCGGCGTACAAAATTAAAACAATCATCTAACAATAAAATAATAAAATAATACAATCATACTTATACATGATCTACTTCATTCCTGGGCCAATCCTCACTTATCTTCATTTTATCCCATCTTTTTCATCTTTCCCCAATTTCTTACGTGGTGATCTGTGTCTCCAAGAAGATGAGAATGAAAACCAGGAGAGCTGGCAAAGCTGCAGCAAACATCATCCAGATGGGGAATTCATTTCCAATTGGATAGATAAACCAACCCCGCCTTTCAGGATTGGAGACTTGAAGGCCTTTGGGAACCTTCAATTTCTAGGAAAAGCAACAGAAGAAGAGAAAAATCAATGGTCCCTAGACCTGTCAGGATCTTGCTGATCCCAGTATGAAAACCAGGACCACCCCAGTCATTTAACACCGTAGAACTTTTCCCTTTGGATATGTATACCAAAGGGGAAGATTCGATGGCCTTTTTGAATTTCTTTTCAATTTTCCATTCACTACAAGCGTACAGGGTTTTCTGTTCTCTACAAGACCTCTGATGCAATATAAGAATTTTTCCATTTTCAGGGTTGAAATCAGATTCAATGGCCATTGCAGCTAACTTCTGCAATTGGGCAGATTGTCTCTTGAAAAATGATCAGGTTAACCATTCAAAGAGGAGGATTGTGTATGAGCACTTGCCTTCCCTTTTGCACAGAAAGGGCATTAGACTGGAAACGAAATTAGGAGGAAGGAGCTACATTAAGAAATAAAAAAATTACCTGAGTGTAGGTATCTTTAATAAGAGTGTCTGCCAATGTCATGATAAAGATGGCAATAGGGACACCAAAGTCACCAATTACCCGACGAAGCTGTCAAAAAATAAGAAGTATGTTAACCTGGCAAGAATGATTGGGGGATAGGGAAGAGGGTGGGTTGATGAATCAGAAGTAAAGAAGATATTCCCAACTTCTAGGTTGCTGTCCGTACTACATTTGAAAGAAAAGATAATAATGCATTAGAAACTCTGCTCTAAAATCCAAATCATGGCCTTCTTTATGCGTAGTAAGAACAGGGGACTTTTAAAAAATTGTTCTTAGAGGAAATTTCCTCATTAATAACTGGTAGAACTTTCACAATGCCTTCAGCTATCACTGTAATGATGTAAGGTCTATCCTCATTACTATTATTTTGGCCCAATTATGGTTCAATGACTATAAAGGATGCTAGAAATTGCTAGTGTGGAAATGATCACACACTGATTATTAATGTAGGATTCAAACCCGTGGACCGTCAAACAGTGCTGAACTCCCAGCAGCTCTAGCTACCATGAGCAATTGTCAGAGATCTGCAAACTGTAATTCAGCTACACCCAGTATGTGTGCTATTGTATTATTTTTCTTTAAACGTAATTGATGGAACAGATATGTATACATTGGAGAATTACAGTAATTCCATATGTATTATATTGGGACTTTCATCTGAAATATATCAATAAAAAATCATGCAATTTATGTTCATTTTGCTACTTAAGTCAATACATGCACTATACAAAAAATGTCCCATTCCTCTTGCAGCACAATACATTCTGGGTGTATTTATACAAAGGTTCCATTCTAACTGAGATTGATATTCTGATTAGCAAGTATGATAGAATGGCAGACTTACTGAATTTCACAGGGATTACTTTCAGGTTTTTAATCCATGTCTATCTGCATCTGGATCCGGATCTACATCTATGTCCTTGGAAGTAATCCTTGTGAATTCTATATACAAAATTGCAGTGCTAAACACCATAAGAAAAGAGTTCTGCAGGAAACTGAAATCCCTTCCCTTTGTTTAAAACCTATATATTTTCTCCTTTTCCCCTATATGTCTGTATTTTTTAAATCCACCTTTGTAGATTTACACTTTAGTAGGTAGGTTTTTAAACTGAGAGCCTTATGCTCAATTAATATATTTGCATGCTCATTACAAACCACCAAGTTCTCTAATTGTCCATTTAAATATCAGTTTGAATATTGCAGAAAAGCAACTTATTTTTATTTATTCTTAGGAGAGTCATTCAGTGAAATAACTTTCTGTGGCTTATTAAAGCAATTATAGGTATGCTTATTCAATAGCAAGCCTCTTTGAATTCAGTAAGATTTATTTTTGGGTAAGTGGATTTCAGTCTACATGAATTGCTGCTCCATTGATTATTAAATATTTAGCATTTTCTACTATAATAATTGTAACTTAAGCTGATAATTAAAACCTTTCTCCCAGCAGTCCACAGCTTCAATTTATAGTGCACTTAATTCAAATGATGGATAGAATACAGCAGATCAAACCCCTGTAGGCAGGTACAGATTTAAGTTTCTTTCTTTCAAAAGTCTAAACAAAAGTTCTATTTCATCCAAGCCCTAAGCACAATTTACCCTGCCAGGGAAAAAGCTGCTATTCTTGAACTTGCGCAAGAAGAAAGCAATGAAAAATGTTCCTCCCATCAGCACCAGAGAAAGCAGAGCAGTATTTGGTGCAGGATCCCTTGGTTCTTCATCTCTGGAAAAGGTGATGTTTTTATACACTTCTTTCAGGGGGTGCTCTTTAAAAATCTGCAGTGGGAAGAAAACAGATTCGAAAGCTGAGCAAGCAGGTAAATGAGCTTTTTTGACAGTAAGATTATCTATTATAGACTGAACAACTTATTGCTTCATATGGCAGAGAAATTCCTAGCCATCAAACATAATTTTTAATACCCCATGTGAAAATCTATTTTATTTACTTCAAGTATTTATATGGTACCTTTCATAAAAAAAATGATTCCAGGATAAGTCATAGCAAAAACAAAGAACTGAAAAGTGGTAGGTATAACATATAGATACTACAGATTAGAACATATCAGATTTTGTTGATTTCTACAAGATAGTGATGGTCTCAAGTATACCACTCAAGTATTACTGGTATTTCTTAATTAATTTACTGCAACCAATAAATATCTCCCATCAGTTTTCCATCCACCTACATAGAGAGAGGACTGTTTACCACCAACAGATTATTTAAAGTAGAGATGGGTTGAAATAGGATTATATGCTCTTTTAACCACTGACCTCCCACAACTTTTAAGATTTTGAAATCTAGTATTATGATCTGAGCTGGAACTGGAAACAAGAGGTAATTGTGATTTTTTTAAAATTGGCAATATGAAATCAAGTTAATTTTGGTAGCTGCATTCTGTACAAACTGCAGCTTCTGAAGAATTTTCAGTGACAAATTCCCAAACAATGTAGTTGAGTATCTCTGCTATGAGATTCTCAGAAAGAACCCCATAATACGGTAGTCTCATAACAGTCACTCACAACAATTATCTGATCAGTATTTTTCATAAAAGTGCTTTTGCTATCTATTCACAAAGATGTTTCTAAAAGACTATAGTTCAGCACCTTTAATATGTGTGGACTTCAGTTCCAGAATTCCCCAGCCAAAATATTGGTTGAGAATGCATACTTGGTTAAGAGACCTACAATGATCTAGAAAGATCATTGGTCTGATGCAGCAGGATTTAAGTCCTCATTCCACTTGCTAATGGGATTTTTTTTTTTTCAGAACTGGTTTCTGGGATAATGGCATGTTGAGTGAGATTTCAGGCTAAATGTGGTTTAGAAACAGATACTTCCTTTTCTTTGTGAAAAGAATTCATCCTTCCCTGCTTCCTTGCTGTTAATGGCTTACCTAATATATATGACTGAGAAAGCAAAGTTAGAAAAAAGAAAAACAATGCATTCCCTTGGAACCATGCATTAATGAATCATATGTATTTCATTCTTCTTTAAGCTTACATTCTACTTTGAATGTATTCTTAAATATAAATTGTTAAATCCTCCATTCGCTTGCGAATGATGAAGAAACATAGTTGTAATAATCAATGCTTTATTTCTCTTACTCCAACTCCAAGTCCAGCACAAAAGGCACGCAGGCCTTTTATAGGGCTTGAACCCCGGACAACGAGAACCAATGAGCGTGCTTCTTTCTGCGCGCCTTGCACATGTGCACAAGGCTGGCATCGATCAGTCTGGTCCCAGGCAGCTTTTAGAATGCCCGGGACCATTTGCAACAATTCTGGGCCTGCTGAGTTACCTCATCAGGCCCAGGACACAACACCCCTCCCACCAGGATGGAATACACACAATTCCCATTTCTTGACACTCATAATAAAATAAATCAAAAGAAAATAATAGTCTGTTCACCTGCAGACACCCTTCTTCTACTAACAGAGTCAGCCAACCAACCCACTGTCTAATGTGGAATTCGCGTGTCCATTTCTACCCCACAAAAAGGTCCCATCTCTTCAACCGAGACCTGCAAACTCCCTTGTACTGACAAGAACCTCACATATTCGCTTAGATGGTTCGGAGGGGCCTTAGCCCGTTGTGACTTATGCAAGGTTAGGGAGGATGCCTGGCCTGTCACCTCACCTGCCCGGCTAGGCAGACCAGGACTTGTTATTAAGGGCGCCTGGCCTACCGGCCCGTCTGTTGGGATCGCTAGACCAGGACTTTTATGCACACGTTTTGCAGGTGGCCCCTGGTGAGGCGTGTCGGCAGAATAGCCAGAGCTCTCGCCATGCTCCGTAAGAGCAGCTGAAATTCCCCAACTCTCTGAATTGGCTGAGGATTCCCCAACTGCTCTGGATGGCTCCAGGGAACTTAGTCCCTCGAGCCCGCGACCAGTCTCGGACATGACCTGCATTGCAGGTGTGCCCCAATACTCCCAGTCCCCAGTGGCCGAGGTGCCAGCGTCAGGAGTCACCTCATTAGCAGACCCCGCCTCAGGTGAATTCCTGTTTGGAGCTCTTGTGGATACGCATGACTCTCTGTTCGGCGCAATAGCTGAACCATGAGAATGTGCTTGCACCTCCCCTAGGAAATTCCTAGCGCCCTGTGGAACATCCCAGGCGCAGTGAGGTTGTGTCTCAGGAGGTTGACCTGAAGTGTGAGATTGTGTCTCAAGAGGTTGACCTGAAGTGCGACTAAATTCCTGGGCCCCGTCCCCCCCGAGAGTAGATACAGGGGTGGAATCCACAGGGGACAACCACCAATGCAGTTGACCGATAGGCGCCGCAGGACGCGGCCATCTCCCAAGGTCACTTCGTATAATAGAGGTCCAGAGACCTTACAGATGACAGCAGGAACCCACAGATGACCAGGAGCGTAGTTCCTAGCCCAGACCGGATCACCCAAGTGTAGTCTCCTTGGTGCCCGCGGATGTGACACCTGGGAAGTCACCCCGTCAGGGTACAACCTGTCCAGTTTAATAATGAGTCTGCGACTCCAACAGAGTTCAGCTGGGCTCTTCCCTGTAGACATGCAAGGTGTGGTGCGGTGTGCAAGAAGAAAGTCAGCTAACCTGTGATGCCAGTTACCGTAAGTCAGTTTCTTGAGGGCATCTTTGGTGGTATGCACCATTCTCTCCGCTAGTCCGTTGGAGGATGGATGGAAGGGAGTCGAAGGGTTATGCTGGATCATGTTGGCTTGAAGAAAAGCCTGGAACTCAGAAGAAGTAAATTGAGGGCCATTATCTGAAACCAGAACATCTGGAAGACCGTGTGATGTGAAAATTCCTCCCAGCACCTGGATGGTGCTGGCAGTAGTAGTGGAGGAAACAGGAACAACCTCTAGCCACTTGGAATGGCTGTCAACCACAACCAGGAAGAATTGCCCCTGAAAGGGCCCAGCGTAATCTATATGCACCCTAGACCATGGGTTTGAGTTTCCTCAAACTGAACTGGCGCCTGAGGCATTTCAGGCCATGACTATTGGCACACTTGGCACCTGTGCACCTGGGCCTCGATGGCTTTATCGAGTCCAGGCCACCAAAGATGGCTGCGCGCAAGCACTTTCATCCTGACTATCCCAGGATGTCCCTCATGCAGAGAGATCAAGATTCTAGACCTCAATGAGGCTGGGATGACTACCCTGCAACCCCATAAAAGGCACCCATTAAAGGTAGACAGTGCACGTCTCCTTTGCCAAAAACTTTGAAATGTCGCATCCGGACACAAGTCAGGCCATCCTAACAACACCCATGTCAGCACACGTATAAATGTGTGATCTGTGGCAGTTTCAGCAGCCACGTCCCTAGCATTGAGGGGAGATTCAGGCAACTCCTGAATTGAAAGAATATTTATAGCAGGAGCAAGGTCTGCTTCTATCTGAGTTAAAGGTAATCTGCTTAGGCCATCTGCATGGCCCATTTCTTTTCCAGGTTTGTGAACTAGAGTGTAGTCATATGCTGACAGGAAAATGGACCATCTCAGCATACGAGGAGAAATGATATGTGGAGTCTGTTTGTCAGTAGTAAACAACCCTAGCAAAGGCTTATGGTCTGTATAGACTGTGAAATGGCAGCCATATAAGAAATCATGAAATTTCTTTATGCCAGCTACTATGGCCAAGGTTTCTCTGTCAATCTGAGCATAATTCCGCTCTGCAGATGACAGAGTCCTTGAATAATAGGCCACAAGGACCTGTGTCCCATCAGCCTTCAGATGGCTAAGTACAGCTCCCACCCCATAAGGAGATGCATCACATGCGATGCAAACAAGCAGTTGCTCATTGAAATGCGCTAAAACAGCATTAGAAGTGAGCAAGGCCTTAACCTCGTTGAAGCTCTTGTCATGGACTTTAGTCCACTAACAAGGAGCCTGCTTGTCTAGGAGCCTATGTAACGGCTCTGCCACTGCAGCTTTGTGTGGGAGAAATGCATGGTAGAAATTTAAGAGCCCCAAGAAGGCTTGCAGCTCACTCTTGGACTTGGGGCTTGAGGCCTGTTGAATAGGCTTGTAATTTAGCTTCAGCAGGGTGAATGCCTTGGACATCAAGCCTGAAACCTAAGAAGTCAGTGGAAGTGACTCCTATCTTGCATTTATCCTGCTTTAGATTAAGGCCTGCTTTTCTAAAATGAAGCAAGACAGCCCTTAATCTTTCTGCTAAATTTTGACATGACTCTCCAGCAATGAGGACATCATTGAAGAAGGGACAGAATACCTCTAAGTGTGCTCTCCATGACACTTTGGAATATGCCAGGGGCTATTTTTACACCAAATCATAGTGAAATAGGGGGGCCCTTGTAGGATCCTAACTCAGGGCTAAACACATCTGCAAATTCCTTGCAGACTTCTAAAGACTTAACATTTGCAAATGGTGCAGCCCCGTGACCTGGATTCCCAGAGCCTCGAACCAATCGAGTCCAATAAGACTCGTGCGTTCTCTCTCAGCAACCACCACATCCAGGAGACCTTCAAAATCCTTATGTTGTACCTTAAGGGTGGCCCCCCTTAACACACACCATAGAATTCTGAAAATCTGTAAGAATTAGGTGGGATGGCCTGAGTTTAACTCGAAGGCCACTACTACTGCATATCCTTCTTAAGGTATTAATTGAAATAATGGAAAAAGCGGACCCTGTGTCCAGCTCCATTAATAAGGGAACCCCTTGCAACCTTACGTTAATGGAAAGTTTCTTCTTAAGGGGCTTGTGTGTCCCTGTTCTCAAAATACTCCTGTGCGATGTGTAGATCCCCACCCTATGCTGGCTGGGGACCCGGGTACCTTTCAAACGCAATTCTTCATGAGGTTGGACCTTCTGGAGACCCAAACAGATGGATGTGATGTGGCCTTGCTTGCTACATGCTCTGTAAATGACGGAGCAAAACTTGCAGTCAGCTCGCTTGTGGCGTCCTCCACACCTGAAGCATTGAAGAGCTGCTGGGACCTTGTCCGGTCATTCCTTCTGCCTCTTTCCAGTTGACTGGTGAAGCTTATCCACCTCTTCTTCAGGATCCGCTTCTGATTCTTCTCAAACGTCCTTTTGATGGACTGTAGCTGTTTCTGGAGGGTTCCTGATGGGCTGTAAGGCCTTCACAGCCCCACCTGCTGCTTCCTTCTCTGTCACCTCTCTCAGGGCATCTTGGAAAGAGACATCTTCTTTTGCGAAAATCTTCTGCTGTAAGTCTCTGCTCCTCAAACCGCATACGAAGCAATCTCGCAGCCTCTCTTCCAGATCCTTGAACTCACAAGGTCTGGCCGCTTGCCTTAATGCCTCAATAAAGTCCACAGCAGATTCACCCAGCCTCTGGTCTCTCTGCTCGAACGCATGCCTCCAAGCAATGACGGATAACTTTAGTTGGAAGTGTTCCTTTAGCATTTTCTTTAGATCAGCATATGTTACTGACTCCAGAGGTGCAGGGGCCACCAGATTTTCTGCAATGTCAAAAGCTTCTTGTCCACAGGCACACAAAAGAGTTGCTGTCTTCAGGCCGTCTTCTCTTATCTGATTTACTCTGAAGTAATTCTCAACCTGTGCTACGTATGAAGCCCATCTCTCAGAGTGTGAGACATCGAAATCAGATAAGCGGCCAATCTTCGCTATCCTTCAATTTGCAACCTTCACCATTCGCTCCTCTGCAAACTTCTATTGGGGAAAGGGTCTTATAGCTGAGCTCATGCTCCAGCGACGCTATACTGGCAGGCTGGGACACTGATTCAGATGCCATTTTCTCCTTTAAGGACTTCTGGGTGAGTCCTTAAAACTTTTTTCTCTTTAGTTTGCAAAGTTCGTCGCCAGTGTTAAATCCTCTGTTCGCTTGCGAATGAAGAGACATGGTTGTAATAATCAATGCTTTATTTCTCCAACTCCAAGCATAGCACAAAAGGCATGCAGGCTTTTTTATAGGGCTTGAACCCCGGATAATGAGAACCAATGAGCGTGCTTCTTTCTGCGTGCCTTGTGCGCATACTGGCGCTGCTCAGTCTGGTCCCGGGCAGCTTTTAGAATGCCCAGGACCATTTGCAACAATTCTGGGCCTGCTGAGTTTCCTCATCAGGCCGAGGACACAACATAAATGACCTTGAACTTCTGCATTCAACTCTTTCTCTCTCTCCTGTAGCCATTTCTGTCAAGGGTAGCATGTGTTTTGAAGACTTTGCAATGAGACTGACTCATATAGGAATGAATTTCCTGGCAGCTGGCAGTGCACAGAATTGACTGTTATCTATAGTTCCTCCTTTCTCTTATTCTCACCCATAGTTAAACTATATTTATCCAATTAACCCAATGCTGGAGGTTTGCATAACACAGGAAACCAGATAACAACTACATAGGCTAGGTTCTTCAGATATGCAAGGACACATAGTTTGCTCATGTGAAACACAGTTAATATCTAACAAACAGACTGTGCTTTTTAAAATAAAAATGGAAAAGCACCTTATTTATATGTAGGTTTAATAATAAAACAGGCCAGCAAACAAGCAAAGGAGTTATGGCAAACTATAGGCAATTACTATTTGCTTTGCCGGCTAGTAGCCAATGAAAAATGGCAGCTTGGTAGTAGCAGCAGTGGCATTTGCAGAACCGCCAAAAATAACAATAGCTGCAATGCTACCCCCAAAGGGCGGAAGGTGGAGGAAGCAACAGGCAAAAGTAACTATGTTATGCTATTTCAGATGTTCTTAATAGGATACTCAAGGCCTGCTTGCAGATGCTGGTTTTTTCCTGCAAATTTTGTGCAAAGTAAGCTTTGGAATTGTGTGTTCAGGTATTCCCAGAGACCATTATTTGCTACTGGACGGAAAAAGAGAACAAATGGACACCAAGAAATTACTTTTTCAAGTAGGCAGATTCCCATGGTGATGTTTTTTTTGTTTTTGTTTTTTTGCTGTTCTGTGTTGCCTATTGAAGCATGTAGTGGCTTCAATATACATTTCCAAATTTAATTAATACATTCAAAAATGGCTATACATGTGTATTTCAGGAACTGACTAATAAAAAATTATCTAAGATTTACAATGAGACAAAAGCAGTTGACTGTTGTGACAAGAATGGGGTTCATAGTGCTCAGATCCTGAATGTTGATAAACTAGTAGCAATATTGCAAGACAGAAAATAAAGAACATATCATCTCAGATATAAAAAACATTTTCTTTTTCTTTGCCAAAGAAGAATTTGATTCTTAAAATATAAAAATAGTAAATATTTAGATATTTCTCCCAGTTACGTGTTTAATTTCTAATACAGATTCTGGGAATATTCCATTTTGAAACCATAATGTTAACCTCTCTTTTCATAAAAATCTAAGACTCTGTGAAGAAACAGCTCCAAATCAGATCTTATTTGGGCCCCCAAATTCTTTAAATTCTCCTAATGAAGAGCTGAGAAAAGTGCTAAAACATTAGTATTGGAGTGAGAAGAGGAACGTTTATGAATCATATTTCTCCGGGATTTCTTGTGCTATCTATCTAAACTTAATGATTATATAAGCATGATTTCTTTGGTATCTACCTTACCCAGATGCTTCCTCAGAAGCATCATTATCTGCTTAATAAATCTTTGAAGGAAATACCCAATTCTTACAAAATCTGTCAGTTGCCTTATTTATTTAATCCTTGAGGTCCTTATGTTTGAGTTCGTATGGCAGGGATTCTGTATATATTATACTATCACAGACTCCAGGCCTCTGTAATTAGATGTGAATAAATAGTATTTTGATTTATTTGTGTACAACTCAGAAAAAGGGTGTTGAAGGGAGAGATAGAAATCTTTAATAAATAAAACTATATTTGGTATAGTCATTAAAGGCACAAGGGGCACTAGACACAGAGAACCTTGAATTCTAGTCCTTCTTTAAGGATAGAAACAAGTTAGGTCAGTCATTTTCTCTCAGCCGCTAGAATAGGACATCAAAAAACACCTCAGAATATGGTACTATAGAAAAAAACACTAGAAAACAACTTCTGAAAATTTGCCAAGAAAACTGCATGAATCTGTCCATACAGGCACCCAAGAATCAAGATGGATTCAAAGGATCATAACAATAATGTTCCATAAAGCTTGGATAATTTTGCTTTAATCCTCAAATGGAATATCAATCAATCAATTAATTAATCAAATTAGAATAGAGCTGGAAGGGATCTTGAAGGTCTTCTAAGCAGGAAACCCTGTTTCATTTCAGACAAGTGACTGTCCAGTCACTTCTTAAAAACCTCCAATGATGGAGCACCCACAACCTCTGATGGCAAGTTGTTCCACTGATTAATTGTCCATTAAAAATAAATGAAGATGGATTCTGTGCCATTAACTGAACATTTCTGCTATAGAAACTGGATCTATGTATGGTAAGAAAAATACTGACATATTTGAGAATGATTTGATTCCCACTTTTTAATGGTTTTGTGAAGAAGTTAATCACTCCTTAACTTGGGGAGGGATTGATTTGATGGCGTTGATTCTAAGTAACAATTAGATGGCTTTTGAAAGTTCTTGGCGCAAGAGTTTTTAGTTACATGGGATCTGGAAAAACTCTGCCTCACTGAGGTATTTTATATCTTTACTCCTTTATTCCTTTCTTTTACTTTTTTTTCAAGATTGACTGATGTGTCAGAAAAAGGACCAGTTCTTTTCATAGATACTGAGCTACTTCCCACTGCCCCCCCCCCATTGGGATTCAGAATGAGAAGACAGATAATCAGGTCAAAGAAATCAACAATTCTGACATCTCTGTACTTGGATTGCAATCAGCCTCAAAAGCTGCATTCCACCACATTCACAGAACAAGCCAAAGTCAACTGGTTGTCTTTGAATAGTCATTCTTTCAGCCCTAGGAAGAATACAATGGCAAATCATTCCAAAAATATTACCATGAAAATTCCTTGTCAGGAGTCAAGACTGATTAAAAAATATGCTTGATCCAAAGAAGATGGCAAAACATAGTACCCTGCCACCAGATTTTTTAAAACGGATTTTAAACTCAAGACTGAATTGGCTGCTAACTACCTCCATCTACTGTTTAGGACAGCTTTCCCAGCAATGCATCCACAGGGTGGGGAGGGAGTAAGAATCTCAAAATGGCAACTGTGATTAAAGCCCCACCTTCTTTTAATATGACACATGCATTGCACATACTTGAATGCAATCATGCTTGGGTCATTTGGTGGCACCTATCATTTTCACCCCACTCCTTGGATGCCCCTGCTTCCAAGTTCTCAACTCTCCATCACCCTGAGCTAAAAAGCCAAATTGAAAACAAATCATTGTCAAGAAAAATCTATCCAGGTGGTTGCTAAAACTTGATATCAATGTGATAGCACTTACTCAACTAGCTTCTGCCTATTAGCTATGCAGGCTGAAATTCTGGAGTTTGTAATCACCACAAAGGTAGTAAGTTGAAAAAGGCTGACTTTTGCTGTAAAGGACAAGCTATGCGAATCTGCAGAAAATAGCAACAGTCTTGGGGCAGTCTTCTGGGACATTCTTGACTTTCATAGCCTTAAAGGCTAACAAATCTGTTACCACATATGTGTTTTTAGTTTATGCAGATATATCAAAATAATTATACAATAGGTGACATCATGTGGTCCCCAAAATTAAATAAATAAATGTCATGAAATAGTATACCTTTCTCATATGAAAACTCCATTCACATTCACATTCACACCTTAAAAGATCTAATAGTTCTGCAAGATTTGGGCCACTTTTAATTAAATAACAAATTACATTTATTAATTGATTCCGTTTTGGAGATCAGTGGCACCCTCTTGTGGTGTTCCTGGTGTCTGGGATTCCTGGATCACATGATAATAAATTAATCTTTATTAGTGCTGCAAAATGGTTTTTGATGACTGAAGATTAATATGGGCAGAGATGGGGAGTTTAATGTACATCTTGATCTTTTGCTTAAAAATGTTAGGTATCCATGTTTTCTCTGCTTCTTCATTCTCCTGGTGTTTCAGCTCATCACCTCTAAATCTTTGCCTGGTCTTGTCCAGTTGTCCTTAGCTACCTAGTCCATTACTATCAAATCTTTGCAGGATTAATTCTAAATGAAACCACCTGCAACAGCTCCCTTTCATCCTTCTTCTAGCTCCTCTCCTCCCCCCAATCCTTCCTGCTCCTTAGTTTCTATGGAAACCGTATCTTGGCAGTGTTACTTCCTGGACTAGCTTGTTCTGGGAAGTGAGCTGGGCAAGGACTAGACAGGCAGATTTCTGAAGCAATTTTACAAAATTTTAGAAGCAGATGCTCTAAGACCATTATTAATAACAGTAATCATGCAGTAGTGAGGATAAGAGGAAGGAAACTATGGCAAAACGTAAACAGTTTTAAAACTTGAGGCAAAATAACATACTGTAATCATGATATATGTTCCAGCAGCTTGATGTTAACAGAACATCCATACAAAAGTATAAGTCACAGAGCTATATTGGGTGGTCTGGCTTTTTTAATCTTGACTTTTCCATTTGTAAAATGGAATAAAATTGACTGGAATGTCATGGAAAATAAGTACCATCACAGCTACACTATAAAATATTTGCTATGGCAGGCATGGTAATTACAATGATTACCCCATTGTAATCCCAAACTCATCACTTTTTAGTTGCAGCTTGTTTGCTCTCCCTTAGAAATCCTGTCATAGTTGATTCCACTTTTACAGATGTATAAAGCAGGTTTGATGATTTATTCAAGAACATTTACTGAGTATATGAAAGGACTGAAATTCCTGCAGACTGATGGATTGACAAAAGATTAAATAAATATGCACAGGTTCTTTTTAAACCACCATTAGACCATGTATTATATACCTCTGCTATCAGAGGTATATTTTTAACTTAAAACATTGCTATAATGTTGTTATTTATTTATGTAAAGTATTTGCTTGGTTACCCATCAAAAACACTATTCTGGATGGCTCACAACAATAACAAAATCTAGAACTATAAAAACTACAAACATCAAATCATAAAACTAAAACAAAACCAGAATCTCTGTCATCCCTTTGGGATGCCCCAGAACCAACTTCAGACATTCTCACTTTATCCAGCACCTGGGTGAGGATGGTCTTCCAAAGGGCTAAAGGGATGGGGACCTGCCAAATAACTGAGGAGAGGGTGTCCCATACAATAGGGAAAGACACACTTTTCTTTGTCCCATTTTATAAGACCATTTAGTAGTTTATGTAATTCTTACTCATTCTTCTGCTTTTTAAATATTCAGAGAATTTTAAACTGCATTTATCATTGGAAGAAATAATTAAATTTTTTTGCAACAGAGTAATTACTGAAGGCAGTTATCGTTAAAAAGGAGAAGCAGAAATAAATATTGAGTCTGTTAAAATACACACTGCTTCAAAATTTGCCTAAAAGTAATAAAATTGGAAATCAGATGAAGATATGGAAAAGGTTAATCGCTTATTCATCTTGTAATCCATTACCATGACATGGATAGCAAGACACCCTGGATATGTGACATTGGAAATGCAAACTATACAACTAACACACATGTTCTTGTCAAATCATAAGAGTTGCTATAAGAGAACATATATGACCTGAAGTGTGATACACAAGCCAAACAGTGACATATGTGTGGCCATAACACAACGTGATTGGGCAAAGTTGAGAAGTTGAGAGGAGGCAAAAGTAACCAGGCTTTCTTTTAATTTTGGCTAGAATGTCTCTAATTTGGTGAGAACCTAAAGAATTCTAGAACAAAAAAAGATAATATTTACAAAGGACATACTGCTTAGAACTAGGGACCCCAAATCTACTTCAAAATAATGCCCAGAATTCCAGCATAAGGAATAAGTGACACAACGAAGAGAAAGAAACTTAGTGCCTCACTTGGCAGTCAGCCTTACCTCAAGCAGGCATGACATTTCAGCAGATAAATTTTGATACCTCTTTCATAGATTTGGAGGAACTATTGCCTTATTACTGTAATGTCATCAAAATATCCCCAATTCCAATCACCTAGCCAACAAATAGAAATTCTGGGAATTGTCGTCACAAAATGGAATAGACATATTTGGAGGAGACTGCCCTCTAAGAAGCAAAACCCTCTGTCATGCAACAATAAAGAAAGCACAAACACAATAAGTCACATTACCTTGATGAGTTTGAAGAAGGTTTCCAGGATGAAGATGAGGGAGATGAGAATTGAGAAGATCTCCTGAGTATAGCGAGAGATGTAACGCACCAGGAAGCTGCCCTCAAAAGCCACTACCACTATCACTATCAGTATCAGCCAAAAGCCAATCCAGACTCTCCCCACAATGTATTCAAAGTCATTTTTCGTACAAAACTATATGGATAGAAAAGAGGATGGGGGTGAGGAAGGTAAAGAAGAATTCATAGATAATATAACTGAAATGCTATTTTCCCCTCCTTCATTTGCACTTTCACTTTAATAAAACAGATATCTGAACCCTATTAGCCTTTCCACATCAACATCTTATGAAACTTCTGTCTTGGCTAGTTGGGAATTGGGGATTTGGTTTTGAACACTTATATAATGATATGGGAGATACCTGAAAACTAAATTTGTCTTCATATTTGTTTTATTGTTATACATTTCATAATGCTTTCCTATAAATGTACAGTACTTCAATTCCACAGTCTTTGTTACAGTAGTTCAGGGGTTCCCAAACAGGGGTGCTTGCACCCCCTGAGATGCGAGATGATATTCCAACGGGTGCGAAAACTTGGGCTTTCAAAATTATAGTGTATATGCATAATTCATTGCTGTTATTTTGAACTTTTGTAAGGGGTGCGAGACTATACCAGAAGCGTTCTAGGGGTGCAGGGTATAGAAAAGGTTGGGAACCACTGCATTAGTTGATTATTCTGGGAGTTTAACCTTAATATGTTGAGTTATCAGATTGGAAAAGGCACAATATTCTATTGCTACGGAAATAAGACTGAGCAAGCATTATCTGGAATATTCCTAATAACATAGGAATAATTTTATTAAATGAAACATTGCCTGATTAGAAGTCAGCTAAAAAACTTCTTTATTACTCTCTCCAACACTTAGAAATGGAAAATTTATTACCTGTACAAATGGACATTGTGTCATCTCATAACTTATAGCCATAAACTGCCTATTAATTTCCAAAATTGTCTATTGCTTTAAAATAATTTAAGCAAATGACCATCACTATGGATTGCTTAGCCATAGTTGCTTAAGCCATTATTTGCTGAGCACTCAGAGCACACTAAACTATTATTTGCAAAGCGACAATTGATGGACTCATACAAACTATGTTCAGATAAACTACATTATGGTTTAAGGCAATCAAATCCATTTGCTCCCTTGTGTAACTTTCCTTTCAATAAGTCATAGTGATTTCTAGCAGGACACTTACTGTATAAAAAGCTTCTTCAAAGACCAAAAGGGGGCCAGAGAATCCCACAACAAGCAGAGGCTGAGCTCCCAGCAAGCAAAAGAGTCCACTCTGAACTGCGGTAGAGAGTAGAAGCTCAGAGACTCCTATCAGGCGCTCTGTCTTTTCAGCTGAAAAGAACAGGAAACAATTAGCAAAAATAGGACCAGCCCAAGGTCTTCTTTTGTCCCTCTTCTCCATTGTCCAGGAATCAGAGATCCATATGTCTTAGGATTTGTGACTATCTTTTTCATAGCTGAATGCATATTTCTCACAACTGAAGTATGTTTTTCAATACAAAAATTTCCTAGTAAGACATGGAATCACATTGAACAAATACCTCATAAAAAACTTTTCAAGCTACTTTCCACTCTCATTGGAGAAATAAACCTCTCTTCCTAACTTTAGCCACTGTTTCTTAGCCTTTGCAATTTTAAGGTAGGTAAGACTTCAATTTCCAGAATTCTCTAGCCAGCTGTCCTGGTTGGGGAATTCTGGAAGTTGAAATTCACAAATCTTAAAGTTACCATGAGTGAGAAACACTGGGCTAGCCTATACAGATCATTCACATTTATTTATTTTTCAGGTTATACACTTTAGGAAGCAGCTGTAAAGGATAGGAAAGGAAGAGTAGTCTGAGCTGGCAGTCATTTTTAGTATGGGAGAGAGCAAAGCTTGATTCAATTGTCGTTCCTGCAATGGCTGCATGGGGATGTTCACAGGCTTTTCTGAAACTGCCAAGAGTGTTTGATTGTTAGAAATAAAGGGGTGTGTAGAAGTGCCCAGTGATGTGGTTGAGATCTCTAGATTTATCAAGGACTGGTTATGGTATGACCAGTGATCAAAACTATAATGGTATGTGGGTGATGACCTTGAGGATAAAGGGAAAGAGATGCTGCTTAGGAAATGATCAGACAAGATCATTTACGGTTTAATAGACAGAGAAAAAAACTTAGGAAGGACCTACCTTGATCACGCTGTGAAAAGAGAAAATAAGAGATCTGTACTTTCAGTCTTTCAAGATTCTGTTAATGCAGCCTTACAATAAAGTAGTATTAGCTCATCTGGTCATGTTTCCTGTCTGGTTTGCCTGGGAGAGCTGTCAAACCCTTAACCCTTTTTAACATGCAATGCACACATTATATATGTGTCCTAGAGGGCTTGATACTTTCTCCACTTCTATTTAACATCTACAAGAAGCTGCTGGGTAAGATCATCCACCACCATGGGCTGAGATATCATCAGTATGCTGATGACAGCCAGCTATATATCTTGGCCCATGGTGAGTTAAGCAATACCATTACCTTTCTCTTGCAGTACTTATAGGCTGTTAAGGCCTGGATGGGGAGCAATAGGCTGAAAGTGAACCCTTATAATATGGAATGGCTTTGGGTTTGGGGTTCTTTGATCCATGGATCATTTCCATTTCTAGTCTTGAATGGGGTGGCACTGCCCCAGACATACCCAACGCATAATCTGAGGGTTTTTCTGGATTCTAGGGTCCTCCTTGAGAAGCAGGTCATAGTTGTGACCAGAAGGACTTTTGTATACCAATTGCACTCCTTCCTTGACCAATAATTCCTGTTCACAGTCATTCATACCTTAGTCTTGACTCACCTCCCATCTTGACTATTGCAATGTACTCTACATGGGACTGCCCCTGAAAAGCATATGGACAGGCCTAAATGCGCACATTTATCATCTGTCCTATGGGAGCTGCGCTGGCTGCCAATTTGTCTCCCTGATCCAGTTTAAATTACTAGTTGTCACCTTCAAAGCCCTACATAGCCAGATTATTAGAAGGACTGTTTTTTCCTGGTTACATCTACCCAACTCACTAGAGTGGGAAGGCAGAGAACATCTCCTAAAGAACTCCATCTAGTGGGACCAAGAAGGGACTTCTCTGTGATGGCTCCCTCCCTATGAAGTTAAGATTGGCACCCACTGTGACACTCTTTCACAAGGCCCCAAAGAGCTGATTTTGCCAACAGACTGGGGAACCTCAGAGAGGGATGGATCCCATCAAGTAGCTTGTTTGATTGTTGCCACCAGGAATGTGGGAGGTTATTGGTTTTTTATTGTTTTTGATGTTAGATTATAATTTGTGTAAACTGCCCAGAGTGACTGAGGGTGAATTGGTTATAAATGAATAAATTCAAAAACTTACTTGTGGCTTTTATGTATTTGGGGCAATACATAAATTCCCTCTGACCCTCTCCAAAAATAATTAAATAAAAGTTACATGGTTGAAAACTACAATATTATACCACTATAGCATTGCATAAGTTTTGGTAGTACTGAATACATATTTCCATTCTCCACACTATTTGCTTTTTTGTGTAAGCATTTTAGGCATAATTGTATTTTAGCATGTATGTATTTTAGCATGAATGAATGAATTGGCTTTTAACAAGACTTCCTTAGGGCTTCCAAGTGTCACATAAAAGGACATGTCTTCTGTCTGATAAGTATATCATTAAATATCGTCTGGCTTTTGAGTATCTTGGTTTTTTTTTTAAAAATAATAATTTTGGACTGTTTTCACAATAGTCATCATTACAACTTTTATGTATTGAGATCTTGTAAACTGTCTGCTCATTTCATCCCTTGCCCTTTGATAGATTCAATAACCTAGCTCTATGTTCTTAAATTTTGCAATTCCAGCAATCATCTTCAATTCAACCCCTTCAAATCTCTGATCACTGTATAACACGACTCATCATATATTTCTATGGTGGACTATATCATTGTATCACTGATTCTATAGCATAAGTTCCTAAAAATAAAGATTTTTGGAAAATATTGTGACTGAAAAACTTCTGAAGCTAGTTTTTCTGAAACTGAAGGGAAAAATAATTTCATATAATATAAGCTTAAATACATTTTTGCTGGACGTTTTGTTGCAGACACCATGAAGTTTCAATAGTTAGTGTATTTCTTCCCCCTTCCATATCTCCTCTTTTCCAAATGTCTCTACCCTTCTTTGCCTCTTCAGAAATCTAATAACTCTATTCTTATTGTTTTTAATTTTTATTTTTATCACCAGACTTGGAAAAAATAAATGAATAAGTACATAGTATTTTATTAGAAAATTTGTGCTAGCAATACTGGTGAGAAATTATAGTCCTAAGCCATCTGAAGCACTCCGGTTTGAAAACATACCACTTCTTATTGGTTGTCTGTCTGGCCCAGCAGAAAATCAATTCCAGAGCATTTTTTTTAAAAGTACCATCCTCCCGATCTTTATTATGTGATCATGTATCAATGTGCTGCTAATTTCTCTTACCAAGCAGGCCTCCGAAAGTAATGGCAGGAGAAAGGGCAGCAAAATAGATGAAGATGACTGCAGCCAGGCATTGTGGGTTCAGAGCATCCTTGATGTCACTGAGATACTTGGGGTACCGACGTTTTATGTCTTTCACTAACCCTCCAAAAATCCTTCCAGTTCGGCGCAAGGAATCATCAGAATCTTTTGCTTTGACATCGTGGTCTTTCAATTTGTGCCCTGAATGAGAAGGAAAGGGGAGGTTTTCAGAGGGAGTGCCCTCTTTGAATGTGAATGTCCACTTTTTATGGATATTTGGTGATCTCTGGAGTTATTTCATTCATAATCATGAAGGATGCCCTGTATAATATGAAACTTTAACAGCAGAGGAGCTCCTGGCTGAATTATCTGGATAGATTATGAGATAATGGTGTCTAATGAAGGGGAGGGAGAGTTTTGAGGTTGTCAATATGAGGCACGGTCAGGTGATTGAAGCCCCATTGCTTTTTAATGTGCATTATACACATTATAGTACATACATATAAAAAGAGGCAAAGCTGCAGTCATCCAGTTGTGGCCACACCATTTTAATGTAACTAAATTTTCCTCAACCTGATAGCTGACTCTGTTTTGGGAGAGAATTGGCTGGCTAAGCAGGACAAATATGATAGTGAAGCTGGCCTGCATTTTGAAGCAATAATCATTGCCATTTAAAAGTCACCCCTCCTCCATCCCACATCATTAAGTCAAAAAAGCATTTTACCAAAAGCGCTGCTAAGATTAAACAAGCCTATGAACACTCCAAATTTTAATGTATGTCTCTTTCTCTGGTTTGCATAATTATTTTCTGCAGAGTTATTTACAAGAAGAAAAAATCCCCATTTTTCTGAATATTGGCAATGCAGTCTTTCTCTCTGTCCCATTTTATGTGTAAATTTTCTTGTTGCATTCCACACACAGGATTGAACCTGTGGCTGAGGTTTGGAGGCATTGCTTTTGTGTAGCAAGGCCTCTGAAATTACCTCCAACTAGAATTTAGGTTCATACTGACTATAACTGCCTGCTTGAAGCAACTGAAACTGGAGCTCCTCTGGAGAGTGTTTGGGATGTATTTTTTGTGTGTGTGTTTTTAAGACGCTGTTCTTGTTCTAAAACTAACTACAAATGTTTTAGTGGTTGTTTACTCAAATAAAGAGAGTTGGTTTGGACCAGACTTAGAAACCTGGAGACTGTGAATTCTAGTCCTGTCTTAGGCACAAAGCCAGTTGGACTACCACCTCTGAAAAATGTTGGCAAGAAAACTGCATGAACTTGTCCAAGCAGTTTTCAGAAGCCAAGACTCATTTAATGGCACAAAAAAGAAAGAGGAAAAAAAACTTGCAAAACTGCCAAGAGCTCTTTGGGATTGTGGTAGAACATAAATTAAATAAATAAATACATTTTTAAAAAGGCAGAATATTTTTGGAAAGTTTGTTACGGGGGGGGGGGGCTGGCCTGAATCAGGAGGCTGAATTCAATATTCAGTGCCAAAGTCTGTGGTTTTGTGATACAATTATACACATTCCTTATTTTACTAGGTAAAATCAAGCTATCGCCTCACATCCGTCATAAATGTGAGACAGGACATCTTCCAGACTAGTTTCTGAGCATCTTAGAAACAAACTAAAATAAGGACCCCTTTAGTCCTTCTTGCATAAGCTAATAGAATAAGCTTACTCCTGTCTCCTTAGAAGAAATCATACTGAGTTCTCTATGCCTGACTCAAGCACAGAACTGCAGGATAAATCAGTGTTTCTCAACCTCAGCAATTCTAAGATGTCTGGACCCTATGAACAGGCTAGAGCAGTGGTTCTCAACCTGTGGGTCGGGACCCCATTTGGGGTCGAACGACCATTTCATGGGGGTCGCCAAACAACGCGGTCCGCCATTTTTTCCCCCTTTTTCCTTAGCTGTGCTACTCCCTTTTATTCTATTGGCTTTTGAAAGCCAATAGAATAGACTCTCTTAAATAGAGTCTAATTCTATTGGCTTTCAAATGCCAATAGGAATTGTCCAGGCTGTCTCTGCCCTGCTGAGCCCGCCAAAAGCCCCATTCTGCAAACGGTGCTGCACCAGTTGAGTAGTCCTTGACTTACGACCGGTTGAGTAGTCCTCGACTTACGACCGGTTGGGGGTCGCGGCATTAAAAAGGTTGAGAACCACTGGGCTAGAGAATCCTGTGAATTGAAAAATCACAGGTCTTAGAGTTGCTGAGATTGAGAAACACTAGGCTAAATTATCCTCCTACACTGAACCATAGCCATGTCTAACCATACCTAGGTCTTTTAGTGACTCTTCCAGTTTCTTCTCCACTGGGAGGTACCTCTTCCTTAGGAAATCCTTCTGCACTGGCAGCAACATTTTGAGAAGTCTTTCATTTTGGATCTCAGAGGGTGGGAGGACAATGCAACAATCTAGGAACTCATCCAGACTCTTTATCAAGTCCTGTCTTCCTTCTGCCAAATAGGAGTCATTGCGAAATACCTACTCCGAAAAAGAAAATAAGACAGTGCTCAGGGAGGCACTGGGCAGGAATGGGGTGGGCTCATTTTCACAGCCGGTTTCTCCACTCTTTGTGAAGCAGTGCTCTCTACTGGGGATTTAGATAAGGGGGACAGGTCCAACTTCCCATAAACAATTAATTTTAAGTTACTTATTAACTCTATATATTTCAGTGAAGAGTTGAATTAAATTTACCTGAAATATGCCTCTCTAGCAGATTAAAATGAATCAGTGAATGTAGGCAATTCTAGATGTTAAAACCAATGAAACTGAAAAATAAATGTCCACAACTTCAAAAATAAAATGATTTTGCTATTAAAACTACATGCCCTGAAATGTCTTTGTTGAAAGCTGCCCATTTTTTGCCTATATCGTCAAATATTTGGAAATGCTTTGCCAAGAGTTTTCAGTGATAGGGAACTTCTGTCGGCCTAATGGCTTCAGTACCCTCTAGAATAGATCTTGCATGGCACGGAAGAGAAAGTGAGAACCATGAGGCCAAGGCCAAAGACACACTTCCCAGATACTTTTATCCATGGAAGTTGCCACCTCAGGAAACAATTAGCCACTTAAAAGGCCAAGGTATTTCTTTTCCAGGACCAGTAACTGGGTGGGGTTCTGACATTCTGAACAGACTGCAGAGAAAGAAGAATTAATCTTATCTATGCAATTAATGATGCCCCTATCTTTTAATAAGCCTTACTGCTCCACCTGCTGGTTGGAGAAACCTCGCCAGGCCTCTCATTTTCTATGCCTAATACCGTATAAAATTCTAGTCATTATAATGATCCCTCAAATAATTCAACCTCATTCTGGGCATTCAGGTTGATGGAACTGTAGGGAGGTCGTTTGGGTCTTTATTGCCATAACAGTTTTTATAACTTTGATTCTGGTGCCACTTGATTTCTTTTTTCTCTTGTCAGGAAGCCATTTCCTCAACATCAGAATTACAGTGGGCATGTACTAAAGTGCTCCATCTCAGAAACTGTCAGAGGAAACTTTCAGCCTAGCCCTCAGCTTATTCACATGGGGTTTTTACTGTTGAATACTCACCTAGTAATATTTTCTGAAAGCAGGATATACCATTATTTCCTCAGGCCCCTTGAATGAATAAAGGCAAACCAACTTACCCTCTCAGACATCATAGTTGAGATGGCTCTCCCGATTTCGTGGTAGCTAATGTGGGGGGAATCAGGGCCCAGAACCACAAAAAGGAACCTGACAGGGACAGGAACCTCCAGGACAGAGTCCAACTCCACCGCCTCCTTCAAGCGTACAAAGGCCAGAGTAGGTCGGTCCAGGAAGGTGGCACAGCCTAAAGGGAGGATGGATGGGCATGGGACATAGTTTAGGGGCTTTGGCACAAAGAGAAACGGCAAGAGAGAAAATGTGGGCAAAAATGAAAAGAATCCAAGCAGAGGCAAAAGGGTGGAAGAGACGGGAACAAGGGGAGAGAAGGGGAGACAGCAAAGTGAGCAAAGTTTGCAATCAGGGTTTGATAAGCTGGATAGAGAAGCAAAGCATAGTTCCTGCCAAAGACAAATATGCTTCTTCCTGACCCGAATGCACAAGAAAGCAAGAATCAGAAAGTAGATTCCCATTCCCCATTTTTTTTTAAGATTAGCATACATTCATAGTACTGATTCTACAATTAGGTAGTGTGGAAGCAATGTTACACTATGGCAATTTAACAGTTTCAGAATTTCCCACTTATTAATACTTCAGTTATGTACATAATACATAAATCATTCTGCTTTAAAAGAGAAAAGAAAGGAAGTAAGAAGAAAAATGTATCTGGGAGGAGAGAAATTCTTTAAGAGTCATTGTGGTTGAAGAAACCAGTGTTTCTTAACCTTGGTAACATCAAGATGTATGGACTTCAATTCCTAGAATCCGCCATGCTGGCAAGAGACAAGTTAAGGTTGAAATATACTGATGTAAAGAACTAAGGGAATGTAGGTTCTGAAATCAAATATATTATTCCTTCTCTTTTTATTTAGAGACCTTGGAAGCAAGTCAGAGTACTTTTCATATTTGCCAAATTTTGTTAGACTCTTCCTTCCAAGGCAAAAACTTGGAATAAGGACAGCTTTGTCTTTCATTTCCCGATTAATTCTGTCTAGGTGAATTGATCCCTTCCTGTAGATTCTGGTTTCTATGTAAGGCTGAGTCAATTGCTTTGTTGTAGTGACCCATTCCTCATTATCTCCTGAGTTGTACATCTGCAGATTCATATAGATCTTTATATAAAGTAAACCTAGACTGTCTTGCCCTTAGATCTGCTTTCACAACTTGGTGAAAGCAGATCTTTTGTATTAGATTTCAATTTCTGATGAAAATGATGGGGGCTGATATAAAAAAAGAACTGTTTGGGGAAGGCTGATTTTGACTGTTTTTGAACAATGTAGATACAAGAAACTTATAGATTAGATACTGTAGTAGTGGTGATTGAATTGAATTACCCTATCTGGGATGTGGAAATCTAAATAAATGTTAGATGGCAGCAACAAGGTACAAAAAGCTCTCTCTTTCATCTCTAGATGGTTTTGTAGTCTAGATATGATAACTTTAGTAAGTTGAGAAGCCGTACGTTAAGAAGTTAAGGAATAAAACAGAATATATTCTAATATGTGCTCAATAAGGTGTTGAAAACTGGCCAGAAAAAGAAAGAGATATCTCTGTTTTGGAATTGCTTGAAATGTAGGAATCAATAGATCAAACTGAAAATTGCATCACAGCTAATGTCAACAGATAAAGCTGTGGTTCATGTTGCATTAAAATAATTAAAATAACATTAAGATTTAAAATTATTAAAATAAGCCTACTTCAATGGCTCTGTAAAGTATCATATATAGAATTATGAACAGACCAGCAAAATGGTGGACCTAAGCCCAGCATATCTTTTAAGTATATTTTAACACAAACAAAATAAAAATCATGACAAAAAATAATACCTTGTATCTATATATTTAGAAACATCCATACAGTACATGCATGCAATGGATTATAACACATAGATTTTTTAGGCCTATGCAAAGCACACCCAGTTTGGTTTCCCATTTTTTTCAATAACATTTTGGGTTAATAAATATTTCTTCAATGGAATTAACCTAGTCAAATTTATTAGAATGATCTTTGGGCAGGGAAAAAATCAAGGGTAAAGTTTAAAATTATGCAGGACTTCCGTGAGAGAGGTGGACTCAGGGTACTGAATTTGAAATTATATTATGACGCTGTGATCTTAACATTAATTAGTGATTGGGTAAATTTAACAAATTCAGAGATACTCTACTTGGAGGGATGAGATTTATTTTTTGGGTGGCATGCCTATTTAATATTTAATAAAAAAGTGGATTGGGCCTTTAAATCTCATATTATAAGGATCTCTTTACTTAGGGTTTGGAGGAAATATTATAAAAGTGATTTTAAAATACCATTATGGGCTATACCTTGGCATTCGATAGAGGGGATAAAGAGAGGTGTTAAAATGGATACGGTGTCTTATACACAATTACTTAGATGGGATGGTCAAAATTGGCAGTTAAAATCTTTGGAAGACCTAGTACATGAAAATATTACCTATTCTTGGTTTCAATATAGACAATTAGAAGATGAAAATCTTTTTAAGCAAGTAAAGGATCAAAGACAAACTCACATTAAGAGAATTTATGGGGTGCTAGTGGAACTGGATTCAGAATCAGAATTAATTAAAGACTGTATGATTAAATGGGCGCAGAATTTTGGTGAACCAGTTCTACTGGATACCTGGGAAACTATCTGGGTGAGAAATGTTAAGTTTACACAAGCTCAGAATTTAAGGGAGAATTTTTATAAAATGTTTTACAGATGGCACCTTGATCCACAAAAGATGTCTTTCATGTATCCTGACTTACAGCCTAAATGTTGGAGATGTGGCTGCCTGGATGCCACTTATTATCATATTTGGTGGTCGTGTAAAAATATAAAAGCTTTTTGGATTAAGATATGGTGGAACATTCAGAGAATTTTTAGAAAGAGGGTAAAATTTACTCCACAATTGTTTTTGCATGGTATTGTTACTGATTGTGATGCTAAGGAGGTTATATTGATGTTGAATCTGATTACAGCCGCAAGGCTGTTAGTAGGTCAATACTGGAAGAAAGAATCTTTGCCTACTTTGCAAGAGTGGTTTTTTAAAGTATCTTACTTGGCGAAATGGCAAAGATTTCGGCTTTCTTAAAAGAGCAAACGCAAGAGAAATTTTTTGCTGTATGGGAAAAATGGATAAATTTCATACAATTTAAACTGGATTTGAAAAAATACCACTTAGCTTTTTTATAACCTGTATTTTTCTATTTTAAATATTTTCTCTTTTTAAGGATTATAACTCTTTTTTCATATATATTTTATTTTTAATTATTTTATAATTTTGTTAATTTTTTTTTTAATTAAGCCTATATTCTGCTCTGGGAAGCTCCGGGGGGGGGAGGGAGGGGGTGGTTTGGGAGGGGTTGGGGGAGGGTTGTATTGTTTTGTTTTTGTTGTTGTTGTTGTTGTTATTGTTTTTTTTCTGTCTTTGTAAAAGTTTTTAAAAAATTTTCAATAAAAAAAAATTATTAGAATGATCTTTATTAATTTTTAGGGCTGTGCAGTGATCTAGATTTGAAGGAGAAAAAGTTCCTTAAAGAAGTGGCATATTTTCTTGGATTGCCTGTAAGGGTGCTGTTTTATGATCCCAACCAAAAAAAAAAGTCTTTGGTTTAAAGAGGTGCCAATAGTCCCTGAATGGTGCATATTACCATTTCCCTTTGAATCTGGATCACCACTGAGCTTTATTTACTATACTTTTGCTGGCCAAATTTACCCTATCAGATTTTCTGCTCATGCCATCACCCATATTCTATCTTACTAACATGTGACTTTCAATCCTATGAAATTTTTCCAGGAATTTGTAATAGCTTGTCTTGTTGCCAATAAAATAGACCCTTTTAACATCAGATAATATAACAATGAATATTCCCTGTGACAGACACTAATAATGCTAATAAAAGTAGTGGCTTTTCTCATGTAATAGTTATGCTTATAACATTTTTCAGCATGGTTTTATTTTCTACAAGTCCACCCCATATCTATCTATATACTCATTTCAGATGGGGACTGCAGCCAAGAAATTAAAAGACGCTTGCTCCTGGGGAGGAAAGCTATGGCAACTCTAGACAGCATACTAAAAAGCAGAGACATCACCCTGCCAACAAAAGTGTGTATAGTCAAGGTCATGGGTTTCCCAGTTGCAATGTATGGATGTGAAAGTTAGACCATAAGAAAGGCTGAGCGACAAAGAATTGAGGCCTTTGAACTATGGTGCTGGAGAAGACTCCTGTGAGTCCCTTGGACTGCAAGGCGTTCAAACCAGTCAGTCCTAGAAGAGATCAACCCTGACTGCTCTTTAGAAGGCTAAATCCTGAAGTTGAAACTCAAATACTTTGGCCACCTAATGAGAAGAAAGGACTCACTGGAGAAAGGCCTAATGCTGGGAAAGATTGAGGGCAATAGAAGAAGGGGACGACAGAGAATGAGGTGGTGGATGGAGTCACTGAAGCAGTAGGTATGAGCTTAAATGGACTCCAGAAGATAGTAGAGGACAGGAAGACCTGGAGGAACGTTGTCCATGGGGTCACGATGGGTCAGACATGACTTTGCAACTAACAACAACAACAACCCATTTCTTGGCATCCATATGAACATTGTGGCCAAACAATGCTGGAAATTTTTGAATGATTCTCTGGTGTATTGTAGCACCTGTGCATCAGTTTCAAAGTCTAGCATATATTCTGAAGTCATTGCAGCAATTCTTCAAGATCTTATCTGAAATCTTATCTGGAGAAGCCAAGAAATGAAATATGACATTCAACACAGCTGTTCTCACACTACTCTAAAAGTCCACTACACATTTTCTATAACAGGATCCCTTTTACACTTGAACATAGAAGATACTTACCAACCAATCCCAGAGTGGCTTCTGCATCAGAAGGAATTTTATCTAACAGCTGCTTCTTAAAACCACTATGACTTGACTCTCCCTGCAAAAAGAAAACACCTTGGAGATTGCACTCTGGATTTAAGAAAATTAGACATTTTCTTATAAATGACTCTTAAGATAGTACAGCTGTAGCTGCTCCTGAAAGAAAGGCTATTTCAATATGTATTAAGTCTTGAACTGAGTTAGCCTTGAGTGTTTTGACTGATGACTTTTACCAAAAGAAAGACAACATGTCTAGCTCTCCTTGATTTCTTGGCAGCTTTTGATATTCTTGATAATGATACCCTTCTAAACTAGCTCTGTGGGTTGGGAATCCAGAGCACAATAGCTCAGGAGCTCCATTTTTATTGAAGGGCTGTACTCAAAAATGCCTTTTTGTCACTATACTTTGTCCCCATAGTGATTAAGTAGTGAGGCTCTTCAAGGTTCCATTTTGCCCTCATGTATTCTAGTAATAGGTGGACATTACAATGTGCTATATGTAGAACTTCCTGAATTTGCAATTCTACAAAATGTTATAAATGGGCTGTTGAAGGGAGCCACTGATTTTGAATTACAGGTTTCATGCTGTATTGCTGCATTGGTTGCTGGTACATTAACAAGTCAAATTCTGGAGCTCTGTTGAGCATTGTAAAACTTAGTATAACTTAGGACCCAGTATCAGATGCATTGACTTGACTGCCATGTAGCGGCTTTAAGATCAAATAATTAAGATTAAGATAGTCTACTTAAATTATGTAGACATTCACTATAACCGAAGAGAAAGAGATTCTCAATACAGGCTATGATGATGGATTTTCTTCTTGGTCTTATTTTAAACAGTAATGTATAGAATACACACTTCATCTGAAGTGAGGAATGCAAAACACAACAATCTTTGTTCAAATTCTTGAGTAGTCATACCAAATCTGGCCAATCCATTGATTTAATACTTCTACCAGTCATAATGCTTTGCTTTATAATGTTGCTTTGCTTACTTGGTTCTCTTTTAAATCTGAGGACAACTGAAGTCTGAATACAATTCTACATTTAGATGGAAAAAACTGTAGTACTTGTGGCACTGTAGTCACAAAATGTTCTCCCTTTTATTTACTGCAAAGTTAACTTACCTGCTCTGAGCCATTAAAAAAGGTCTTCATCTCTATTTGGTGATGTTCTTGAAGCAGTGGTTGGGTTGAGTCTTTGGCATCTGTTTGTTGTACCCGCGCAGGCAAGAGAGTGTTTAATGAAGCTGATTCATTAGGGTGACTGAGCAAAGAATAATAAAAAAAATGAGATGCAATGAAGAGGGAAAAAAATAAGAATGCAACAGTAAAAAGTTAATGCCTAGGTCTTCAGGATGTTTTTTCCTCTTATTATTTTTTTTTGTTGTTGTTGGAAAGATTTTCTCAACATCATCTGAGTCCTTTGTTATGCTGCTTCTTCTGTCTTTGAAAATTGTTTATGACTATCTAATCTATAGGAGGGCTTATGGCTTTGGGGAATGAGATGCAATTGTTGAGAAACAACTATTTTCTGTTTCAATTTTCTGTTCTGTAAGGGGTGGAACCACATAATATATCTATCAGTATTCAATTAGGGAGGAAAACATATGTATATGTGTTCTTATGCACTTTTAAAAAAAATGCTTTGTCTAGTTTTGTTTTGTCTTTGTAATTGTTTTCTTCTTTTTGAAGTTTGTATTTTAACTTTCTGAATAAAACAAAAACATATTATATAAGGTGAGAGGGTGGGATATTAGGTTAATAAACAAACAAATAAATAAATAAAATCGTCCTGGCAGAAGGCAACAACTCATTTTTAAAACCCTATTTCTCTGGCAGAAAGGTTTTCCCAATTTTTCAACTTTACTTACTCTCTGCATTTTCTGGTTACTAAAATAGCCATTTATTTCATTCTATTTTTTCCCTTAAGAAAGGTTCAATGTTAAGTGTATTTATTTTGAAATTTGAAAAATATAGACACTGCATTTGTAACAAAAAACACAAACATCTACACAAAAAAGAGTTGACGAAAGTCTAAATAGTTTCACAGTAACTTCTGGTTCACAGACTTTAAAGTTCTGTCTAGAATTAAGAATTCATTGAGTTAGAAGAGATCATTAGTCCTTGATCATTGTGAGATTCCAGATGGAAGTATCCCCAACAGTTGGTTGAAAGTCTCTGAAAACATCACTACTTCCCCTATTCAAAGTCCTACTGCTGAACTGTTTTTGTATTACAAAGGTTTCTTCATATTCAATATAAATTGACCTTCCTATATGCGCTCTGAGTTCTGACCATATAGGACAAGTCTTGATCTGTATTACACTCCTTCAGGAACTTGGCAAATGCTATTGTATTTTTAGTCATAACTTCTCAAAAGTAAAACCGTCCAGTTCTATTATGTCTCTTCAGCAGACTTATTCCAGCCCCATTATCCAGCCCCTTCTTTGCACTGTTCCAAAGAAATAGAAACACTGGGCTCATACAGGCTAGTAGACACAAGACAATTCCTTGCATGTTCCATTATTCCTGAATGTCATATCCATAGGTTAAGTATGACACTGCTCCTGATCTTGGATGGCAAACCAGGATCTTTACGGGATTTACCCAGATCTTGGAATGAAATCCAAAAAAAATCTGCATTGGCAGCTACTGCAGGGGAGCAGGTCTTATTTTATGCTTTTCTCAATACCCTTATCTGTCACTAGCTTAATTTATAGAATATGCCTGATCCAGAAAGAACTAGATATGAAATGGGCCCATTTTTCTTGGCTGTCCCATTCATTCTTTGAGTGGAGAAATGTCATCTTTCATATTTGCCCTTGCCAATACCTGTGCTGAAGTAGAAGAGTTCTTAAAAGCACCTCTTGGTCATCAGGTTTGAGTTTTCCTTCATAGGTCATTTGGGAAAGCACCTGTTTGGCAATCCCAGCTAGACTTCGTTCTTGCAAATCTAGAAGGACGGTTCCTAGAAATGCAGAAATAGGGGAATCATCCCAAAGGAACATTTTTGATCATTGGAAAAGATATTTGCTTACCATTCCAAAAGAGACATTTATTATCTTTATGAAATATATCCAAAAGAAAATTGGGAACCTTTCCTAAAATAAATGCCACAGTTACTTCTGTTGTTAAAGAGACTCCAGAATCATTGAAGCTAGAAAATTTGAAAGATGGAAAGAGATAGATAAGATGAATAGATAGAGATAGATATAAATGTAGATTTCCATGTGGATACAATAGATATAGATACAGATATAAATATATTGTATCAGTTTACTCCCCTGTACATACCGGTACCCTATTCTTAATGTCAGATTTTTTTTTTCTTTTGGAAACCTTGAGTCTCCCAAATTACTCTAAGAATATTTGTTGGGGCAAGAGAACAGGTAAGAACAAATCCATCAATACATATACGAAAGGTGGGGTCTTTGGTGCTCTCTGAGCTTAGTGGTTTTCTTGTACATTTCATAACCAACTAGGTAACATAATCAATGCTACTTGATGTACTGATGATGTTACCTGGTTTATTTATGAAATATCTGCAAGAAAACCTCCAAGCTCAGAGAGAGAATATTAAAGAATATCAAGGACCCCACAGTTCAACTCTGAGCTACAAATATTTTATTTTATTGCTAAAATATGAATATCAATCCTATACCTAATGTACTGGGATTTGGACAATGGAAAGGGTGAGTGCAAGCACCCTTCTTTTTCTTTTGTAGCACATTATTTAGAACCAACTAAGTTCTGTACAATCCTTGCAATCCTTTTCCTCACCTTTGCTAAATGCCTTGTGCACCTCCAGAAGGCTTTGAAAAGTCAGGTATGAAAGATGAGGTCTCCCCCAATGCCCCATCTCCTCAAAGTCCTCTTCCAGTTTGATCCAGTGAGAAGCTTCCATCCAGCGAAATTCATTATTCTTGTCCATGACCAGCTCATGGAGTTCCACATATGACTGAAGAGAATAGCAAAAACATGTCATAATGATTGCCATTTTACCCTTCCTTCAGTGCTCTGTAACAGTGACATAACTTGCAGAAATTCAACAGACAATATTTCTAACGGTTGGGATATACTGGGGAGAGATATACAACAATTTTACCCATTGCATGTCTCCCCCATTGATGAGGACATTAAGGACATAAGGAACAGTGGTGACAAAAAATCCCCTTTTTAGGAAAAAAAAAGTAGATAGCAACCTTCCTCTGCACCAATTGCTATAGATCTGTGGATGTGTGGATCTTTCCGATAATTGTGAGTTCTAGGAATTGTAGTTTCCACATCTGATGGCAAGAGAGGTGGAAGGCTGCTGTATAAGTTCACTGCCACTTCAGCCTGCTAAGTACATACTTTCATGAAAGCTGTTCCTACCTCACTAAAACCTGTGCTCTGTATCCCTTATTCCTGTTTAGAGCAAGAGTGTGCAATTTTTGGCAGGCTGAGGTTTTGGGTTAGGTGCTAAGAGATATGCTCCAAAATGTACTCAATGGGAACAAGGCAAAACACTAAGTTTAATTTCCTTTTCACTAAAATAAAATTTCACTAAAACTTTAGCCAAATTTTCTTAATGGCCATATGCAGGTGACTGCATTGTTTTCCTCAGAGATGTCTTTGATATCCCAAAGCAACCTATAGGCTTACATTTCTTGGTGTATTCCTGGAAATCACTAGGAATGACTATGTTTGAGTATTTCCAATCTTAGTCAAGATTGGTTTGTGCTATTTAAAGAAAATAGAGTCATCAGAAATACTTTTTCTCTTGGGCATTTAATATTTTTCTTCTGTTGCATTAAAACTTTCAGTTTGAGGACATTTTTTCAGAGTCCCTTGAGGCAATGCTTACAGTTTTGTGGGAGAAAGATAGAATTAGTTTTGAGGTTCTGTACTTTTCCTTTGAGAAAATTGTAGTTTTTAATATGGTTTAAGATTGCAAAAGCAATCAAGGGAGTTATGATTTTGTTTATTACTCAAATGTATATTCCACCATAATCACAGGGCTCTTGGCCACTCACAAAGTGCTTTTGTGATGGTAGAAGTGCATCCTTTCCCCAAATGTAAAATCTGTCTGCATGATACACCTTGTTTCAAAGACACCTATATTTGCAGCTGAAATATGACAAATAGTATAGGAAATCCATGTATGACTTTTCCACCATTTAGACTTATTAAAAAGCAGAAGGGGTTGATCAGGAGGAATGGAATGTCATTGATCCTTCATATACCATTCCTTTAACTAAAATTGTACAATTACTATAGTTTGCAAACAGACAATTCCTAGCGCTTCCAATTAAAGGCATTGTATTTATTTCTAATGGACCTGGGGTGCAAGGAATAGGTTGCGGGAAGAAGATAGATGGCATTATGATGAACACAGAAATGGAAACTAGTGACAAGATGCACCATAAAATTATCAGGCAGCACCCTAATTTATTTTTTAAAGAGATACTTAGGCAGCTTTTTATGCCTGCTTTTATATTTTTTGATGCTTTATAGCTTTATTATTTTTATATTGTTTTAAGTCTTTGTATATGTTCTATTTACATTTTGCACATTCTCTTGAATCTCTGTGCTGATCTACAGACATGGTAAAGATTTGACTTGATCTTTTGAACCTTAAGCAAGGTTACATCAGGCACTTTGAATCAAATAAGAATTACTTAGGGACTGTGTAAAAATACAAGACATAGATCTATTTCCTACATAGAGAAAGAGTTGTTTGGCAATCTCTGCACCACTGGGGCTTTCAAGATTACTTCAGAGAAAGAGCACTCCAGGGGGTTTCTAACTGCTGGATCCTTGATATCTTAGAAACTGCTTACAAATTACCACAACCAAACTCAAATCTCTACAAGCCCTAGGAACGTACATTATGGGAAGCTTTGTGGGAGATGAGTGGCTTCACAGGCTCCGTACCTCTTGGCTCCTCCTCAGATGAGGAGGAGCTACCTGTCAATAAGAAAATAAGTTTACTTATTCACTGCTTTTAAATCTCCACTCTTCCCATTTCCCATTTTCTCCAAGGTGCTCCAAATGACATGTGGAAAATCATTCCTTTCTATGCCCTTGACAATTCTGTGAGGTAAATCAGATGAGAGATATGATATTGCCACAAACCACCCTCTGTATTACACACGTCTTCTGTTTGAAGGCAGTACTTTTTATCCATTATATTACATGAGCTCATCCGTTCATACTTGCTGGAATCTGGACACTCCTTGCCTCTTGTGACTAGATGAACGTCAAGTAAATGACAGCAGCTTTTAACCCTAACCCTAACTAGAGCTTTTGTGGGTGATTGTGTTATGCAAACCCATTTCCTTGGGTTAGTTTGTGACTCAGCATATTGTTTGACCCCAGAAAATGCACTAACACTGGGAAGGTCTATTCTTAGGTCTGCCAATAGGACTCAGGTAGAAAAATAGATACATCACACTTCATCTCACAAACCAGCGCATGTAATTTATTGGGCAAAATCCTGTGCAGTATGTGAACAAGGAGAAAATACCATTGCCTTCCTTTTGGGACAATAATGTTTGGGTGGTGGCCCTATCATTAAGCAAAGTGAGGCAATGAGAACTTTGTTATTTTCACAATAGGGATGAGTGTTCTTTTTCTAGTAAATTTACAGTGAACTTTGCATCTCCATTTTCTTATTCTTAATTTTTATCTGAGAGTAGTGCAAAAACAACAGAAAGCTGTTTTTGTGGAATTTGGAGGGAGTGTTCTCTAATTATAGAATTATTTAATGAAAGATTGAACTTTGAAAGAATCAATTTATTGAAGTGGGTGGCTCTAGAAATCAAATAAATAAATATTGAAATTTCCAATATAAGATAGTTTGGCATTAGTACAAACTTTACTTCTTCATTCCGTCCATTGATTGAAGTTTGGTATGAATTTTGGAGCAAAGAAAAACATGGCAAACAACTTCAATGCTATATTTCTAACTATTTGTGCAAAATAGGAATAATCCAAGGAAGAAAACTTGGTGCCCTGATGTGGAATGGAATACAGTTGGAAAGAGAGTATCAATATCGCAAGATTTTTCTGACTGGTAAAAATTGTTGCTACTATGTAAAATATAATTTAATAATCATAATAACAGTAATTTGTCTAGAAGCCGAAGGAATTCTCATGATTCATATAAATTACATCCCCGTTTATTTATTTATAGCTTGAACAAGTGACTGAATCTCTATGACATGCCACACAATTTATATCTCCAAGTGGCAGGGAAGACTGTATTTTCAGTGCATCTCTGGGATAAAAAGGAGCACCTAACTCTTCCTGCCATTGCCATCCCTTTACACATATTAAAAATTAGCACAGCCATTCTGAATATTTTGCCACTTATTCAATTGCAGTTTTTAAAAATATGGAGTCATGCAAGTAACCTAATAGCCTTCTCCAACTTGGATGGGATCAAACACCATGAAGCTGGTGGGGAATTATGGGGACTGTGATCCAACCAATTTGTGGTGGCAATAGATTGTAAAAAGCTGAGCTTTCCTGTCCTTTTTGTGGGACCCCAATTATTTTTGGCCAGCCATAGAAAATTAGTTATGATATTATTTTGAGTGATTCAGGAAGAACATTCTTAAAAGTCTGCCTTTCCTCTTCTATTCGTCACTGGAGCAAATCTGGAACAAGAAGTGATATATTTTCACACATATTCAGCCAGTTTGGGAACCATAAAGCAAAACAATGGAAAAGGACTTTTGTGAGCCTGAAATCAAGATCATGCAATTGGCTTTACTTTCAAATTCAGGTTTTTTTTTTTTTAAAAAAGGATCAAGTTGAGGATTTCAAGAGAGAGAGGAAAAGATGAAATGAATAGAACCTTTCCCCCTTTTCCATAGAAATGGACTGGTTCTTATTCACAGCTGTCTAATAATAGAAAATGTTTGAAAGACTATCTCCAAAAGTGTCCAAAAAGTTATTTTACCCAAAGTTGGAAGAATTCCTTTAATCATTCCCCTGATTTTTAAAACAACATCAAGGCTGTCATGTAGGCCATCCTATTTAGTAAAAATAAAAAGCACCACTAAAATGCTGCTCTGCAGCAAATACCAAGACTCGTGCAAACAAGCCAATCTACTTCGATACAGGGGGAAAAAATACCAGCAAGAAAAGCCATCACTTTCCTTTACAAAATCTTATGTAATGAAGATTATATTCATCATACATGGAAATATTTGCTTTTCTCACCAACCATCATGGACCACAACATTATGAGCTGATGGTACCATACTTATTATACCCTACAATTCTAAGGGAAAAAAACAACTCTTTGTAATGGGGTGTTTGTGAAAACCTTTCACAAACTTTTTCAGGTTTCATATTCCTTAGGTGTGAAAGTGGGGCTTCCAACATTTACAAGCAACTCTACTTTGGTATATGCCCAAACCCCTTATCTAGATTCTATTCTATTCTGTTCTGTTCTGTTCTGTTCTGCTCTGCTCTGCTCTGCTCTGCTCTACTCTACTCTACTCTACTCTACTCCATTCCATTCCATTCCGTTTCATTCTGTTTCAATTCAATTCAATTTCTCTCTGTCCATATATAATTCAAAACAACAATAGTGTTCTGGGTGACATTCAAATTTTTTAAAAAATCCAGTAAATAAGAAGAATATATTTCCTTCTGCATTAACTATGGAGAAACCCTAAGGATGAAACAGAATAACTCCCAGGGTGGAAAAGAAACTTGCATTTCTAAGTTAAACATGTATTTCATCCATTCATACTTTTAAAAAAAATTAAAAACATAGAGCAATATTTCCTATGTTTCCATGTTCTAGGCAAAAATGCTTCAGCTAATCCTCATATTTGGCTACAGTTTTGCAGATATATTATACTGCATTCTTGTTTTCTTGCAGTTAAAAGACCACCTTTTTATTCTGCACTGATCACACAGATTTCAGCCTGCTTCACCAACCTTACCTTGAAAACAACTTCCACAGTTCGACATTCAAGAAGGAGGAAAAAACCCATGTGAAATTTTGGCTCTATAAACCCCCTCTTTGGCAACTGCACAAGACACTCTGACTCCACCCTTACGTTCCTGTCACAAGTGGTTCTTGTGTTCATAGTAAATTCATAACCACTTTACGTTTGCTGACAGTAAATATAAGGCGTTTGGCTCTTTTCTGGGTGAGGGGACAAGCCATTAAATGGCTAGAAATCACAGCTCAAGTTTAAAACAAGATTATTCAAAATCAGTCACGTACTTGTATTTGTATGCCACCTATTTAAGAATTCCAAACAGATTACATTAGGAACAACATAGAATAGCAGAGTTGGAAAGGACGTTGGAGGTCTTCTAGTCCAACCCTCTGCTCAAGCAGGAGACCCTGTCCCATTCCAGACAAATAGCTGTCCATAAAAGAAATTAAGTTGCTAAATTATACTTGATACTTCTAGTCCAGGGGTAGACAACCTTGGCTCTTTTATGACTTGTGGACTTCAACTCCCAGAATTCCTGAGCCAGCCATGCTGAGGAGAAAGGGAGAGGTTTCCATGCTGAGCCATGCTGGATCAGGAATTCTGGGAGTTGAAGTCCACGAATCATAAAAGAGCCAAGGTTGCCTACCCCTGTTCTAGTCCATAAAAGCGGCAGAATTGCAGGAGAAAATTTAGCAAGATAGAACTCAGTAGAATGAAGACAAGTTAGGAGGGTCTATCTTTTCTGTGAATGGTAGCACCGTCCACCAGATCAGGAGACAGTGAGGGGGAAGATGTCATTCATTCTGGGATCCTTATGCTTTTTAATCTAGCCCCACTGAAGTGTAATTTCTAAAATTTGGAACATTAACTTACTTTACAGAATTGTGTCTAATTGCACTAAGTATAAATAAATTATTAAATATTTAAATGTTCATAGATTAATGGCATAATAGAATTGGAAAGAACCTGAGAACCCCCTAAGATCCCCTGCACCTCTGACAGATATCCATCCAGCCTGTTTGAAGACCTCTAGCAAAGAAAACTATCCACTATCTGACAACTCTTTCTGACATCTAGTTTGATCTCCTTTCTTGTAATTTTAATCCATTGGTTCTAGTGCTGCCATCTTGGGCAATAAAGTCACGCTGTCAAATTTGCTCAGCAAGATCAACCACTCATTGACAGAGTTTACACTTCACCCTGTCATGGTTTGCTTAACTTTGGCTTGGTGAATAAACTATAACTGGTTGTATATGCTAACTTAAGACCCATGGTTTATAAACTGCATTCGCAGGAATCACAGAAACAGCTAAGTCAAAATTAAAATTAAAAATCTACACACATATTATAATGGGATGTGTAAATTCAGGCAATGCAATCCTTGTCTGAAGCACTAATTCTAATTGAACAATTGAATAAAATGCTACCTGTTCTTCCTGATTAGCAAAATAATAGAACAAAATAGCAGAGTTGGAAGTGACCTTGGAGGTCTTCTAGTCCAGTCCCCTGGTCAGGCAGGAAACTTAATATCATTTCAGAAAAATGGTTGTCCAATCTCTTCTTTAAAAGTTCAACTTTTGGAGACAAGTTGTTTAACCCATTAATTGTTCTAAGTGTCAGGAAATTTCTACTTAGTTCTAGGTTGCTTCTCTCCTTGATCAGTTTCCATCCATTGTCCTGCCTTCAGGTGCTTTGGAGCAAAGGTCCCCAACCTTTTGGGCAGCAGGACCCAGTTATGTGGAGAGAGTTTTTTCTGTGGACCAGAGAGTACGTGGTTTTGTGTGCTGCCTGCATCATGCGAATGGGTCTTTGCTTGTTTGTGTGGCACAGTTGCTGGCATGCCACATCCTGGTACCGGTCCATGGACCAGGGGTTGGGAACCCCTGCTTTGGAGAATAGCTTGACTCCCTCCACAACTAATATGGCAGAAAACTTAATAATGAACTTGATAGGATTGTAATTACACAGTAAAAAATAGCCATATATTAGTTGAGGAACAGAGTAATGTTCATTAGGTATGGAATGCAAAAAGGGAGACTTAACCAAATCTATAGTGACAAAAATGGCACTATGTCACAGATTAATTAAGATTAATTAAGAGGAAGAGCAGAATAAAAATTAACTAGCAACAACGATGATGAATATGAAGATGATGATGATGATGATGATGATGGAGGTTGAATTTTCAATATAGTACAGAAGAAAAGAAAAAAATACAGTCTTTCCCCTTCTCACATTGTTGTTTTCATGAATTGCCCTACCTTTCCATGCTTAATCTTTGGTTTCAAAAGAAAAGAGTTCCTAAATCACTTTTATAAACTTTTACAAATACATAGGCTAGACTACCATGCCTGAGCTACCAAAATTCAGACAACCAATATCTGGCAGTAAAGAGATATATCTCTTTGATTCCATCTACTGCTCTTGCAAATTTTTGAAACTATGATCTGATATCCCTAACATGTACCCTACACACATTCATGTATCAAAACTGATGGTTCAGAGAATGGACAAAGAAAATCCAAAATGGTAGTCACTTCTAGTTACAGCCATATGATTTTCCTTCTCTCCTTACTAGCAGGTGTAAAGAAGATTATAGATTATGCAAAGAAGGAACCACTTTCATCTTTATTTACATAATTGATGCAGGCAAATTCAACCATTATTTGCACAGAAATTCAAATTACCTCAATTCAAAATTTTAGTTCTATAGGATTTTTTAAATACACAGAATTATAACTGAAATAGGTATTTCAGTCATCCTATGGATCATGTTTTCCTTCCATTGACCCCTGTTGTCTAAAATTAGTCTATAGTCTCTTTGAGGATGAGATTGGTTTCATTGTGTTGGCTAATAGCTCTGTCAAGCACCATGTTCTGATTCCACTGCTTGGTGGGTGATTCATATGGCTTCCTGTACTGAAATTTAGTTTTAGATAGGAAATTGTGAAGTAGCCCTCATGTTTCTTACTGTCACTTGATCACACCCACCAATAATGAAAGAATCTGCTTTTAACTGGCTATAAACAGAAACAACTTAAACTCAATAGGGTTTGTCTTCATTTCAAACACAACTTGTATTTATCATCAATAGTGGAATGTTCAAGGAACAGCTGAAATCCAATGTCCTTGTGGGGGACAGATTGTCTGATAAGGGGGCAAAGCTCTCTGACTTTCTCTCAGATGGTTATTGTCAACAGGGAAGGGCCAGCCTCTACTGGCTGCAACCAATTCACTCAACACAAGGACATCCATGCTACAAATCTATCTTTCTAATTAGTTAGGAAGTGTTATGTAATTTTTCAATTGATGATTGCATAATCTTCCTTGAGTTAGAAACCCCAAATTGCAAACTATTTTGATTTAGAAAATCAAACTTTTTCTAAACATTCTTTTTAATGATTTTCCTCTGCAAAATTGTTCCCTCTATAGCTACTTTTGTTCATTAGGGCTTTCCTACCAGAATTTGTATCAACATATAGCATAGTCCTTTATCTTTTTATAGTGTAGCAGCAATTTTAGCTTTGAAAGTGAGTTGATGGTGGCTACTGAAATTTCAGAAGGGAATTGTTGATCCTGTATCTTCCTTTTGTATTAAACAATATATATAGAGAGAGGGATTTATGATCATTTTTAAAAGCATTTCTTTTAGTTATTTACTAAGTAGTATTCCACACTAATTAACTAGTGTGGAACATGTTATGTACAATTGATTTGTGAAGATAATGGTTCTGATAATTTCAGTGCAACTTTTAATGCTTCAAAGCACTTCACCTATATTATTTTGATGTAATGTTACAATAATCCACTCTGTTAAGTAGGTGAAGGTATTTTCTTCTGATATTGCAGATGGGAAACTCAGTCTGAGAATGGCTTGCCTAAAGCTACTTAGTGAGTGAACTTGTGGTAGAAGAAAGTTTCAAGAGGGAAATTCCTGGTTTGCAGCTGATCCACTACATGCCATTGAAGATGCCACTGCACACACTCACTTGTGTCCACATGCCTCTGATAGGATTCTGCTTTCCCCATGGATATTCTCTCCAGACTCGTTCTTTTACTCAGATGATACATTCCCTGGTGACCAGGCCAGGAGTACTGCCTGAATGATATACAGAAACTCTGGCAAATGCTCATCTGGTGAACTGAAAATGCAGAAATGAGAAGGAGAGACTATGGCAAGGCTTATCTTGCCAAATAAAATGAGATTGCTGTTTTTCTTATTGGTTGACTCTAGCTTATCTGTCCATCTAGTTCCCAGGCCCTGAATCATACATTCCTAGATCTGCTCTCCAGAGTTCAGTCCTGGATGTTCTGCTGCAGCCGTATGACAATTTACAATATTTTGGCAAGATTGATGAGATTCTCAATAGTTAAGTCATCTATTGGATAGACGTAGGAAAAAAACCCATTAAAGTCAGTGTAGACACGATTACAGCATTCAAACTTTGTTGATAACTTTCATATAAATATCCCTCCCATTATGCAAAGCAAGACAGCTGTCTCAGATGGTAGATGCCAGGAGACAGCAGGGGATGTGGAAAATAGAACTTTCTGCACCACATACCCTGCCCTGCTCCTCTTAACGCTCTGGAAGACAGACCGCTGTATGAAAGACAGATAAAATTGCTATACCTGTATCTCCCTTGGGAAAGGAATCAAGCCTAAACCAAACATATTTTTTTACACATAAATGATAGACTGAAGGCACCATCCTGTAAATCACCTTAGATAGCAAAATATTTTGGTCTAATATGACTGCAAGATTATCATTTTGTACCATTTGGGAAAAAGGATCGAGGCTCCTCTTTGATAATTAGTTTTACATAGGATGTTTCCAGCTGCTTTGCTTTTCAATGATGGTTACAGATTTCTTTTCTTGAGCATTGGCAGAAGCACTATATCACTTTCAGCATGGAAAACTGAAAGTTCAATAGCCATTATGTTTTCAGCACTTCTCTCTTCTATATGCTGAATCTCATATCCTAAGCTATATACCAAAATCCAACTTTGCTAGAAAGCAAGTTGAGGTGGAATGAAAATAGGATTTTGGAAAATATTTAATAGGCAAAAGAAAGATGGCAAATTTAACATTATATTCAAAATGTGCCAGGTTTCATTTCTAGCTAAAATTTAAAATAAAATTGCCACAAATTGGTTCCAAATTTTCCAAAATCTCACCATTGAATGAAATGCAGTAGTCACTTTTTCTAAGGGAAATTAAACTTCCTTTCTCCAATAGAACATAAAAGCCAAATATTATTGTCTGATAGTTCTTGTATGTGTGTACCTTGGAATTAGTGTTGATTCTTAGTGACTGCCTGGACAAGTATCTGCAGTTTCCTTGGTGAAGTTTTTTGGATGTGGTTTACTATAGCCTCTTTCTCAGGTCTGAATGGGAATGACTTGCCCAAGGTTATCTAGCTGACTTTGTGCCTAATGTGATACTAGAACTCATGGTCTCCCTGTTTCTAGCCTGGTGCTTTTACCCACTTCCATCAAAGTGATTTTCAGTTAGTTCTTAAATAATACCAAAAAAATGCTTTTTGGTTTTTGGAGATTAGTGTTTCAAACAACTTCTTTCTTCCATCTAAGCTAATGCACATAATCTTTCAGCCTCTCCTTATTCCTTAAATAGAAATACATGTGTCATTTTATTATGTATATTATTTACTTGCTTTAAGATACAAGGAATTTTTTTTTAATGGTAAAAGCTTAAAGAGCATGCAAGTACTGTCACAGTGGCTGCTGTTTCTATCTCATTGCCAGCCCCCATGTATTAGCCAAGATATAGGCAAAGATTTGGTCTATATATGCTTCTTGCCCATTCAAATAAACAAATATTATATTTTTTCATATAGAAAACTATTATAGCAAGGATATGTTGTTGTCAGAAATTTTCAATTTGTTTTTATTTGTAGGCATTGTGGATATATTCCCATTTCTGAAAAAATATGGAAAGCAAAGCAATCTCCCTCTATGACAACACACAACAGGAAAATATTTTTGTTCACTCCTTTCCTTTTGGGATAGTTCTTTACTTGCAAGGAATTTTTCAGCTAGGAGAGCACTCAAAAATTATGGAGATATTGACAATTTCTCAATACCGCACTTGTTAAGGGCATATATTTTTTAAAATGGTGGATAGGGTTAAAAGCTCCAATCCAGACTTGGACTATGATATGGGGGGTCAAACAATTTCGGATTTCAAGATAGTCTTCCACAGTGTGCAATTTTCCTTTCTATTGTGAATGAACGGAAAAAGAATAAATGTATAGGCTTTCTGGTTGCCTCATCGGGTGAGGCCAATGAAGTGGATGTATAGATACATTCTTTTTTTTTTTTTTTACAATATTGTAAAATGTTGTATTTTGTATTTAGTTTTGTAAGTCACCCATTTATTTTAAAAATAACATAATAATGTAATAAAGTCCTCTGGTTACTTTTTGGAGATGTAAAGATGTTGCCCCACATCAAATTGGAGTTTACAAGCATGTTCATAGTCTTAGTTATCTTCCCAAACCCATTCTTCATGAATCTGAGCCAGTAGCACATTTAGAATCTATCTTTAAGAGGAAAAACTGAGTAAGTAACTTATTCAATCACAGTCCTATCCAGATGTCACTTTTTTCACCTCTTTCCAAATATCATCATAGTAGGTCTGTGGGGACCAGATCCAATCCCACATTCCAGAGGTTGATCTGAAAGATCCTTAAACACAGAGTTGATGTACCAATTTTAAGTAAAGGACTATGCATCACTATACACATTACTGGAGGAATGGGAGGGGGGAATTCAGTGTATTAGATTGAAGGGAAGGACTCAAATATTTTCATACTTAACTGAACCTAATGAAGTTTATATTAGTCATGACTAATTTAAAATCCATTAATTTCACTGGACTTAAATTACCCAAGACTTTTGGCTTCCTGGTATATCATTAAAGACCTCATTTTCTCACAATCTGAAGTTATTGTGCAGCAGCTTCTTTAAAATCTTCAACCGAGATATCTTTCTCTGACTGACAACTGCAGTCGATGAACCTTTGGAAGAGAATGTCTCCTGATATGCTAGTTGGCCTTAGGTACATTTTCCTTTCGTATAGTATTGCTCTCTTTGAGAATCCCTTTTCACCAGAACTAGTTTGCAGTAAGTGACAACTGACACATCTTGTTTGCTGGAGCAGTGGGCACATTCTCAAATGTCTGGGTATATGGCTTAGCCTATATGACTATTCCTTTAAAACAGGGATCAACTTATGATCCAATTTCTAAATAACATCTATATTAAACATATTCAGATGTACAAAGTGGAATCCTAAATCATGCCAAAATTTCTGCAACATCATACAATCCAACAATATACGACAAGTTTGCCCTCAAAGATTTCTGCTCTTTTCTTCAATTGATTTGAATTACTCACTGTCTCCACTTGCAAGTGACATATTAGACTGTTTCAATGAAGAGTCTCCATACGCCTCCAGGTCAAGTTTCGCCTTAATTCCAGATTCGTAATCTTCCTTTGAGAGGGAAAAATATTAAATACGCTTATAAAAACACATATTAATATTACTGTATTAAGCAATTCATCAAACTTTGATGCTGATTAAATAGCAGTTTCCTCCCAATTCAAGGCTTATTTCTCATACGCAAGTAGAAATAACCTATTTTCTCTCTCTCACCTGAGATGCCATTCCCTCTGGGCTTATGGTCCCTCTTTTGTGTCCTTCTTGTTCTCTTCCTAATGCTCAGCCTGGAGATAACATTCCCTGGTTGACTGTTTTAGTTTGAAATGCAGAAGAACAAAGATAAATTATGAAGTTAGAGACATGGAACCCAGTTCTACCTTCAAGGAAATCGTAGAGCAGATTGCTTGCAATACTCTTTGAGTCAGACCACATAAAACTAACATATTGGGGTACTTTGTGGAAGTAAACAGAGGCAGAAGACCAGAACCATTTCAGTAGCAGTGCCTTGTGACTCCTATGGTGATCATTATATGTTGTTATTGTTGCTATGTCCTGCAATAAATATAACCAACTGAAAACTATTTTAATTCAATTTCTGGTTGCTTCTGGATGGGCCCTCAACTGCTCTTCTTCATTCATTTTTTACAGCAGATCCAGATAACAGCATTATCAGCCCATTGCATTCCAGTATTTTCTCTGTTGTTCTCCCAGCTAGGCAATTTTTTATAGTAAAATTGATTTGCAACAGCCTCTCTCATTACATTCAAACAGGTCTAAGCTTTAAAGAAAGCATATACTTAACATTTTAGCCTCTATAGAATAGCCCTTGTGGGCTATAATATCACTTGCTCAAGAGAATAGAATTAGTTTTCTGACATCAAAATATTTCCCCTAATTTCCAATATGCAGGTACTGGCTATGATTATTCAGTAGCAAAAGATAGACCACCAGTAGATGTTTCTTCTTATTATTATTATTATTTAAAATATTCTAGATCTGTGCTTTGGTGGTCTTTTTTCTTTTATAACAATTGCATCTTATAATTTTAAGAAAAATTATAATCCATACATATGGATGATATTGAGTGTGTTAAATTGCTTTGAAGCAACATAAAAAGAATACTTATCTACCTATGGTAGATTTCAGGGTAATTTGCCACTTGAAATGCATTAATTAAGCAACTCTGTGACAACCATACATATCAGCATATTTGGTATGTTCTGCACTTGGATCTGATCACAAAATCCTTTCAAAAGAATTGGAATTTCATTACTACAATCAATAGAGACATATAACACACAAAAATAGACAGACAGGCAGACATTCCTGCGCACCCCTCCCATGCACACGTGCACACACACACACACACACACACAAACACACACACACAGAGAGAGAGAGAGAGAGAGAGAGAGAGAGAGAGAGAGAGAGAGAGAGAGAGCCTCCAAAAGTTGTAATTATGTAACAGAAGTGTGTGTGCATGTCTGTGGGGGGAGGGAAATAAAATACATACTAAGTAATCATGGTAATTTATTCAAATTATTATTTTATATTTAGACAAAATAGAATTTAGGTTTTTTTTTTCTTTCAGGCTTTTGCCTAGAAAAATTGTGCAGTTGTGTATAAACAGAAGAAAAAGAGGGGAATTTAGAAGACATTATGACACCAACCCTTTTATTTTAAATGCATTTCTTATAACCTCTAGCTGAGAAATTTCAATATCTACAGTGCCTAGAGGTGAAAGACTGTGTGTTTGTGACATGCAATTCTAATAATCGTTCACTTTTTCAATATGCTTTTTGCAACACTAGGGGGCACTGTAGTAAGAACCGTTGAAACTGCTCAGCAGACTCACACAGTTGCCTTATAATATAAGGCAGATACACAGTTGCCTTATAATCAGGAGGCAGATATGGTAGCTTAGTTATGCCTCACTGTCTTTTCTGTGCAATGCACATTCTAAGTTAATTTACTTTCCCCCTCTTGATTAAATGGCTAAACCATTCTTTTTTTTTGTTGTTGCTTCTATCATAACATAGTACTTGACAAACTTCTTTCGCTTCATTTTTATCAGTATAATTACATTCATTTTATGCACAGGAAACATTGTACATTTCTGGTAAATCTGGTAGCAATGCTAAGTTTGGAAGTTATGTTTAAGGATATTTGTCCCTGATCATTTATCACGTTCTGCCCATAGAAGCTCATCAAACTATACATTTGGCATATTTCTTTCCTCCCCTGAAAATCAGCATCATCCAATAAGACAGGCTTCCTAAGAGTGGAAAGTGTGGAAATGGAAAATGCCATTTTTCTTCTCCCTTACCTAGATCTAAAATCTTTTACTAACTGAGAGCTTTTCATTAACAAAAATTCATTGTGACTTTTTAATGAAATTGATCACTGCATTTATGATTTCTTTCAGTCTTTGCTTGGCAATCTGAATTCTCATTTTCCTTAACGAGAGAGAGAGAGAGAGACAGAGACAGAAGCTCTGTAGGCAGAGTTGTATATTGTGTTCCATTCAGCAATTTGTAGTTTTAAATAATTGCTGATCTGACTTGACATTACAAACAAGTCAGAGAGTCCAGATTAAAGTAATAGAGTTTTGCACTACTGATAAGCATTATCTTTCTCTGCTGTGCAGGTTAGGCTGGTCCTTATTAAATTGTAAGAAATTGGCAGCAATGTCTCAGCTTTTCCTGATAGGCAGAACCCCTTTTATTGCCTATGTGCAACCAAAAGGCTGAATTTGGTGAGATTTGGAAAGGCTTTAGAGAAGCCTTTCCAAACCAGCATCCTTTGGATGGGTTAGACAATAAATCCCTTTCTCTCAGCTACTATGGCCATTTATATGTTGGCTAAATCCAACCTTTGTAACTCATAAAACCAAGTTTATGCCTTAGTGTGATAAGAAATCCAATCAATTATAGCTTATTCAATAAACTGAGATTTGATTAAAACTGTCTTAGTATGATGTACGAATTAGTACTATGAATTAAATAACTCTCCAGATGTCTATGGAGATTCTCAGTCATCCAGGTCATAGTTATCCCTTCTTCAACTTCTTGGATAAGAAGTAAAACATCTTCAAAAAAACCCCAATAAAGTCCAATTGCCTAGTGAAAAGGCATTTTTGGGATAACTATGACCCGGATGATTGAGAATATTCATAGAAATTTAGTGATGCACTAAGAGCTGAAGAAGCTTCTTGGATGAGAAGTAAAACAACTTCAAAGAAAAAACAAGGAAGTCTAGTTGCCTTGTGAAAAAGCATTTTTGGGATAACTCTCCAGACTTTCTCATTTGGGGTCCCATGTCAATTGCTGAATTTGTAATTTAAGCAGAGTTTAATATCTGTACAAGCTGGTGGCTGATTCCCAGTCATCTTATAGTGCAAAATCCACTTACAATCATATAAATATAGAGTTGGAAGAGGCCATTTATGCCATCAAATCCAACTCACTATAGGAATCCAAATTAAAGCATCCTGGATAAATGTCTGTGTAACCTTTGCTAGACAGAGAAGCCCTTCACCCCACCAAATACTTCACCCTCTTATTCTATAAAGTACCACAATTGGAATATAATTTTCAGCTTCATTATCTTTGCACCATTTTTGCAATTTAATTAATCAATTAATACATAGAGGCAATTAAGAATACCTTTGGGACATTGGTGATATAATTGTCACTATTTCTGTCATCAATTATATGAAGAAATATAAAGAAGTAAGAATGTTTATAACATAAGAACTAATTAATGGACATCAGTATTTGAACACAATCACTATTAAATGCAACAGTATTGAACAATTCCAGTCCTGTCATCTGAGAAATAATATTCCCAAAAGTATAAAAAACACGATTCTAATAACAGAGAATTAATAGAGATTTATGATTTATTTGAAGACTTTAGACTCTGAAGTATCCAAATTAATCTAATGTCATACATTTGGATGAATTAAAATAATTAATGTCTTCCTGTATGGTATTATTTCTGGCTTCTAGAATTCATTGACACAAGATGTGGGAGTGGCAGGTAGTTTATATGAATTTAGAAATAGTTGACAAATTCATTGGAGATAGATGGATCAATAGCTTTTAACCATTATAACTTTAATCGATCTTCTCCCTGTCCAGTCAAAAACAATATACAGTATATTGCTTTGGAGAGACAGGAGAAATTATGTCATCTTGAACAGTTTATCAACTTCTAAGAAATATCAAAGAAATTATACTCTACAGACACATTTCCAGATTTGATGGACCCTTTATTTTCTCCAGAAACTCAATTTTTGATATTTTATTAAAATATTTTACAGAAGAGACCAGCTCATCATCATATTCTCCAGCTATCTCAAAAGCTCCATAAAATACAATTTAAATACAAAGAATATTCTTTTATTCATGGTTAGAAACCTTTCTTCCCCTTATTGTATAAACCAGAAAGATAAAAGCTATGCCTTAAGCATTACATAAACCAAGTTCTAAGCATGGGTCTTATGCTACAAGATAGAGACTATTCATTTAAAAGAACAAAATGTTAAAAGAGAAGAAAAGTGTAGCAATAAATCCAAACTAATATGAATTAGCATAAAATAGATTCACTTTGTTTCAAAACTCAAAAATCCCTAGGAAACTTTTGCAGCTATAAAGCATTCCAAGCACTAATATTTCAAGACAAAGATCAAATAGTTAGTGAAAAAGAAGCTCAGAGGTGATCCTCCATATCTCCTATAATTTTGTTTTATTAACCTTAGAATCTAATCATCCTCACCCAATATGAATTTGTATTCCAATTATCCCTACCCCACATGACACAAGGGTGGGAGAGATGGGAGATGTAGTTCAGCAAGAATTGGATGAGAGGGGCCTAAATCTTCCATCACTGGTGTTTTCGGAGCTACAAAATGCTAACTAAAGAGAGTTCCTCCAGTCCTTCTTACTTCCAAAATGCAGATGATATTCCTTCCTCAATTATTGACCTTTATTTCTACTACAGTTTTTGTCTATATCCTGAGCATCTTTCATTGGCTCATAGAAACTCGAAAACATAAAATTAACTCACCTATTTACTTGCAGGATATTCTTGATGAGAAAACAACAAAAGTCTAAGCCATGTAGCTTTTTGTTGCTCTATGGAATCCCTGTCTTCTAGTTTCCACCAATCCACAAGAGTCAGTAATGAGATGACAGCATATTCTAGAGGAGCTTCTAAGTCCTGACTCATAGGTAATTCTTTAATCTTGCCCTACCACCTGGCACTTGAGATGCTTCTGGAGGTTCTAGATTCTACCATTTTCCAAGGGCCAGTAAACAACATTATCTTGCATTACCATGTGGTGTTACCTCCCTGCTAACCATCTGTGTCTCCTTGAATTTTCATGGCATGCCCCTCCCATTTTACTACTACTGGCTGTACCATCCTTAGAAATTATTGTAAATGTTGAGCAAGACTCAGCAAGTCTATCTCTTTTTCCATAAGTCATATTAGTTTCTCAACTTCATATTTTTAAGATAAGGTTCTTTAAAGGTTTCAAGAAAATTCCCTTTCCTGGTTCTAATGGGATTGGGGAAGAAAGCAGAGTACCTGCCAAAAGTTGTAGCACTCTTTTGGTGAAATGTTTACCAGAAAACTGTCCTATTAGTACATTTCAGATAATGGGGGAAAGACGAGAATAGGTCATGAACTGTATCTCTCTGTACCCCAGTAATTTCAGATGAACTCTATGGATGCACTTTACAGAACTATTCTTTAATTAATATAAAACAACATTCTCTTGAAAGAAGGAACAATTCCACCATAGTCTATATACACAAGATCTGCCATGTCCACCCTGTCTCTAAATTACAAGCACAGATCAGATGAGTTCTTATTGTAAAATTGATAGAGATCATTGAAAGAGGGGAAATTCTACTTCCATTTAGCTGATAACTAAAGTATCCTTAAGGATAGAAATAGGTCATTTCTACAAAAGCCATCTTTTTTAACAACCAGCTATAATTAAAGCCATTTTCTGTCAACTGTGAAATATAGAGCAATGTCAAGTCTAAGCTTAGACTCAGAGAAGGAGTATTGTCTATGCAGGAATACGCCACTCTCCATTAAGTTGGGTCACCCCAGAAAAGACACCTTATCAGTGTGCTCATCACTGAAAAAGTTTTCCCTGCTCATACATTGTACCCTGTAACCTCTGGTATCTTTTGATTTCCATAGGTTGATATTTAACTATATAATATATACAATAATTTACAACAATGATTCTGACATGCTCAATCCAAATATTATAATAATGGAACTATATCCCCATCCCAACGGTGCAGGGAGCTTCTCTAAATTTATTACCCAGCTAGATTTCCTGGACTTTACTTACTGTATTTCACCAGTGGGATTTTTAATTTATGCAAGCAAGATCTTGAAACATTTTTTTATTTTTGTCTTTATTTATTAACCAACTACAAGTGATTTTATTAGTTTACATAACATTAAGGAACGATTAATGCAATGTAACAATGATAGAGTTGCAAGATAAGAGCATAAAAATAGCACCAGCCTGATTACTTTACATAGGACATTGGAAAGACCTTGTTTTGTAAAATCAAAATCTATTTCTCCCACTGATGGTACTTTAGGAAGTATCTCTGTTAAAGTACAAACAGCATTAATGTTTTGATTAAATCTGATATTTTATTCTTCCAAACGTAGCTTAGTAATATTCTGGATGTTTCTGCAACTTCTGGTCCCATCATATTGTAAGAATGGCATTGTTTAAATTTGTTAACTTATTTTCCTGTAGAAAATATTTACTTTCTGTGCTAGCATCTGGCATTGGAGTAGTACTTAGCTTCCTTCCCAGATAGACAGTAAATTTCTTATCATAGTTCTGACTTTCTCTTGGAGTTGAGGAGGATCTAAGATTAAACATAATAAGTGTTAGCTTCATATATGCACAAATATTTGGATAGGTTCACTGCTCTGTGGTACAGAGTTAATACAGTTAATATGTCTTACACAGCTGTGTGACCTTCTGTTGGTGCAGACACAGATATATTTCATATATACATGTGGATAAGCATTCAGCCACAAACATGTAGTACATCAATAGAATTCACGTTATAAGCAAATTAGGTACTCCACATTAAAATAAGATGTAATTGCTCATGTAGAAAAGCTCAGTGAGACTAAATAGGAGAACCTATTTTGGTTCCCATAATTTTATGATTTGTTATAATATCCAATTTATACATCCATGAGTAAGAATGCAGATCCTTCTTTTAGCAGCAGCAATTATTTAGAGATCCAGCAAGGACAGGATCTATTTAAGCTCTCTAACCACTTAGAATGAATGAGAAGCTAAAAACTGAGAGTGTCAGATGTGGAGACATGGAAGGGTTTTGAATTGACTTATTGTGTAGTTGAGAAAATGCTAGATCACTTTCCCTGAGCATGGCATTCTCTAGATGGGAATACAACCTCCAGACTTTCAGCCAGCATCTATACTGACTGAAAAGCATTGGGAATTGCAGTCCCAATCCATTTAGAGCTAATCTGGTTGGGGAAACTTGTTTAAAGAAAGAGCATACAATCTTTCTCTGTCTGGGCCTATCTGCCAAAAGGGATAAGAAGTTTAAATTTCATTTAATGGAGTGCAAATTTACTCTTAGTTATATTAAATTAGTAAAATATAGTTAAACTACTTTATGTAAATACTAAGTCATTCAGTCAAGTATATGCGTACCCGTGTGTGTGTGTATGTGTGTATAAATGAATGTCTGTGTTCTTTAATATTTTTTCCCCACAGTCTCAATGCAGGATGCTGCTCCCTGTGAAATATGCAGCTCTTTCATTGACATTTGCTGGTTATTAGATTGCAATGGACACTAACATGGAGCACTAAAAATTGAACTTTGTATTCTTTATTTGAAAGAAATAACAAATCCTATTTCTAGACTTCCAAGATTTAATCTAAAATAGATATTAAATGATAATTAAAACACAAACTTTAAAGAATTATTAAATTTATCATAGCAAAATACACTTGTTAATTGAACATTTTAATATCTCATATATAGAGAGCCTTAATATTATTCCCTATATGGTTAATAATGCTCTCCCAAATTAATATAAAATTCATCTTCAAAGCATAAAGGCTCAGGACTCTTCCATCAGACTTTGGAGCAAGCTATATTCTTGGCCAAAAGCTTTAGGATGTAACAGTTGGATTTTGCATATGCTGTTTCTTCTGACACTGCTGTTATGTGACCTGACAGTTTTATGGAGGCAGTGATGAGACCCAGGAATCAGAGTGGGTGGCACTGAATATCAGATTGACTGAGTCACAGTATTCAATACATTGTTTGGTAGCAGACTTCTTTAACATCTATTTGGCTGAAGTGGATTTCTTCAGACCATTAGAATCTTTGTGAGAAAGCAAACGAGGAACTCTGTCATTGGAGGGTTTTAAAATATGCCAAGAAAACTGGGCCAATGAAAATTTCCTTGTGATATGTGAAAAAAAAAAAAACCACCCTCTTACAGAATGATAGGAGGCACCTATTTGGCACCTGATAGTGTGTAGGTGGATGGGGTGGATTTGGGTGGTGCTTCTAGCTGTCTTTTACAGTGGATAGTGCTTTATGATTAGGCCTATCTCAGAGCATTCCCTCCTTCAGTAACTGCTTTATCTCTCAGTAGACAGCCAGGTCTAGCAGAATCAAGTATCCTCCCTGGTTGCTTCTCCTCAGCTTCTCTGCAACATTGTTGGCACCAGTAATCCCTGCTTTGGGATACTGCTGTGGGTTAATTTGTGAAAGGGGGAGGGAGGGAGGAAGGGAGTTTCCAAATCTTGAAACTGCAAATTATTATAGGATTATCATCCCCATGCCATCGATAGGCAAGTATTGTGGATGCAGAATCTTTGCCACACATGAAGGCTGACTGTTAGTTCTCAGTGACTGCAAGAAAGACTTTGGGGCCCAGGCTATTATTAAACCTGGATTGCATTAAGAAAAACATAAATGTTAGTACAAGTGACCCAAGTTCTCAGAATTATCCCTTCTAACCCCAGTAATCTAATTCTTGATCATTGTGAATGTTAAGGTAGCCAGTTTTAATTTCTGCTCAGTTTCTGCTTAATTTCCATTGTTGCATTTTTATTGATAGCTTGATGTGGAAATACTTACATGCATTGCTTCCATGCAACATTTTAAACAAACTACTGTTCAAAGCACTGGAACAGATCGGTGGTTTTTCCACTAAGTTAAGTTTTCCATTTAAGTTGCCTTGCTTTATCTAGAACGATTCAGCTGACAAAAGCAGAATCCCTCCCTACATCTGAGAGGACTGATTATTTCCTTATTCTCCTCTTATTCTACCAATGCCAACCTGCAGAGAGCAGGAGATAAGAATTAATATAGACATCTTCACCAGCTTACAGCAAATAGCTTAGCCTAGGTTTTTTTTGTACAAAGAAAATAATCAAAAATAAATAAATAATCAAATGTCAAAGAAAAACATTTATGTGTTAAACTGCAGATCTGGGAAAATATTTTGCAGCTCATAAGCCTGATTGCAGGACAATAAATGTAAAGCAAATGAATCTATATTTGTTTTAATCTGACAAGCACTTCCAATTTATTTGTTTTTTCTCTGGTGTCCTGACTTTAATGCAGCCAATTGGTAAAATCACAGGAATGGATTGCCTCTCACTTAATCAAATACCTCTTTACCAAAGCATTAAAATAGTGTTCTTCATAATTCTGTTTGAAATGGGTAAATGACCTTTTCACCCAAAGGTTCTGATTTTCAAAAGCAGGCAGTATGTACAAAAAGTAGCTTTAAAGACTTGGGATATGTAAAGTGAGAGCCCAGCAACTTCCATTATCTATCACTGTTAGCTCTGCTTTGTTAGGGCTGATGGACTTCAGGGACCTATCAAGAACCAAATGTTAGCCCACTGATTATTTACAAGATATCTTATTAATTTTCTTTAATAATCTGAGAGTTCTCAGGGATTGTCTCTGCATTGGAACAACAGATGTGCATAAACAGTGGAGGAGCTGGAATGGATGGTAACAGTGAGAGTAGAAAAAGTTTTAAAGTTTTCATCAAACTTTCTTAAGAAGTAGCCCACTTTACTAATCTTTGGTTCAAAAGAGAGTTGGTCATGTTGTCAAGAGCATTTTTAATTTTATACGCCATAAATTAAAGTGTTCTTCAAGATGAGCTGAGCTCTGGTGGATTCATATCTTTATAGTTTCCTTGGCAACAAGAAAATAGTGTTGCCATTTTTCCAGGATGTTTCTCTCAACTGCCCAGTCTAACCTACAATTCTTATATCCCCAATATTTCCACAATTTGCGTTCGAACTAGGTCTAATCCTGTTTAGCTTTTTGAGAACATCAAGGTAAAAGTGAGTCAGAATGAGTGTAAAGGGGATGTGTATTATCAATATGATACAGAATCTTCTTTGTTTCATAGGTATTCCATAGAAGACAAGTACAGCACATAAGAAAATGAGAAAATATCTACTTCAGGATACAAAGTTTGAAAATCTTTACATAATCCGTTTCTGATTCCTCGATTTTAGTGATCTCACATGCTGGAATAATAGATCCATAATCCAAATTGGCATAATTGCTATCAATTCGGGGTATTTCAATTCCTAGCCCATATGGAAGCCTCATGTTGGGAAAGGTTGAAGTAATTTAGACATAGAGACAAAAATCTAATGTAAATTGCTATTGTGTGTAGTCTATGAAAATAAACAAACTACAGTGAATATGTTAATGAAGCCAGTTTGTCCCTCTGTGTCTACTAGCTGACAGCACTTACCCAACTTACTTATCCCAGACACTAAGCAAGGTTAGCCTTGATTAGTATTGTTTAGGAACTCCAGAGTAGAAAGTAGATTGAGACGTTAAAAAAAAAATCCTGGAAGAAGGCAGTGACAAACCACTTCTGTACCACTGCCAAGAAAACTGAATGGATGCAATCACTAGAAGTAGTCCTTGACCTGAGAATGTTTTTACTTATTTGTTTCCCAGAATTCTGACTCAACTTCAAAATTCAATGCATGGCAGCAGAAAGAGAGAGAAATTTTTCTAAAGAATCCAGAACGAGGTAATTAAGTCCAGCAACAGTGCTTCTCTTTGAAAGGAAGTTTGTGAGCAATCATTGGATGGTTTATAAGCTTCATACATTACTCCAAAATTATAGCACACTGTCCAACATGTCTATGCTCAAAAAAAGGTTAACTGAATATAGAGAAACTTATTTCCGTGTTAGTGGGCATAGAATCACTGGCTTAGAAATGAAACCTTTTAATTCAAATATTGGCTTGAGTGCTGGATTCTGAAGATGAGCTGGTCAAGATTCTGACCTTCATTTACCTACTTTGAAAATGTGACATTTTATTCATGTGTTTAAATAATTTATATGGTCACTCTTCTCATAGCAGTGATTCTGAGCAGCTATACAAAGTTAAACTTAACGAATGGCCAAAGTTTCTATGTTTTCTTTAAAATTCAGTAAGATTACTGCATAAATGCACTTCATAAATGCTGCCTTTCCTATAGATGTATTGTCATTATTGTTAGAATTAATAAAGGTTACAAATAAATGTAATTAATTTTGTATTTGACCAACACCAGAAACTTTCCACTAAAAATTAACAATAATTAAAATGTATCAAAGCACATCTAGTAGATAACCACATTAAGTTGCCCTTTGTCTAGCAAAATTAAAATATTGTTTAGCCAAATTAAAATAATATGAATTCTGTCTTGCTCTGTATGAAAGGACATAAAACAAAAAGTTTAGCAGCTCAAGCTATTTTTCTCTTCTAACTTCATCTAACATCTTGGTTAATTATCTGACTTAAAAGGCCATTTTTTTCAACTTCATCACAGATAATGTGAACAAATAAGATAAATTTAGTGATCTACTCAAATAAAAAACTGGAAAATCTAATTCTAATAATCTGTTAAGAAGCTCTTCAATTTACACCCTCATGCTCTTATGCAGAATTTATGAGCTTTAATTAGTAGATGACACATTGTCATCTACTAATTAATTAGTAGATGACACATTGTCATTATCCTTACATGTATAAAATGCCAGCTATAAAAATGGCACTTTATGAAGAACCCTTTTTCATACAGACAGGGAATCAACAGAGGAGGAATGAAATAGAGGTAGGAAAGAAGAAAAACTGCTGAATTTGCAATGATCTAAACTATAATTTGTAACTATAGTTTGTTAAATAAAACAACCCCAGAGTCATGGTGAACCATGGTTGCATATACAACACCTGCAACTCAAGCAAATCGCATTATAGCTTTATGTGGTGTGCAAAACAATACAGTATGATTTCTTCAACTTTCACACTTCGTTTTTGCACGGTTGTCAATTTTATCCCATGTGAATCACTGCCAGGAGGAAAAAGTGTGGATTTATCCTTTTGTTTAACAACTTCGGTGAGAAAATATCTCAGTTTATGCTGATTTTAATTCTTGCAAAACTGAGATTGTTTGCAGTGAAAAATCGCAAACAAACCCAGTACAGTTCCTAAGTGCAGAAGACCTATGGCTGGAAAGCTCTGTGCACGGCTGAAATGTCTGCATGAAATGACTGGAAAGCACCAATACGGGAGGCGCCGCCTCTCCTCCTTCCCGTTCCTGGCTTCTCCGCCGGCGCCGACTGTTCCCATCCTCGGGCATCACGTCATTGGCAAAGGGGCTGGTTTCCTCTGTGGAGGAGGAGGAGGAGGACCCTGATTTCCATCAGCACCAAGGAGAGCTCCTCCCGACCTTTTCCTCCCCTGTCGCCATTCGTCCGGCTTTTACTGCTTTTTTCTCCGAACCATCCAAGAAGGGGGCTGGAGCTAATTTGGGGAAGAGAGAGAGGAGGGAGATATTTCAGAACCATCCGATCTTGGGGGAGGTTGACCCAACGCCTTGTTTTCTGGGGGAAAATAGGGAGAAGAGGAAGGGGGAGGGGAGGGGGTGGGGAGGAGGAGGAAGAGGACGAAGAGGAGGAAGAGGTAGCAGTGACACCACCCGGGCTATTGAGAGCATCTTTCCCCTGGATGGAACCACATTGTATCCGGTCCACCATGGCGCTGGGGTTGTCCTCCAAGAAAACCTCTTCCCGGAACATTTCAGTAGAAAGGAAAAACCTGATTACCGTCTGCAGGTAAGAGACTCTTTCATTGTGGGGGTGGGAGTGGGGGATGGAAGCAGACTGAATAAAAGGCTATTCACGCATGCATGTTCCCTAAGATAAAGATGGAACGAAGGCCAGATTAGTGGGCAAGATGGAAATGAAAGGTGCCATTTCTCAATATTTTAATTCTATGTTTAATTAAAAAAATTGAAAAAAAGAAGTCTGGAAATGGCAAAAGACTTACACAATGTTTCACACATATTTTACATAGGTAGTATGAATATTCAGTGCTATGGGGTAGGGGTAGAAAAGTTAAATGGTGAAAATACTATATTGAGTGATAGAAAAAACAATCAGGGTGATTGGAATTCAAGAGATCTAAGACAGCAGGCTAGGTTGGGCAAACAAGCAAATTAAAAGTAAAAAAAGGGGGGGAAACAAATATCAATGGTTGTGTACACTCCCAAGGCACTAGACATTAACAGAAGATGGGCCACACTATTCATCACTCCACTCAGCATAGTCAATGGACATGTTAATTGGGAATGAAATGAGGTTCAGTCCAGTACATCCTCCATTATGTTTTCAGCATATCAAATTATGGATTAGAAATTCAAAGTAATTGTGATTTCCAGAAATATATCCTTAATCTGTAGACTTTAATAACTTAGGAGATTCTCCCACATGGCCAGTAGACTTAAGGAAAATACCATACATTATATTGGCCTAGCTATTTTCAGCCTTGAAAACCTTATTTTCATTCACAAAGCAATCAGTTAGCTGAGACAGTTTCAAACTGTCAGCTGGAATTGCAGCTCCAGTGCAAGGTGGAAAATTCTGGGAGGCAAGAGAAAGGCTATCTGTAATTTTCAGTTGTTACAGTGAATTGCTGCCCTTTAGAACCAAAAACATCAAAACTTGAATTTCATAAAGAAAAAAAGAAACAGGAAACAGAAAGTCACAGGGACTTTCAATATTGGAATCTCTTATATATCATTCTTTTTCTCAAGGAAAGGAAGGAGCTCTCTTGGAAACAATGTTGACAGAAGAATGCTATGGGCATCCATTTAGGGAGATATGAAATCTGGGAAATGACATCACTGTAGAGCAGTAGAAGGGAAAGGAGGAGAAAAGGAGGAGGAACGGGCAGCTGCTATAGCAACAATCTTCGTTTTCAACAAAGGCATTGAGCAAAAGGTAAGAAGAAGAAGAAGAAGAAGAAGAAGAAGAAGAAGAAGAAGAAGAAGAAGAAGAAGAAGAAGAAGAAGGAAGAAGAAGAAGAAGAAGAAGAAGAAGAAGAAGAAGAAGAAGAAGAAGAAGAAGAAGAAGAAGAAGAAGAAGAAGAAGAAGAAGAAGAAGAAACCTTCTAGTTTATTCAACCTATATCACAATAGCATTGCTGAAGCAGGGAGAAGATGGTGCAGCTTTTGTTGGAAGGTTAATGTTTTTATTCAGATGGACTTGCTTAAAATAATAACAATAGAAAAAAAACAGTTTGGGAAATAAAAGCAGAGGAGACAATGGGCCTCTTCTATTAGAATGAAATCCATATATCTGACACCAAAGACTAGATGACCACTGATTATCTGTCAAAGTCAACTACACAGAAAGAGGAATAAATGTGAACAACCGTATCTTGGAATCAACCAAAGTTTCATGCCTCTTCCTTCCTGGGACTGTCCAGAATTTGATGGCCTGCCTCCAAAGTACTCTGTACTTTTTATTCAACAAGGTGACTGGGAGATTGTGCTTTTTGTTTTTCCAAATGAAGTGAAGGAAGATCACTTTAACAGATTTATTTTTAGGATTGAATGGGTTTTCTTTTAATACAAAATTATTCTATTGTTTTTGGAAAGTTGGATGGAATGTTGATCATTCTAACTTTCTGAAAGGAGCAAAGGTGGAGAAGATGGAAAATGGGGAGCTAAAATGATGAGAACAGCTTTTTCCAGTCTATTATCTTTCCAATATTTCTAGCCAACACAATTGTTGACTAAAATATAAATTATAACCCATCTGTCTTAGACAAGCAAATATCAATAATCAGGGCTTTTAAATTTAGGAGGAGGAAATAAACTCTGGGTGATGGATGTAAATCAATATTATTCACACTGTTTTTAAATACAAGTATTCATGTTTCCACTGAAGAAAAAAAATCTACAGGAAGCATTTTTAAACACAAGCTTTTGCTACTATTCTCTTTTTCTTAATTTATATAGTGCTTACATAAATTAGAAGAAAGAAAAAAGAGTAGATAATCTTGACTGATAAGATCCAAACATTATCAGCAAATATTTAAACTGGCCATAATTCCATTGAATTCAAAGAAGACCATCATCTAGCTAGTTACACATAAGGCTAGTCTTATGCATAACTCTCTTTTTGTCCACATGACAGACATATTTGATAACAAAAATACCACAGAAAGAATATTGGCATACAAAGTGTACTTTTGGGGGGAGAGGCTTTGTGGAGAATCTTGAACAGGTACTAATTATTTTTTCCTTACCTTTGGGAATCAATTCTGTGAAAAGGCTACATTCTGAATGTTGCATTAAGGAATGAGAAATTGTGATACTCATTAATACTATCCATCCTTCTCTTCATTTTACTTTTTAAAATAAGTGTTTATGTTAAGAAACTTGATAAATACTCGATTGATAAATTAATCAGCAACATTCAGAAAGGTACTCTCTGAGCATATTCAGCCAAACCACTGAAGATAAATTACAGAGTTATGTTTCACTTACTTTGACATGGTAATAATCTATATTCTGGGTGACAAGATGCCTAGGAGTGGATAGATATCACTATCATTATTTTTCTAAGAGCATCTAACTACTTGCTTTCTGAAGAAAGAGAACTCTGACTTTTAAAGAGAATTTGGTCAGATAATCTTGGTGTTACTATTTTCAATCTTTAGGTAGTTCACAGAATGTAGAAGTTTAGAAATGCATAAAAACACTCATTGCTTTCTGGGCTGTGCAAATCTTTCATATCAACCTGGAAAAAGATGAAGCTTCTCTAATATGAAAAGAGATGCTTCACACATATTTCCATATAATTTTAAAAGTTTAAACAGCTCCGATGCTTATTTTGAATCACTTAAAACATATTTTCAATTAGCTTTCATTTCATGTTTTCATGGAACTTTCAGGAATATTTTTTTAGGAATTGCAGCCACAGCATAGATAAGAGATCATGAAAAGCCAATTAAAATTTGCAAATTAAGTTGCAAATACTATGCAAAACAGGGAGAAAAGCAAATAGCAAGGAACATTCTGAATGAGTTTAATGCCGAATGTATCACAGGAAGCTAACTGTCAGTAGATCAAGTCATCTTTTATATTGCTTTGAATCAGGAGTCTTTATTGATTGATTGATCCTTATTAACTGCCAACTCCAATAGATTTTTCGGCCATACCATTGTACACACCTGCTCCTTTCAAACTGGGTTGACCCAAAAAACTTTTATAAGAGTTTTGGTCAATTAGGAGATCGGGTTAGCAACCAAATTGAATCCAAGGAATAATTGAAGGTGTGAAAATCAAGAAAGATGTTCAGTTTTCCAAAATTTTTGGGATTATCAATTGATATTAGCCTTTATTAGATAGAACTGACTAATTTCAGGTGCATATTTAATGGCCAAATATGTTATTTTTATTACTAAGCATTTTGAGTTCCTCTTTGCTCTCCCAGAGTTCTAATTTTTTCCTGATATTCGCATTATTTTGTGTGAACTTTTGATGAAAAGTCTACAACTTAGGATTGATTGTCTAATTCATACTTGAATACCTAGTTAAGTAGCTGCAAAGTTTATTTACAGACTATAATATTTAATTATTACACAATGCATTTAATGTTGTATAACATATGCCGTTTGAGCATCAAACAGAAGCAAAATACATCAAAATACAATATACTTTAATTAAGTTATTACAGCAGAAGTTGTAAAATGCAGAAAAGTGAAACACTAAATAAAAGGTATGTTTCTCAGACCCCTGAAAGCTGAGGAATTCTTTATGTGACTGTTTGTACACAAACTTTGCTTTGCATTTAAAAGAGTTTATTTTTAACATATAGAGAAATAGAAATTATCTGCCCTAACAGAATTCTAATTATTATCATTCAGTTATATGGAAAAGTTTTCTGATTGGTGGAAAGCCAGCCTAGAGTGGTGATTCATGCAGAGATGCTATTGGTAGCCACTTCTGAGGATGAGTAATTTTTAAAGAGGGATCAATCTCAGATGCTACATCTTACCCAGCATCCCGAAAAACTCAGAAAAAATATGGTCAGAGAAGCGAATCATACGGAAATGCAACAGCTACTCTATTAACAACTTAATTTGTATATGATACCAATATCCCAATATTAGTTTGCAACAGAGTGCTTAAGCAGTATTTATATACTTAAAGATATGGCTATAAGTCTCAACAGATTTATATCAGAAACTTTCAAGTATTGCTTAATGCACTGCTGCTTAAAGTCATTACTGGGTATAACAAATAATCCATTCAATAATTTTCCCAAAGCTGCTTGCTTGATAGGAGTACTATTGAAACATAATACATTTGCAAGAAATTCAGTAATTAAAAATTCATACCAGGAACACATTTAAATGATCATCTTTATGTTTGTTCCAAATAAGGATAGGTGGAAGTTGGACTAATCCAAATTGCCCTCATTTTACAGGAGAAAAACAAAGAAACACATAAATATAGGAAAGCTTAGATTGGTCATCTGTTAAGGAGAAATTATTCCAATTTGGGAGGAGATGAGTTTACAGTACCTGAAGCCTGACCCAGTGATCTATCTTTCCCCCATCCCATGTGCTTACATAGGCCAAGTTATCTTTCACTAATCTGAACAGCACTTCTACCCCTAGGATCCTCAATAGAAGTCTCCAGCTCTCCATTTCCTAAATAGCAGGATTTTTTATGATCAGTGATTAAGGCAGATTTTTTAAATGCAAAACTACATTTCATCACAGAATTCTGATTGTGGAAGACATGAATGATGTTTCTAAAAGCTGTATTTGCTGAGCAAGGAGCATGGGAACAACAGGCTATAATGAGTGTTAGTGTATAGGCTCAAAGCTATCTCACTAAGGCTGAGCCCAAGCTTTCTGCTGTTATTTTTTGAGCAAAGAATCAGCCCATTGTGGAGAAGGAAGAATTTTGTCTTTTGTTCATATTTTACAAAGAATTAGAAAAGCTGTACCTGGTGATTTGACTTCTTTTTCTCATTTAATTCTGTTTATATTTCCTTTTTTCATTCAATTGTAGATTTTCTGTGAAGACTTTATTGGAAAAATATACGATAGAACCCATTGATGACTCATCAGAGGAGTTTGTGAACTTTGCTGCAATTTTAGAGCATATACTCAGCCATCGTTTCAAAGGGGATCATGGTAAGTCAAATAAACTTATCTTGTGGATGAATAGGATGATGATGGTGATGCTAATCTGCATCGCTGCAAATTTTATATGAGGAGCTAAGCAAAAACTGCCAAGCTTATGCCTGACTGCTTAGCCTATGCATGACTGATGCCTGCATAATGTTGAGGTAAAACAGAGAAATCTCCTTTCAGATTCCTTATGTATCCAACATAGGGTAGGATACAAAAAAACATATAGAATAGAATCATAGAATGGAATTCGTAATGTTAAGTCTCCTGATGTCAATATATCTAATCTGAGATGTCCAAGACTGAGCTTAAGTATCTTTAAAAACCAGTGGTTTGATAAAACAGTGGTTGGTCTGCATATTTCTCATTATTACTCAGCATACAGTATAAACTAGAGATATGTCTCAGTGCAATATAGCATTTTATCCTACTGATTGGTAAACTGCTAACTCTGTTTACTTCAGGGTCACTCTTATCAATCCAATCCGTGATATAAATAAGAATTATTGCTTTCTTAAAGACTGAAGAAAATATGTTATTATAATTGTCAAGAGATAGCCATTGAATCTGATGGATGGATGAGTCTAAAAATATAAATGAAATCCTTCTGTATGAAACCAAAGGTTAATTCTATTCATAGTTCTGTGTCATGTATAGATCACCATTAGAAGCAACCAGGAAGTTCTAATGGTTATCTTAGGGCCCTGAGTATTTAAGAGCTTAAGCAAAAAGGCTAACTTCTGCAGTGATCCTTCAGCCAAGAATATTTATATTTCTGAATTATTATTAATTATTATTATTTGTGTCCTACCTTTCAGTCCTCCCACGATAGTCAGTTTGGATAAGATGCTGGACTATAAATGAAGAAGCTAAATCCTTGTCCTCTGTTAGGCATAAAAGCTAGCTGGGTAACTCTGGCCCAGTCATTCTGGATGAGAGTGTTATGTACTCTATCCTGAATTGTACAAAATAAAAATAGGATGTAAATGCTTAAAGGCAAATAAAAACAAATGTTTTTATTTATTTTTAAAGAACTAAAACTGTTCTATACACTTCTTTCTGCAAGGCAGTTGGTGGGAGCCCTGTAAAAGAGGAGAAAAGAGTACATCTGAGTAGGCTTCTATGATAGTTATCACCTGCCTTGTCCCCTTTCTCTTCCATGAGTCTTCCCAAGGGATGGCAGGCAGTAACTGTCTCATTGTGTATAATAATGGATGTGGGAATGACCATGTTTGCTGGTGCAACTTCAAAATCCACCTTCTAAATAATATCTGATATACAATTAGAGTTAAGTATATCTGACTTTGACATTTATACAAAATGCTCATCCTAATTGTTATAATACTATATATGTGTTGTATTTTTAGCAATCAATCAAATTGTTTTGTAGTTCCTGTTGTAGTTGATAGCTGTTTTTCAATATGCTTTGAGATCTACCATTAAAGACAGACCTGTCTTCTGATGAACTCTGATAAAAGAAGTTAATCAAAGTACTTTATATTCGTCATGGACTAGACTAGATATAGAAAATTTTAATACACTAGGGATGTTGAAGAAATGTGAATACATAAAAATGTTAATATGCTTCTATTATAGATTTAAGATTAGACTCCTTGGCAAGTAGCAACTAATAGATAGCCATTCATTATTGATCAGTATTGTCTGCACTACACTACAAGTCTTTCCCCTCCTTCCCTCCCTGCTTCCTCCTAGGTCCTGCCAGTTGGTTTAGCTCTGATGGACAACGTGGCTTCTGGGATTACATCCGCCTGGCATGCAACAAAGTCCCAAATAACTGCGTCAGTAGTATTGAAAACATGGAAAACATAAGTACCTCCAGAGCTAAGGTCAGAAGATCTCAGGGACCGAGGGAAGCCCTGTTGGGCCAGCTCTGGCATTACACATAGCTAAGTGGCCACTTCAGGCAAAATATGTTGGCAGTTGTGAGTGGCAGCCAGGTGTGTGAAGACAGAGCTGTTCATGCTATACAGCCTACACTAACTCTCCAAGCTAACATGTTGCCTTTCGACACTATGGAGGTTGCTATTCAATTGCCAGTTTATTTCTATATGTGGGATGGGATTGGAAAGATCTTGATTTTTACTTCACTTGACAAAATCCTTTGGGCCTGTCCTTGACCCAGCTCACCTTCCTTGCTGCTGTGCACCTGACTATATATGCAGATAGCAGAAGCAGGAAGAAAAGTAATAATGGTTTTAAAAATCATTTATCTATGCTGCATTGCTCCAGGATGTACCAAAATTCGGTAGTCCATATTGTTGGTATACATTGTGTTTCAGAAGATTGAAATGGAAATACTTGAACAGGAAAAAAATACTCTTATTTCTTTCTAAAGTTGGACACATTACCTCCTCTTATGTTAATCCAATACTTAATGCTTGATATTAGTCCTATCTTTCTAAATCATTTGACAATGTTCTATTTTTGTCTGAGGCACAACTATAATAAAACATTTAGAAAGGAATTCTGGTATCCACAATATTTGATATACCTGCATTTGATGTGAATTTGAATTGCAGGATAAAGATTGCTGAGAAGAATCTTTAAAAAATAGGTAAAAATCAGGTCAATGGAGTTTTGTTTTTAATTTGGGCCAATACTGGTTCCCAATGGATGACTTATGGAAAGCTTTTATCTCTTATTCAATTTTTCCATCATATTTGATCCTCACTATTATTACTAAATGCAATCTTTAGTGGTTGAATTGCTCACTCTTGATTACCAATAAAGTTAAAGATTCAGAGCTAAGTATCTTATTTTTCAAATTAAAGAGAGATAAAATTTTATTTTTTATTAATTTTAATAACCCATTGCTTTATTTTAATTTGTCTGGGGTCTTCTGTTATGTCTACATAACAGATGAGTTGCCTGAATTTCTGTGTGTTTCTAGTGGTTACTTGTGACCAATAGAAACACCACTTTGTGTGAATTATCTTAATGAAAATCATGGGTTCAGATTCCCATGAGTCATTGAACACTCATCATGTCTGGAAACAGAGATGTGGTTGGCAGCATCTTTTCTGAGAATGATGTCTATACTGTGGGATTAAGTAGTTGTATTGATATGGAGAACTGATGAAGAATCTGCTTCCAGCCGAGGTAGAAATAGTAAGGCAATCATTAGTTCTTCTATGAGTTCTTTGTCATTTATATTTATTTATGATAGAGCTACCATATCCTGTTGTAAGAAAATAGACTTAAAGGTTATGGCCTAAATGTTCTGTCATAACTGAGATTTCTGCCTAGGGCATCCTCCAGGATTGCATATTGACACTCAGAAACATATGCTGGGAAGGGAAAGGTAGGAAAAGTCAACATAATGATTGCCATCCCATGCCCATGACCAAAGCACCACAGTGGCAGGGTCTTGACTGTGCAGCATCCACCTTGCAAGTGCTTTTACTATTGTTGACATATACATAAATAGCACACACATCCTACCCCCATGATAGCCTTGGGCACTCCCAGTATTTTTTTAAATGGGGTAAATTGAGTCTCCCTTCCTTAGGCGGCACTGAGGTGTGAGGATAAACATGTTAGCTTTACTGCAACTCAACAAAAGAAAGATAATAGGGGCTTTTTATGTGCTGCAGAGCCTCCTGGTCCCACACATCAGGCACAGCATGTGGGGAGAGAACAAAAAGCCCTCCAAAAACTTTTGAACACTTTTGAAAATCACCAGATCAAGAAAGAGGAACCCATTTGTTCTCTTTTCCTACATTCCTGCTAAAAGAGTAGGCGGCTGAGAATGGAGAGATCTCTTCTTTCTCCCCCCCCCCCTCAGTTCTATTTGTTCTCAGTCTTATTTCTGAGTGGGCCTGTGGTAAGATCAAGAGCTGGATCTCCTTCTCCTTCTCCTTTTCCATAGGTCAGCTATCTTCGTTGTGCAATCAGTCTGCATACCAGCATTCTAGGGAAATGATGGAGAAAAGGCCATGGCTTTCTGAAATTTCTTTCTGTGGCTGCAGGTCCATTTGAGTAAAAGCTGGGTGGGAGGTGGAGGAGAGAGAAGAACCTATCAACTTAAATATAACTTGTCAGAAAGTGAATTCTATAAAAACAGGAAAGTTACCATTGCTAAAATTTCCATTGCTAAGCAATATAGTCATTAAGTGATTTGTGTCCAATTTTATGACTTCTTTTGCTGTGGTTAAAGGAATCTGGCTTCGACCATTAACTTTGCTTGTCAATAGCTGCCTGGGAAGGTCGTAAATAGCAATCACATGACTTCAGGACACTGATATCAGTGTGTGTGTGTGTGTGTGTGTGTGTGTGTGTGTAAGTTGCCAAGTGCCCAAATTTTGATCACGTGACTATAAAGATGCTGTGATGATGCTATGATGGTCATAAGCATGAGGATTGGTTGTAACTCACATCTTTCAGCACCGTCACAACTTTCAATGGTCATTAAACAAATGGTCATAAGTTGAGGACTATCTAGAAGGCAAAAACTTTGGAGAGGATAAGACATTCTGATTTTCTAAAACATATGTATTAGGAAATAGCACTGGTTTAAGTTACTTAATGTCACAATGGGAACCTTCACTTGGTTGTCATCCAGCTTTCCTTAGATTTTTTCCTCGCTATCTTTACTTCGTGTACAGATTCAGGTTGAACTAGATATAAATCTGTACATTTATTATGAACAACTTTTGTAGTGCTGCCTGTTGTAGCAAACTTTCTGTTTTAGGGCCGGGCGTGGATTCGTGTGGCCCTGATGGAGAAGCGCATGTCTGAGTATATTGCTACAGCACTGCGGGATACCAGAACAACCAGGTAAGAACATCTGTGCTTGTACCAAATAACCATACCCCCTTTTCCTTTCTTTTTCCTGATCAAGTAGGTCTGGAGTTCCTAGTTACTTTCCCAAGCAAAATTACAACTATATAGAGGAGCTCATATAGGCCCACATATCTTATCAAATAGGAAGGAAAAAAGTGTCCGTGCTAATAAATGTAAACACAGCATAAACTTAAGATACATGTAATTAGACACTGCAGAATTTTAAAAAGGGGATTCCCATTTGGAAATCTTGTACTCAGTATTGTTGAAAGAAAAATCTTCATCAGGGTCCAGTCCAAGCTGGGAATAAACAAAATGGAGACTGTTTTAGAAAGAAGGTTGAAGTTTATTGAAGATGAGAGCCAGACAGAAAGATGGCTCTGGGAAAAACTGACCACATGTTGCTGGGAGTGGAGGGTTTTTATACCTTCTGGGGCTCTTGAGGTTGTTTCCTGTTCCTGTTTGAGGCTTTGTATTTCTTCTGTCATGTACTTTGACCTGAGTCTGAGTATGCCCTTTTGGTATTGGTGAATTAATCCTATTATGTCCCCAAAGATCATGTCTTTTAGAGTTTGTGGGGTGTGTAGATTTTAGGGGTCTTTGTCTTCCTAATGTCATCACTTTTAACTCAACCCTCCTGAATAGGATTATCACATCTGCATTTCTAAAAGCTGGCCTCTGCCTAGTTTCTGCTTGGGGCTATTAAAAAAAACTGGGCTTGCTTTTCTGCCTTTGGGGGAATATATATTCTGTCTTTTTAATATTCCCCAAAATATTTCTTTCTCTGGGTGACCTCCCACAATCCCCTCTTTGTGCCATATAAGTGTGAGTAACACACTTTTACTAGCACAAGATTAAAATGCGATCTGGTCAAGGAGACTTGATAGGCATTTCTATAGAGCTCCAGGATGTGGGAAAACAAGATTTTAAACTGTTAATGCAAAAAAAGGGAGAAGACACTAATAAAGGCAGCAGAAAAAGATCCCTGCATTGACTCACAAAAAGGGGAAGCCTTTCAGCCATGAAGATCTAAGATCAGGGCAAAAGTTCTGTTAGGCGGAAAAAAAATTATAGTGTCCAATATTCTGTACCAATTATTTTCAAATGTTGGATGTCACTTTGAGCTTCCAGTAAGGTTTGCACATTCTTCAAAACTATTCACAGCCATGTTTGCCTGAGTACATAACCACTGGCTGCCCATTTTCAAGAATTGTTTCCTGCCTTAGCTTGCAGTTCAGTGCATCCAGGTTTGTGATGTCCAATTGAGGTTAGCCAGTGTGCACACCAGCCTATTAATTTTTCTTAAATTGTACACGGTGAGCCCTAGGACTCCCACTCTGAGTCCACAAGTGCAACATATTCAGGGCTTGGTTTGGAGATCTCTTTCCTGCTATCTCCTCAGTGAGAACATATGAATTGCAAATCGCTTGAGGGGGCCTGGTTCCCTCCCCCTTGGAATTTACAGGAAGTTGTGCATGCAAAGCTTTAATGCCACAGAGCAAGAAGGCTAGGTGAAGGTAATAGACTCAGTGTGATTCTGAATGGTGTGAGTGTGTTTGTGTATATAGCTACTCATACAAAACAGGCAATACAAGCATCCTGGACAAATTCTCTCTCCCACCAGACAGAAGTTGAAGGTGTTCAGTACTTTCTGTGCCAACCATTCCCAAATGCCATCCCTCCATAAATACATTCAAATGGCTTATTACAGTACAAATGAGGCAAGAAAGAAAACCTTACAACGAATTTCCACCCTCCTCCATAGTCTTTCCTTGTTGTCTTCTGAGGCTTTACATGGGGGCCAATGGCTCCAGGACTCCTTCCTTCCTTTGCAGCTTTTGCAGGCATCTAGAGGGATGGTAGGACTTGGGAAGATCTGTTCCACTATCTGGTTGCATGTGGCTTTCTAGTAGATGGCTGGATTCAAATTCAATTCTCTGGCTCAGATGGATGGAGGCAGCATCTGGGTCAGTGTGCTTTGCTTCCAAAGGTTGTGGGGGTCATCTGTGCAGGGCTGAAAGACATGAGAACAAGGTCTCCTCTCCCCTTTCTGGGGATCATACAAAGACATGTAGAACAGAAGATAAGAAATGGAGAAGTAGATGGGGGAGGGTAGCTTACAGACAGAGTTTGAAAAGACATTATTGCAGTTGTTAAAGAAACAGATAAGCAGACAAAATGGGGACACCACAGATGAGGGCAAAAGAGAGGCTGGATTCTGGTAAGAGAACAAAAAAATGAAAGGTCTCACTTCTGAAATTGAACATTTGCAACATGTTAAAGAGGACTTAAGGACTTGCAACTTGAAAATGCTGGGCAGCTTGAGAATGCTGAAAGCTCCAAATAATTTTAAAAGCCTAATATTTTAAGGTGTGCAATTTGCCAGGGGCAGAAGAGTCTACCTTTTATATCTGTTTTCAAAATATTTAAACATCATGACAGCATTTTTCCCAGCATTACCAATGCACAATTTAGATAAAAATACCACATTAGAGATTGAAAATAAATGCTTATGTGTTCCAGGATTAGTTCCATAGTAGTTTCACTGATTAGTGATAGGATAAGAAAAGTAACTTAACAAGAAGATTATTTCCCCACACAAGCAAACTTGAGCACATGAGGCTCTTATAGCTAGACACACCATATGTTTCAGGAAAAGGATAGACAGATAAAACCCATTTACAACACATACAGAAAATGTACAAATACAACTTTTTCCTCTAAATAAACTTAAAATATTCCCTGCTGACAAGGGAAGGCAAAAGGGAACTCAATTCTCTTCACTTCACTCTAATTTGTTGGCCAGACAGAATAAGAGTGAAAGTATTTTTCTTTTGATGGCTTATTTTAAGCAGGATTTTTAGCAGAATTTTAAAATTCTTTTCTCGTTGGATTAGAGTAACCCAACAGTTACATTTTCTTCACACACAAAGACTTTGACACACACACACACACCCATAGACAAGGAAAAGAGAACAGAAAAGGAAACGGAACTCTTAGTTTTACACATCCTGGTCATTCTCACCATAAATCTCAGTTAGCTCAAATTAGGGAAGGCACAAATCTTAAATATATCACGTGGCTGCATAGAAAGAGAGAGAGAGAGAGAGAGAGAGAGAGAGAGAGAGAGAGAGAGAGAGAGAGAGAGAGAGAGAGAGAGAGAGAGAGAGAGAGAGAAATCATTGTTCCTATATTTTAATTTCCTTTTCCTTTAAGTATCTTTATTTAGCCAATTTGGTTTTTACTGCTTCATCCCTGAGCAGAGTCTACTCCTGCATAACTTGCATGCATACTTCTTACTCATTCCCGCCTGGGCAGACAATTTGTCCTGGTCCCAGGCATCCATTAAAGGAGACCTTGATGGGATCCTAAATCCTGAGCTTCCCGTGCTCTTTCCCACCATCCGCAATGAAACTACAAGGCTTTCTCCTTGGTCCCTCACAACCTGCAGAATACACTGCCCGCGAAATACACCACCTCCAACAGGTGGAGGTACTTTCCAACCTGTAGTATCCCCTTTGTTTTTCAGACAAATAGCCTGGGAGAATTCTGTCCACCATGATTTCAGAGTTCCTCCTTTTTAGAATAGGGCTCTGCTCAGTAATTCTTAGCTAACTGCCCAAATCCAGTTCTCTCACTTACTTTTCCATTTCATTTAAACACAGCCTATCCCTTTTCCCTAACAAAAGGTCCTGTGCTCTGGCCAAGCCCCCATGCTTTCCAAAGTCTGTCACTTGAACAGATCCTTTCTGTAGTTAGGAAAGGCCAGAGATAGCAAAATCCAACTGCGATTGAGGAAAAGGTCTTCTCAGTCACACATATAGATATACACACATTTCCCTCAATCCCCTGGGCTTTAAATTAAAATTTAGAGGTACTCATCTTCTTTCCAAAGCAGCCTTTGAGCTCAAACTGAAAACTCCCTTTACTATCCTTGCTTCAAATGGCCAGGGCCTGGGAAACCCATCCACAGACACAAGGGGTCTGCTGCGGCAAGATGGGGGTTATCAGTCTCAGTCCATTGGAGAGGTTAGCTTGCAGTACCATCTGGGTCGCCAAATGGTTGAGAGAAAAATCTTCATTAGGGTCCAGTCCAAGCTGGGAATAAATAAAATGCGGACTGCTTTAGAAAGAAGGTTGGAGTTTATTGAAGAGGAGAGCCAGACAGAAATATGGCTCTGGAAAAAACTGACCACATGTAGCAGGAAGTGGTGAGTTTTTATACCTTCTGGGACTCTTGAGGTTGTTTCCTGTTCCTGTTTGAGGCTTTATATTTTCTGTGTCGTGTACTTTGACCTGAGTCTGAGTGTGCCCTTTTGGTATTGGTGGGTTAATCCTATTGTGTCTTCTGTCCTTAGAATTTGGATGGGGGGGTATGTAGATTTTAGATGTCTTCATCTTCCTAATAGCTTCTTGGCTCCAACCTTCCTGAATGGATTATTGCATCTGAATTTCTAAAAGCTGGCCTCTGCCTAGTTTCTGCTTGGGGAGAGGGGCTGGGGCTGGTTTCTGTCCTTTTTTAAGATCTTCTCCATTATTCCTTTGGGGAAATATATTCTGCCTTTTTATTTTTATTTTTTATTTTTTTTTAATTGAAAATTTTTTAAAAGTTTTACAAATAAACAACCAAAAACAAATCAACCCTCACCCAATCCCTCCCAAACCCACCCCTCTCTCCCCCCTCCCCGAACTTCCCAGAACTGAATATAGGCTTATTTAAAAAAAAAATTAAAAAACCTAAACAAATTTTTACAACTTATAAAATAATTAATAATAAGATATATGTGACATAAGCATTAAAAAGAAAAATACTTAAAAAAGAAAGAAAAAAGAGAGGAAAGAGAGAGAGAAAGAAAAAGAAAAAGAAAGAAAGATAAAAAAATAAAAGAAAAAAAGAAGGGAGAAAACAAAAGACGGGAAAAGAAAAGAAAAAACAATCTATACAAGTTATGAAAAAGCAAAATGATATTTTTCCATATCCAAATTATATTGTATAAAATTTATCCATTTTTCCCATACAACACAAAATTTCTCTTGAGATTGCTCCTTTAAGAAAGCCGAAATCTTTGCCATTTCCACTAAGTAAGAAACTTTATAAAACCACTCTTGTAAAGTAGGCAAAGATTCCTTCTTCCAATATTGTCCTACTAACAGTCTTGCGGCTGTAATCAAATTTAACATCAATATAACTTCCTTAGCATCACAATCAGTAACAATACCTAATAAAAATAATTGCGGGGTAAATTTTACCCTCCTTCTAAAGATTCTTTGAATATTCCACCATATCTTAATCCAAAAAGCTTTTATATTTTTACACGACCACCAAATATGATAATAAGTAGCGTCCAAACAACCACATCTCCAACATTTAGGCTGTAGATCAGGGTACATAATAGACATTTTTTGTGGATCAAGGTGCCATCTATAAAACATTTTATAAAAATTCTCTCTTAAGTTCTGCGCTTGTGTAAATTTAACATTCCTCACCCAGATAAGTTCCCAAGTATCCAATGGGATTGGTTCACCAATATTTTGTGCCCATTTAATCATACAATCTTTGATTAATTCAGATTCTGAATCCATTTCCACTAAAACCCCATAAACCCTCTTAATATGAGTTGGTCTTTGATCCCTTACTTGTTTAAAAAAAATTTCATCTTCTCTAAGCCAACCCATATTACGATCCGTCTTCCATCTATCCACTATTTGTCTATATTGAAACCATGAGTAAGTAATGTTTTCATGTACTAAATCTTCCAAAGATTTTAACTGCCAATTTTGACCATCCCATCTAAGTAGTTGTATATAGGAAACCGTATCCATCTTAACTCCTCTCTTTATCCCCTCTATCGCATGCCAAGGTATAGCCCATAATGGTATTTTAAAATCACTTTTATAATATTTCCTCCACACCCTAAGCAAAGAAATCCTTATAATATGAGATTTAAAAACCCGATCCACTTTTTTATTAAAAATTAAATAGGCATGCCATCCAAAAAGTAAATCCCAACCCTCCAAATGGAGTATTTCTACATTTGTTAAATTCATCCAATCACTAATCAATGTTAGGACCACAGCGTCATAATATAGTTTCAAATTTGGTACCTTGAGTCCACCTCTCTCACGAAAATCTTGCATAATTTTAAGTTTTACCCTTGGTTTTTTCCCTGCCCAAATAAATTTGTTAATACCTTTCTGCCATTCATTTAAATTAAGTTCGTTCTTTAAGATAGGTAACATTTGAAACAAAAAAAGAAATTTTGGTAAAACATTCATTTTGATAACTGCAATTCTACCCATAAGACATAACTGTAAGTTACCCCAATTCTTTAAATCCTTCTGTACCCCAATCCACAACTTTTCATAATTGTTTTTATACAATTTTACATTAGAAGCAGATAATATGACCCCCAAATATTTTACCTTATCAACAACTTCAAGGTCTGTTAAGTTAACCAAGGTCTGTTTATCACAATTAGTCATATTTTTGGGTAATATTTTAGTCTTATTATTATTAATTTTAAACCCCGAAACACACCCATATTGATGAATCAATTGTAATAATTTTACTACTGAGTAAGTAGGTTGGGACAAAGTAACAACCAAGTCATCTGCAAAAGCTCTTAACTTATATTCTTTTTTATTAATCTCTATTCCTTTTATTTCTTGAGACTCCCGAATTTTAATCAACAAAATTTCCAATGTTAAAACAAATAATAACGGAGATAATGGACATCCCTGTCTTGTACCTTTTTCTATTGTGAAAACCTCTGACAAACCCCCATTAACAATAAGTTGAGCAGTCTGTTTTTGATATATGTTAGATAAAGCTTGTAATATATTTTGTCCAAAATTCATCTCCTTGATTAAACATAACATAAACTGCCAGTTCAATTGGTCAAAGGCTTTTTCAGCATCCAAAAATATCAGCCCTACAGAGACTTGGTTGTTTTTATCTAAATATTCTAATAAGTTAATAATTTGTCTAACATTATTTTTCATATACCTTCCAGTTATAAAACCCGATTGATCCTTATGTATAAGCTGCTGCAAGACCCCCATAAACCTATTAGCTATAATTTTTGCAAAAATTTTATAATCCACATTTAAGAGAGATATAGGCCTATAATTCTTGGACAAAGTGAGATCTTGATCCTCTTTTGGAATCAAAGATATAAAAGCATTGTGCCATGACGGAGGAATCTCTAAACCCTGTAATATATTATTAAAAAGCTCACATAAAGGTTGAGTCATCTCTTCTACTAAAGTTTTATAATAAATAGATGTCAAACCATCCGTACCCGGCGCTTTGCCTAATTTTAATTGCTTAATAGCTGTCACAATTTCCTCATTGGTAATTAAACCATTAATCTCTTTTTTCTGATCTTCTGTTAATTTAGGAAGATTAGCTTTACTTAGATAATTATTTATATCTATAGTTTGTACATTGGTACTCTTATATAATTTTTGATAATAATCTAAAAAAGATTTCTTAATCAGTTCTTTCTGATAAACCAATTTACCATTATAATTTATTTTATCTATAATTCTCTGTCTCTGTTTCTTTCTTAACTGATAAGCCAGCCATCTCCCTGGTTTATTAGCATTACAAAATGTATTTTGTTTCATAAACATTAAATTAGTTGCAGCTTGGTCAGCCATCAACATATTAAATTGTGTTTTTAACAATTTTATAGCTCCTTTCACCTTTTCATCTAAAGGATTTGAGATTAAAAGCTTCTCTTTTAATTTAATCTCATCTTCCAATTCTTTACGTTTCTGAGTCTGCTTTTGTCTATGAAAATTATTCATTTTTATCAAAATCCCACGCATAAAGGCTTTACTTGCATCCCATACCATTGACATTGATGTTCCCTTATACATATTTAAAACAAAATAATCCTTTAAGCATTCCTTTAATTTTTAATATTTATATATTTAATATTTAATAAAAAATTAATAATTTTTAATTTTCTTTTTAATATTCCTCAAAATATTTTTTCTCTGGATTCTTCCCACAGTATATAATGACTCTGCTGTTGTTTTTCTTCTTCAATAAGTCATAAATGAGTTTGTATTCTGCAAGTGTAAGACAATTACTCTCAGCTCTTGCTGGAAATCTGTGCATTTAAAATTCTAAGCCTAAATGTGTAAGAAGCTCTTATAGTGAACTATCTGGCACTAGCCGAATTTTTGATGCTGACCTCACATAGAGAGAAAGCTGTACCTAATGCTTTGCCTCTACGATGCAAAAATGCCTCATATTCAAACTGTTGGCTAAGTGGGTTTAAATGTATTATATACATCAGAACTTTTGGATGGCTTAGAAGTATCTTGATGCTGTCTGGTGGGATTGGATTTGAGGAAGCCAATGAGCCTGTAAACATCTCTTGGTGTCTTTCAAGCTCCTACCTGATCTAAGTTTTTAGTCTTTTGATTGCAGTTGGCAGGCTGCAGAGGAAAGCATCTGTCTTTAGCTTAATTTTTAAGAACGTGTCTAGGAACCCAAATCATCCCCATATGCTTTTCCTGAAATATAAAGTAGCCGGCTGCTGTGACCAAAGGAGTTGGTTAAGAAGTACCCGACTGTCCAGAAAAAGAACAAAAGTAAGCAACAATTGTCAGAAGTCTCCTGTGAAAAGAAGGATGGAGGCAATGGCAGGCATTATTTCAGTAAAGTATTATTTTATAAATAGTTTTGACATGGGATGACCTATCTGTCTGTATGCATTGTGTGTATTCCTTTCTGCTCTAAGGGAGAAGGATGTAAATGTACCTATTTTGTTTTTTTCCATATTTGTAATACAGGTAGTCCTCGACTTCCAAAAGTTCATTTAATGACCACTCGAACTTACAACAGCACTGCAAAAAATGACATATATCCATTTTTCACACTTATAACCATTGCACATGGTCACATGATCAAAATTTAGATGCTTGGCAACTGACTCATACTTATGACGGTGCTGTGTCCTGGAGTCATGTGATCCCCTTTTGCAAACTTCCAACAAGCAAAGACAACGGGGAAGCCATACTCAGCTTAACAACCATGTTACTAATTTATCATCTGCTGTGATTAACTTAATACCGGTGACAAGAAAGGTCGTAAAATAGGGCAACTTAACAACTATCACACTTAGCAACAGAGATTTTGGGCTCAGATGTGATCTGAGTTGAGGACTACCTGTAATAGCACAGTGGGAGATAACAATTCCCGTATCTTTTTCCATATTTGTCCCCATTTAATCCACAAGCCTCTCTCTTTCCTCACCTCTCTCTCTAAAGGAGATTTTACGATGATGGAGCAATAATGCTGCGAGAAGAATCAACTGTCCTTACAGGAATGCTGATTGGCCTCAGTGCTATAGACTTCAGGTACATAGATGCCCTCTATTTTAATCATTTTTGTCTGGATAAGCACTGTTAATTTTAAGTAAGTATTGTGCCTTCCATGATATACCCTTTGAATGAACTATATTTTATTTCCTTTGCACATTAAATTAAATGAACAATATTGTGGTATGCGTGTGCTCAACTGATATTGGAACTATGATACAGCCCTAAGCTATCTATAGCAGAGGTCCCCAACCTATTGGGCATCAGGGACCAGTTCTAGGGAGAGAGGTTTTTCTGTGGCCTGGAGGGTGTGTGGTTTTGTGTGGATGGGGCTCTGCTTGTTTGTGCAGACTGGTTGCTGGCATGCAGTACTGGTCCATGGACCGGGGGTTGGGGACCTTTGATCTATAGTATAAGTGCTCCAAAGACAGGGATTTTTAAATAACTTAATCCAATTTTGATTTGTTTTACAGTTTCTGCCTGAAAGGGGAAATTATGGATGGTAAGACACCAGTGGTTATCGACTATACTCCATATCTGAAGTTTACACAGAGGTAACAGGTTTTCCTAATGTTGCCTTGTGTCATTAGAATTAGGCTATAAAGCAGAAGGTTCTCCAAGGCTAATAATGTATGCTTGATTGTTCAAAGTTCAAGATATGCATGTTTAATTTAAAGGGGAGCCTTCTGTTAAAAAAAAGAAGAAGTAAGAACACATTCTAAACTGGGACTGGCTCCACGTGTAATATAGAATTGTGTTGTCATCATCATCATCATCATCACCAATAGAGAAGGTCCTGGGTATGGTCCCTTTTGACCATAAATTTGCATAGGAAGAGAGGGAACAAATTATGAATGCCCCTGCATATTAACAACAACAAAAAACTTTCCTGTGAACATAAAAAAATAACACAACAGATAGATGTATTAACGTTCTTTTGGGGGGTTAATTTTTTTAATGAGAGTTTTCAGAATGGTATTCTTGGGACTTGAAATGATTAGATATATCTATGTAGGCCAGATATGCAAGATATTCTTTGAAAAAAACCTGTAGAAACCCCTCAAGGCATTCTTATTAGGATCACTAAAATATAGTGCTGCTGTTTGTAAACTTGAAATGGAAGACTCTAGCATGCAATTATGCATCCCATTTCAGTCACTTTTTTGCAGTAAACTTCAATCTCTCTAGTTATGATTACCTAAGTGATGAAGAGGAGCGGCACAGCCTGGAGAGTAGTACCAGTGAAGAGAGCTCTCCTGACCATCCGTACCTACCCCTAGTGACTGCAGAAGACAGCTGGTACATTAAATGGCGCAAGATAGAGCAGAAGTTTCGCATCGTCTATGCACAAAAGGTACCTGGAGTTCAAGCGTGAGCATAAGACCCTGAGGGCCAAACCTACACCTGTCATAAAAGTAAGATGTCTCAAAAGGCGTGGAAATGTTCACAATTACATCTGAGATTCGAATGAGATTTAGAAATAGTGCTCCAACATGAGAGAGAGAGAGAAAAAACTGAGTTCTAAAGGAGCCCTTCCTGTGCTCCACAAAACTTCTAAAATCAGCTGATTTTGAAATTAGGAAAAAAAAAAAACAAAGAAGGATTTTCCAAGAGGGGCTGGGAATTTAATAGGTCTAAATAAAACTTCCATGGGAAAGAAGACATGGATAGGGATTTCTACATGACTGCAGCACAAGGAAAATCTTTGCTCTTAAGATATTATTTGTATTGAGGAAGAAACTTCCCATTGAGAAAAGTCAGATTCAGTGGTTTTCTCTAAATTGGTGACCTCAAGTATATTGGATGACGGGTAGTGTTTGGTGACAGTAAAAATTGTAGCCCAGTATGATTGAAGATTATCAGATTACAGGAAAGTTAGCAATAGGTTAAGATAGCATCTGTTCAGAATCTGTAACCAATTCAGGAGTTAATTATATTGAATTATATATTTACCTTATCAAAGAGACAATTCTTAATATATGTTTGGTTTCCTCCTCCTCCTCCTCCTCTCAAGGAATACATCCAAGGAACAACAGGTTATTTATTTATTTATTTTGAAAATTTGTATCCCCGCCTATTCACACATGGCAACTCATGGTGACTTACATCAATAAAAAACACCTTATAAAAAATATAATAACAAGAGGAAAAATAAAATAATAAACCCCCACCTTCCCCACCCCAGCGACAGCACATGTTAAACTAGCTATTTGCTGAGCTCTATCCCGCTCTGGGTTCCCCAGGGCTTCCGCGCCTTCCGGAAGAGTGCTAAAGTGGGGGCCAGTCTAATCTCTGAGGGAATGATGTTCCAGAGAGAGGGAGCCACCAAGGAAAAGAGCCGCAACGTTCCTTGCCTCCCCACTCTAGTGCATTGGGTAGATATGACAATCAGCACCTTGAATTGCACCAGGAAGCAAATGGACAACCAATGCAGCTCCTGCAGGAGAGGTGTCACATGTGCACACTGTACAAAAACATGTGGGCTGCTGCATTTTATACCAACTGAAGCTTCCAGATGTTCTTCAGGGACAGCCCCATGTAGAATGCATTGCAATAGTCAAGACAGAAGGTGACTAAGGCACAAGTGACTGTTACGGAAGGCTGGTCTAAACTATTGATTATAATTAACTCCACAAAATACTTTTTGCCAGGCTTTAAATCATTTCACAGCTCCTGCTGCTATGTCCTAAAGCCACACGACTTTGGATTACATGCTAAAGAGATCCTTCAGAAATCCTTCTTTATGCTTCCCTTTGTCAAAAACACAACTGGGAACTGGGAACACGTCTTCTGCATTGTGGTCACCTCAGCTTTGAAATACCCTTTTCAAGGTTTGCCTAGTATAGAAAACATCTTTTGGTGCAATATTTTGGCTTAATCTGCTTTCTAAAGACTTATTTATACTTATTAAGACTTCTAGCCACCTGTTGGTTTATTGCTACTAGTTATGATATGCTAGAGATTTCAGGCCTGATACAACTTTTGAAGGTTATTAAATCAGTAGTCTAAAAAGAAGGTTAGCAGTTCATGGACAATAGTTATTTTTTAATTCTTGCTTGCTGGCTGTTTTTGTAGCGTTTACTCCAAAAATCCAATAATTTTATGTCCATTTCATTGTACTACTGCATAGGAATTAATTTTTCTCCTTTCCCCCCTCATTTGCTGTGTCCCAGGGCTATCTAGAAGAGCTAGTTCGGTTGAGAGAGTCACAACTCAAGGATCTGGAGGCAGAAAACAAACGCCTGAAGTTAAGGCTGGAAGAGGTGAAGGTGCAGAATCAATTAGAGAAACGGGAGTTGGAAGGGATCATCCTGGAACTGCAAGAGCAGCTGTAAGTAGGATACAACCCCACATACTCTCCTTGCCAGTAACAAGCAGGCCCAAATGGAATCAATTTTCCCTTTGTCCTATGAGACGGGGTCTAGGTTTGTTAAAGCTGGATCCTGTGTCACGTGGGAGGATGGACACAGTGCTGTTCTCTGGTTCCTTGCCTTAAGCTGACAGGTTGCATTCCCTCAATCAGATTTCCCTCCTCCTGCTCTGCCCTCAGGACAGGCCTCATTCCTTCAGACAACAGCCAGTTTACCCAACTCTCCAAGGATATGGCTGCACCCTTGGTGAACCAATGGCCGTCTTTGGGGATTCTGAACAGTAATGAAAATCATGCAGAAGCCAAGATATTCAGGAGGTCAGTGCGTGTCTAAAAGATGTATCTTTTTCTCTTAAGATCTCTTGTAGCCTCAGCATATTTGCTGGAAATCAGTGATGCACGTTTCCTCCATTCCAAGGCAAGAAAAATATAGCACAAGTTTTACACTTTTCAGTAAATTTAAAATTCATGGAAAATAATTTAATCTTTTCCCCCGTTTCCATTTTTATCCCTGACTTGCTTATCACATGCCCCACAACTAGTGTAGCATCTTTCCACTAAAATATTGCCCATCTAATTCTCTATTTGCTCAGTCTAAATCAACATAATTGAACCATAATAAATCTCTTCTAACTTTTCTCTGGTTTCATCTTGCTAAAATAGCCATTCTGTTTTTAAACAAAAGCAGAAAATTGATTATTTTTCAGAATGAAAGCATCAAACTTTGATGTTCTTGGAAAAGTATTAAGAACACCACCATAAAGAACATCTCTTGATTATCTTTTATCCATGGAAACTGGTTTGTTTTGGCAGTCCTGCCACATGAAGAAATAGGCACAAAAGTTCTTATACACTGTCTATAGATGCTACAAAAACATCAAGTTTGTTAGCTGTCTTGGCTTCACATTTGGCACATTAGTATGAATTATTCCACACTGACAAAATTTTGTAATCATTTAATATTTGAATTGGCTGAGCAAAAGAAGGGTGATTTCAAGAACAAAAAGAAGAGAATCAATGGAGAACAATATTCAAGGCTTATCCAAAGCATCTGGGTCTGAATTAAAAATAAAAAAGCAAAATAAATTTGAGCTACGTTAATATTTGGATGGAAATAATCTGTAAATCCCAGGTTATATACTAAATGGGACAAAAATAAAACATGCCAGAGGTGGACAATTACAAACCATAGTTGTATTGTGGCTAAAAATGTCACTGAAAGTCTGCCTGAAAAACAGTCTGACTTCAGTAGTTTCCTTGTTTTTAAGATGTGCCTCCTATACACATCAGAATTATATAGTCATGGGATATTTTTCTGACAGCCTGCTCAAGTCTTTCTATAAGTCTTCCCAGGGGTATCTTTGGAATTATGAAACCAAGTTACAGTATGAACACCTTAAACCTGGTTCATGTGATGGGCATGACCAAGGTTAATTATAAACCACCTACTAAAAAAAAAAAAAAATCAAAGCGAAGATGCTTCCAGGATGCCTTCTGACGTTTAATCTTCCAGGGAAAAACCCTGGACATATGGTTACTTTCAAACAAAGTAATGGTTTGTAGCCATTCACTATTTCTATCATTTAGAAATGCCTCTGGGCCTATGTAGAGCCTAGATAGAAAAATATATTGTATTTTGAGATTGATGTGTTGTTTTATAGCATCCATTTTTTATAATTAGATTTCTTTTAAATGAAGCTAGGTAGGACAGAGGAGCTGGCAGATTTTAACAGTTATCATCAGAATGCTACTGGAAATGTACATGTTCTAGGAATTAGTTCAGAAATGTCTCCTAATTCTTTCTTCTTTTTTCCAGGCATAGTTTCATGAGCACAGATCAACTTTCCACAGAAATAAGCTTGAGTTCTGATTCACAACGGATGGGTGAAGGAAAACATGAAGAGGAACCTTGGGGACCATTGGGTAAGAGTTTGCATGGTCTTGGGAAATATCTGTGACTGGAGTTGTACATCACTCAAAGTCCTTGTGTCATTTCATTTGGCTTAATGTTTTCCAAACCCAACCATATGGTCCTTCTATTTGTTAACCCCAAAAGGGCTTACTTTAGAAAACAAAATATGCTACAGCTTGTCATGCCCTTTGCCCTTCACATTTTGTGAAGGGCAAAGGGGATATGTGAATGTTGACTCCCAAAGAGAAAATTTATTTATTAAATGTATAAGCCACCCATCTCCCTGATAAGACAATTCTGAAAAATTTTGGAGTCCCCATAATTAATATTTTCCAAGGCAAGTATATTTTATAGCAGTGGTTCTCAACCTTTTTAATGCCGCGACCCCAACCGGTCGTTAAGTCGAGGACTACCCAACCGGTCGTAAGTCGAGGACTTTCCCTGCCCGGGAGCGCCGCGCATGCATATGCCGCCCCCTGCACTGGCTGAGGCGTAGCTGGCAAGCGGCAGAGATGGCGCAGGCCAACCACTGGCTGGGCCACCAGCTGGCCCAGTCCAAGGGAGGTAAGGCACCCACCGGGTCCCACGCGCGCCAGCAACCCTCCCTGCGCCCGACGGCCTCCCACCTCTGGCCCTCTTTTACTTACATTTTTAGTAGTTGCTCAGCAGGGAGGGGTGGAAACTTCCAGACAACTCGCCTTCGCTGCAGACAACTTGTAGCACCGTTTGCAGAATAGGACTTTTGGCGGGCTCAGCAGGGCAGAGACAGCCTGGACAATTCCTATTGGCTTTTGAAAGCCAATAGAATTAGACTCTATTCAAGAGAGTCTATTCTATTGGCTTTCAAAAGCCAATAGAATAAAAGGGAGTAGCACAGCTAAGGAAAAGGGGGAAAAAATGGCGGACTGCGTTGTTTGGCGACCCCCGTGAAATGGTCGTTCGACCCCAAATGGGGTCCCGACCCACAGGTTGAGAACCACTGTTATATAGGAAACAGATTCTTGGTTTTGGCTCAAATCATGCTTTCTGTGACTATGCAATCATTCTTCCTAATCTGTTTTCTTGATAATGTATAGTTTCAAGAAAGAAATAATTCCAATAACAACAGTGGTCTCCCACAAAGCGTAAGTTCTATTTCTTGTTAACCATTGTTAACAAGAAATAGTTAACAATGGTTAACTATTTAGTTAACTTCACATCTAGAAATAAAGCAAAATAACCTTTGTTGTTCCACCTCCCTCTGGGTTTGCCTTGTTGATCTTCCAACATATATTACATAATTCTGTTTAAACTAACCTGTATATATTAGATTCGGTAGCCTTTTATATTTTATGCTTAAAACAATTATTTTTGTTATTTGAATTATTAAGACATTAGAAACATTTTAAGTTCATGGTTGGAGCAAAACATTGAATATAACATTTAGTAATTTCAAATTGATGCCAAGATGAAATTATTTGCCATTATTTGCATTTTGTCTTGAATTTTTTTTCTCTATCAAGAGGCACACTCAGAACAGTAACATACAGAAGACTGGCTTCTTTGCAGGAACATGATTTTGTTCTGCATTCTTGGTCTTCTTTTTTAGGGATACAATTTAAGTAACATGGACATCCATCTTACGGAATGCCAGCCTTCTATTTCTAAAACAAATATGTAATTAATTTTTCAAGTTACAACTGCTGTTTTTGGATTAAGCTCTAAGTTTTTAATCTTTCAATAAAGTTTTATTGAGGAGTTATTAATAATTTAATAAATTATTGAAAGTGGCGCTAAGCACCCACCATGTGCCGCTTCAGCCTCTTCAAAAGTTGTCAGTAGATTTCTTTTTTAAACCAAAATAGAAATTCAACACACAGGGAAAGTTTTAATTTTTAATCTAGTTTTACCCCTTGGGCCAGCGATGTTCTCAGGGATGGTCTATACTCATTTTAGAGCCATTCCTCTCTTCTTCTCTCTGCAGGAAAGGACCCAACTCCATCAATGTTGGGCCTTTGTGGGTCTTTGGCCTCTCTGCCTAGCTGCAAGTCTTTAGCTAGCCTAAAATCCAACGAGTGTCTGGTGAGCGACAGCACAGAGCCTAGCCCTGCTCATAGTCCCAGTTGAGACAGTGGTAGACTGTTCTCATAAATCTCAAAAAAGTCAATGAAGATTTTGGGTGGACAAAACATCCGGAATTAAACCTCTTTGGCTTGATTTCTGTAGGTGGAAAGGGCAACTGAACCATTTATCCAGCTTGATGCAACAGGGCAATGTGTTTGCTTCCTCATCAAAATATTCTTAGAAACCCAGACTTTCTTCCTTAAATTGGGAACAGAGGAAAAAAAAGAGAGAAAGCACACCCTTATCAGAAAGTGGAAAGGTTGTCCATAAAAAGTGCTTTTGTGACATGATGATGTATATATGTATATTATATATGGTCGAGATTGGCAAAACATAGCTGCCTCTGCAAAACATTTAAGAAAAAAATCCTCTGACTGTCTATTGCTGGAGGCAGAAAGAAGATCTAGACCAGTTGAATTCTGCTGCACATTGTTCAATGTGAAGATTTGCACAATGGACAAGGAAATTAATTGCCTGGCCCTGTATCATCCCCTTTCATTGAAGAGAATGATCTGTGGTTGTGTTCCTGATAACAGCATTTAAAGACTTAGCTGTGGGAAGGGAGGTAATTTATTACCCATCCTAAGCCCACCACCGCACTTCAAATATAACTGCAAGATCTGTTTTGGTTAATCGTATTACAGAAAGGGGATTCAAGACAACTTCAGATTCCTGGATATCTTTACAGCACAGAAATCATTTTTGTGTCTTCCTTGGTCCTGCCACTCATGAATGAGTCTACTTTTTACATGTTTCTCCTGCATGTTTCTATCCCATTGGAACTTTCTGCTATGGGAATGGACACATTGGAAGGTGAAAGAGAACCAATATTTATATCTTGACTTTTGATCTGTGCCATAGATCTGAAGCAGCAAGAAAAGTTTAAGAATCTACTCCAGGATAAGTCAAAATCATCAATGACCAGAGCTGAGAAACTGACTGGTACCACCTAGTGAATTGTTAGAATGAACAGGCATTAAAGCAAATTAAGGAGCTGGCAGACAATGCTTACTGATGATTATTTTCTGGTAACAAATTCAGGCTGGGTTTTAAAATTCTGCAGTCACTAACAATTTCAACAGTAACCAACTTAAGTCTTCCCATTCTTCCTTCCAAGTAAACACGTCTCAACAGTTACATGTAACACAAAAGGGAAGAACACGTGTAATATTAACAGTATTATCAAAATTCCAAAACTATAGCTGAAAACCTTTGGTATGTCTATGTGGGTGGTGAGAGAATTCACATTTTTCCCATTTTAGAGTACTGAGAGATAAACTGGCTGTTTATGAGCATTGCAAACTTATCCTATGTTGCCACTTACGGTTTGTGTAACATTGGCTTGACTGAACCAAGCACTCTACGTTTTAGCTTCCATATTTCTCATAAGCTATTATCTGCATATTGCTAAAAAATGGGGAATTGTTCAAGACCAATTGATAAGTTGATGGTGGATGCACGAAATTCAATAGTTTCCCATTACTATGAAGGTTATTTAGGAGAGTCTTATTCCAGCGCAGCATTTCCCAGTATTAGACTATGTAAATCTTCTGAGGCTCACTACCTGCGACAGAGGCAGCAATACAGCACCTGTGGTCACCATGTCATATAAGATTTCCAATGGCTGTTAAATAAATTCAACTCATAATAGGGGCTATCTTCTGTATTTCTGAAGTCCACAGGCTGAGAATCTTTTTGGTCTTAGCCAATATACACAACCACCAGCTCTCAAAACCAAGGCTGGATCAAAGGGGAAATGTTCATGGCCTAGCAGTAGTGCTCTGTTTGTAGGATGCGAAGAAATCATTAAAATGTTTAAGAGTAAAGGAAATCATACATAAGCCCAAAAGGAATGTAGTGTATCAAATCCCAAATTATCCACCATCAGATCCTCCCATCTGGAAAATCTGAACTATATGAGCAACAGAAATTAGATACATTGAAAATAACTTCTTCCTTATCAACTATATATTTTATATCTTAAAACATTTCTTATTTACATTCTCTTTTAACTTCTAATATATTAATAATGCCATTGTATCCATTTCTCTGCATTCCTGTCATGCAAGTGGTTTCATCTACTGGCCTCATATGCAGCAACTGTTGTATTTGGGCTGCTCAAAATTTTAACAGTTTGCACAGTGATGATAAGGAAGGTCATGTTTCTGTTTGCTGAAGCAATGCTATCAGAGAGCTAATGATTTGCTGCTGGGTATTGTGAAGACATATGATCTACATACACATAATATCCTAAATTTGATTTAAAGCACCATTCCCATATTCACAAATGACAAAAAGAAATCCTATTGCAGCCTGGGTTATCCAACACACTGACACAACAGTTGAGTTTACATCTTATATTGAAGCAAACTCCAATTTACCCTGGTCTACCACATTTTGCAAACCCAGCCACTGAAACAAAGTTTCCTCTCTTTGTTCTTACAATAAAATATATTCATGGGTACATCTAGTGAATCAGCCTACTGTATCAGAGTGAGACCAATAAAAGAACACTCAACATTTTATTTAGGAATCAAATGCATTCCTCTAATCATGGCAGTTCTCACTAGATAAGAGTTTTAAAGATTTTTATATAAGACCTTAAACTAGGATGGATATAATTTTTGTGGCCAGAGGCCCATGGCAGTGTGTGTGTCATTTTTTGATCCTATGGATACAGGGAACAAGACTTTATTGAATTGGGCTGGATGACATTGCTTGATTTTTAAAAATAATTTACCAATCATGCTATTCCCTTATGGGGTAAGAAAACACAGTATTAAGAAAAATTAAGCAAAAGTAATTAAGTACTGGAAATAAATAGGACATTCTCATTAAATTAGATTATTTCAAAATGATTCACTACATTTCTCTATATCCCATCAAACTATTTGTAGTTCTACTGTATTCATACATCAATTCCAACAATTTATTTTGTTCTTCAAACTTATCATCGGTCTTTTTTTTTTTTTTTTGACAATGTCATACCAAAATTTCAGGTAACAGCAGAAAATCATACTCTTCAGTGTTTTTCCTAAATTATAATAGCATGGTCAAAAGATCTGAGATCTCAAAAACAGTGACCTGGGTTTTCTAATAAAATCTAAGGGTACCTGATGAGGATGCAAGGAAAGAAAAACTCAACAGAAAGACATATCAACCGTCAAGTAATGTGTACTTTTGTTCTGCTAAAAAAAAGAGTGAATTTTATTCAAGAAATAAAAGCCCAGCTTTTCCCCTTTCCACAAATATGTAAGCAACAGGCATATAAATTTACAGCATAGAAGGGACAAGATATCAACTTGCTACATAAGATATCTGGTATCAAAGAAAACCTTGGCTTGCTATTCTCAGCTCTCCTTTAATATAGTAAATATTGAACCAGAGGGCAGGAGCCCAAGCTGTCTAATTCATTTTCATCCAGGCTATTCAACATTTCCAAGTTCAGGCTGTTTGTGTTAGTACGAAGGGAAGAGCTGGGCAAAACCTGAGTGTTCAAAATCAGTATTTCTACTCAAAGCTGTCAAAGTCCTGCTTAGGATTGCAACTTCAGACAGCTATGTTTGTCATGCACAGGAAAAGTCAGGTTAAAAAAAAAGCATGCAGGCCAATAGAACCTTTGAAAATTAAAATAGAATTGGAAACATCTGCTGTCTATTAGCAACTTTTACTCTCTGAAGGCCTATCAAAAATAATAGTAATGAAGCAGGGGGCATGGCAATGCTAGGCTTTTTCCTCCTCTTTTTTTACTTTTTTCCTTTACAACTGGCCAATAATCTCAACACACCAGGATCATACTATGCAATTGGTTTAAACCTAAGATATTCTGGAGCTTCTCCTCTTCAAATGAGCCAAAAGTTATAGCATCCAATCTTGACAGTACCTAAAGAAGGGAGGGTTTAAAGCCAAGAGGCTTATTTGTCTATTAGGAAAAAGAGAAAGGCAGGAGACCAGAAGCTATTTAAAGGCACCTGGAATTTGCCTGATGAGTGAGAAATCCTACAAGGAAAGCAAGCAAGAGATTTATTGGTTATGTGGTCTTTCTTCTCAATTATTCATAGTTGGATCCACTTTTATATCCAACCCTATTAATAAATTGGATTTTCCTTTTTTTGCATCTACCAAAATGTGTTCTTTCTCTTGCCATCAGCATTTCTTTGGTCCATCTGGAGGTTACGTCCAAAGCTCTGTTTATAAGCTTCATAGACTATTTAACTGCTGTTCCTGGTTCATTTTCTGGAAGAAGGTCTTGCCAAATTCATATGTGCTAATCATGATAGCACAGGCTGGAGCCACCTTGATAACACGAGGCAGAAAACCTATATGGATTTTGGAAGGAAAGTGCAGGAGAGGGAGAAAGAGAACAAGTAAATACATCTTGCAAAATTCAAAGCTATCCTGCCTTTTTGCTGATATAGCTGAAGGGCCTAGCTGACCGCCACTTCCCCTTCATCATTCTTCCTGATTTACATGAGGAAATGGAATCGTATAGTGCCAGTTGTCCAATCCGGCAATGGCAGCTGCAGAAACCCAAATGAATGTTTATCTTCTTTTAAATTTAGTTGTCAGACTACACTGACATTTCACAAACAACATTAACACTATCAAAAGCAAAGAAGTAAAATAATAGTTTTGATGATTATAGAATTGCTTAAGAGTACAAGATTGCAGGCAGCCATAATTTTCACCACCAAGAAGCCCATCTTGCCCAAAGGTTAAAGTAGAGATTTTTGCATAAAACTAGATAATGGCACCTGTAAAGAGCCCTCGCGTGCCAGATTCTGCCCAAATCTTCTGCATAAGTAGCCAAGTCGATGAGGATTTGGGTGTGGTAACTGGGCAAGAAGAAAAGAACAAGCAGTTTAAAATCTAGCTGCTAAACATTTCCCTTCAAACAATTGACATGGAAAATAGTCAAACTGGCAATAATTTATGTAGCAATGATCATTTCGGATACACTGAATGCAATTCTATGTAATCCAATGTAAGAAGGGATTCTACAGAATTGAATAGGACATTTATCCAGTAAGTCTGCAAAGCACTGTAATGAAAGAGGTGATGGAAAATGTTTGTTTCCTTTTGCCGGGAACACGTATGTCACAAATCAGACTATAGCTTGTTCTCCACAATGATTGCATGTCTGTAGAGATATAGTCATCTCCAATACTACTGGGACCTTCAGGAAGGCAGAAAAAAATTGGCTTTTCTATCAGGATAAATGGAAGCCAAAATGAGTGAAATTTCCATGGACAGGGATAAGAGTGTGACTTCCTGGTTCAGGAATTAGTTAATGGTCTGGATTTTAATTGAAATTATTTATCTTCTTTTGTTTTTCTGAGGAATTGTATGCTTTCCAGAATGGCAGGGTTCAAAGTAGGAGACCATATACATTCTTTAAACAAATCAACAGCTATATAGATTGTTATATTACATTTTTATATTTTCAGGCTTGTATTCATATGAGTTCCATTATGTTAGGATACACATAAGCAGGTACAAATGAGCGTGTGAGAGTGGGACTACTATAATTCTTTTTTTTTTCTTTTCAGAAAATCTATCCTCTCTATCATACAGGATGTATTGTAATTTTATAGCATTAATTGTGCAACCATCACCTCGAAATTACAAAACAGAGTTTCTATAAAGGGCCTGCACAGAATGACACATCTCTTTCTTTTCAAATCGCCACATAGCTTTTTCTTCAGCACAGAAATAACATGTTAATGAGATTATTTGAATTACAATCAAGCCAAAAAAGCCTTGTTCTCACCAGGGCAGACAAGTATGTTGCTAAAATATACGTCCTACTAGATGCTGTGAAACACAGTGCAAATACTTTAGAGAAATATGATTGGACCCTGGAAGAAGCAAAAGGTCAGGCAAACTCTGTTGAATAAGAAACTGTGTACCTATTAGACCAGAAGTAGTAATCCTTCTGGAAATCATTCACTTGGCCAAGAAGATAACTGTGAAAAATCAAACTTGAATATCATGGAATTTGATTAGTTTTTACCTGCAGCTTTTCACATGTGAATAAGAATCAAAGGTAAACTCTTTTGATCAAAAGTTAAAGGTAATTTTTCTTGCCAATGAGCTAGGTTTGCCTCTTCTTTTCTTTATGACTTTTAAATTCAATCCTTTTCTCCTCTATCAACTGTAAATTCTTCCCACCACTATTAATTCAAGTATAGGCATATATGTTCAAAGGAGCTACCTACTGTTCGACAGTTACCCATTATCCTTGGCAGCTGCTCACTTCTTACCTTGAAGTGTCTCCATGTTTCCTAGCTCAATCTGCCGCTGGGTCTTTACAACATCAAAGGGCAAAGTCAAAGTAGCAGCCACCTGGAGAACAGGTAAAACATTCTGTTAGCCACTATCTATATTAACATTTATACCGGATGAAAGCACATTTTTCATATAGCATCCTCCATCTCAGGTTCTTAACTTGAATACTTCTTCATATTGCTGAAAATAGTATACTCTATTCACTTTAAAGACACTGTGAAAACTGAGGGCAAAGCATAGCCATTCTGTTAAGAAAGGAGAAAGAGGATATGACAAATATTTACTGCCAGGATTTAAGTTACATACTCCTTTCCAGGGTGGACTTGATTTAAATCAAATCATGATTTAAATCATTAATAAAAAGGCTTGATTTAAATCAACTCAATTTAAATCATAATTTTTAAAGAGCAACTGTTATCTGTTCCACAGCGGCTCCTCCTCTGACCCGCTGTTGACTCACCAACAGTCCCATTCACTTTAATGGGATGGCTGATGATGCGGCAGTGAAACAACAAGGTAAGGGATGTGGTGGGCAGTAGGTGAGTGAATGCCCACTAACAGGCGCTGCCATGATTGATCTGAAATGACAGGTGCTATTTAAATGTAAGGACTCTGTCAACGTTGCTAACATCGGATGTTCTTGCTTTGACAACAGATGGAAATGCAGCCATTTTATTCTTTTGCTTTTAGAGTTAGTTGATGCTGGGAAGGGGAATGTGGATGAGAGTCCAGTTAACCACAACAATAATAACTCAGCGTGGGAATCCAAGGTTATTGTGCCCAGAGTTGATAAAGATTTGGCTGGGCTGGAGAGCTGGGGAGAAAGCCCATGCTTCAAGCTAAATGAGGAATGTGATTTATGACTGTTAATTGGAGGAGGGAATTGTGTTTTGAACTCAGAGGAGGGGAATTCAGTTTTTGGCTTTAACTATGTAGTACCGATACTTTGTTTCTCGAATAAAAGATTCTTTGAGGTAAACAATGCCTCGAGGTTCTTTTGAAGAGTTTCATCTGTCAGAACCATGACAAACTCATTCTTGATGGTAGTTAGAATCTTTAATATTATTATTTGCAAACAAAATGAAGGTTTCCTATTTAGAATAATAAGCTGTCAGGTTAGTAAAACAGCAATATCAGAAGTGATTTTAGGGTAATCACACATAGTTGGAGAACTACTCAAATTCTTTTATTTAATTAAAACACTGGTACAGATGCATTTCTCTTCAAACAATCATACAGTTTGCTGTGTACATAGATTTGCAAAATGATCGGATAAAGGAATATTCCTGAACTTTGTTTTTTGATTTATCTCATGGTTACTGTGAAATTATGTTAATGCATCAATGCAGTGCATGTAATCTCAGTTTGCAGAGCTTGGATTCATTGAATGAGTTTACCAAGAATATAAATATTGCAGAATATACAGCCTCATAACTAACTAAGCTCCATTTCATGCTGAATAAACTAAATTATTAGTGTATCTTAAATAGAAAGTTATATTTTTACTCCAAAAGCATTTTATTAAAATAAATTTGATAAAAATAAAAAAAATCCAATTTAAATTTTAAAAATCTGATTTTTTAATTTTTTTAAAAAATTATTGATTATTATCCACCCTGATCCTTTCTAAAACTGATAAAAACTTATGATGCAAAGGACTATATTAAGCAGACTATGATAGTCTTAGAAACTTTCTTCTCCTGGTGTGTCCAGTTAAAGAACTAGCCTTATGTCTTTAACAGAAAGAAGTATTGAGATGTGTTGACTTCCACCACTGAATGAACAGTATACTTTTAAAGTAAGATATTATTAGCTTCTGTGGTCCATGGACCACACAATTTAACTGCAAAAATTTCAGGTTCTAATGCAACCTAATGGTTGTGGAAAATAATTTTACTAAAGAAAACTAGGCCCAGATAGAAATGGCTGAGTTGCTTAGCAATGAAAATGAAGATGCTACTGATGGGATCCACAAAATTAACTAAAGCTGATTTCCACCTGTAAAAGGGCCCTTCAGCTATTGGCCTGGTCCACTGGCTTAACCAAAATGTCCAGTGGCTGGGAACTTGTAGAATACAATTCCCAGGAACTCTCTTTTCTGTGTTAACTGAGCCAGTGAGTATTACAGCACTGCTATATCTAAAACCCACAGTTTCTTCTCCACTGCCTATTATAAAGTTCATCATATTCTGGATCACAGGTAGATCTCAAGTTTTCACATTTATACAAAGATCTGTAAAGCTCTGGAACTCACCATGCCAGAAATGGCTCCAGCTGCAAAACTGATCATGAATGTGGCTTCATCAAGGCAGAACTGCCCACACAGCAGATCTTTCATTAGTTCATAGTTATACCAATACAGAGCTGCGGGGAAGCAAGAGAAAGGGAAACATGAGGAAAGCGGAAAGAAGCTTTAGATATCAGTTCACTATATTTTTCTCTTCATAAAAGAGAAGGCATAGTTACTATAGCTCTCCCGACACAGTAACACTGTGGATAGTTTTGCTCAGATTAAGTCACTAGCTACTGGGAAAGTTAGAAATGACTTCCACTGCCTAGACAGGAGTGGCTTGGGGACTGAAGCAAACTCTATCTACCACTCTGGAAGATTAACTCTGAAGTGAAAATGGGTTCTTGTGGGCTGTATAGCAACAGCAATAGCATGTAGGCTTATATACTATCCCATGGTGCTTTACAGCACTCTCTACAGGGCAGAAGCATTATTTGCATATTGCCCCCAACAATGTAAGTCCTCATTTTACTAAATGGAAAGGATGGAAGGCTGAGTCAACTTTGAGCCCCGTCAGGATCAAAGTCTGCTTTCAATACTGCACTTTAAGCAGTGATCATCAGGGCTGGTATTATATATATGATCATATATTGTAATCACATTCCTCTGTATTTTTTTAAAGTATGCAATTTTTTTTTAAGTGTTCAAGATGGCAGCTGCACAACTTTCTTATCTAACAACTAAGAAACTGATAGATCTTTAGCTTTAAAACAATACCCATTTAGTGTTTCCAGCTATGTTTGTAATGCACCCTCATATCCTTAAATACTTCTTGTGTTAGTGAGACAGATCCCCTTCTTCAATCCATACCTGAGAAAGGAACATCCCGTAACACTGTTGGACCCCAACCCCTCCAAAGAGACAACCATCCATCTTGGGCCACTGAAGACTGGATGCAGACACGTAGTTCCCGGTAGCTCAGCTGACGAGACTGCATTTTTGTTCGTATGAGTTCCAAGGGGCTGATCATAGTTACTGCACCCACTATGGAAGAAAACCCAATCTGGTATGAGAAACCAACTTTTATTCTCAGTGCTACTTCCCTCTGCCTCGGGCCAAGAGGCCCACTAGAATACCAAGATGGCAGATTGGTTTCTTTTATAAAAACCACTGGCACAGAAACGAAAATAAGCCTTAGGTGGCTGAACATTATAATACCGAGGAAATCAATAGTTTTAATGAAATAGCTATCTAGCTCAGCATTAAATCTTTTCCCGGCTCAGCAGTCTCCCTGGATCGGATAAAAGAGCCACTGAAACCAGAACTGTTTTCTAAACACCAGGCTGCAAAGTGACTATGAAATGGATAACAAGGATTAACCTGGGAGAACTAATAGAGCACAGTGTTGATTATAGTTATAAAAGGCAACTGATGCTTTGGGATGCTTCACAGAAATACCCAATTTTACTTAATCTCCCAGGAGTCCTATCACCAACCACTTTTAAACATAGAAACTACACTTAGACATAAGTATGATTTTAAGGAGAATATCAAGAGGGCGTTCACTCACATTTCAAATGTTTCAAGAATTGCAGATATACGTTATTCATACACATGTACAGGTGCAGACCAGGGGTAGGCAACCTTAGCTCTTTTATGACTCATGGACTTCAACTCCCAGAATTCCTGGCTCAGGAATTCTGGGAGTCATAAAAGAGCCAAGGTTGCCTACCCCTAGTGTAGACCATACCCACTCTGTGGCCTACCACCAGTTCCCCAGAGATTAATATCCAAGAAAAGCTTCCTTAGGTCGATGGAAGTCTTTGAAGAATTTAAAAGTGGACCTATGGAAAGCTACAAAGAACCAACACTGGATGGAACCAATGGAGGAGCTGGCAACTGGATCTGGCGGAAACGGAGAAGTACAGAAATTGTTGAATAGGCTGTGCACAGATATAACAAGATCCAGAGGCACGCAAAACAAATGGGGTTATCTGATGGCTTCTGCCCATTGCAATTGTGGAGACATGCAGACAAGAACACACACATATATATTTGTCCTTAAGTATTGATCAATATACGTTTGAGGACTTCATGGTAAGCACGATAAAACAGCAACTAATGTTACTAGTTTCTGAGCAAGATCTATTTAAGTTGTTCATATTTTAATCTTGCATTTTACATTTTATATTGTACAATATGCCTTATTTTAATTGTGATGCTTCTGACATAAATAAACAATATGCACACGTGTGCGTGCACACACAAATTTCCTACTGAAGATGTCATTCAGTGGCAAGTCTCTAGCAAGCAATTATGATTTTTCTGACACAGCTCAATCTGACAGTAATGATACAGATCTCCTAGAAAAAAAAATTAGCACATTTGAGCATAAAGCAAATAATAAACTAGCTGCTTCTAGTATCTCTGCTTATGTAACATAGCAGCAGTATTTCAAATATTTCATCTGATTCATATAGAGTATCTCACATAAATGTTTGATATAATACCCTAATAAAATAAGTCAATATAAATATATGGCAGGTGGGCAAGTGAGACTCGGGACCTAATGGGAGGCTGAAGTGATTTGAATGGCAGAATGCCAGTTCATAACTTGTACTTTTGGTCAGCTTCTTATCAGATTCCTAAATTACTCTAAAAAAAAGTTTTTGAAACCTACAGACCTTAATATTGCGGAACTTCAGAGAGCTCCAGGTAATTTTATAGCTATCAAAAGCATTTCACAAAGCACTTCTCCTCAAATCCTAAAAGTGGCCACATCTTCTAGAAGACTTCTGTGGCCATATTAAAGTCTGATGTCCACATAGAGTGAGGGGAAAAAAGTATTTGATGCCCTGCTGATTTTGTATATTTGCCCACTGACAAAGAAATGATCAGTCTATAATTTTAATGGTAGGTTTATTTTAACAGTGAGAGACAGAATAACAAAAAAGAAATCCAGAAAAACAAGCTGAGATTAGGAGCATTCTCTTAAAAGGAGTGCTCATAATCTCAGCTTGTTACCTGTATAAAAGACACCTGTCCACAGAAGCAAGCAATCAATCAGATTCTAAACTCTCCACCATGGCCAAGACAAAAGAGCTGTCCAAGGATGTCAGGGACAAGATTGTAGACTTACACAAGGCGGGAATGGGCTACAAGCAGTGATTATGGTGTGATTATTCGCAAATGAAGAAACACAAAATAACTCTCAAACTCCCTCGGTCTGGGGCTCCATGAAAGATCTCACCTCATGGAGTTTCAATGATAATGAGAACGGTGAGGAATCAGCCCAGAACTACATGGGAGGATCTTGTCAATGATCTCAAGTCAGCTGGGACCATAATCACCAAGAAAACAATTGGTAACACACTACGCCATGAAGGGCTGAAATTCTGCAGTGCCTGCAAGGTCCCCCTGCTCAAGAAAGCACATGTACAGGCCCGTCTGAAGTTTGCCAATGAACATCTGCATGATTCAGAGGAGAACTGGGTGAAAGTGTTGTGGTCAGATGAGACCAAAATCGAACTCTTTGCATCAACTCAACTCGCCATATTTGGAGGAGGAGGAATGTTGCCTGTGACCCAACAACACCATCCCCATCATCAAACGTGGAGGTGGAAACATTATGCTTTGGGGGTGTTTTTCTGCTAAGGGGACAGGACAACTTCACTGCATCAAAGGGACGAAGGACGGGGCCATGTACTGTCAAATCTTGGGTGAGAACCTCCAGGGCATTGAAAATGGGTCGTGGATGGGTATTCCAGCATGACAATGATCCAAGACACACAGCCAAGGGAACAAAGGAGTGGCTCAAGAAGAAGCACATTAAAGTCCTAGAGTGGCCTAGCCAGTCTCCAGACTTTAATCCCATAGAAAATCTGTGGAGGGAGCTGAAGGTTTGAGCTGCCAAACATTAGTCTCAAAACCTTCATGACTTGGAGTGGATCTGCAAAGAGGAGTGGGATAAAATCCCTCCTTAGATGTGTGCAAACCTGGCAGCCAACTACAAGAAACGTCTGACCTCTGTGATTGCAACAAAGGTTTTGCCACCAAGTACTAAGTCATGTTTTGCGAATACTTATTTCATTCATTAAAATGCAAATCAATTTATAATGTTTTTGAAATGCGTTTTCCTGGATTTTTTTGTTGTTATTCTGTCTCTCTTTAAAATAAACCTACCACTAAAATTATAAACTGATCATTTCTTTGTCAATGGGCAAATGTACAAAATCAGCAGGGGATCAAATACTTTTTCCCCTCACTGTATGAATATCTATGCACAAACAACATTTCTGCTGGTACTGCCTGTAAAGTTAAAATGGTTATGCATGCACCCATGCATCCTCCAAAGATGTAGCTGCTATAAAACCTCCAAGATGTTTTATTCATGCTATTATAATCCACTTTATAAAATATTTGCTTCAAATGCTTTGCACAACCTTAATGGCTATGCGCATTTGAAAGGGCAGTTTCGCTCCCCTAGCTTTAAAGCAATTTTCAAGCAACAGCTAAGTCTACAGTTCCTGCAAGTATACAAAAATGGATGTAACTCACATCTGGCAACTGCACCAGCCACCAGTGGGATATGGTGTCCTTGGCTGTTCATCTTAACATGCAACAAATCACGTAGTTGATCATAAGAAGTGAAATAGATCACAGTAGCAGGGACAGCCATAACTCTGAAGAAAAGAGAATGTATACACGTATAGAAGCTCTACTAGATCTGATCTATTTATTAATATCTATCTCATCAAATCATGCTCCAACATTTTGCATCAAAACAAAAAGTGCTGTAATTCAACAAGCAGCACTAAGAGATAATATCTTGTAATTCTGAGGAACCTAATTCTGGTCTTCTGATATTCAAAAGTTTGAGCATTATATAGTTTGGGCTGCAATCAATTAAATATTTTAGTTTGCCCCAAACTAGAGCCGCTTGATCCTTTCCAGATGAATAAAGAGAATGAACTTCTCAGAAGCTATGTAGGAACAGTTTTTGATGCCAGGTCAAATGGAGTTCCATTCATCAGCAAGGAGAACTCTGATATTCTCAATAAATATCTCCTCGTGAGACTGCAGATTCAGAAAGTGCGTTTCCATGGAAAGCCATGGCCCTTTGTCATAGGCCCAGATCTCATCTCACTCTTGGAAATAGAAAATGTTAGCGGTCTGAAAGAGACAAAGGCAGAATTGGAGAAGGGAATCAAAGAGAAGTTGCCAGATCAAGATTGAGAAAAGGGGAGACTGACATCATTTTCCAGGGCTTTAGAGTGAAAGTGGAATTTCCAAGAAAAAGGGAAAGTAAAAAGAAATATGTGATCTTGCTTCAAGAGTCAGTATTTCTGTAGAAAGAGATACTCTGTAGGCTCTATTCAGGATTTAGATTGGACTGTTTCTTTTGTGATAACTGGTCTGTTTCTTTTTATTGTGCTTCTAGTCAAGTTAGTAAATTCTATGTCATTTCAACTTTTTCTCAATCTTTGAGTTGAGCGTATGAATATTTACAATGAGTTACTGTATAACCATTTGAACTCCCTGTAATCTCTCTTTCCAGATTCTGCCAAATAAATTCCTATCTGACGTGCCATCTTATGCTCGGCCTGCAGCATTTTTTCTGCATTTTGTTGGCCTCAGTCAGGGCAACTATGTAATTCCTTTGCCACAATCTTGAATATTTGCATTTAGGTTTTAAAGTTTAAAAGGGGGTTATATTTGATCTCTTCCTTTTTTATTTTCTTAGCTCTCTCTCTTAAGAAAGAACTGAAATCCTGTAACTCCAAACCACTTACCTAGGAGGTTGTACAGACATTATTCTCGTTTTTGTTTCATTTTGCTTTTTAATTGCCAGATTGACAGTAAAGATAGAACCCAGGTGGGATTTTAAAGACTAGACTGCAGAATGCCTCTACAGGTAATCAGACGAATGGCTAAAGCTTGCAACGACCCAGCGACCTCCATTTTATTGCACAAGTCTTTAGTTGGCTAAATTCCTGGGGTTTTTTTTCTTCTTCAATTCAAAGGAAAAAGTTGCAGAAAAAATTTATTTCCTTGTTTGCTCCCATTCCTCTACTCTTCAGCCTGGAGTCAGGATAAACTTTTAAAAGGAATATAGACTGGAGGCAGGGAGTTTAATTTTTACAATTAATTTGGGGGGGAGAATCAACAAATCAGTCCCTCTGCACTGGGGAGAGCAGGGAAGGCTGGTCATTACTTGAGGCAGTTCATTTAATGTTGTCCTGACTTCGGACTATAATGGGCAAGCTCCATTATGGTTATAATTTAAGGATTATCTGGTACAGGGTGCAACAGCCCTGTTTCTAGAAGAAAATGCTAGGTGAGGTATACTTGGAAGATAGGTGGTAAGAGCTGGAGTTCCTCCACTATTACCAGAAAGTGAGGCTATGGCTTCTAGATGTGGAGGTTTGAAAATTTTAGCCTTCTATTCTACAAACTCAATTGATTTTTTACAATCAGTAACTGGGGGAGGCAGGGAGAATAGTTAAGAATATTTTAAAGCAGTGATAGTAATAGTTTACGACCCAAGATTTCTGTTGACTGAATTTTTATTTTAATCATCTTCATACTCACAGAGTAGGTGGCAGACCACTCCACAAGGATCGAATACCTTCATGCCGTATTATCTTCACAAAAGCATCCTAAAGTGAACAAGAGCAAGAAAGTATAGACATGAAGAGACAAGTTACTACGAAAAAAAACCATCAGGTGTTTTGAAACATAAGTCTGTCCACTCTAATTTTGCTAAACACTAAGCTAGAGCAGAGTTACAATTTCAATCACCAAAAAGTGTATGCAGGTGGGTGAATAACTAAAGAAGAAAAGAACATTCTTCTGGCAATCCACTGATTTTCTGTTGGAAGCATCAACGTTTAAAGCAATTTTTAAAATCCCCTTTCTGCAGATCTTTTTTTTTTTTCATGCTCTCCTCTGTGGTCTGCTTGGAAATAGGCTTCAATGGGTCTCTTACTATAACTTTTACATGTTTATTTGCTACACTATTAAGCAGAATCAACTTTAAACTGGTTGTTCTACTGAGACAAAATTCCTCCTGAGATGTGGCCAACTGTAAGAAATGTCTGTCCTCTGTGATTTGCCACCAAGTACTAAGTCATATTTTGCCAAGGGGTCAAATGCTTATTTCACTCATTAAAATGCAAATTGATTTATAACATTTTTGAAATGCGTTTTTTCTGGATTTTTTTGTTGTTATTCTGTCTCTCACTGTTAAAATAAACCTACCATTAAAATTATAGACTGATCATTTCTTTGTCAGTGGGCAAATGTACAAAATCAGCAGGGGATCAAATATTTTTTCCCTCACTGTATTTTTGGCTATTCCTAAGTAAAATGTCTATTTATTTTCACAGTTTTCTTGCGTATAACCACACGGTTTTAAAAATAACACTCAACGATTAACTTCAATCAATAACAGCATCTGATAAAATAACAAATAAAAGCATTGTCTATTAGTGTATATGTTGTTTTTTTAAAAAACCCAGTGAGGCAGATAGCTCCACACTTCAGTGGGAGTAACTCTATCCACTAACCTTACAGCCCATAAATAAGCAGAAGTCCTCCCTCCTTGTGCTGAAAGGAGATAAAAATATTACTTCTACTAGTTTCTACCTTTAAAGCACACTGGCAATACAGGAAACTTAAGTAATTTTCTTAGCTCAAGTGGAAAACACAATCTACTTCATCGCCTTAGCTGGCAGAGGCTCAGCCCTTTCTTATGTGGGGCCTTACCAATGTGCCAGTAAAATGAGTGGGTGCCTTATACCAGGCTGTGCAGCTGTTTCCATTCTGACAAACATAGAGATGGTCCATGAGGCCATTGCAATAAAGGAAGCATTTCCCTGTTGAAGAGACGAAGACAAAAAGGCAGGATAATTTACACATAGTTCACTCTAGATACTTTTGTCTCCCATAAATTCTTTCTCAATTCTTTACATTTCTCAATATTCAATGTTCCTCAAACACATAGCTAGCCATGTAAGCAGAGAACCCAAGTACCCAGTGCAGTTTTGTGATTCTAGTCTTCACAGGTGCAGGAAAAAGCTTGCAAACATGCAGCCTGCAGCCGGGGTTCTCTCAAAAGCAGGAAGAAAAAGAGAGCACAGGAGATTATGGATGCTCAGAGATTAGGGCTTCAGCAACATGCATAGCTTCCTCTCTAAATGAAGGATCTAGCACTTACCTAGGATGACTAGGGTTCAAAATTAGATCAGCTATGGGTACTGCACACTCTCAAGTATATCATACTCTCAAGCCTATAGTATTATAATACAGCTTTTTTAAAAAAATCATCCTTGAATAAAAATCTTCCACCAGCACAGATATAGACGGTCATTGCTACCAGTGACAAGGAAAAAGAGCAATAAAAGAGATAACTTATTAGGAAAAATGAGAGCCTGCTTACATGTTGTGATCAGATGACAAAACATAATTTATATTTCCACTTTGCCCAGAATAGAACCCATATCTTGATTTTCTTATAATTCAGATGATGACGACTCCTAAGAAAGATAGGCTTATATCTACAGGCTACATAAGTCTGCTTATTAAAAGATAGAAGAATTTATTTTATCTGAAGCAGGGCAGGAAGGATTATTTCTTATGAAGCACCTTGCTTTGTTGCTTTCCAGTCCTACCGTTGTTGCCGGTTTTTCTCAGACATTAATTTAAGCTGATTAGTTATAGACTAAATCAGTGAGTGCCCAGTTTACTCCATGTCTGCATTATCCACCACAAGCCTGAAAAAACCAGCATTCCTAAACTCAATTAAAATTTTCCTTTGGATCTGTGAGTTGTCATATTGATATAAAAATTATATAGTTCTCATAATTGAGATATTACTCTTTGTTAATCAAATTTATCAGTGTATATTTCGTAGCTACCATGACCAATATCTGGAGAAGTCATTTATTTTTTAAGTGCTATTTGTGTTTAATAGTGCCTAACACATTGCATGTTGTATAACCCATCTCAAAAAATGTACAGTTTCCAGCACAACAGAATTAAGAGGCCCAAGAACAAATCCTAACTAATGTTTAAAGGCTGTTTTTATGAAAAGGAAACAGCATCCACGTAGGATATCATCTAGACCAGTGGTCCCCAATCTTTTTTGGCACCAGGGAATGGTTTTGTGGGACCCAATTTTTCCACACACTGGGAGAGGGATGTTTCAGTTTCACTTGCTCCCCCGCCGCTTACCTTCAGCTGTGTGGTCCAGTTCCTAACAGGCCACAGACCAATACCAGTCTGTTGCCCAGGAATTGGAGACCTCTGCTCTGGACAGAATTCCCATGAAAAATCACCAATTCTCTGAAGGTAAACAACACACCAAGCAAGCCAAACCACAGCTTTTTAAAATTAAAAACCCAGATTGGATGGAAGTCTAACAAGTTAGTGAGAACAATCATGATTTACTGAAAGAAAAATGAAGAGAAATATGCATGTTTAGTTAAATGCCTGTGAACTTCATTGGCTGGGAGATGGAAAAGGGAAGAAATAATTACCCATTATCACTACATGCAGTGATGAATGCTTTCTGTGCTACTTGACTATTAGTTCTGTCTATACAAGAGACTCAGCTTTTCATTAAAGCATTCTAGCTTACCTGATTACAAAATAAAACATAAACATTTCTATAGTGTTTCCCTTTCCTATATTGGCAATGAAAATGAAAGAAGAAAGTAAAAATTAAATCTCTAAAATGTCAGATCACGGAGCAAGATTTTTCTGAGCAAAATCTTAACATTTGGGAAGATATTTGGCATAATTATTTCTGATCAGAGAATGTAAATTTGCAGGAAGATATTGAATGCAAAATGCATACTGATCCAATCACATGACTCTTACATTAAGGAATTGCATCAAGGAAGAGAAGAAGCTACAAATCTTCTACTCAGAAGAATAGATAAAGGAAGACTCTACTTTGGTGCCTTAGAAATTAAAAAGTCCTAGTTTACTGTATATAGGATTAGAGAATCTATGCAGATTCTACTGCTTAGATTACACCCAGTAAAATAAACTGCTAAGCTCTTAAATTACTACAGGGGAAGGAGACATTCCCTCAGGGTAACCTATTGGAGGCTGAAGAACAACAGGGCTGAAGTATACATTTTTAATCTCTCTTCTTTGCCAACTAAAGGGATAGATTTCTTCTACCAGACATTTTTAACTGATCTCTTATATCTGAAATTAATATCAGAATCACATATAACCTGATTCAAGGCTGAAAAATACTTTTTCTTAAATTAGGAATTAGATGAGGAATCAGAAAGTTTTGGAGTAAACCCTTTCTTACAATATGGTACCTAACTGCAAGATTTTCATTTAATGAGAATTTTCAAAGAAGCTATTCCCTTTCCTGCCGGCTATATTGCATATATTTTGCGTATTGGATGACTCTTTTCTCCCACTTTCACTCCCTACAGATCACACATCTAACCCATGGCCATGGGCCACATGCGACCCTGTACAGCTAGTAATGTGGCCCCACAAGTTCATAAACTTTTAACTTTTATTATGTGATTTATACCCATTAACTATATTATGTAATTTTATATGTGGTCCAAGACAATTCCTTCCCCCTCAATGTGGCCAAGGCAAGCCAAAAAGTTGAACACCCACGCTATAGATATTAACTTATAATAACTGATCTTGCTGAGATCTTAAGAGACAGACAAAGTAGTCAGCAACCTTCAACTGCGCAGTTAACAGCTCTGACACAATGGCTGTTCCAATTATGCCATTGCTGAGATTACTAGATAAAGTTGGAATCTTTTCACTAACCTTCACGACCTTATCAATCACTACACATTGAGCTTTCTAATTCAGATCTTGCACTCAAGTTTACTTTTCCTTCATTATTTTTTTCACTTTTGTTTTTGATAATAGCAGCAATAGCAGTTAAGACTTATATACTGCTTTGTAGAGCTTTACAGCAGGGATCCTCAAAGTGTGGGCCACAGCCCACTACCAGTCTGTGGCCTATTTGCAACTGGGCCATGTGAGTGCCTGGCTGGTGCGCTGGTGTGCACAGTCCCTCACGTGTTGCGGGGGCTCAGGCCCCAATGGCACAAACATTGCGGGCATTCGGGGCCCCACTCGTGCAAGTGTCATGGGTGTTCGCAGCCCCACTTACACAAGCAACAGGTGCTCATGCGTGCGCCTCTCCCTCCCACAAAACCACCCTCTCTTTCTCCCCCCCCCCCAGGGCTGCCAACTCGGAAAGCTTGAGGAATTCTGCTTTACAGCACTAAGCAGTTTACAGAGTCAGCATATTGCCCATAACAATCTGGGTCCTCATTTTATTGATCTCAGAAAGATGGAAGGCTGAGTCAACCTTGAGCCAATCAGGATCAAACTCAGGAGGAAGAGATTTATACTCTCTCAAAGATTATTACAAACAATAAGAATTGATCTATTGGTTGAAAGAGAAAAAAGATGCTCACTACAGAGAAAGGGAGATACATTTGCTCAAAGATTACTACAAGCATCGAGAATGGATTTACTGGTTGAAAGGGAAGCGTCTTCATGGAAGCTGGTGTGGCAGAGAAAGCCCAGAATTAAATTCAAAAACAAATTCAAAAATGTTTAATGGAGTAAAAGGCAATGTTGATTTCATGATTGTTTTAAAGATAATGATTTAGAGCTGAAAAATGCAATTATACACATGCGTGTTTAAATTAGTAAAAAGTGTTGAATGGATTAAAAGGCAATGTTGGTTCTATGGATTGTTTTTCAACTATATTCATGTGTGTTTAATTTAGTTTGATAACTTTTTTGTTTTATGGAAGTTTGGTATGGAATTAGTGTGGAATGAAAAAAGAAACTTGGCTTTACAGAGACTAAGAATGCATTTCTTGGAGTAATAGATTGATTTAGACTGGAATTTTGAAATGTTTAATTAATTGGAGATTTTTGTGTATAATAATATATTTTGATATGGTAACTAAATGGATGGAATTTGGTTTGTTTAATGAATGGAAATGAATTAAGTCAATGATTACGATAAGCAACTACTGGCTGAAAGGTTAGAGATAATGATCTAGATTTAGAAGTAAGAAAATTATAACTATACATATGTGTAATGTTTAATTAATTAAGAGATATTTGTGTATAATAATAAGATTTGATAAGATATGATAATATTGTCTTTTTAACTAAATTAGCTATTATTGGAAGAAGAAATAAATAAGACTGGTGATAAAAAGGGGATGAGAGAGATTAAGAACTTGAATATATTTGCAAGAGATATTTAAAGTGGTAATATGTTGGTGTAAAACATTATTTGATGATGGTAATTGAAATTGATAAACTTTTAATAAACAGGTTTAGTAGTAATAGAAATTTAGGATAGAAATGAAATATATTAAATTTATTATGTTATTTAAGGGAAATAGAGAGATGATAGCGAATGTATTAAGTTGAGCTGTTATTCTGTGATTTTATGTTGAAATCTTTATTTACCCAAACACCACGGTGTGTCTCAAACACTTTTTGTTAAAATTATAAAACCAATAAAATATTTTTTTTAAAAAAAGGATCGAACTCAGGGCAGTGGGCAGTCAGCCTGCAATACTGTATTCTGACCACTATGCCACCACAGCTCATATACGGGTAGTCCTCAACTTAAAATCATAATTGAGCCCAAATTTCCCATTTGATAAGCAAGAATAAGTGAATTTTGCCCCATTTTACAACCTTTTTTGCCACAATTCTTTAGTGAATCACTGTGTTATTAAGCTAGCCACATGGTTCTTAAGTGAATCTGGCTTCCCCATTGACTTTGCTTATCAGATAACAAAAGGCAATCACATGACCTCAGGGCACTGCCAAACATCCAAGATCAAGGGGGTCCTGTAACAGTCATGTGAAAAACAGTCATGTCACTTTTTTCACTGCTGTTGTAACTTCAAATGGTTATTAAAATAATAATTGTAAATCAAAGACTATCTGTAATATATCATTTGGAGGTTTAACCAGCTAAGAGTTAAACTAAATACGGAACCCTGGTTTCCACTATTATTTTAACAACATATTATCGTGATTGATCCATGTGTGTATGTTGGTATGTATAAATGTCTCATAGTTCCTTACAATAATTCCATTTAGTAGGATACGATTATCTTTGCCTCTAAAATCTTAGAGTTATGGGATCCAAGTCTACTAAAGTAGCTCGCCTAAGACCACTTTGTAATTTTCAGCAGAACCAGGGTTCATATCAAAAACCTCTTGATTTTCCATCCAGTTGATACATTGCAATAATGCCTTCCTATTATCAAACATCAAGCCATCACCGTTAATAACTTAAGTGAGTATTGGGATTGTAGTCCTAAACATTAGGGAACAAAATCAGTAAAACTGCATTGTCATTTATTTTCTACTGCAGACAAATGAATGCAAATTTCTCAAGGAATAAAGAACATGAACATTTTCTCCTACATAAGTGAGGAAGGAGGGGAAGGACTAAGAACCTATAACACTCCTTTGGGAGTGAGAACAGGAAAAGAGCTGGAGAGGTGATCATGGCACCTTAGATGGGAAAGCACCTGAAATACTCACATTTGGGCTGGTGAATGCTCCAGGGCATAGACTGTACTGACAACACTGAAAGAAACAACATGGACACACTTAATGACAATTGGGATTAGGAAGGAGAAACAGTTGCCTATAGGGATTGTTCTTCAGGAGCTTCAGCCGGAGCAGGAGGAATGAAAAACCGCTAGGTAATTTATTATATTAGGTGTTTCTCCTTTTCTTTTTGATTGCAGAAAAAATACAGATGCTGATGAGTCCATCCAGCTAAGTTTCTTCTTTTTAAACACACGTCTAAATACTGTGGCTTATGGTGATAAGTTTGAAAATGTGTGACCCATGCCTGATTAAGAACTGAAAACCTCTATAAATCTTCCAGCAAATGGACACCACTCTGAAGAAAGATATGTACAAGAAAATAATGTCTTAGTTATAGAAAGGTTTAAACAATATCCAAGCCTGGATAAAAATATAAACTGGAGATAAAAATTATAAATCTGCTCACCATGATCCCCTGCAATAAAAAATACACTTCCCCCAAGTCAGCTAGCTCCATTTATACACTAGTGGTGCCTTTCTTGAAAGTTAGTCTTCAAATCCAAAAAATGCAGTTAGTACAGTTGTCTTGCACAATATGATTTCAGAATCTAAATGCAGCCCATATAAAAAAGCTAATATAACAAGAAAGTGCTGATCTTTTAAAGCACAGAAAGCTTTTCCAAGCAAGAGAATAGGGAGAGAATTTTTTTAAAAAGACAAAATGATAATTAAACCATTTGCTTCAGTGATAGTAATCAACTTGGATTAGACAAATTTGCAGAGAGAAAAGCAGCCAATTATTATATTGTAGTCATGTATAATGCCAAAATACCTCCCTGAGCAGGTAATTGCTGAGAGTTTGCTACTGATGAACCTGCTTATGATTTTCCAAACAAGTCTGCTGATAACCATAAGAAAAGTATATTGGACTGGACAGGTTATTCATCTGATTCTATATAGCACTTCTGATGGGTTGAGAGATCATATAAATATACAATACAACCTAAACTCTAAATTGCTACAAATGCTTGCAGGGTATGTTTGTCCTGAACATGAGTGAGTCTCTGTAGGTTAGAATACTTCCACAATAACATATTTTTTTTCCTTCTGTAATCAAGGAGTAATTACTTACCTTTAGAGAATGGAGTTCTCTGAGCCTGCAATCGGATTTTCACTACATCCAAAGGTGTGACTGAAAACACAGTATTGAAATGGTTGATTATGTGAAACTTAAGCAATATAGCATGTCAAAGCACTGAATAAATGTATTGTTCAGGACCAAGTGGGGTTTATATTGGAAAAGAAGTTTTAAATGATACAGTCCTTCATAACATCTCTGTAAAGCCTATGGATGTGATACGGCTTTTTTCCAGTCTGGTCCTCTTTGGATGTACCATAGAATTTCCAGCCAACATAGTCAAAGATGAGGAATTCCGACATTGAAGGAAAATAATTTGGAGAAGGGTGATCTACTACAATGACAATATTGCAAAAATTATCCTTCTTTTCTCTTGCTACCCACAAAAGTACAATGGCGAGAGGAGAAAAACAAACAGTAAATAGGAAGAATACTCACATACTGTAATGCCTCTAATCCTCTATGTAATATTAAAAAGTGTAGCAACTTATCTTCCGAGCTTTGTAAATACTATTTAGCCACACTTCTGCTGAAATAAGTTTACTTAATAAAAAAAGAAACAAGGTATACCTTTTGTACTAAAGGAAGTACCTACTACATTGGAATTTGGCAAAAAAACTGCAGGTATCATAGCACATAGTAAGATTTATCATCCAATTCAACTCATACATGAGTAAAATATAGAAACAAACTTCATTGAGTCAGTAATGTGAATGACAAAAACTCACTCAACCCTATGTTGTTGGAATGCTCATTGGAGGTATGCTGAGTTGCATTTTGTTGTATTTTTTCATGCTTTCCATATTTATACACACTAATACTAAATTAATAAACAAAGAGCTTATTTAAATATTCTTGGTGATTATACAGTTGAAACTAAATTGAACAGAAAAATGGCATGGTGCTTCTTGTTCTGCTTTTTATAGAATACAGTTTGGTTAATTGCCTAGTCCAGAGGTGAGGAACAATGTCCCCTTTATGACTTGGGGACTGGCTGGCTCGAGAATTCTGGGAGTTGAAGTCCACAAGTCATAAAAGGGCCATCATTCCCCTTCCCCTCGCAGAAGAACTCCACAGAAACATATCAGTCAACAGGCCAGAGAAAAAGTTCCCTTTATACAGTATTAGGACACACTAATGAGATATTCATGGTATTCCAAAATGCAGTTTGCAACGAAGTTAAAAACATTAAAAACAGTAAATATCTTACAATATCACCACACTTTGCAGAATTTCAACCATTATAGATATTGTACAAATCTGGTTAGTTCTTGTAAGATTTGGGGATATTTGCAATAATTTTAATCACCTATTTTTTTACGGGACTCATACCATTGGTTGGCCCAGCTTTATATCTAAATGAATCCCACTCACTATACATGCATATGTCTTTATTTTTTGTTTTGTTTAAAATATTGAAAACCAAACAGAGGGAGGAAAATGAGGAAGACCTCCAGGAATACTGCCTTGGGGAAATACATGTTTCATTATTTCAATGGTATATCAATCTAATTGGAAATTTTGACAGTTTGGGCATATATTTGTAGATTCAACAGGAAATGTTTCACAGAAAAACATATTTATATTTAAGCAAGAAAAAACTACAAAATATACTATTTAAACTGGACTAAGTAAATATTATGGTAATTGGAAAGAAGCAATAGAGAAAAGAGGTAGATTTTCAATATTTGAAGAACTTATTATATTAATTACATGGTCAGCCAGATGTTTAGACTGGATTTGATGTTTTTACCCACCTACTGAATCCTTCCTAAGGACCTCGGAGAGCAGATGTTGTTTGATGGTGTTAAAAGTATTGTTACAAGACATCAAGTAAAGCTTCCTTTTGCAATAGACTATTTAACTATTAATTTAACTATTATTAAATATTATTCTTAACAAGGTTCTCAGTTTGATTGACAGTAACATTTCGAAATGTATTATCCAGATGAAGGAGGATATTAAGAGAAAATACTTTTGACAGCAAAATTAATGTCATAAAATTTATTTTACATCAAACTATGAAACTGATAGCAATGCTTTGCTGTTTTATTTAAACATGTTTAAACAACTGATATGGGCAATCCTTGTTTAAGTTACAATCTGCCCTTGAAATTATTACTGCTGCACATTCCCCTATAATCATATGACTGCATTTTTGGGTGCTGGCAACCACTTTGCATTTACAGGCAATTGTAGTGTCCCATGATCACATGACAATTTGCATCACTTTTTGCAAGTGTCCAACTGGGGGGAAAAAACACCCATTCATGAGAATGGATTCGCTTAACAACCATGATGACTCACTTTACAAGTGTCATAAAATCAGTTGTAAAATTCAGTCAGTTCACATTGTGACCTGCCTAATAACTAATCGCTTATGACCAAAATTCCAGGTGCAATAATGATAGTTAAGTGAGAACTATCTATAACTGTTAAATTTTTATAGAACATATACCCAAGATCTCCTTATATATTTTTTACAATTATAACAGTTTTAATTTTCTTGATTGTAAATAATATAATTGGGCCTATTTGTTAAATTCAATCAAGGACTAAAATATAACAAATAGTGAATATGTAATCCTGAGACACACTCTGAGAACTATTATCTATTATCCTTGCCATCTAGCAAGTTTTCTTAGTACTAATAGTAGGTATTTGATTATTTTTCCCACACTAGTAGTGATTAGATATATCTGGGCCTTCTAAAGGACATTTAAGAGAAAGATTTAGAAATGTTCTTAATGTATTAGAATAATTGGAGCAACACAACAAAAACAAGCTACCTTGATGTTTATTAATGCAGAAAAAGCTTTTTTACAATTTAAACTTTTCTGTTTAAAATTTTGGAAGAGATGAACTTTGAACAAAAATTTATTTACATGGGTGAAAACGATGTATGCTTCATAAAAATCACAGATAATTGTGAATGAAGAATTGACCAAGTCCGTAAAATACAGAAAGGAACGAAGCAAGGATACGCACCTTCTTCTTCATTGTTATTCTTTTGTGAAGTCTGTAAACTAATGGCACTCATCAATCATTTGGTTCTAAATTTGGAGAGCCCTCTAGGAGGGATAGATGTATTAATGGAAAAACTAAGAGAATCTGGTTACGTTGGCTGGATTTAAAACACAGAAGAAATAAAGATACTGACAAAGAATATGAAGATGGAAGACCAAGTAGTCGTGAGTGGAGGTACCACATGACTACTGGAGACTGCAACTGGTCATAGATGCAAGCCGGTTGCCAACCACTGATATGCTATCATGTGACCTATACAATAATAGTTGTTAAAGACAATATGATTCCATTCTGTCTACATTTAATTCATTGTTTAAAATCTGAATTATAGTGTTGAAAAAAGTTTTGTTAATAGTTTTATATATCTCTCATAATGATATGTATATGCATGTGCGCATAAAATTAACTACACACTATTACTATACAGACACTTAATATCACAAAGTACTGAGGCATCTAATGCTAACTGTAATGTTTTTGAAATTTTAAAAAAATAAATAAGAAAATATAAAGTTTACATTAATGAAATTCATTCACAGTGGAGAATAAAAGAAGGAATCTTCTGGATAAATAATATGGAAAAGAGAATTCGGAAATTAAATAAAGCTCCTCCCAAACTCTTCCTTGGATTCAAGTATAAATCTCAAGTCAGAAGTAAGGAATATGCCTGCATTTACAGTCTCCCTATTGTATGAAAGGTACGTTCTCATCCATATAGTTGTTTCATGTATCCCACAACCTTCCACACAATCCTAACCATTGTCTGGGATACTACACATCCTCTTCATGGCCTGTTTTCCTTGTTACCGTCTGGGAGGAGGCTTCGTGGTATCCGAAGCAGAACATCCAGATTCAGTCACAGTTTTGTTCCATATTGTATTAAACTTGTGAACTCTAAAGCTTCCTCCTTTCGTTATGTATTCAAGATGGACAATGATTAATATTTATGTTATTTATATGTAAGGGTGTAGGTCTATACATATGTTTTATGTAGTATATTTAAATGTGTGTTAAATATGTGTACACTTTGAGAGCAAGCAACTAAATTTCATTTTTAATGTATGCCATTGTGCCCACAGTAAAAAAAATGACAATAAAAGTTATCTATCTATCTATAACTATCTATCTATCTATCTATCTATCTATCTATCTATCTATCTATCTATCTATCTGTCTCTCTCTCTGTCCATCCATCCATCCATCTATCTTTAGTAGATGATATAATAATCAAATTCCCAAACATCACATGGGAATAGTAAGGAATCAATAGCCCCTCTATTGCTCAGTCACAACTTTCAATATGCTACACATTAACCACATTGGTTAATAATGAAAGGAATTGAAATCCAATACTATTTAACAAGCCATAAGCTTCCTATTATCTATATAAATATTTTAATTGAAAAAATGGTCCCTAAGCAATGGTCAACTATATTAATCAATGTTAAAGCCAAATTATATAATTCTAACCACGTAACTAAGGGATTAGTTGACAATATCCAGATCACTTCTGCACTATAGTTTAAACACTTGGCTACTTTTATTATGTCACAACACTAAGAATCTAGGCTTTGGTGATCAGCAGGGCTAAGTTACAGAAATGTGGGCAAACATCAGGAACACTATCAGAATAATTCAATTCTCACAAAGAAATTCAGTCTGCATATTTTTGTCACTACAGATAATCCTCGAGTTACATCTATTTGTTCCCAAAACCACTTGTAGTTATGACTACACTGAATTTAAGGGGGACTTAAGGAATGTGTGTGTCCTCAGTCTTCTAGTCAGTGCTGCATCTCTGCAATCACATGATCACAACCTAGGAACTCAGTGCCTGGCTCACAGGTATGATGTTGCAGTGAGCCACAGCCACATGATCACAATTTCCAATATTTTCTGCTTTCCTTCTCACAAGCAAAATCAATAAGAGAAGATGGCAGGAAGTTGTGATCATATGAGGTCCTCATTTAACAAACTGCATTGTCCTCATTTAAAAATAGCAACCAGGACTGCTGAAATTGCCATTGCTAAGTAACACTGCACTTTACCACTGGGTTGTTTGGCAACAGAATTCCCAGTCCCAAGAGCTATTGTAATCTGAGGACTACCCGTACACATTTTTTTACATGCATGCACATATTTCAAATTATTTCAAATGATACTGTTGTTAACAATGTACCTACCAAAAAGGGAGGTGAAAAGGGCTCCAGTTCCAGATGCCAACATCTGCTGTAGAGGAGTGATGCCCGCCAGCTTCACAGACGAATTTTCAGACATTGTGCTGCTCACCTATACAAAATACAACATCACACCGCATTCGTGTCAGAAGCACAGAGGTACTTCAGGGTGACATCATCATTGCCTGGGGGATACCCAGTTGGGGCTCCTTTCATGTCTCCGTCAAGGAGTTGTGAAGGATGGGAGCTCATCCTTCCCCACAGCAGCACTCCACTCAGGTTTTGAATGCAGGCTTGCTAACATCCAACCCAACATCCTTACCTCATGAGCCATCATGCTCCTATAGAATACAACATCAGTGCATTATATTCTTAATGATAATGCCACTTTAAATTTGTAATCACAAAATCCTTGTGCCCACATTTTCTAACAATAAAAGCAGAATCATTTTTGGTGTGAGATGGTGCCTACAGAAGGGAAGGTGGTATGATGGATTACAGTGAAGTGGCAGTTTCCCAGGAAGGATGGAGTACATTTCAAGGGGTGGGGGGCAAGACAAGAGGCAACACAACTCAGAGCTAAATTGTAGACAGAGAATTAGGATAGCCATTCCTAGAAACAGCGCAGTCTAGCAAGATTCTGTCTATTGGATATAAGCAAATAAAGAACACGTTGGTTGAAATGTTCTATGTTCTTGGGCCTGACCTGATATTTGGAAATTCAAATATCTAAGCATCGGGATGCATTATTTAAGCCATTGACATTCAGAAAATCCTACATTAACATAGAAAGCAGGTGTGACCAAAGTTTGAGGATTCAAGATTGCCATTCCATTTTCTGACCTTCTGAGTGGTCTTAGGAAGCTATTTAGCAATTTTGCAGTATCATTTGAAAGGATGTAGCTAAACGTTTTTGGTCCTTTTTAGTGGATGCCTGAACTACCTGAAATTCTAAAAAGCACAGCTGAAATCATAGTGCTGAAATTTAATCCTTTTGCTGTCACAATATAGAGATACAATATCAGGATGCTGGAGTCGTGTGCAGTTTGTAAGATTCCCACCTCTGATGGATAATCACAACAAGGGATGAAAGAAGCAAAAACAGGAAAACAATTTATTAAATAGTCTTCTACAACCTGGGAAAAAAGCTAAAGCCTTTCTGAAAGCAAAAGACTGTACCACCAAGAGAAAAACCAGGACATGCAAGGAATGTGGGTCTCATAAAGAGTTATAGGCAATTACAATAAAATAACTATTGTATCCCATTTTGTTCTAATCAGTGTCAAAGCAATCTTGTCCATATTTATTCAAAAGAAATGTAAGAAATTTATTCAGAAGCAATGTAACTTAAATCTACAGGGTCTTGCTTCAAAATTAAATGGAGGTTGTAGCCATGATCTTCAAAAATACATTTTGCTTTACCTTGTTATGAACATGACATTTGCATTACAGTGAATGTGTTTACTCAGGGGTCCTTGGTGCTCTCTGAGCTTCGTTGTTTTCTTGTAGAATGTTTCATTACCCAAACTAAGTATCATCATCAGTGCTAGTCAGACTAGAATGGGTAATGAAACGTCTGCAACAAGCTCAGAGAGCACCAAAGACCCCCATTTTAACCCTGAGCTACAAATATTCTCCTTTATTGAAAGTATTTACTTTACTTTACAAGAATAATATAAATGGGTTCAGAAAATACTGGTGCATCCCCCTTGCACAAAAGCTTTAGATTTCAGTACAGACTTGCAGCAATCATGCGCTGGAGATATTCTTTTGAATTCATTCTCAGTTGACAGGACTATTATCTGCACAGATACAGAAATGGGAGAGGCCTCCCTTCTGAGACATTTAGCCTCTCAGGAGATGGCATAATGATGCCAGCTTAACAACGATAAGCAGCAGTGTCTGAGCAACTTGCAGAAAGCACAGGATAAAAGTGTAATACGTCACCTCACTTTATTTTAAATAAAGCTGCTCCGTTTGCCTAGCTTCCAACAATAATACTATTAGGTTATTTGGAACATCTGGTATTTTTATTTTGAATAAAAATAGCTGGATTGCAGAATAAGCCATTAAATATTTAGAAGTATGCATCAGGTGTTTGTGGCTAAAAATGCAAATAGGAGAGACAGACATGCTTAACAGTAATTCCATATAATAAGCGTGAAAACCATTTCACTAACACAGCCTGAGGTCAGTCCTTAATAGACTCTTCTATCTTTAAAGCCATTAAAACTGAGAAGCAAGTCAGCGTGGGGCAGAACACTGAATTTTGAAAAGAAAGAGATCCAGTCACAAATTCCCAATGGTAATTACAAGACTGCATTTATACTTCATTCTTGTATTTATTTCTGATGTGGCAAGGTCATCCAACCTTTACTTTGTTTTCCTCAACTGCCAGATTGTTCATTTGACTGATTATAATTCTTATCTCTTGCTATTCACATAGTGACTCTTTAAAACAGGTTATGCAATAATTTTACATACTTGTTTTTTTCTCTCTTTTTGCTAGCCTTACTGCTATTGTAACTGAACTTTACCATCATATTCTCCCATGCTAATGCAGCATGTGGGATAATTCTGCTTCAGTCTAACTTACTGCCTTAGCATGGATCCCTTTTTCCCCCTAATCTGCGTGGCACACACTTACTGTATTTATGTAGTGTTACGTAAAAGAAACATGCAACACCACCGCATTAAACCAGTTCTCCATGCATAAACAAGCAGCAATTCCATATTCAGTGCAGGTAGTCCTCAATTCATGACTGGTTGCTTAATGACTATTCAAAATTATGATGGATTCAAAAAAAAGTTACAGTACTTGTAACAGTCCTCAAACTTATGATTGGTCATCACGTGATCACATTTCAAGAGCTTGGTAAACAGCTTCCATCTTGATTCTCCTCAGATGTTAAGCCTCAATAGTCCCTATCACTTTCAGTTAGCTGTATGTTTGTGCTGAACCTTGATAACAGAATTCCAGAGAGATTAAAGTGGCATCAAGTAGCACAATCCCCACACTGCTTGTCACCCATTTCTACTGCCCATATCTAGGAAGAGGAACAAGAGGCACATGGCTTTGAGAGGTTTTCAGTGAAGTCTATCAACAAAATTGTATGTCAAAACCCAGTCCATAATAATCCTATGAGAAATTATAAAGTTTGTTGCTATAATCCCATAATAATCTATAACAGGCCTTCACAACATGTGGTCCACCAAGCAGCCCTGTGTGTCCTGTCAGCTACTTTGAATCCATTAACAAATCGACTGCCATCCAACAGTGCCTTTAGGAAGGATTTGCTGCTGCCTACTTATTCACAGCCATCTCCTATGAGTCACCAAGCTCCACTGCTGCTGCTGCTGCACCAGGCCACTAGCTGACCAGCACACCAACTACTCCTCTGTGGCCTGTGATTATTTCTAAGATATCAATGGGCTTTCCCCATTGCATGCATGGTCCATAATATAGATTTCCAAGTATTATTTTAACCATTTAGTTGTGTCTGACCTTTGGTGATTTTATAGACAAGTGCCCTCTTCATGTTACCCTTTCAAGCACAACTTATTTCAATTGTTGGATGTTCAACTTTGGATTTTCAAGTATAATATACTAATTGCTTATGCTTCAGTTGACAAACTTTCATGATACGTTTCTTGGTTTAGCATGCTGCAGAACCCAAACCCCATAAACAAACATGGTTTAACATAAACCAAGTTTCTGCATAGAAATAAATTCATTGAGAAGAACAGGTTGGGCTGATTGTCATATAACTGACTTAGATAGCTTTAACTTTCATCATTTAATCTCTCTTCTGCTGCAATCTGCTAGCAAACAAAAAAACAAAAAACAAATTTCCTGTTTTTTATTGACTACAAACAGGCAAAGTGGTTAACTACTTTTCAGCATAAAGGAATGATAATGACAACTTGCATAAAAGACTGCATATCAGGCAAAAATGTATATATATATAATCTCCATATTAAAATGCGTATTGATATATATCATTAAATGGGTATGGCTGTCATAAACTAAACTATGGATTGTTAATTATGATTAACTGAACAAACACCATGGATTGGATTCATATAACATGCTAACTCATATTCCATGGTTTATAGCCATAATGACTGGATTTACTCAATGTGATAAAATCATAAATTATGGCTTAGTAAAACCTATTGCTGACAGAAACTGCTTACAACTATACTCTAATATATGGTTTTCTTTTTCTATATAGTAAGGTAAATTTATATTTTTGGACAGAAGCTCCAACTCAATTGGTAAAAAAATATTTAAACCCAACATTGATCAACTATGCCAAAGACAATGTAGAGTTGTATTACACTATTACTCCCTGAGTAAGAGTGGTTATGCCACCTGTGCTCTAGTTACCCTCCCCTCCAAGAAAAACTTGAAAGAGTAGCTATGAGATGAATGAAAGAGGCCTTCTGATCAAAATCCTCGATATAGTGATCAAACTCCATTTCTCTAGCTTTTCTAGGAAAAACTACGATAATTAAAGCCAAAGTCAAAAATTAATTCGGCATGACCTAGTGCTTTAATAGCTAAACTTGTTTTCACCTGGAATTCCAGGTTGCATAAACAAGTAGAGAAAGGGGGAAAGGTAATAGTTCATATTTGCTTTACTTAAAATAAGACCTCTTCATATCACAATACATTCCAAATTTCAGTCAGATTTCTTGAGGCTGGGCCAGCAATAAAATTTCATGGACCTATCCTAAAGAATAAACAGTTAGGCTTGGAAGTTTGCAAACACGTATCGAGTTATTTAAAAATGCAACTAGAGTTTGTTCTTCATATATATTTACAAATACTCCCACTCCAGTCCCTTCTAACATGCAAATACTCTTTTTCAAGCAAGTTTCTTCAGGAAAAGCTTTTGTACTACTTCAGAGTTATCTCTATAATTCTTAATAATTGCATGAAAATTAGCAATCTGGAAAGAAAAATTTTAGAAATCATTTGTAATAAAAAGTATATGAATATATTATTCAAAACAATTAAACATTTATTGTATGGTCATGGTTCAAGGTCTAATTGTGCACAGACTGATCTTTCCCTCCTTCTCTTACTGGCATCCTAGCTTCTATTCCAACTAAAGCATATTTCTGTGGTCTTGACCTCCAAATATCTTGTGATACGATCACATATATATCACTGTCAGCTTTAAAGTCATACATTTCATTCTTGGTTATAAAAGTCAAGGTCATACATCAATATCGCAGAACAGGAATGCAGTCAGATGCTCTTCCCAATTCTAGACACTTATATCTTAATTTTTACTTTGTATATCACATATATATATATTTCTTAGATGATATATTGCTCCTCTTTTCTTTTGCATCAGAATAGGTGTGGCAAATATACTGTAAGTTATCCTTTGCTAGCTGGTCTCCTCCAGATTAGTTAATCTACAACTTTACCACATATGGAGGGTATTGGTTGATAAAGTGAATTTAATTATGACCACTTCATGCTCATAAGTGTTTGCCTTCTTGCAAAGGATGCTGGCTATTTTTATGCATGAATAACAGAATAACAGATTTGAAAAGGACTGTGGAGATATTTTAGTCCAACCCCCTTCACAAGCGGGAAGAATGGGTCACGTGGAAGCTGTGCCCACCCGATTGCCGGCAATGGCAAAACTGGCCCAATACGTTGCGCGATGTCACGTGACTTCGCGAGATTGACATGCCTGCTATACCATATCAGGCAAAGAAAAGAATGTTTTAAAAGCCTGCATTAGATAGCCAATGCAATGATTTTAGTGGAGAGAAATCCACTTGAATATCAACAAAGTATCACATAAGTATATTAATTGCCTTGCAGGGAGAGCCAACCAACCTAGAAATAAGAAGAAATTTCTTGACAGAATATTTGATCAGTGGAACGGCTTCCCTTCAGAAGTTGTGGGTGCTCCATCACTTTCAAGAACAGATTGGACAATCATCTGTCTGAAATGATCTAGGACTGTGGTGGCGAACCTTTGGCACGCGTGCCACAGGTGGCACGTAGAGCCCTCTCTGTGGGCACACCCGCCATCGCCCCAGTCCTAGGCCTTCAGCTGAGTTTTATAAAACCTTCTCGCTTTAGGCCTCCGTGCCCGTGTGCAAACAAAAAGATTCAATCAATCAATTTCAACTTCTCGCGGGGAAAAAAAAAGATCTCACAAAGTTGGAATGATTGATTGAACTTTTTAGTCCCATCCAGTCTGCCGTTACCATGGCAGCCATGCCCACCCAATTGGTCACACCCACCCAATTGGCCACACTCACCCAATGGGCCACACTCAACAAATGGGCCATGCCCACCTGGCACCCAACCATACATAAGTGGGTTTTGGGTTGTAGTTTGGGTACTCGATCTCTAAAAGGTTCGCTATCACTGATCTAGGATCTCCTGCTTGAACAGGGGATTGGACTATAAGACCTCCATGGTCCTTTCGAACTCTTGTTATTCTATTATTCTGCTGTATCCTGAAACTTGCTTCAGCATCTACTTTTACAAAGGTGGTGGTGGGGGAAATCCTTCAATCCTTATTTTTTTAAGGGGCAAGGGTCCAAAACTGCTAAGGAGACTAACAGAAAAAACAATGCCCTTTCTTTACCATTTTGTAACCAAGCATCTACCGTAGTCTTAAAAATTCCCAATAATTTTCATAATTCCAGACAAAATGCTGAGAGCACTTTGAGAGGGTATTCAACTGGGGGAAATTGCTTTAGATCGGGTATAATTTAGCTTTTTTAGAAGGTATGAGACGCAAAAGGGCATTTTTTTCTTTTTTTAAGTATATGCTGAAAGACAGACATGCACCTACTGTTTAGGCTAAACTATTGGTCACTGTTGCATCATACCATCTTGCATACAAGTTCAAGAATGGCTATTAATTGTAACTGTTCAATTAATTACTTCGGGTTAGTAGCAGCATATCCTGAATTCCAGGTGCTGGAGACGAACACTGAAGGTAGGTTGTTACCTTTTATACCTCACTTGCAGGCTTCCTGAAGACATTTATCACTCTAGAAAACTGGATTTATAACCAACAGGGCTCTCCTCCGGTCCCCAGGACAGGAGCACGGCAAGTACTCTACCCCAATATAAATTACACACTGTGCCCCCCGCCCAATCTTCACGTTTCGGTCTTGCCTCAGACGATCTCCGCTCAAGGCCCGATGACAGGCTTCTTCGCGCTCAAGGCCCTTGACCCACCTGCGCGCCCCCCCCCTCACCTCCTCACTCTAGCCATAAGCACGCTTGCTACTTCTGCGCCCGATGCATCCATAAATACATTCACGAGGTGAGGCGTCCGGATTTCCCGAAACACGCTAGCACGAGCGCAGCCACCCGAATCTCCGGGATTGGAGAAGCAGCGGCGGCGTCATCGAGAAGCGCGCGCGGCCGTCGGAGAGACCTGCGCAGCGCTTTCCCTGGCAGACTCTTGGGGAGGCAGCCTGCGGTTTCCTGATTGGTTAGGTGAAAGGCGGGCGCATTGGGCTAAGAGCACCAGAGAGGCTCATGCCTTTGCTCAAGCGCAGGCGCGCGCAATTCTCTTTAATTCTTTCTTATTTTTTTGCTTGCGTCGGCGCGGAAGAATTCATTTTGTAAGCTTTGATTGCGAGGAGTGGTTTCTTGTAGGGAGACGTTTGACTTCCTACTACCACTGAAGAACTAGCTGGCAATCTTTTCTTTTTAATTATGTACACATATGTGTGAAATAAAAATATATTGTTTTTATATTTGTAAGTGTTTCAATAGTTGTGATATTTTTTGACTATTGATTGCACACTGCTTTTTTTGTTAAAAAAAAAAAAAAGTGCCGGAACTCACACATGTCATATAATCCACCTTGCCTACCCTACAAGGTTCCATCCAAAAAAGATGCGGGAACTCCGTTCTGAGCATTCTATGACAAAAAAAGCCCTCACCAAGAGTGATTTCAGTGAGATGGGCAGCTATATATCTGTTAAACAAATCTAGGGCAGTGATGCCAAACCTTTTAGAGACTGCCCAAACTGCAACCCAAAATCCACTTATTGTTGGGTGCCAGGTGGGCGTGACCCACTGGATGGGCATGACTGTGGTGGTCATGGCAGACTGGGTGGGTGTGGCCAAGGTAGGTGTGGTCACCTTGATGTTGCTCATGGGGAGGGATGGCTGTGGGGGCTAGGTGGTGTTAGGGGAGATCCAGGGGGGTCTCTGGCAGATGGGGTGGTGGGTAAGACGATTGTCCTGTGGGGTGAGGTGAGGCAGGGTGGGAGTGCCATTGTCACAGGGCAAGGCGAGGCAGGGGCCAGGGCAGCTGCTGCCTGACACCATCGGCCCCCGCACACAGAGGCCAGCGAGCGCATGGGGGCTGACTGTCTGTCAGTAGCCACAGCCTGCCAGCCTCTCGAACAGCACACTCTGGGGCTCTGCAGCCTGCCACCAACAGTTCAGAGAAGCCGCCTTTGAGCTGGACGGCCGGCTGACAGCTGAGCAGGCAATGAAGTGGGTTGTGCCCGGGAAAAGGAGAGCATGCGAGGCCAGGAGGGATGGGATGGGGAGGAGGGAAATCAGCCATGCTGGGATGCATCCTGCCACATGGGACCTCGGCGAGTTAGCAGGCAGCTGGTTGAAGAGGGATAGTTGCCATCTCCGGGGCATGGCCCACAGGCCCACAAAGTGCCGCCTCTGGTATGCGTGCCACAGGTTCGCTACCACTGATCTAAATCATCCAGTTGGTTTATTGGCCTGTAAACTCTTGATTCCCCAAGAAACCAGAGTTTCTATAGAAACTGATATTACACAAATACTGATTGGGACAGAATCCTGATTATGAAATCAACATTGGTTAATAAAGCAAAGATGGTTTCATAACAAGCCCTCCTTGAAAGGGTCCCATTTGGGCCGAGATTATGGCTGAATAGCTTTCAGTCTTTTTGATGTAATCCATATTAACAAAAATTGTCATTTGTGAATTTCTTACTACATTTTTATCCTCTCTCATCTTAAAACATGGCTGCTGCAGGGGATACTGTAGGCTGGGTTTGACGTGTGCATCAACCTAAATATGTTCATGCTGGGCAACTCGGTGGCGATTGTTTTGTTCCTGGCTGAATTTCCAAGGGGCCACTGCACTAGTGGTCCATGTGACTGGCATTAACACCACTTTCCTGTTGACTTGTGATTGAGCACCAGGCAGGTAAATTGGATAAGCCATCCAAACCTGCTTCTTAAGTTGTGCTTATGTTGTTTACTTGGACAGTTTTTGCAGAAATATTGAGGCTAGTAAATGTGCTTCCTATTTCTGTTTCATTATTCAGAATATTTGGTGACAGTTGTCAACCCCTAGAGTTTGCCCCTGAACTCCTCCTTACTCAACTACAGTTTAGAATTTAATGTAACTGTTCTTTCCTTCTGAACTAAGTTTGCAATGGAAAAAAATCATTTGTCCTGAAATGAAGGTGGTTGTTTGGATGGCTCAACGAGCTGCTGCTGGTGGTTTCGGGAGAGGTGTATATCCCAGATGAAAGCAGCTATGCTTACAGCCAGCTCCAATTTTAACCACATTATTATTCAAAACAAAATCAGAGGCTCTTATTCAAAAGATATGAGGTATAAATGGTTGCCTTTGCCACCATTTGTACTGCATAGAGGATGTTGGAACTGAGTTATTACTGGGTAATCTAATGTGCCTAGTGTAACCTGGTGTTTTTTTTATATATATATATAAGGGGATAGAAGAGGAAGAAGTGACATTGAAGAAGTGATATTTCTTTGTCAAAGAATACCTGGCATATAAGAAGAAGGTCCTATTTTGCACATCAGACGTCTTCACTGTCTTTGGAGCTTTTCTACAAGCAATTTCAAGAACTGGTCCTCTGGAGGAAAGCCACTCAGTTTCATAATAGTGTGGATTCAGAAGGCACAGCAACTAATGAATGTAGATTGACCACCCTTCTTTTTACTCAGATAACTGGTCTGTTCATCAGTGGTGAACCTGTTATGAAAGAAACATTCAATAAAAATCATATGAGGTATTCCAGAAATGGCAGCTGCTAAAAATAACTTTACCAGTTGCTACATGTTTTTACACAGTCAGACAAGTTGGAGATTAAATAAGTAAATAATTTAAAGAATTTGAGTGATTATTTTAATAAAATCTAACAACTACAAGGAGGGATGTGAGGGTATTTGAATACCTCAGAAATCTAAACTGCTCTTCCCAACACAACCATGCATTGAAGCTACCGGTCTAATTGGGTTTGCACATGAAATAGGTAAATTAAATTGATTGAACATGATTTGGAAATGCACATACCTCTCTATAGAAAGCCTCCCAGCTGACGATGCATACTTTAGTAGAGCAAAAGCCATGAGGTCAAAGGAACTGCCTGCAGAGCTCAGAGACAGGAGTATTGCAAGGCACAGATCTGGCGAAGGCTACAATAATTTTTTTGCTGCACTGAAGGTTCCTAAAAGCACAATGGCCTCCATAATTCTTAAATGGAAGAAGTTTGACACAACCAAGAGCTGGTCAACTGGTTAAATTGAACAATCTGGGGAGAAGGGCCTTAGCAAGAGAGGTGATCAAGAACCCAATGATCACTCTGAGTTTCAGGGATCCGGTGTGGAGATGGGACAACCATCACTACAGCCCTCCACCAATCTAAGATGTATGGCAGATTGGCTAGACAGAAGCCTCAGTGCAAAACACATGAAAGCCCACTTGCAGTTTGGAAAAAAAACACCTGAAGGATTCTCAGACTGTGAGAAACAAGATTTTCTGATCTGATGAAACTAAAATTGAGCTATTTGGCCTCAACACTAAACATTATGTCTAGAGCAGGCATGTCAAACTTGCACTGTCACGTGATGTCACGCGATGTATTGCGACTTTTCCGGCAATGGGGTGGGTGCAGTTTCGGTGTGATGCATCCAGCCCTTGGGCCAGCAGTTTGACATGCCTGGTCTAGAGGAAACTAGGCACCACTTATCACCTGCCCTATACCATCCCAATAGTGAAGCATGAGGGCCAAGAGAGGAAAATTCATAGAATGCATATAGTAGTTAAACTGTGGAAATTGCTGCCACTTTGAATGGTTTTAAAAAAGGACTGGACAAATTCATGCATAGTATAATTAGGTTATCAATGGTTACTGAGGGTTGTGTATTTTTTTTCTGAATACCTTAAACAGTGAATGCTAGGATGTGAATGTGGGGGGGAACTATTGCCCACATCGCCAGGCTTATGAGCTTCCCAAAGGCATCCAGCATTGTAAATGCAGAATGCTGCTCCAGATGGGACTATGACTTGATCCAACAGAACCATTATGTTTTTAAGTAGCCTATACAAATATCTTAACATGATGAAAGCCACAGCTTTGCCATTTTAATGACTTATATACACATTCCTTTCTCCACTCAATTCTTCCTTCAGTCTAGCCCAGCATCTTTCAGCCTGGAAACTTTAAGACGTGTGGACATCAGTTCCCACAAAGCCTGGAGGTCTGTGGATGCTGAAATCCCCACATCTTAAGGTTGCCAACACTGAGAAACGTTGGTGTAATTCACAGATTCTAATACTCCAATAAAGGATAGTGTAAATAAAAACTAATGTGAAAGAAAGGCAAAGAAACAATGCATCCCTTTATGGGACATCCCACTCACCCCATTCTTTTGAATTAGCTCTTTCTTTAGCAAGTGTACTTTTTTTTAACTTCTCTCAGATTCCTAAACAAGAGCTCTAGTCTTCCATCTGAAATAGTTCAATCTTGTAATTCTTTTCACAAAAGTCTGCTCTTCCATTAATTGTTAACTTCCCCCATTTCTCTTTGCTCTATACATTGTATAAATAGTCCTCGACTTATGACCAATTGCTTAGTGACCTTTTGAAGCTATGACCTACCGGAAAAAGGGGACTCACGACCCAGATCTGAAGCTCTGACAATTTTACCCTTCACAGTTACGTGACTGCAGTTTGAGCGCACAGCAGGAGGGCCACATTTATGACCATTTGCAGCATTCTATGGTTTCATCGTGTTTTATGATGGTTTTGTGAAAACCAACACTTATTTTCAGTTTTCATAAAAATCATGCCACAGTGAACAATGGGTTCGCCTAACAAACATTGTAAAATCAGATCAGTCATGTGATCATCCATTTTATAACCATTACAATTTACAACAATAATGGGCTGTCTCCATTATGATTGTAATTTGAGTACTATCTTACTATGCTATGGATCCTTTATACAGGCTTTGGGGAAGAATAATTATACAATACATGGTTTGCTTTATTTGGCTTAACATGTGAACACAAATAAACCCAACTACAATGGCTCATAAATCTTGTCTTATGCCTTAACTTGATGTGTAAAGTCATCAATTGTAGCTTATTAAACAAATCATGGCTTACCAATATGGTGCACCCAGTCAAATATAGAAACAAATGTTGTAGTTAGTGTAAAAGGCTTCTCTGTTGGCTGTTTTCAGTCTCTTCAATCATCCAGGCCCCTATTATTGAGCATTAATAGAAAAGAATTGTTGAGAAAATCTTGTTACACACATAAAATGCTGAGGCAAGAACCTGGACAATTACTCCCATTATTCTGAGATTCTTAATTTTTGTTTTTCCTTAATATTACCCTAGAGCTCATCCAACCCAGGAGGATTATAAAAACATCAATTGTGAGGTTAGTTGTCTAGCTGGCTGCTATGGTGACAGGGGCCTTACTAATATCTTAGGCAGACAATCTGTCAGACTCATTGTGGAACCTTAAGGGAGTCACTTAACCCATTGTTTGTCCATCTGTACAATGGGTAGAGTGTTTTTTTTTCCTGGACATAAAGTCAGGGCTGTGTTTTATAATGAACAGGTCTTCCTACTAAACTGAAAGCCATAGGGATGAATGCTTTTGCCTACAGATAATAACAACCAGGTGTTACATATCTACAGAGTGGGACCCAACTTGTCAACTTGCTTTGTAAGATTTATAGGCCTGTATTCTGTCTTGGAAGAAAATTGTACCTCAAGAGAGTTTAAATGATATATCCACAGAAAATTTATCAGAATAACCTTTTGTAAGGTAAGCCAAGCTCCTTCAAACTGAGCTCATCCCTACTGACTTTATGGAGATGCCCATTTTCATGATTTGTTTTTCAATGTTAGTGCTTCTTTGTTTTCAAATACTGTTTTTCAGTCTAGCCTATGGCTTTGGTAATCCTAACAATCTTCCACCTAAATGTTTACCAGACTCAATTCTGTTTAGCTTTGAGGTTCAAACAAGATAAATTGGAATAATATTGATATGCATGCATAGTTGTTCAACCATGCAAATAGCTACCAAAAAGCAAATGCTAATTAATTCATAATACCTTCTTTTTTGGCCTCAGTGAAGCATTAAAGGGGTTATTGCAGTGGTGGGATTCAGCCGTTTGCACCACTTCGGCAGAACCGGTAGCTAATATTTTGTTGCCCAGGCCCAGAATGGACTTCCGGAAGCAGCATCCACACAGAGAACCAGTTGTTTACATATTTCAATCCCACCACTGGGTTGTTGACCAGTGTTTCTCAATCTTGGTAGCTTTAAGATGGATGGATTTCAATTATTTTGTTGATTTGGATTTCATTGACATGTACATGTGAATATGGTACATTTGCCAAGTATAGCATATCAATATATAAAATGTTGCTAGTAAATTATTCACAGAAAAGTATAATATTAAAGGAGCTTTTAAGAAAAAAATAGAATTTACAAATATATATTTTGGAATTGTAAGTTTAGCAGTGATCAGCCGTATTTGTTTCATATATTAAGATTGCCTTATGAAGTAGTTACATATTGTTCATACTATCACAACAGCTCTATTATGCCTGATAAATATTTGCTGCTGAAAAAACACAAATAGTGAAAAAAAAGATGCAGCTGACGAAATAAAATAATATTCCACTTACCATTCACAAAATGTAATTTTAAGGTCTATGCCTAAAGCTTTCATTTAACTGAAATTGTTACTTTTGGGTTCTCAACAAGCAGAGGGATGTTAATTCTATCTAAGTGACGAGAAATATCTATTGAAAGGAAGGAGAAATTGACCTGTTTTTTATTTACAGCTGCTGAAATATAAACATTCTATGGTGGATTATAAACAAAATAAACCCCATGAAATTCAAAAGAAAATACAATGATATCCTCAAACATATTATAGAATGCATAGGGAATAGAATCTAAACTATATCAGTACATCCATTTCATGCAAGGAATTAGAATTATCTTATAAAATACTGTGGGCTTACAATCCTAGCATGCTAAGATAAGAAGGAATGTATTTGCCTGGGGCTAAAAACTGTAACTATCTGAAGATGGGCAAGGCTCCTTTTGAAGGGCATTCCAGTAGAGAACCCCATTAAGAAGACTTGGGTCTACGGGCTAATTCATGGAGACTCCATGAACTGAAATTTTTCTTTTTTTAAAATCATTTATTTGATGATATAGCCTAGCTGGATAATGAAATGTTACTGATGATGTTATCTAGTTGAATAATGAAACATCTGCAAGCAATCAAACTTAGCACTAAAAACTCCATAGTTAATCTCTGAGCTATAGAGATTCTCTGCTGATTATTTAAAACAAAGATATAATTCTAAAAGTGATAATAAGTGAAGAAAGAAAATTTCTGCAGTTATATAATTATAGATAGTCCTCAAGTTACGAATATAGTGGAGCCTGCCTATTCCATTTGTAACTCAAAAACTCGTAGGAATGAATCTCGTATCTCAAATGAGATCACTTCCTGCTCGTTGAAATGCACACGGCTCATTAAATGAACATGAGGTATCTCGGGGAAGACCATGGAGGGCCTAGTGATGGAACAGACCCCCAAAAACTTCCTGACCAATTAAGATACTGCATCCTTCCCCCTCCATTCATACCACGCTGGACTCACCTTGAAAAGATCCATCTCCTCTCTGCTGCGGTTCCTGCTGCCGCCCGGATCTGAGGCTGGGGGACACTTTTGCTGCATCTGAAGATTGGATCCAGGCATCAGAGGCCTTTTCTAGGCCACTACCGCCTGGAAGTGAGGCTGGGGGAAGCTTCTGCGGCCTTCTGGGGGCCCAATTCATGCATTGGAGGCCATTTCCAGGCCACTGGCGCCCAGAAATGAGGCCAGGGGGAAGCTTCCACAGCCTCTGGAGGCTGGATCTGGATGCTGGAGATCTTTTCCAGGCCACTGCCACCTGGATCTGAGGCCAGGGGACACTTCTGTGGCCCTCTGGAGGCCTATTTCTGGGCAGCAGCAGCCTGAAAAAGGCTTCCGGCACCTGGATCAGACCCCCGGATGCAGCCTCCAGAGGCATGCGGAAGCGTTCCCCGGCTTCGGTTCCGTTCTCTGTTGCAACGAACAGAGGCCTAAAGTACCATGAGATCTCACGCCACTGAACTCACATGATCTTGCATTACTTTAGGCCTCCATTCTCTACAAATGCACCAAAGGCCTGGAGCAGCCAAGAAATCGAAGGATATCGATTTTCACAGAGTGAGTATTGAAGGACTAGCGCTTAGGGAGACCCAGGGCAGGGCTGGGGAGGGAGAGAATAACCAGGGTGAATGTTGCAGTGCCACTGCAATCGCTCATAAGGGTGAATGACTGCTGTGCCACCTTAATATTCATAATTTTGGGATTTGCTCATAAGCATTAGAGGGTGCTTATCAGATAACTTCGAACATTCACTGAGGGAATGCTTACAACTCAGGGATTACCTGTAATGCTCAATAATACTAATAACAGATAATGGTACCAGACAAAGTAAATAGAAATGCTAATTTATTTATTTACTCGGGGACTCTGGGTGGCTTGCAATTAAAAAAAATACAATAGAATTAAAAATAGTAAAAACATTTTAAAACAATAGAAACAGTAAAAATATAAAGACATCCAGATTAACTAAACTTTAGTTTTGATACACACACACACACACACACACACACACACATTTAAATTGTTTAAACTTAATTTTTTAAATTTAACATTTTAAATATATTAAAGTTTATTAATATAAATTTAGAAATCATATTCTAAATGTTTATATTTGCTTTGAAGTGTGATGTATAGATGTAAGGTACATGGGAGCCATTTTTCCTATTGGATAGCAATCTTTAGGATCATTTTTATACTTCCTTTTTTTTGCTAGCACTCTGAAATAGACCTTCTTAGTGGATCTGTGAGGAGGGATAAATGATGGTACAAAATTGTGGTTTTGGGAAAGAGTGAACATAGACTTAAAATTCAAGAACAAAGTGAGATCATACTGATTGAAGAACTTGTTTAGAGTACCAGGCTTGAATCTGTAATTCATATATGCAAAAAAAATATTTTTAAAAATATATGTTTTTTATTGTTGACCTAACAAAATGTAAAGGGGAAAAACCTTTCTATTAACACATTCTACTCTTCCTTTCCATCTCTTCCCCAACCACTGATCTCAATGTATGCTTTACATTAACTAGAAGATTTTTACTAGTTTCTTTTTTCTTTTATTATTTTCATTAATTGCATACATTTTTCCTAAATGTGTATTCCAAATGTCTAAATTTGCCCTGTTGTATAATCTGTAGTATATATGGGAGCCATTCTCACTTATGTTTCGTTAGACTTTTATTATGGATACAAACTTCAAATTTAGCATTGCTGCATATTCTGTCTTCATTTGAAATAAGAAAACTTTAGTACAAGATTTTTACATAAGTTTTAAAATAACTACAATAATAAAGAAAAAGAACAAGAAAATAAAATAAAAAGATAATAAAAGAGAATGAAAAAGAAAAGATATCTTAAGAAAAGACTTCCAATCTTATCTGTAGCAGTTACAAAATAATAATTGGTATTTCTACCCTCCCAAATTACATATCATTATTCTCCTGTTTCCATAAACCAGATATTTTTTAATTAATGAATCCCCAAATCCCCAATTCATTTTTATCCATTTTTAGCAAAAAGTCCATAAAGGGTTTCTGGTCTTTTGTATAAATAATTGTAGTTCTCTCCTTAAGCAAGTCAGTTTAACCATTTCTGCAAAGTCAGGTATTTTCGCAACCTATTCCTTCAATACGGGTAGAATGTTTCTATATTCTTCCATTTGTACATATAACAGCCTCACTGCAGTTACCATATTCTTTGCTGCATATTCTTCAATTTTGATCCCCCAACCTGATGTTGTTAACAAAATTCCTCTTTTCTAATGTTCTTATAACTGATGGCACATATCTTAATAGTGGTATCTTAACAAAATAACAGAGATGGAAGGGATCTTGGAGGTCTTCAACTCTCTCAATGTGCTTAAGCATCACATATAATAAAATGTTCCTTTTTATGGCATTTCCAAAATTTATTGTTAAATGATTTGTCTATCTTGATCATTACTCATAGAATTATGCATCATCTACAAAACTGTACATGATTTCTTCCAAATTATAAAGAGCAGCAAATGTTTTTGATTTTCCAATAGCTCTTCCCATTGATGTACTGTGATAATTTCTTTGAACTTTTGCTTTTAATTTCTCATTCAATTCTTAATTTGTTCCATCTCTGTATTGTACAATTTAAAATACATTTTAAGAGGTGATGTTGGCTCTGTATTAAGTGTTTTAAATTCTTTGATCCAAAGTCTACTCATTCCTGAAATCACTTTTTATTCTTCCAGCAGTTTGTAAGTACATCAACTATAGCAAATTCTTAGCTTTATTAAGCAATTTTTGCTGGGTCTTTAGTTAGTTTCCTGAGTCAGTTAATCAAACCTCTCTCAAACTTCCTTCCTTTTTAGCAGCCTTATTTTAAAAGAGGAAAACAAACTTTTTTGTTTAAAATGATTGAAAGTAAGGAAGTCTTGGTGATCTACTGAAAATTTTCCAAAGGCTTCTGATTTCATATCATATCCATTAAACATGACATGGTACAGGTCTAGTGTTATTTTTTATATAAATACATAACTATAATTTATATTCTTGTTAAATTTAATTATTTGGGCATAATTTATTTGTTCTCTGAAGCTATGTGTGTGGGTATGTGTTAACCTAAAGTTAATTTCTTCTTTGGTCCTCCACAGAAATGGGAGTGCAAAGTGATTAGAAAATAAGTATTCTCTTTATTGCTCTCATTTTTTTTTTGCAGGGATAAAATAAGGATATCAAAATGGAAATAAAAACAAAACCAGTGCTGGCTAGGCATTTGCAAAGACACTAGCAGTCTGTAATGTTGTCACTGCAGACATAGGCCAGCTTCATATATCATTCTGAACATACTTCATTCTGGTTTAAAATGGTATATGAATCCAGACAATTATGCTTTAATTGTTATTCATTTCTCTGAAGTGGGAAGAATATGGCATTGTTATAATGGTGTCAGGCTGGCATAAAGATTCAGATTCTAATTGGATCATTTAGTTAACTATAAGAATACCAGCTGTAGTCTCTCAGTATTCTGCTGCAGGCTTTTAAAGGCATCAAGAGAATCTTTACTTCCTTGAAGGTTAATGTAGAGAAAAGGCTAACCGATTTGATTCTCTTTCTTCAAACTGTTGCAGCTTTGAGAGGAGAATTAATCTTTGCCAATTTACTATTTGCTTTCAAAAGATGGCACAAATTATGAAAACACTTTCTTACTATTCTGACACAAACTTAAGTGTTCTCTTTTAAATCCAGTCAGATAGTTAACTCAAAAGAAACGATCTTATAATAAACAAAATATATTTTAATGAGAAAGATTACTTGCATTCACGTTGTGATTGGTGCTGCTGGAAATACATCTTTGTTCATCTTTTAGATCATCCCTTTAGGTAAGAAAGTGTTATTGCTCTTCATACCATCTTTATGCTTATAGTGTGACCTTCCATGGCCCATGCTTCTTACAGACAAAGAGATTCCCATGTGGCTTGTGTCCAGGAAGTCTCCCAATGACCTTTGGAACTCCTCCTACTGACCCATCCACATACCTAGCATTTAACCCAATAACTGCCAGACACTCCAACATAGAACTATATGGTGCATAGAGCTATATGGCCCGTAGAGCTATATGGGCCAGAATACTCAGCCTAGCCAGATTTATAGGATTGTTCTTGAGAGGTTAGAAAGGTAACATCGCTAGTACCCTGTTGAGCTTCTAGAGCAGCGGTTCCCAACCTTTTCTATACCTCGTACCCCTAGAACGCTTCTGATATATTTTCACACTCCTTACAAAAGTTTGAAATAATGGCAATGAATTATGCATATATGCTATAATTTTGAAACGTCTAAACCCAAGTTTTGGCACCCCCTTGAATATTGTCTCGCATCCCCAGGGGGTGCGAGCCCCTGCAGTTGGGAACCCCTGTTCTAAAGCAAGGGTTTCCAAACCCCGCACCATGTATCAATACTGGGCTATGGCCTTTTAAGAACTGGGCTACACAGCTGGAGGTGAGCAGCATCCAAGCAAGCAAAACTTTATCTGTATTGGCAGCCACTCCCCAGTGCTAGCATCACTGCCTCAGTTCCACTTCAGATCATCAGGCATTAGATTTTCATAGGAGCTCTACTGATAGGGTTTGTGCTCCTATGAGAATCTAATGTGTGATGATCTGAAGTGGAACTGAGGCGGTGATGCCTATCTGGGGAGCGGCTGCAAATACAAATGAAGCTTATTGCGCATGCGAGGGATCTAGGTTGGCACTCCTCCTCTCCCCCCTGAGTCCATGGAAAAATTGTGTTCCACAAAAACAGTCCCTGATGCCAAAAATGTTGGGGACTACTGTTCTAGAAGCAAGATATGACATCAAATATTTATTTTATTTATATTAGCTGCTCAATTTGTGGATTTGGATTTACTTCTATTGCTGTAATAATAATAGTAATGTTTACTCCAAAGATGTGATTACCTTTAATAAAGAATTCATCTGAACCAACAAGCTATCTAACACTGTTTTAAAATTTAAAAATGCAAATAAACTAGTATTCAGTAATGATAGAGTTATTCTTATTTCTGAGCAATCGGGCATTTCTTGTTATTTAAATGTAATTATGTATTGTAATGTGTGGTTGCATAGTTGGCTAGATGTTAAGACTAGATTTGGCATTTTTAGCTACCTTTTGAGTCCTTTCCAAGGATAGGAAGATGTGGTTTGATGATGGTTTGATAAAGAAATTGTCACATTACATAAATTGTTCCAAGTAAAGTTGCCTTTTGATGGTGATTATGTTAATGCCAATGGTATTTAAGCGGTGTTCCAGATGTTTTGAGGTTGCATCCAGAACCTATTACTATTGGTACTATATTTGCTTTCTTTTGCCACAGTCATTCTACTTCTATTTTAAGGTCTTTGTATTTCGCCAGTTCTTCTATTCTTCTATTCTGCTGTCTCCAAGTACTACAACATCTAATAATAATAATAAAAAAATTGGGAGGGACCTTAGAGGTCATCAAGTCCAACCCCCTGCTCAGGCAGGAAACCCTATACCATTTCAGACAAACGGCTGTCCAGTCTCTTCTTAAAAACTTCCAGTGTTGGAGCATTCACCACCTCTGGAGGCAGGTTATTCCATGGGTTAATTATTCTAACTGTCAGGAAGTTTCTCCTTAGTTCTAGGTTGCTTCTCTCCTTGATCAGTTTCCATCCATTGCTTCTTGTCCTGTCTTCAGGCGTCTTGGAGTATAGCTTGACTCCCTCTTCTTTGTGGTAGCCCCCGAGATATTGGAACACTGCTATCATGTCCCCCTTCGTACTTCTCTTTGTTAAACTAGACATACCCAATTCCAGCAACCATTCCTTATATGTTTTAGCCTCCAGTCCCCTAATCCAGGGCTTTTCAACCAGTGGTACGCGTATCACCTGTGGTACATTGGCACCTGGCAGGTGGTACGCGACCATCCTAGAAAAGTGATAGCGCAGGAGGGGAATGAGCTGAACTGGTGGCAGCACCACACAAGCCTGAGCAAGAGATGGCTGGAGCTGCAGGGCTGTCAGGGCTCAGTGGAAGCTCCAGGATCAACACCAGGCTCCAGCTAGAGCTCAGAGCTGATCCTGCCGCTTCTGCTGAGCCCAGAAGAAGCGCCGATCAGCTGGAATGTTGCAGCATCTCCAGATCTTGTGATTTACATTCAGATGCTTGGCAACTGATTCATATTTATGGCAGTCACAGTGTCCCAGGGTCAACCTGCTGCAACCACCCAGAAGATGGGGGGAATAAAAACCAAACACCTCTCCACCCCACCCCTGCTACCAATCCTCACCAGAAATGCTCACAACAATGAAAACCTCAGACAGGAGGAAGACCGTGGCTGGGCAGGCAGTTGTGGCTTGGGGGGCACTTTTTTCAGTGCCATTGTAACTTTGAACAGTCACTAAACCAGTGGTTCTCAACCTTTCTAATGCCGCAACTCCATAATACAGTTCCCCATGTTGTGGTGAACCCCAACCACTTATACATCACCGGGTGCCAGGGGCATGGCCAAAGAAAAGGGGGGGAAAAATGGCGGACAGCCTTGTTTGGCGACCCCTTTGAAATGGTCGTTCGACACCAAATGGGGTCCCGACCCACAGGTTGAGAACCACTGCACTAAACGAACTGTTGTAAGTCGAGGACTACCTGTACTTTATCACTTTTTTCCTTTTTTTTTTTTTTGGTAATCAGGTTTTTGACACCTTGCTAGGCGACTGGTGGTACTCAGATATTGCCATATCCTAAAAGTGGCACAACGGGTGAAAAGGTTGAAAAACCCTGCCCTAATCATCTTTGTTGCTCTTCTCTGTACTCTTTCTAGAGTCTCAGCATCTTTTTTACATTGTGGTGTACATCTATTATGTAGACTTTTTTGTATTTCTTATTGACAATTACGTTTTGAATGTTATGTGGCAGGTGTTTGCATTATAATATTTTTATTCCATTTTTTATATGTATTGTTCAATTCAAGGCAGTGAACATGCTAATTCTTCCTTCTATTTTCCCCACAACAGAAACCCTGTGAGCAGGATGGCTAAGAGGGAACTAGCCCAAAGTCACTCAGCCAGCTTTCATGCCAAAGGGATGCCTAGAATTCACCATGTCCTGAATTCTAGGCTTTAACCTTCACCATTACATAAATTGGCTTTTATATAAAATGCATGACACAATATTATTAACTTTTAGAGAATTCTTATATATGTTAATCCTATCAAAGGGCTAAAAGAAATTGCAAGACACTTCTCTTTTAATTATCAGAGAATCAGTAACAGGACTGAGCAGGTCTTTTGAGGGAATGATTCACTATGGCAAAGGCTTGAATGTGGCAAGCATTCAAAGCTTCTATGGCAAAATGAAATAGCTGTTCTTCTTCCCACTATTTACAAGTCTGGAAGGAGAACGAGGCAATTTGAAATGCTTTATTAAGACAAGCTGCAGGATTCAGGTAGGATTGCAAATTCCTTCAGGTAGACAATTAGACTATATGAAAGAATAATATTTACCTCTATTATTTCAAATTATTAAAATGGGTCAAATGAGTCAAAGTACAAAAATGTATTTTTTTCGGCTGAGTATTTTTCTCTGCTATATTTAAACTTTCTTCCCTGTTTAGGGGATTTTGATTTTAAATTTGTATTTCACATAATCTCAAAAGCTCTGCACAGCTGAAAGATTCAACTTAAAGTGGCTTTGTGTCATAGCACAATGAATATGCTTGACAACACTATTGATCAATAGCCTGATCAATAGATCAGGGCATTTTAGGCACCAAGGAGCCTTTGTTTCTCCAACTGTGGCACCCTTCCTCTTTCTGCATAGCAGCCTACTCAATACAGGCATCAGATGGTGGGATAGGCCATCCTGGCCATAGCATGGTATCCCTGCACTACTAAGTGGCAAGTCTCTCCCAGACTAGGAAGGCTGGCTGCCTCATCAGGAGTGCCACCTGCATGAAGATGCCATTGCCGTACTTTAGTTCCTAGAGGTAACTATGGTGTCTGGCCCTGTACTTTGTTCTCCTAGCTCTGTCTCTTTGTCCTGAAAGGGAATAATGCATATATTTTTTGCCTCAAATGGGATGATTATTACTTGGTAAAGACAGAATTGTTACAACATGCTCCCTTCTGTAGAGATGAGGACTGAATTTGGTTTACATCCTGTTGGTTTCTCAGTCACTTTAAAATAGGTTATGTTGAACCTGTTTGATATTGTGAGTCCTGCGTGCTTCCTATTCTGTATCAGAACCTATGATGCTTCATAGAATGGTTGTATTGAATAATTGAGAACAGGCAGCTGGAGGGAATGTGTGACAGAGCCAAGTTAGAATCCAAAAGGACAAAGTGGAGACATAATGAATTCCTTTCCGGCTTAGTTTAGAAGGATCTACAATGATTTAGCCTGCCAAAATTTTCTGATATTATTAACACCTTTTGTAAAGGAAGACAGAGATACCTTTGAAGAAAACATGTTGCAATTATTACAAAAATATACACTAAGCTCAGGGAAACAGCAAGGAATGAAGAATAAATTCCAGACTGGCCCACTTTGATTTTTTTAAGTATAAGAGGGAGGAAAAGAGAAAATCTGTCAGTTTTTCAAAATTCAGTTACTTTAGCCATATCAAAAGAGTTTTAGTATTGCTTGTAATATTGTTTTTTTAATTTGGTCTATCTTGAATATCAACACTTTTCTTTGGCAAGACTGATGGACTAATTATCTGCCCTCAGGTTGTTTTTAACTGCTTACCACCTAGTTAGATTTTCTCCATTATGATTTATCCCTAACCTGTTCTTTAATTCCCCTAATAATGCACTCAACTGCACCTACTTTGCTTTTGGTGCTGTTCTTCTTCTCTTTCTTTCTGGATTTCCCAGTATTACAGCCTTTTCAGAGAACTGGATCTTCACAAAATGTGTGCAAACTATGAACCTAGTCATTTGTGCCTTGAATGAGAATGTTGGTGTTTTTTGTTTGATGATTCATTGATTTGTTTTCTTGACTATCCATGGCATTCTCAAGCGTCTTTTCCAACACCAAATTCAAAAGCATCAATATTCTTCCTATCTTACTTCTTGAAAGCTCAACTTGTACTTCCATAAAGTATGCTTGCATAAGTCTGATCTTTGTAGATTTAGACACAGGACGGCATTTGAATATCTTTTCCAAAGACTTCAGGCTGCTTTACCAAGTGCTAGTTGACAATGTATTTCTAGATTGCATTTCCTTTATTGCTGATGGTTGATCCTAAAAGGCAGAAGCAATTTAACACTTCAATATCTTCATTCTCAGTTTTAAGACTGGTTGTTCTACTTGTTATCTTTGACAAGAGTTATCTTAAATGCAAAGGAAGAGAAATTCCTGCAGGGATTATTGTTGCTTTTGATAATTTAATGGGAGGTTTATTTCTTTCTGCCAGTTTTCAACAGGAAAAATACCCCACCCCATTTTTCATCATGACAAATGAATGTAGGATCACTGAAATAGTTGGAATAAGCTATAATGAATGGGTATTAATTCACAATAGTTTTGTCAAGTCAGAGACCAATTCCGAACTTTAGTTACTCAGTTAAAAATGGTAATAGTTCCCATTAATCATCTAAGATTGTGCTTCCCAATTTTTTTCCTTCCTTATCCAAAACTGCTTATCAGAAAGTTGTTTTTAACTGCTTATCAAACAGTCCCAACTTAAATGTTCCTATTGTGGTTGGGTAATAGTTTTGGGTTTTCCTAAAAAATCCCACTTTTACACAATTTTGGGTAATTTATCCAGGTTTGAGAAGCACTGATCTAACCCATTGATTATATTCTCCTTTAATGAGGAGGAACATTTCAGATTGACAGTTTTTGTTTACTCTGGAGCCCTACTTATCAGCCATTGTTTACTGAATGTAGTTTTGCACTGCCTGACTTGAGCTGATCTGAGATTTCCAAAATGTGATCATAGGTTTTGTACTGCAAGAGTTGCTTCAAGTAAGATGAGCGGTAAATAAATCAAATAAATAAATAAATAAATATTCAGTGATCTACAGCAGCAATGGTTAAGAATGCTGGGAATCATAAAGCTAAAAACATCTGGCGTGGGGGCCTAGGCTGGAAGAGCTGTTTTATTAGAGGTAACTGTGCCTTATTCTGTTATTCAACCCTGCCAGTAGGTGTCACTGTTGGTTTTTATCTGCCTTTAGTGACTTCTAATAGTTTTGACAAATGATTTAAGACGGATTATGTATCTTCAAATATTACTTCTCTTCTTAATTAACTTCTAAGTTTGTAAGTAAATTTCATATATAATTTCCATACTTTGCTTCTTTGTACTTCCCTGTTGACTGCTCTTGTTCCTTATCTGTGGGCATTCATTGCCAGCTCTGATTTATTTTCTTCCTCTTAAAAAGAAAACGCTAGGAGATTAATAGATTTGACTTGTGGATTATAATGCAGTAGAGCTGATGAATGGAAGATTTAGGTCAAGGTGGTACTTAGTTCCAGCTTTCTTATTCAGTACATTGTCCCTACATTTCAACCTACCCTTGCTTGCAAAAACTCTGTGACAAAATGACTACACTTTCAAATCCTCTAGAATTATCTATGATCAAAAGAGCTGTTTTGAATGAGTAGCTTGATATGTGATATTGCCATCTCATCAGTTAGGATATTTTTTAAAATAAACTCTGATCTAATAGCTACTTATTACCACTCTGTACAAAAATAAACCCCTAACAATTTCTAGCTCCTAATTTCTCCATATTTTCAGAAGACAGCTGCAATTTCTCTCACTGTTTGTGTCTGCATACATATGCATTGTTTTATTGGCAACTAGTTGGGTAATCATTGTGCTACAAAGATGCCATTTTTTCTTTTTTTATAAAAAAATCTCAGCTGGCAGTGATGCTGGAAGGATAGAATGGTGGCATTTTTGGAATCTAGCTTTCACCCCGGGTGTAAATTGCATTGCAGTGCAGTGTGAAGCCTCTGTGTTTGCATGCAAAGTAATGATAGTGGTGGTGGTGGTGGTGGTGATAATAGCATCAATTTACCTGAACTCAGCGACTGTGAGACAAAAATTCAATGTATATTGCTTATATAAGCGTGGAAAAGCTGCTGACATAACATCCAATGAAAGAAAGTCAACCCCCCCCTCTTTTTTTTGCAAGAAGAATTAAGACTAAGATTGCATGTATTTTTTCCTTGGCATAGTTAGATAAAGCAGACAATAATACATAATAATAAATAATAAAGGTGAGGATTATGATAAAAAGAGAGCAAAGCCATTAGAAAACCAGGTAAACTCAAAACCTTGGTGTTTCAAAACAATAAAAATAAAGCGTAAGCTTTCTGCTAGGATCAAATTAACTGATGCATGACAAGAAAAACAATATAAATGATTTAAAAAACACTATGCCATATAGCAGAGTTGGTCCAGGGCCAATCTGGATGAGAGTCCAGAATGAGAATCAAATAGAAAAGTGCAAAGTATATATTAGAAAGTGCAAAATATATCCCACTGAAAATATTTTTTTAGATTGTTGGCTGAGAATAGCAAACTTTTGGCTGAAGTTTTGGAAAATATTATTTTTTATATATTTATAGACAGACTCAATCTTATAGATTCTGGCTATTGTATAAGACTGAAGTGGTAAAGATGTCAGCACATTCACATAACACACTCAGTTATTAATCAGTGATCTGGAGACAGACAATCCTATAAACAGGATAGCACTGATTGCTAGCACGTTCTACTTGTTGTGCTTATATATTTACACAGGTACCCATTAAAATGCTCTTTTTGGGAAAAGCAGCATTATGCAAAGTGCAAGAAAGATATGAAACAGCTAAGATAAGAAAAAGGAAAAAGAAATATAACTAATTTGAGTTTTTACCAACACCCCACATACTTCTCCATATTATATATATTTTAATGCAAAGCATTCTTCTATCCATCATTCCCTTGTATCATTTCAGATATTACTCCTTGTTCTCTGAGATTCTCATTATTCTCTTTTTGACGATCTTATTAATTCCATGCAGCCATGACTTTTTCAGGTTTCCTCTTTCTCACCATTCTGTGCCTCTTCTTTTATTGTTTATGATTCAGTCTTCATTATCTGCATCATCAAACTGCCTCATGTTTATTTTGTAGCAGTCACTCACTTTTATATTCAATCTATAGTCATACGGCACCCATTCATTCATTACCTACCTCTTCTTATTTTAGTAAAAACTTAAAATTCCTTATTCCTGCATTCTCTTGACATTCTGCATTCTTTTGACATATAGATAGTCCTCAATTTACAGCAATTTGTTTAGTGACTGTTCAAATTACAACATCACTAAAAAATGTGACTTATGACCATTTTTCAGATACAACTGTTGCAGCATCCCCATGATCATGTGATCAAAATTGCTTGGAGTGGGTTCATATTTGTTACTTGGAATGGGTTCATATTTGTTACTTGCTGTATGCCAAGGTCACATGATCAATTTTTGTGACCTTCTCACAAGCAATGGGAAAACCAGGTTCATTTAACAATCTGGTCACTAGCTTATGAACTGCAGTGATTCACTTAAGAACTGTGGCAAGAAACAGGCAAAACTCACTTAACAGTTGTCTTTCTTAGCAATAGAAATTTCTTCATTGTGAACATAGTTTTCAAATAATCAGTGCAAATATACATAGACATCTGATGGAGCTGCCCATCAACCCCACTTCTGGAGTCAGAAGAGCTTAGTTATAAGCTCAAAAAGGTGGTCAGAAGCCAACTGTGAAAGAAATCACAAACTGTTCATATGCAAGTTACAAGTAAAGCTAACACAAAATAACAAAACCACCCAGTTTCCACAATATGATCTTCAGCATATAGCCACTATTTTCAAGGAGATAACCAGGAATTGTTTAGAAGTACTGAACGTCATTGGTAGGGAATTAGAGAAAATGAAGTGGTTAATAAGAATAAATCTTAAAGAACCAAAAACCAGAAGAAAGCAAACAGAATATCAGAATTGAAGTGAAAAGAGGAGAGGAGACTGAAGTCAAAAAATATTTTAAGAAGGAACTTAACAAAAAAAAAAATTCAGAAAGCTGTATAGATGATGATATTACATCATCTATAAAGACATTGAAGATGTAAACAGACATGAAAAAACAAAGTTTTCCAAGTGATTTCTGAACTTAAGAGGAAATTCTAATTTTGAATTTCCATTCTAAAGGTCACTATTGTATGGATAATAATTGATTTAAAAAAATCAGAGATATAAAGAAATTCTGGTTAGGAGACATATCAACATTTAAAAAAAAGATTTTCTTATAATACTAGAAGATGAAGTTAAGTCTGTCATTACCAAGTTGAAAGACTACAGAAATTCATGAAATTCATGAAATAAGGCATGAAATATAAGATTAATGATTTTAACCATGCTGTGCTAGGAAATTTAGAGAATGACATAGTGGCCAATAGATTGAAAGAGGTTAGTTCGTGTTCTGTACCAAAGAAAGGTGGCTTATTAGTGCAAATTATCATACAATATTCTTAATTTTATTTCCAGCAAAATGATTTTTTGGATCATTCAACTCAGAGTACAGTCCTTCCTGGAAAAAGAGATTCCAGAATATTTAAGATAACTTTAGGAATGGCTGAGGAACAAGATTCATTATTGCTGATGCCTATGGGATAATTGAGAAAGTTGAAAAACAAAATCAAACAACAAAACCAAGAGCAACATGATCAATATATATTTCATTAATTATGAAGCTGTGGTATATCCTCAATTAACCAGAATATCAAAAGTTCTCATTTTCACAAGAAATCTGTACACAGGTTGGGAAGCCACAGTCTAGACAGAACACAGTGAAAAAGACTGACTGCATGTCAGCAAGGAGTGAAACAAAGCTGTTTACTTGCTTTTCTTATTTATTTATCTACATGCTGCAAATATTGAGGGAACCTGAATTGGAACAATTAAAACCTGAGAAAGACTGTACTGTTCTGATATTACTCTTAGGTTTAAAATGCAAACAATGTAGAAACTAGTAATACAAATCATGAAGCGCAATGAAAAATTGGGATAAGATTAAATAGCAATCAGCCTTAGAATTAACAGAGAAGTTACTGAAGTGGTCTTTTGGAAATGATTATCCACAGGAAAGGAACTAGTAATCAAAAAATATAGAATAGCTTGGTAGGGTATCCATGTGTCTTTTGGAAAATATACTCAGATATGCCTGTACTTACAACAATCAGAATTGTACAGACAATGTTTTGTTTTGATGAAGGATAAAAAGAATATTGAGGTGGGCAATTCTTGTTTACTAAAGTTGTTTGCTTGCAGACATTTCTTAACCCAGCTAGGTAACATCATCAGTGAAAATGAGTGAGGGGTTTGCTGCCTATTATATATACATTAGTAGCTGGCCCTGACAGTTTGTTGAGACTGTGTTTCTTCCTTTTTGTTCCTTGACCATTACTTTCTGATTGTTGGTCTAATGTTGATCCTTGCTTATCAGAATAATGGCTGCTGGATGGGATATACAGGTATCCCTCAACTTACAATACTTTGTTTAGTGACCATTCAAAGTTACACTGAAAAATGTGACTTAAAATCATTTTTCAGTTATGCACAAATAAGGGACATAAGATCCAGTTCCCTTGAGAAGCCCATAATGTTGGGAAAATTAGAGGGAAAGAGAGAAAGAGAACAATCAGCAACAAGGTGAATTGTAGAATGATGGATTCACTGTTGCAAGACCTGAAGAGCCAGATTGAAGAGAAATATCCCAGAGAAAGTCTATCTATGTAATTATTAAGAGTAAGCACTGATTTGAGGACCCATAATAAAAATCACTTTCTTCCATATATTCATCAATTAGATAGGATTAGACCATTCCGGTTTATTACATCTTTTCCTTTTGCTTGAGGCTCTTCCTCAAGGCTGCATTAATACAATATTCTTCAATTCCTCAAGCTGGTAGAAAGATATGCTGGTATAATTAGTGCTGCCTGATACCTGTGCTCTGAATAACATTGTCAGTGAAGTTTGCATGTAGTATCGTGTTTATAGTTTTGATGCAGGATAAGTTAAGCACTAATTCCTCCAACTGGATTTCCTCTGTTTCAGAACCCATAAATCAGTAGGAAAATGATAACTAATAATTCTCTTTTAATATGTGATGAGGTGCAGTGGATGAATTGGGTGGGTGTCGGGGACGACAGAGAATGAGGTGGCTGGATGGAGTTACTGAAGCAGTAGGCGTGAGCTTAAATGGACTCCAGAAGATGGTAGAGGACAGGGAGACCTGGAGGAATGTTGTCCATGGGGTTGCAATGGGTTGGACACGACTTCGCAATTAACAACAACAACTGGGGCATAAGCTATTTAATTATCATTCAAGTTGCCCAAGTGACAGGTCACTAATATGGTACTGCTCCATGCTAGTGTCATGTTACATGGGCTATTTTGAAATATATGTCAAGTAGGCTTTTGGCAATATCCTAAAATAGCTGACTGGGTGCAGAGATGGAACAGAGCAGGATTAATTGGAAGGGAACTGTCCAGCACATTGAGAGAACTGTTTCATGCATTATCCTGTGTCCCTCCTCTATCTCACAACTTGTTAGCTAGGCTATTTTTTTTTAACCAGGGTTTACCATTCTTTCAGAAGCATGCTATTCCCATGTCAGAAATGGCCCGAGTGATACATTGCCGTGTGCAATGAAGAAATTGTGAAGAGCATTTGGGTGCTCGCTCCCATGTCACCTTATGGCTCTAAGCTGCTCTTGTGATCTCTCCTGGAAGGAAGGAAGGAAGGAAGGAAGGAAGGAAGGAAGGAAGGAAGGGAGGGAGGGAGGGAGGGAGGGAGGGAGGGAGGAGGAGGGAGGGAGGGAGGGAAGGAGGGAGGGAGGGGAGAGGGAGGGAGGGAGGGAGGGAGGAAGGGAAGGAAGGAAGGAAGGAAGGAAGGAAGGAAGGAAAAGACGATTTCACACCATTCACATTACATTCCAAATTATGCAAGGGAATCTAACTGGACAGTATCTGAAAGTAGCCTGTGTATGTAAACTATTATACCCTGTGAGTAACAGTAGGAGGTATAGTCATGTAAATAAAGCTGCAATGCTATTAATGAACTAGTTTGGGAAAGAACAACACACTGATAGACGCAACTCATAATCCTTGCTTAAATCAACATAAGATTGGCAGATTCTTAAAGGCTGCTGATCTTTTTAAAAAAAAGATGGATCTAGTGCAGTTTTTTAAAAAAAACTAAATATGATTTTTAAAAAAAGACATTACTTTTCCAGAAGAGTGCTATATAAGTACTAAAGAGCATGCATAATGCCCAGACAGCATATTTGGCAAGGCCAGCCAATTCCTTGGCAGAAATGTGAACAGTAATGTTTGGTCTCTATAAGAGCCCAAGCTGAAGTGACCATGGACAACATGCCTACTGATCAAGGGTAAAGTGGCATTGAGACCAATAGGAATTTCAGGTCCTAGTTGGGACATTTCCAATATCACCCTAATAAGATGGCAAGGCTTTTGTTGGGAAAAGGGGAAGACTATATTACTATTGCTACCTAAACAGCTACAGCTAAACTATTTTCACAGCTGATTGCCAATGAAACAAAGGTGATTGTCATCAAAATTAAAATAAACAAGCATCTTTGTGCTGCAGTTACTGGGATGTGAGGATGAGCCCTAGGTTGATTAGTTTTACTAACTTCCCCAATAATTTTGATAAAATAGTATAAAAAGTTATAAAAAATAGGTGAAGCAGGAAACTTGGCAAACTTAAGAGAGGTGTCCTTCGACATCTTATTGGGCCTCCTAGAGTAATTAATAGAAAAGAGACGATTAAGAACATGATAGCAATTCATAAATGACTTTATGGAAAGTTTCAGTATTTTAAAATGCTCCTTATCATCTAACTGAATTCTTCTTCCTCTGTGTCTAGATCAAACTTTAAACTGCTAGGATGAAGCCATCTTCTTGACTTTGTCATTGGTCAAAAATAAGTCATTATCGGTACATATTTCTGGTAGTAGCTGACACATGACCAGATGAGCCAGCCTCTGAATCTCTCCAAATTCTCATAGCATGTTGTTATCCACTAAAGTCTCCACTTGAGCGCATTGGTTTTACATTTAGGCACTCCAACTCTCAATCTATTCAGGGTCCTCCAGGTAGTATAAGGGAGGCCAAATCCTTAGCCATATCCTCCTTTAATGTTATTCCTTGCTCAATGGTCTCAATTTGATTTTATTCTTGTGTACCCTCGAGAATGTTTTATTCTTGCCATAAAGCTATTCCTAGATTTGAGTTGGCGAGCTTGAGGCATATGTCCATTCAGAGAATATTGAGGATCATTCTCTTGCTTAATTCTCTTGGCATCAGCTGCTACTTCTCTCGTGACCATAGGTTGGGAAAAGCCAGTGAGGGGATATATTTTCTCAGTTAGTGTAGGTTTGAGATAATCTGTCACTAAGTGTATGGCTTCATTGAGAAGCTACAATATCAACTTGTTTCATGTGTGCAGATACACCCCACATTGGAGCAGCATACTCAGTTGCAGAGATGCCAAAGGTGATGTACGCAACATATATGGTTGAGCTCCCCATTTGTATTTCATCAATTTCCTGATGATATTGTTCCTCTAGCTGACTTTAGCCTTAGTGTTCACGCAATGCTGTTTAAAAGAGAGCATCCTGTTGAGTGTCACACTAAGAGACTTCAGAAGGTACACAGAAGGAACCTCCTCAAAGATTGTGGACCAATATTTCAAATCACAATTGGGCGTACCCTGGGCAACAGCAATTTTGATTGCTGGCTAATCCTTCTCAAGCTAGATCAAACCTGGGAAATCCAAGGAATGAATTCACCAAAAAGGACTTTGTCAAGACCAATTTTAATAAGGATCTCAATAAATATTGAGGGATTTTCTAGCAATAACAGTACCTTATTAGACAATATCTAACTAAATTTAGAATAGCTAAAATGATATTTATATAGCTAGACATAATCTGGGTACCCAAAATTTCATGCCAAATAATGAATATGGTATTATTAATATGGTAGTTCATTTATATTAAGAGCAAACTATAAATGAACTACAAATAAAATAAGGGATTAATGATGAAACAAAAGGAACTCTTAGTGTTTAAATTATTCTTTTTATGTTGATATTATGATTTTTCAGATGGCATAGATATTCACAGGAATATTATTTATCACAATGAAGTGGGAGATAAGGAATGACCAGACAGTAATAGGCTAGACTTTCTGACACTATCCTTAGCAGAACCCAGCTTTTGCTGAATATAAATAGAATATCCTATTGGGGATTTACAGTTGTGACTTCTGTTGTTGGTTTTATTTTGTGGCTTGCTAACACAGGATTGCCTATAAGTTTGGGCAAGTGAATTTACTGAAGCCATTGATTATTTAATAAATAGTCATTCTCATTATTGTCTGATATTCCTTTCTAGGTATAAACTTTTCCCTAATGTCAATGTCACCTGGGAACAAAAATGTAGCAAAATTATTCTGGGCAAAGGATACAGCCCTTTGGAATGTGGCTAAAGCAACATTTTAAGGAGATCTCATTTTTAAGGGATAATTCCTTACATAAACTGATAAACAAAATGATCACAGGCAGGCAAAAAGGCAGTGGGGGTGGGTTTCAAATTCCTGCTGTCATCCCCACAGACTTTGCTTATGGGAAGCAGATAGGGACCATCAGAAATCATGATCACATGAGTACAGGATGGTGGTGCTGCAGGGTGGTGTAGCATTGTTGCATTGGCCATAACTTCACCGATACAACTGGTGTGAAAATGCTTTTCAGTCCCATGGGTTACAGATATTGGATGCATTCTTATAGTTAGCCCATTTGAGGTACCTTGATTTAAAAACTTGCCCAATTAAAGATTAGAAACATACAAAAGGGTTGTATGTATGTAGATAGCATAGTGGCAGGATTGTGGCAGCTTATGTAGGATTGAGTTGCATTACTGAAAGTAGCAAAGTAGGGCTGAGTATAAATCATGAGCTGAGGACAGGGCAAAATGATGACCGTGAGGATTGGGTAAAAATAGGGTTGCCAGGCCTCTCCCATGACTATCTTTTATGAAACATGCATGTAATTTATCCTTTTCAGTGTTTTAGTATTTTTTTAACAAACAAACACAATATAGTAAAATATTAAAATGCTAATGATTAAACAAAGAAAAGCAAAAAATAACGTATTTCAAAATGAAAATGTGTATTATCAATACAGATAAGGAGAGCAGCAGAAGCCATTTCTATTCTTGCTCTCCTTTTAGGATTTATTCTCCCTTTTAGTTGCTGCTTTTAATAAGACCTTTAAGAAGGGTCGCTGGCTTCCATTGTTCGTATGGAACATCCTCCGTTGGCCTTTTAGCCTTCTCTGAAAGAGAGGTGAGAAAAGGTTCCCGGATCCAAAGCAGCCTTTCCCCAGCTTTAAAACCACAGAAAAGACCCCCATTTCGGCCTGTTATATCGGCGTATACTATTGAAGGCGGTTACTATTTTATTTTCCTATAGGGCGCGCGAATCCATTCCCCATCCTCACCCTCACCCCACTTCTTTTTGGGAAACAGCCTTTTTCCTACAGGAGACAAAGAACACAGGCTGGGAAAAAGCGCAACGACTCGACACATGCGCACACGCCTGTAGGGTGGTGTCTGGTGAAAGAGGACACGGGTGAGCTTTTTGCGCCTGCTTGGTCGAGCCGGCTCTGGCAGCATTGGGTGGGCCTTCGCGAACGCGCGTGTACGGCTTCTTCTAGGGAAGGTTCCGGAGCTTAGGGCGCGTTCCCGGCTTTAGTTAAGCGCGTTCTTCTTCGGTCGCTCCTTCTCTCCTGTCACTCCCCCTCCTCCCGGCTCTAGTGAGCGAGACTTTCCAGCGAGCTCTCCCTGCAGCAGAGTTAGCAACCGCAGCACCAGGTAGGGTTTCCCACAGGGGTGCCTGCTGCGTCCAGTCGGGGAAGGTACACTCAGGGCCTTCAGACTTTCCATGCGTTGGGGGGTCGGGGATGGCCGGGCGGGGTGCATGGAACGCACAGGTGCGTGCGGTTACGCAGCGATTGCTTCGGCAATGGCTGGAAACAGAGGTGCAGATTACGGATAAAATAGCTCGGGAGTCAGCGGCTTCAGAAGCCAGCGTAATTTGAGTGGAGTGAAAGGTCGGCGGATAGACACCTTCGCGCAGTCTTTACCGTTGCTGTTACTGCTATCTCTTAGCCGTAGCATTTGAAATAGCTTATCTCTCCTCGCCTCCTTTAACCGCACTTCTTCGAAGTAGAAGAGCCTTATTGCCAATACGCACTCGCCACCTGTCTCCGGTCTGCAAATTAGTACTTTCCCTTTTTGGTGTATTGTAAGCTCGGCGCTCAATGGAGATTCTCGCAGTTCAAAATGGGGCAGGAGGGGTGTGTCTCTGAGACCCTCAAGGGTAGATGTAGTTGTATGAGAAGCGGCAGAGGTTTAAGAAGGCTTTAAAAAGCATAGCATTGTTTCATTTACATTCATTTGCAGCACTACAGCATGAAATGTGATTTTCACGTGCGTGTGTGCCTGTTTTTAAACAATTTTCTATTTGCCACTTATATTTTAAGTATGTCTTGATTTTCGCTTCCTATTCTTTTCTTTCCGGTATTCTTTTCCTTCTTTCCAAAGCCTAGACCCCTGGTGCATTTGGTTTTTTGTTTGGAAGGTTCATTTTAATTGCTGAGGGTGATGGCGAATTATATGCTGTTGGTACTGCAGTAGGTGTGGATCTTGAAAAGAGAAAAAGGATGGGCTCCCTGCTCTTCACTTCGGTGGTGCCATGTTTTGCAGTCCATGTCATGTTTCTAACAATTTAATGGTGGAAAAACCTTTGAATACCTAAGAAAGGGGGAAAAAATATTCTGCCTCCATTTTCATAAATTAATACATTAATTCATTTTCACTAAGTGTAGAAAGAATTTTATAAAGGTCATCTTTTCAGAGAAATAAACTGCTTTGTTCTATATATGTAGGTCAGCATTATGAGATTTACATTTTCAGTGGGTGTGATTGGTGAGTTGGAGAAAAATAAAAAGCATGTCATTTTTTTTCCTCCCTATTTCCCCCTCCCCCACAAACATCTGTGTATACTCATTTGGCTATAGATGCAGTAGACTTTGGGGGGGGGAGGTTCTAGATTATCTTTCAGAGAATTGCTGCCACCATCCAGTGATTTCATACATGATGGTTGTGTCCCTTCAGTATCTCCACTGGTTTTTTTTCTCAGAGAAAAATGGTTCTAATAGCAGCAGCTGGTCACGCCCCTACTCAGCCAGAATACATGGATGCAAAGTACCATTTTCATTGGGTAAAAGCTGTGGTATGTTCTTCTAGCTTGGGTGGGGATGGAAGGGAGAAACTCTTTTGTCTACTGCTATATTAGCATTAACTGTAAGTGTTATTTTTGCTAGGCTTAATATAATAATATATTTTATTAGATATTTTTGCTGTATTTTCTTTTCAGAAGGGACAGCAGCTAACTATAATTTGAAAGCAGGTATAGTATAAATAAGGGCTGCAAATACATTTTTAGCATTTTGGTATGGTTCTATACTTTTCCTTAGCTCTTAAAATAGTTGATATATAAGGCATTGCATTTGTGATTATTAACTTTCATAATGTGTGAATATAGATTGCTCATGTAATAACACTTTGGAACTAACAGCATCTTAGGGTAACACAAGTTATTATTCCTTATAATAATTCTGAATTGGTACATTAGAAACATATTAAAAATCACCCAATGATTAGATTGAACAAGGAGTTTCTGAGACACTTATATAAGACTTGTATGTCACTTGAGTCACATAACTGTAAGCGGTTGTACAGTCTAGCACAATTCAACATAACTATAACATTTAACAAAAAATATACACATCAAATCAATACCTGATAAGCCTCTGACATTATATTACTCCTAGCACAAATCCTTCTCTTATGAGTGAGAATACCCTCCTAATAACCATGAGATGACATCAGCTTTCTTTTATGAAACTGAATGATAAGGAAGCACATGAAACAATGATCCCGTTACAGCTGCTGGGGAAATCTTGTTTTATTACAGTGAGACTTGGATTCTGTCTTTGCACTTGAGCACCTAGGTATTGCCTCATCTTAATTTTGTATTTTTGTTCATTTAACAAACTATTTTGGAAGTAATTAGAATTTTCCCACCAGCCAAGATTTTTTGGAAACATATGGGATTGTTCTTTAATTTTTTTTAATGCTGCTGATCATATAATTTAATTTTAATTATAGTGAATGGGTTTTAATTATGGTTGGATTCCGTGTGTACTTTGTGATCTAGATGGTTGGTTTTGATTTTTGGCAGATGTGCAGGAGACGAATTTATAGAAATGAAGGTCTTGAAAATGTGACTCCTATTTTTTTTTAATTTGCTTTACTCTCCTTCCCCATCCCCCACCCCATGTTTCTCTATCCCCATTTCAGGCCTTACATTGCTGGGAAGCACAGGAAATATTCAGTAATTACTAATACGGTTATTTATATTTTGTCATGGGTATTTTAAATTAATGTTTCATAAGGATACTCACTAATAGAGACAATGTTAATTAAGCTTTTCAGGGCATTTGAATGGATGTTTTGTGGTGTGCTTTGATGGAAACAAAAAAAAATTCTTGAAGTTGCTTCCTCCCTTGAAGGCCAGCCTTATTCTCTGAAAGCATATTTTCTGCACAGCTCAGCCTAAGTGATTTGAGAGGTATCTTCTCACGTATGTGAATATACAAGTTCTTGGCTGGCAGAAGTTATCTATGCCTGGGAATTTAGATAAACCCTTACTACTTGGACTTGTGTTTCTGAGAAAACTGGCAACTGGATAACTTTTACAGGAAGATAATTGTAATTTTGCAAAATTCAGTATGTACCTGTGACATGAGGAATGGCATGGCAGACTAGGCTGAGGCTGAGTTTCCTTAATTTGATTGTAACTGCAGCTTGTTTTATTTGAACTTGGGTACATGAACTTACTTTTTCAAAATAAGGCATATTTGTGTGTTGTACTGGCATAGAATATGATGCTTAAGATGCAGCCATTATATGCTGCCCAAAGTTGCTTTTCATGAGATGAGTGGCCAGGTGAATTTGATAAATAAACATTTACATCATCTTTTGGCTTTTCAGGCATTATGTATTTTTCTGCTGCTTTTAGTGGATGCTTCATTAAGAGGACAGAAAGAGGAGGGGTCTCTGTTACAAGAGCTATTTAGCTAATTGCAGTCTTGATTGTGTAATATTTTTCTTTTAAAAGCCTGCATTCATAGACAGCAAACATTGAAGGAACAAACTCGTATTGACTTTTAACAGAAATATTCCATGGGCATTTAAGTTTAGAAGTCTTATTTAGTGAGGTTTCTCTAGAACAGTGGTTCTCAACCTGTGGGTCGGGACCCCATTTGGGGTCAAATGACCATTTCACGGGGGTCACCAAACCATGCTGTCCGCCATTTTTTTCCCTTTTCCCTAGCTGTCCTACTCCCTCTTATTGGTGGCCACACCCACTTGGGGGTCACCACAACATAGGGAACTGTATTATGGGGTCACGGCATTAGAAAGGTTGAGAATCACTGCTCTAGAAGATTGGAATCAAACTAGAGCAATTTGGTTCCCCCCCCCCCCCGAAATATAAATTGGAAATTGTTTGTATTTATGCAGGATAGCACACTATTCTATAGTATGTTGTTTCCAATCTGTTTTGGTGTGTAGCATCTCCAGTCCATTTCATGACCTATATCTTATTTTACAGTGTAATAACTTAAAGGTAATTACCAAAATTCATTGGGCAAATGGCATAATTAATCTGTCCTTTTTTTGTGGGGTATAGTGATGGTGGTGTAATATTGGCCTTTAAAAAGCTTTTCCTTACTAATACATTTCTATTTTTCCACTTTTTCTCTTATTTCATTAGAACATAAATTCTTAGAAATGTATTTTAAAGATGCTTCAGTGGGTTGTAGAATCTTGCCTTCCATGTTTAAAGTTCAATTTGTACACATCTGTTTACAATTTGGAGATAAAACATTAAATCATTTTAGGTTATATTTACATTTCTATTATATAGTTATTTCTAATTATATGAATTTGAAACTGCCTCTGAATAAAATGAAGTTTTCCAATTGCAGAAATGCAGTGGAGGAAATAGGAATAAATGTTTTTGATCAAAGTCAGAATAGACTTTGGCAAGTCATCCATTAGACATATGCAGGTAGCAAAATTAGGATCTCTGAGACTTTCTTGAGAAAAGTATATTTTATGAAAGAATGAGGGTAATATAAAGATTAATGTGTTAATAGTAGAATTGGAGAAGGCCTTCACAACATGGAGTTTATTCAGTCAGTTGCAGTTTCTTAGCCCAGCCTATATGTCCTCCCTCATGATGACAAAAGGGAAGAGACCTATGTTTTCTATCTTGAGCTATAAATAAAATTAAGCAGTTAGTTGTTTCAAACAGGGTTTCCTGTACAGGTAGTCTTTGACTTAACAACAATTCATTTAGTGACTGTTCAAAGTTACAAAGGCACTGAAAAAAGTGATTTATGACCATCAAATTTCAGATGCTTAGCAACTGGTACATATTTATGACCATTGCTGTGTCTCAGGGTCATGTGATCATCTTTTGCAGCCTTCTGACAAGCAAAGTCAATGGGAAAGCCAGATTCACAACAACCGGGTTACTAACTTAACAACTGCAATGATTCACTTAACTGTGACAAGAAATGTTGTAAAATGGGGCAAAACTCAATTAACAAATGTCTCACTTAACAACAGAAATTTTGGGCTCAGTTGCGGTCGTAATTTGAGGACCACCTGTATAGAAAACTGAATAGAAAAAGTGCTGCTGTGCAGTATGCATCACTCATTTATTGGCTAATTAATCTCTTCACATTATGCAGCTAGATATATCATCCCTTTTCACCATATGCATAAAATAAAGGAAAATGTTATTTTTTAATAATACTTTCTATTTTGTGTGTGTGTGTGTGTAGAAAAGTCCATGCAAAACTTGCATAATCATATAATAGCAAGATTCATATTTTTCTTTTATATATGAATCCATATTTGCTTTGTTCAGATCAGATGTCTTTATTACAGTCTTTGACCAATCTTTACATTAAGAAAAATACAGTAAAAGAAATAGTTTAATATAACAATTATTTACTGGGAAAAGAAATAACAACAATATTATCTTGGGTGTAATCCAAAACAACTGGATCACCACTTGAACACCATCGGCATTGAAAAAATCATCTTCAGTCAATTGCAAAAGGCAGCCTCACTCAGAATAGCTTACATCCTGTGATGATATCTGTAACACCATCAAACATCTACATCTGCCTATCCAGGTCCCTGGGAAGGACTACATAGGTGGTTAAAAATGGCAAATTCCAGTCTGAACATCTGGTTGATTATGCAATAAAATATAACAACAACAACAACAATCACCATTTGAACACCATTGGCATTGACAAATTCGTCATCAGTCAATTGCAAATAGTGGCTTTACTGGGGACAGCTTCCATCCTGCGATGATATCTGTAACAAAATCAAACATCTAGATACGCCTATCCCAGATCCTTGGTAAGGACTCAATAGGTAGACAAAAATGCCAAATCCAATCTGAATGTCTAGCTGACTGTGTGATGATCAACAACAACAATAGTACAATAAAGCAGCATATCTAATTAATTTTTATGCAGTTATATAATTCAGTAATAAAAAAGAAAATTAGGGACATTGATCACCAAAATAATTTCATCGGTGCTCCTGAATTCTGTTGCCATTTGTCAGACAATTAATTGCAAGCCCTATATTGTATGGTAGTTACAAATATTGATGGGCCTTTTCTAGAGCCCAATTTGATGCCCTCCCATCAGCTCTAGTAGAGAAGATTTTATGGGACTTCTTATTCACGGAGACTTTGTTTCACTATTAACGTGGATGATCTCTCTGGATATATGGAACAAGTCTGAGTCTTGATATTGAAAATAGGAACTGCTGCTAATCTTTGGATTGGATTTGGATGATATGCTTAAACTCTTTATCCTCCAGTTCAGAAGACACAGAATCAGATCATGTGACTGCGTACTTTTACAGCAATTTGTATAGAAATTAAAATTTCAAATATTCATGGCAGAAGTCATAATATATCTATTGTAGTAGATAGTATTGTAACTGAAGAAGAATGGCCTGGCTTGGGGGAAAGCATGGTATAAATGTTATCTGGAGAGGAAAACTGAGTGGAAGTTAAGTGGAGTATTGGAATCTGTATTTAGAAATAAAATGTAATGGTTAATTCAAGGAATAATAGAAACACAGAAGCTTAACTTATCTGAAACAATTTCAGAGACACAGTGTTTGTCACCTTTTCAGTCATGGTCAATTTTTGAAAAATTAACAATTAAGAGATTATAATTTTGTTTAAAGGATGTTGCTGAACTCTTGACCTACCTTTGTCTTTGATTTGGACAGAACTGATATCTAATTCTAATGAGGCTTATCCTCCTATTCTGTGGGATTTGGCAAATAACTTGCATTTACAAGAGGAGGGATTTGAAACAATAATTGAATTTAAAGTTTATTCAAGTTGCCATGATACTGAGTTATGTGATTTCATGGACAGCTATGACTAGATAGATAAGGCTTTAGAGAACTGTTTTTAATTTGACTCTAAAGAAGGATATGCTTTCATGCACGTAGCATGTATGTGTATTATAACTGCTCATCCTAAATGTAAAGTATATTTCATAACATCTTGATTTGATAAGGCTAAACTGCAATTACATGCATATGTCAACATAATACACATAGTAGGCATAATGTTCATATTTCCTAAGCCACTAAAGAAAAGATGCATCTAACAAAAACAGCAATTGAGGCTAGAGCAATGACTTATATTAATACTTTTTTAAATGTTTCCAATTACGTTTTGGTTGTTATTTGGTATAAGTCAAAATGAGCAGATTTCACCTCTTTGCCCAAAATTCTGCTTATGTAGACAATATATAGCCCAAGTACAAATGAAAGTAGCTGAACAACTTACTATATTATGATCCACCAACATTTGATCTTGTTTAAAATGAGTAAAAGAAACCTACTCTTGAAATACTGACTCTTTTGTAGGCATCCTTCATCAGAAAGCTGCAATGTGTGGCATTCAGTTGTGAGATAAGAATTGTGCTGAGGTGGTGGAATGGATTTCTTGGAATGATTTTTCACTGTTTGCTTTCTATTTGCTCTTTGGTGGAATTTTCACAATGACTTACGCTGTCTTATGAGGTCAGTCGTTGTGATAAAATAACAGCAATGCTTGCAGGATTTATCAAGGGCTTGGTGATATTAGAGAGTTCCATAAAGAACTAGTAGGGAAACGTTCTTCGATTCATACAGGAGCACACACAGTGAGGGTCCTTTTAAAAACAACGCTTCTTAAGACAGCTTTTCCAACTTGTTATCTATGAGAATGTTTAGATTATAGCATCCCCAAATTACAGTACACATCTGGATGGGATAACATTGGGGAAGTGTTGGTTAAACACTGAAAAGATATTTATTAAGCATTCTAATTCTATAATTGATAGAAGGAGGAATTTTAGCACACACACATTAAAAAGTTAGTACTGTAAATGAGGTGGGGTACTTTTTCTTTTTGCTCTCTAATGAACAATGGATTGAGCATTCCTCATTTCCAAATTGAGGCTGCAGTGAAGACCTTTTTGTTCATGCGTCTTTAAAATTCATGCACGGTTGTTTAAGTCTGTACAGATTTGCAACTAAATCTGATATAAACGGTGGCCTTAATTAGAAAGGGAGAGAGAAAATGTCTCTTACAAAAGGACAGGAAAAGGCAACTCAGAATTATAATCTTGACTGGTTAGCTAGCTAGAGCAACAGATTCCTAGCCAGGGACAAGTTGCTGTGTATCATACCTAGAGTTTTCTGTTTCAGCACTGAAGTATTTTACCTGCTGTAACTGAGTTCTTGTCTTCCTGTGGAAATCCCAGAGGAAAAATTATTGCAGAAGCCTGGAGGAAGCCCCTTTGCATAATGATCTGTGCTTCTTACAGTGCAAGATGCTCGTAACTGGCAGAAGAAAGCTAGAATATGGCAGAGATGTTTTGCCTCCTGCTTTCTAGTGCTGATCTGTTTCATGAGATAGTTATCATCTTCACAGAACTTCTTATGCTAAAAAGAGGCACATATTCTTCAGTTGTAGGACATATGCTGAAAATCACAGGAAAACCACTTAATATAAGTGATTATTTCTACTAATTTTGAAAATCAGTAAAATTTGCTTAATAAGAAAAAGAAACATTGGAACATTTTTTACCTTTTTTACTGGGCTATTTAGGCTAAATCCTATGTTAGAAGAGCAGGTTTTTCTTCTTGGTGAATTAATTAACAAAGTAAGGTAAGGAATAGTCTGGAATTCCTCTAATTCTTAGATCCCTAGTACTATGCTGAGAAGCAGTAGTTGGTCTAGTGGCAAATCCTTTGGGATCTGGCAAGCTCCCTTAATATTTATTTTTTTCTTTAACTGAAAAAATAAAAAGAAGGGGATGCCTGCATGCAACAAAGCAAAGTACTGTCATCAAGCATGATCTGTATTTGTCGCAATGCCTCTAGGCATCATGTAGACCCCAAAGCGTTCTTGGACAATAAATAGGGAAGTGGTGGCATCCTGATACTTTGTTCTACTTTGGTATAGAGGTGTTTTCTGATTGGCCACACCGCCATAACAACCATTTTGGGATCCTGCCCTTTAGGTGATCTCAAAATTCAGATCTGACCACTGCAGTAGCATTATGTTTGTCCTTGGGTTCTTGTCTGCACCATCCAGTATGGTCAGTTGTGTGATATGCCAAAAGTTGTAATCTAGTTCTTTGAGGGCATCAGAATGGGGAAGGGGGGACTACTATAAGTCATAGAAAGCTTGAGAAATATATATTTGAGTCTTCTCCATTAAAGGATTGTGTATTAGTTATGAAAACAGAGTTAAAGAAATTGATTACTTTACACAGCCTTGAAAAGGACATGTCCCTATTACTCTTCAAATTGCTCCTAGAGGTTCATCAGTTAACAGGATTTCTTAAGATGAGCTTGGAGGCTATCTGTAGTTAGTTCTTCAAATAATGATCCTAAGCCTTAATATCCTTAACTTTAGCCTGGATATGTATCTGCCACAAAGCATTTGATGCAGATTTGATGTAAATTGCTCACATTTAATCAGAGGAGCTAGTAGATCTGTTATTCTAGTTTCAGACTTTATCCCAATACTCATTGACTACTTATAAATGTTGTGTAGCAATAGGATCTTGGGATTGGGAAGAAGAGAGGGAGCAAGGTGCATAAAGGGACAAGGCGAGGTCTTACCTTAGTCCTTTAACCACCTACAGAATGATGTGCTCCCACTGGGGTCCTAGGCCTGGGGTCCATGCTCTTTCCTGATTTAAGTTTAGCAGTGAAATAGTATTGGATAAAATTAGCACACTGATGACACTACTTCAAAATTTGTGATGAGTACTTCCAGTGGCTTCATAAAGAAATTAAATAGTGTGGGGAAAATTGATAACTGAAAAATAATCCATCCAATACTACATTACAGGCAGTAACTGAACTAAGCATTGTAAAACACTGTCCTCTGTCTCCAGCTAGTTGAAGCAGACAGTAAGGTACTATGGTTCGTGTGTCATTAATAGCTTAAGCATGGTATTAGGTTTAAAATCCCTTGGCTTTCTCCCAATAAAGGTAATCTGTTAAAGTGGATCAATCCCAAAACAGATTGGAACTCAGACTGAAACAGGTTTCTGAACTACTGCAGTTTTGTTTGCTTACGGTGTTCTTTACTTTCAAAACAAGATGCAGACACTATGGGAGTGAACTCTAAAATAAAATACTACAAAATTATAAATGTAATTGATTGTCAAGTATTTAGGTTTGCTGTCACCTTGAACAGGCATTTTGTCACATTGTTTAGAGGTTACGGAGCTAATAGTATTTTTAATAAGCATTGATAGATACATTTTAAAATAAAATTTAGATATAACTAAATTCTAAAAAATTGCATATTTAAAATTTACATCTGTGAATATCTGTGAAGTTTACCACTCAATTTTATGAGTTTTAATGAATTGTTAGAGAAAAGTAAACTATCCAGAAATGAGTTAAGTATTCATGCCAAAGTATATTAAATGTGGAAGCATTATTTTAAAAGTGGTATTGAATCCTTATTTCCTGGTCACCCTGTATGAACCAGGAACCTAATTAATTTTGATTGATCTTGAAAAAGCTAATTAGAGCTGGAAATGATTAGTAATTGGATGGGAGACCAGCAGGAAACCTCAGAATTAGCCACTATTGTATCATTGGTAGGAAAATGCATGGCCATTTCTTTAGTTCTTAAGAATTGAATTTGATTTAAGAGAGGCATTACTGGAATATGTATCTTAAGTTACTTCCAGTTTTTATAGGAGATGTAATAGTGGTTCTTTGGAATATAAGATAAGAAAATTATGTATGAAGCGAACATGATACACAGACATTTGCATAAATTGAAATATTTGTTTTAACGTTAGTTCCCTTCTATAGATGATTATTATAACAAATGGAATTGTTTGTATTTTATTCTGTTTAATATCTTTGCAACTTTTTAAAAATAATCATTGAAGATTTTAATTACAGTAATAGGATCAAATACAAAGTAAACTCAAAGAGATATGGAGAAATAAAAAGTGCAAAGAAAAAAACAAATAAATATATAAAAAGTGACTTTCATTCTTTATCACAAGAAATATAAACTTAAAAACTCTACACCCCTATAAGGTTGTAAACAAATATCTCTTTCTGATAAACATACTCTTTATTTATATGCAAATCCATAAATCATCAACTTTTCAGTCCTGATGTTGGTAAAAAGTCCATAAAGGGTTACCAGAGCTTATTAGAAATATGTCATATTTTAATCTCGATCAAAAAAATAACTTTATATTGCTTCCTAGTCCAGCATGACAAGTGGAGAATCCACCAATGGATTTTCTTCGTCTTCTGCCCATAGACTAGTCGTCCAATTTGCTCCGCCTCTCCTCCTGGGACTTCCCTTCCCCAGTCTCAATTAGTCTTGAGCCCGATTAGACTGCATTCTTGACTCCTGAATTGATTCTTCCTTAAGATCGTATATTTCTGATATTTTGCTCAATCTGAGGGGGGGGGACTGCAGGAACAAATGGCTGTTCATTTGAACCCTCTCTGCTGCCGGATCGCAGCTCAGCCACGAGGCTGGCCGGAGCCCAGCCGATCGCCGGCCGGAGCCCAGCTGATTGCCGGACAAACTAGGAGCCGGGCACCATTTTCCGGTCACCAAGTGTGACCCTGAACAAAGGGAGAGACAATTTCCTTCCCCCCCCCAACCCACTTTTCCCATAATAGCCAGGATAGCTGAAGCAAATTCGGAATCCATTCGCACAGCTGATTAGTGGGCAATTTAAACCTCCCGTGGATCATATAGAAGCCGGCGAGCCGCGTAGGAACAATAGGACACACGCGAACCCAGCTGATCTGCGGGCGCCCCTTTTAAATGTTCCGTGACTCACACGGAAGCTGGTGAACTGCGGAGGAGTAACACAGCTCTCGAAGGCTCTTACCTTAAATCAACTGAAGACCTCGAAGGCTCTTGTTTTTTTCCATTGACTGAAGCCGGGGATTAGCTGGTCGGCGGAGGGCTTTTAGACTCCACAGCTCCCTCCCAAGGATCAGCTGATTTGCGGAGTTTCCGCGTAGCTCCGCGGCTTCCTTGCAGCTCACGCTGATCGTATTCGGTCGAATACAAGCGCAGTTTGTTTGTTTTTGGGGGTTTTTTAGACAGTCTCCAAGAAATCCAGCTGAGGGACGTAGACGAGAGAGATTGAGTTCGGCAATAACAACCTTAACTCCATTAGCTCAGTCCTTTTTCCTAGCCACATAGAAATAATAATAATAATAATAATAAACTAGAAAAATAATGACAATGAATCATGCCCTTCATCCACGCAGTGACTGACAGACTTTATCTACCAAGGCAAATAGGTGGGCATGGAATGCTACAAGTACATCAGATAGTTGAAGAAGAAAAAATGGCTTTGGAAGAATATCTGAAGAACAATGATGAAGATGCACTGAAATTAGTATATCAGGAAGGCTTACTGACTACTGGAGAGACCAAACTGGCCTACAAGAAAGACCAAATGAAGAACAGAATAGAGGCATGGGAAGACAAAGCACTACATGGCCAATACATTAAAAAAATAGCTGGGAAAGCAGATAACAAGACCTGGCAATGACTAAGAGCAGGAAAATTGAAGAAAGAGACAGAGGGACTAATTCTGGCTGCACAAGACCAAGCCTTAAGGACAAATGCATATAAAGTCAAAATTGAGAAGACAGCAACAGACATTAAGTGCCGGCTATGCAAAGAAGCTGAAGAAACAGTGGACCACCTGGTAAGCTGTTGCAAGAAGATTGCACAGACTGACTACAAGCAGCGGCATGACAAAGTAGCAACAATGGTGAATTGGAAGATCATTTGCCTGTAAGCAAAAACTGGTGGGATGATAAAATAGAGAAAATCATAGAAAATGATAAAAGTAAACTGCTCTGGGACTTCAGAATTCAAACAGACAAGCACCTGCAACATAACACCCCAGAGTTAACAATTGTCGATAAGAAAGACAAAAAAGTGGATAGTGGACGTGGCAGTGCCTGGAGACAGCAGAATAGACGAGAAAGAACTGGAGAAGATAACAAAGTACAAAGACCTACAAATAGAAACAGAAAGACTGTGGCAAAAGCAAGCAAGAGTAGTACCAATAGTCATAGGCACCTTGGGTGCAATCCCAAAACAACTGGAGCACCACTTAAACACCATTGGCATTGACAAATTCGCTATTAGTCAATTGCAAAAGGCAGCCTTACTAGGAACTGCTTCCATCCTGCGACGATATCTGTAATGCCATCAAACATCCACATCTGCCTATCCCAGGTCCTGGGTAAGGACTCAATAGGTAGACAAAATGCCAAATCGAGTCTGAACATCTGGCTGACTGTACGATGATCAATAATAATAATGATAAATAAATAAATAAATAAAATAAGAATAACAATAATAGTAGTAATAATTAAAGAGCACAAGACATAGATCAGCCAACTCACAATTACCCTGAATTAGACCAGAATTGAAAGTTATTTCAGTTAAGAATGGCAGATACCAGCGCAGTTCAAACAGCGCAGGAACCTGCCATCACCAGCCCTCCTGTTCGTAAAAGACAGAGATCATTTAAACAGGAGGTGGCTGGTAAGATCAAGGCCAAGGCAATATCTGCCAAAAGGCCTTCCAAAGCAGCGGACAGAGACGCTAAGCAACGTCACCAAGCTCTAGAGAAACAATTCTCCCGAGCTGAAAGGAGGCAAAACTCCACTGAAGACGAATTAGAGCCACCCAGTTACAGGGAGGAAGAAATTTTTGGCACAAGGAAGCCCTGCCAGAAACCTCTGGAAACAGAGGCTGATACGGAACAGGGGAACGGCTCTCAAATAAGTGAGGGGCTTGGAGATTTGGGTTCAAAAGCAGGCACCCGTCGCTCAGATAATCATGGAGCAATGTCTTCAGAATACCTTCAGTCCCTGATATCTCAGGCTGTCGCACAGGCTATGGCCTCCTCAAGACACCAATGTTCCAGGTTTGTGGCCTCTAGGGGTGGCTCCCATTTTTCTCAAGAGGAGGCCTCTGTGTATCAAGATTCTATTTCCTCCTCTAGGTCCACCAGAGGCAGGTGGTCTCCTGCGGAGGACCATGAGCTGACGGATCAGAGACTGTCCAACGAAGAGGATGTATCTCCAGATCCTCCTCCGTTTGTAGGCCTGATTAATCCATCCTTATTCAAGATGCTGCTACACAAGACCAGCGGCACTGCAAATATTGAGAGGCCCTCGATCCCGCAAAAGGGAACCTCCACCAATCTCTCAACTAGTAAGGTCACAAACAACGAAGTGTTCTCACAGCCCACTTATACCCAACACTTTGTTCCCTGTCCACCTCTCTTCTTTGATTCTGTTCAGATCAACATGGGGGCACCTGGTTCCTTTCTCCCAATGGGGTGGGGGCAGACAAGAAAATGTTCAATAAAGATCCGGCACTATCAGAGATTAGAAGTGCCATCAATAGATGAATCGATTGCAACCCTCTTTTCTCCACCCCCGATAGCCAGGGATGCAGCGGAGGCCCTGAAATCAGAAGACAAGAAAATGGACCTCATCTTCCGCAGGGCACACCAGCCTCGGCGTGGGCAATCAAGGCAGGCATCACTATGTCCTTTTTCACCAGGACATCTTTTCTTTGGCTGCGCCAACTCCAGTCAAGTATTCCTCCAGTGGAGGAGAAAATTCACCAGAATTTTAAAAGGTTAGTGGCGGCAGCGGAGCTCATGTCGGATTCCTTCTTACACGCAACCAATTTCTCTGCCAGAGCAATAGCGTACAACACCGGTGTACGCAGATTGCTGTGACTCAAGCATTGGAGAGTGGACATGAAGGCTAAGTGGCGTTTAACGGCAGCACTCTATAAAGGCGGCTGGCTCTTTGGCGAGGCGCTTGACCCTTATCTAATTGAAAATAAGGACAAACGCAAGATCCTGGCCTACCTGACAAAGAGAACAGAGAGGAGAACTCCCTCCTATTCCCACAAACCATCCTTCCGACATGATGCAGGCACGGATCAGGGGGCCTTTTCCCATCCCTATCAGCCCAGATCGGACCGCCAGGGTGAGAGAAACAGTAACAGTGACAGTTCAGGCAACAGGTCCAAGCAAGGTGGCCCTTTCGAGGAGTCGGGGGGTGTCCCTACCGCAGATCCAAGTGACGGCTTGGGGGCTCCCCCATTGGTGGCCAGCTAGCCCTTTTTGCCCACAAATTTCAAGCCACCACCACGGACTTCTGGGTCTTAAATACCATCAGATTGGGCCTATCTCTAGAATTCCTCTCAACACCTCCAAACCGGTTCATCCCTTGTCCATCTCCAAAAGATCTGTCAAGAAGAACCTCACCAAGGAGGCCATCCAACACCTCCTGGACATTCAGGCTATAGAACCGGTAGAAAGAGATCAGTGGGGACAAGGAGTTTATTCCATCTTATTCATAGTCCCAAAGAATTCGGGGGGGGGGGGGTGGAGAGCAATACTGGACCTAAAAAGGCTGAACAGACACCTGGAGTACAGAAAGTTCAAAATGCAAACCCTTCACTCAATATTAGCAAGTATCAGAAAGGGGAATCTTCTGACGACCATAGATTTGACGGAGGCCTACCTTCACATTCCCATACTTCCAGACCACCAGAGGTTTCTCAGGTTCTACCACACGGGTCATCACTTCCAATACAGGGCCCTACCTTTTGGACTTTCTTCAGCTCCCAGGGTGTTCACAAAGGTATTGGCAACAATCGCCACGCACTTGAGAACAATTCCGGTGCGCATCCAATGCTATCTGGACGACATTCTCATCCAATCCTTGTCAGTCAGACAGCACAGTCAGACCTGGCACTGACTCTGAAAACCCTTCAAGACCACAGGTTCTCAGTAAATTTTCAAAAGAGTCAGACCGTTCCCTCAAACTGTCTTCTTCATCTGGGAGCAGTCATAGACACACAAAAATGCACGGTCCATCTCTCTCAAGACTGTCAACGTAGCATTCGAACCCTGGTCAGATTCATCCAAAGGAAGCGATCCTCAATGCTGGCTACACTCTTGCAGTTACCAGGAAAGATGGTGTCATGCCTTGCAATCGTACCTTGGGCAAGGCTACACTCCTGAGAGCTCCAGTAGTTCCTACTCCCATTTCAAAGAGTGGGGATAGGCTCCTCAAACCAAAGAGTAAAGGTGCCACCAAAGGTCCTGAGGTCGCTCCAGTGGTGGTCCTCCTCAGCGATGGGGAAGGGACACTTGTTCAGGGAAGCCAACCGAGTCACCCTTACAATGGATGCCAGCCTATTTGGCCAGGGAATGCACCTGTAATCCCAACTAGCACAGGGTCAGTGGTCAAAGAAAGACCGAAAACACAACATAAACTGGCTAGAACTCAGAGCCATACACCTGGCCCTCCGTCACTTCCGCAGCACAGTGGCGCATCAACACGTGCTCATACTCATGGACAAAGTGGTGGCCAAAGCGCATGTCAACCGACAGGGAGGCACGTGATCCAGGGCCCTCATGACTGAAGCACAAGCGCTGGGAACCTGGGCAGAAAACAACCTAGCCTCCATCAAGGCCGAGCACATCTCAGGAGAAGCCAATCATCAGGCAGACTTCCTGAGCAGGATGACAATAGACCACTCAGAGTGGAGCCTGCACCATACTCTCTTCGAGGAGGCAGCAGAGAGATTTGGCCACCCAGTGTTGGATCTGTTTGCCAGTCCAAAGAATTACTCAACTTCTGAGGTTCTCTCGTTTTCCAACACCGGGAGCAGAGAGAGCTGATGCACTCCGAGGCCATTGGCCAAAAGAATTGCTGTATGCATTCCCACCACTTCCTCTGATACAAGCAACCATCAGAAAGATATTACAGGAACAAGCAGAGGTGATACTCATTGCACCAGTGCTTGTTCTGCTTGTTCCTGTAATATCTACATCTCCACCATGGAGGATTCCACATGACCAAATCTCCCTCAACCAGGGGCCTCTGCTACATCCAGACCCACAGTGGCTCCAATTGACCGCCTGGCACTTGAGCGGAGTCTCCTAGAGAGAGACAACTTTTCACAAAGAGTCATTAAGACTCTCCAGGCCTCTAGAAGGCCTACAACTAACAGGATTTATGATTCCATTTGGAAAAATTATTGCAGTTGGTGCAACAGACAACAACCCATGTAACATCTCTAACCCAGATATCTTAGACTACCTAGCGGAAGGCCTGGATACGGGGTTAGCACCAAACACAATTCATAGACAGGTGGCCGCCCTATCAACCATTCTTAGCTATGGCAACTCCAAAATTCTAGCCAGACACCCAGTGGTGCGATCCTTCGTAAAGGGCGCATATAACAGTAGGCCACCTGTGGTTCACAGATACCCCTCCTGGGATCTACCTAAAGTGCTACAGGCCATCACCTTACCTCCATTTGAGCCTGTCCGGACCTGTGACCTACAGTACCTGACCCTTAAGGTCGCCTTCTTAGTCGCTGTTACCTCAGCAAGGCGCATCTCAGAACTAGCAGCCCTGTCAATGAGGGAGGACCTTTGTAACTTCCACACGGATAGGGTGGTGTTACGTTTGGACCCCTCCTTCATTCCAAAGGTCAGTTCCCTATTCCACAGAGCACAGGAGGTGGTGCTACCAAACTTTTGCCTCGAACCGTCTCATGAACTGGAGTGCAAGTGGCACACCCTAGACATTCGCAGAGTATTAAAGCATTACATCAAGCGAACGGCAACTTTCCGTAAGTTGGAAGCACTGTTTGTCTCCTTCCACTCTCACACAAGAGGTCGGAGGGTCACTGCATCTACAATCGGTAGATGGATTAGAAGGTGTATAGTGGAGGCATACAGGGGACAGTCCTTGACGGTCCCCAGACGAACCACTGCACACTCCATGCACAGTGCTGCAACCTCAGCAGCATGGGCAACTCAGGCTTCGATTGAAGAAATATGTAGAGCGGCGACGTAGTCGTCGCCTTCCCCTTTTATAAGACACTACAAATTAGACAGATTTGCATCTGTGGAGGTCTCCTTTGGTAGGAGGGTACTCCAGTGCGTAGTATCAGAGAGTGGGACATAGGCCCAGACAGCATCCCACCCACAAGGATAGTGAGGCTTTGGTATGTCCCATTGGTGGATTCTCCACTTGTCACGCTGGAGAAGTGGCGTTGGTCTTACCTGAACGCCTTTTCTCAGCATGGCAATGGAGAATCCACTCCCACCCTTGAGGCCAGTCGGGTCCTGTGAGGGGAGAGGATGGAGTCAACACAAGAAAACATATCCAAACAGCTTTCTCCTTGTCGAGACTGAGGAAGGAGGTCCTAGGAGGAGAGGCGGAGCAAATTGGACGACTAGTTATGGGCAGAAGACGAAGAAAACCCATTGATGGATTCTCCATCGTCATGCTGAGAAAAGGCATTCAGGTAAGACCAACGCCCCTTTTCTTTTTGACAATCTTGATCTTTAATTCATTCAGAGATTATAGGATTTGGTCTCTCCAAGTTTTTTTCCCCACCCTAGAGGCTTTTTTGAGGCTTTAGCAACCTTGTTTTGTAAATCCAGCAAAACATCATTATCCAGATCATTCTTTTAATTTATCATTTGTATCTCTACTTCAATTTTCAAAGCTTTAGCCAATTTCTTTTGTATATCCCATAGAAAGTCCTTATTTGGGCCATTCTCTAGGCTTGTCATTTTCACATTAGTTGTCTTATAATCCCCTTTTTATTAGCCAGTATTTCTGGCTCTCATATTTCTGCATCAGGCAAAATTTGTTTCATATGTGTAATTCCTTAAGATCTTACTTCAAAATGATATTGCTAACATATTAGCTACTAATTTTTGGCCTTATTCTTTCAAAATCTCCTGAAGTATTTCAAATGTTGTAATGCTTTGTATCATTTTGTAAATCCCTGTATTAACCAAAACTAAAGACGTGTTTATACTTCCCGATCCACTTTTCCTTTCTTGTCTGGAGTCTTCAGTTCCCTTAGTGCAGTGGTTCTCAACCTTTTTAATGCCGCAACCCCCAACCGGTCGTAAGTTGAGGACTACCCAACTGGTCGTAAGTCGAGGACTACCCAACTGGTCGTAAGTCAAGGACTTTCCCTGCCTGGGAGCGCCGCGCATGTGTGGTGCCATCCCCTGCGCCAGCCGAGGTGTAGGTGGCAAGGGGCAGCGATGGTGCAGGGCGACCACCAGCTGGGCCACCAGCTGGCCCAGCCCAAGGGAGGTAAGGCACCCGCCGGGCCCCACATGCGCCAGCAACCCTCCCTGCGCTCACCAGCCTTCCACCTCCCACCCCTGGCTCTCTTTTACTTACATTTTTAGTAGTTGCTCAGCAGGGAGGGGTGGAAACTCCCAGACAGCTCACCTTCGCTGCAGACAACTTGTAGCACCGTTTGCAGACTGGGGCTTTTGGCGGGCTCAGCAGGGCAGAGACAGCCTGGATAATTCCTATTGGCTTTTGAAAGCCAATAGACTTAGACTCTATTCAAGAGAGTCTATTCTATTGGCTTTCAAAAGCCAATAGAATAAAAGGGAGTAGCACACAGCTAAGGAAAAGGGGAAAAAATGGCGGACTGCGTTGTTTGGCGACCCCCGTGAAATGGTCGTTCGACCCCAAATGGGGTCGTGACCCACAGGTTGAGAACCGCTGCCTTAGTGTCCAATTTCTGAAATCATAAAGTCTAAAACCTGCATTATGAATTAAGACAAAACAATTTCCTCCCCCCCCCCAAAATCTGCTTGTTTTGTAAAATTATTTCCAAAATCTTATAATACTCACAATATTCCAAATTTATCTGGACTCTTAATTCTTTTACAACTTTCTTATATCAAAGTCTTTTTTTTGGCTTTTGCCATTTATTTCCACTTCTTTAAATTCTTAACTTATGGTTATTTTTTCTTTTGTTCAAGAATGATGGTAAATTTTCCAGGTGGCTTTTCAAACCTGTCATTCCAAAATTTTAGTAGCCTTAAGATAGTTAAATGGGCAAATCTGAAAGTGATCAGAAAGTGATCCCAGTGTCTTTTAAAAGGGAATACTGTAGTGGTGAGCTTGATGGCTGATCTCTTTATCTGCTGGAGCTCAAACCCATTGGAGACTGCTATCTTGTAGTCTTCTCACGAGGAACATCCATCCAAAGCACATATAAGTAATCTACCATCCTATCCTTGTCTGAAGAATTGCAGAGAACTTGTCTACTAACCAGTTCTTCAGTCTTTGCTATGGTCATCATCTCTGCTTGTGGAGATTTGCTCAATTCATTGTGCCTCCTTTGGAAGTCAGTATCTTTGATACTTAGATAAAATCTTTAAACAGATAATGAATCTAAAGTTTCCAGATTTAAATCATGCTTTAATTTTAGGATTGAGGAATGTTTTCCCTATATTTGTTTTATGTTAATTACAAAAAAGGAATAAATTGTATTTTCAATTTTAGATGTTCACTGAAATGAAAAGATACAATTTAATTAACTGCAATTGGATTTGTTCCTGGAAATAAATTGCAAATGTAGTTGAACATTTTATAATAACATGTTAGGATTGAAAAGGACCATTGACTATACTTTTTTTCAATGCAAGAAGCCAAATGTAAACCATCCCCAACATATAGTTGCTACTTCTACTTGTTCATATCTAGCTATTATTTATTTGGAAACTGTTGTGATATTTCTGTTGATAGGAAAAATAATCTGTAGCTTGAGCGATAGAGTGGCCTGTATGGATCATATCAGTGGCCGGGTATACTCTATGTCAAGCTGTTATTACTCTGGAAGGATTATTATCAGTAGGACTATTAACTCTGATTCCTGTTATCAGCTAAACAGGGTTCCCCTAAATAATAAACATTGAATCCAAGGATTAATGGGACCTTCCAAGGGGTTGATATTGTTATTATTATTCATAGTACTGTTAGTTAAAGTAGTGTTCATTAAATTATTTTCATATAATAAATGATTTTGGAGGGATCAGTGAACAGTTTAAAATTTTATGAAGGGATCGATGAATTGAGTTTGGGGACCTTGATCTAAACATTTAAGAAACTATTGAATTCTGGGAATCTTCTTTTTGGGGGGGAGGGGGGAGAGACCTTTAATGGTTCTTAATCCCTGCAAGAAAAGGGATACTCTGAGACCAACCTTCCTAAGATGTTTGTTCTATGATGATAATTCTAGCTATTTTCTCACATCCCAGAACAAAGACTAGTGTGAAGATACACAAAGCCCTAGATTTTGATCCGGGCAAGCTTGAAAGAATCTCTTACTTGTCATGACCTGGCTTAGCTAGGACAATCTGAGCATGAAATTTACAGCAATGCCTTCAGATCCACCAGGTTAAATTAGTCAGGGATTCTGCTAGGAACAAGATAGGCAGAACAGTAATATTATCTCCATTCTGTCCTAGTTCAAATAGGACAGCAGTTCCCAACCTTTTCTATACCCTGCACTCCTAGAACGCTTCTGATGTATTCTCACACCCCTTACAAAAGTTTGAAATAATGGTGGATTTCTGGTTTGCGACGCGGATGCTGGAAGGCGAGCTCCGTCTTCCACGTCCGATTTCGCACCGCTGGGGGACACTGGAAAGGGTCAAAAGTCACCCTGTAGGGGTGACAAGCAAGGAGGGGACCCCTGCTTGATCGCGGGAGGATGGTAGCTCTTCTGCTTGATCTGGGGGCAGCGCTCCAAACCGGTGGATGAAAGATTGGCCATAGAAATATGGCCCATCACTAGGCTGCAGATAGCTGAAGTCAAACTTGCCACTAGGCACATATAAAGCAGCGCGGATGAGACTGAGTGAGATCTGAACTTCTCTTCAATCCTAACTATTTTTTCTACCCCCTGTGGAGAGAGGGAAGGGAAATTCTATCCCACCCTCTAAAAACAGTGGCAACTGACTATCCAGGGGAGTTTAAAACGCTGAAAGAATAACCTGATTCTAACTTGATTTTTATCTTTTTAAAATTTGAGAACTAAAAGATTTCTTATTTTTATTAAAGGTTTGGGTTCTTACTTACAAAAAAGAAGTAAAATTGGAAGAAGGACTATAAAAATTTTGGACTTAAGAATCTTAAATGGTATGGGCTAAACCTGATATTACAATTTGTTATTGTCTAAAAGAAACTTGGCTTGAAGCACAGACTATAGATAAGACTTTTGCAACCTTGGCAGATATCAGCTGTGAGAAGCCCAGCTGTGTTCTATACTTAGTGACAAAGTGGTAAAGCTTTTAATTTGACACACCACTAAGAGAACATGGATGAAGATCAGGAACAGATTCTCTTTATGCAATTTATGAAACTATTCTTACAGCTACTGATGAAATAAGAAGCTATAGAAAAGAACAAGATGTCAGCCTAGACATATGAACTCAAACTTTGATTACAACTAAAGAATTAACTATACAGAATATAATAGAAGAAGTAGAACAATCAAATATTGTGATAGAAGATTCAACTGATCAACAAACACAGTTAACGGAAAATCCAGAAAAGGGACTGACAACACTGAAAATGAAGACTTTCTATATAAACCAAAAGAAACCTGAAGATCAAGAAAAAGATCAGACCGAAGGGAATATAAACTTTTCAGGACAACTATGTTGAGATGGAAAAATAGAGAGACTATTTGTTAGCCCTTCCAAAAAAATGGCAACTGGATGCCTCTTTTATCTCAAACAATATGTACAATAACAGGGAGATCTATTTGATGACTTAAAAGCACGGATATGGAAGGCGAGTTGGCAAAGAAAGAAAGCTAGAATAAGGCTGAAGAAAATTGGGGTTTTATCTTATTAGTGAGGATTAAAATAGAATATACTCAAATAGACAAGATGTGTACTTTGAATACTAGATTTTGTTATGAACTGAGATAAAGAAACTTTGGTCATTTAAAACATGGAAGTATAAATATTAAAAGTTAAATTTGAATATTGGTTTGTTTATAAAACTTGAATGTAAAAGTAATTAAGATATATATAAGCTAAAAATCTATTGATAAATGTAATAAACATGTTTTTACTTAGCTGATATAATAAGAACTTTACTAGCTTAAATATGAGGTAGTAGACATTAAGAGAAAAAGAGAGGAAGTATTTGATGTTGAAACAAGAAATTTTGGTTACTAAATTCAAGACATTTGGAAATTAATAGAAAATAATGTTATACTGTGTTATTAATTAGATGGTGAGAAATAGAATATATTCAAATAGATGTGTATCCTGAATATTAGATTTTGTGATGAATTGTGATGAAGGGAACGTTGGTTACTTAAAACTTGGAAATTATAAATATTAAATGTTAAATTTAAATATTAATGGGAAACTAAAAATTGGGAAAAACTAATTAGGATATTGCTTGTCTATAAAGACTGAATGTTAAAATAACCAGGATATGTATAAGCTAAAAATTATTGATAAATGTAAGAATGTTATTTTTATTTAATTGATGTAATAAGAATTGTATTAGTTTAAACATGAGACAGAAAACACTAAGGGGAAAAGAGAGGAAATATTTAATGTGGTAGTTTGATATTTGTACTAAAGATACTTGTATGACATTGAATTATCGATTAACTCAGCCGCCACGTTGCTTTTTAAATACTTAAATGTAAAATTAGAAAATCAATAAAACACTATAAAAAAACTTTGAAATAATGGCAATGAATTATGCATATATACTATAATGTTGAAATCCCAAGTTTTCGCACCCCCCGGAATATCGTCTTAATATTCCTTTCTCTCATTCTAGCAAATCTATATATTCTCAAAAGGTAATAGTAAAGACAGTTTCAAGCTACCCATGGTAGCTTCATGAACATGTCCATATATTTTTCTTGGCAGCAATAGGCAGGGGTTTATCATTACTTTCTTCCAGGATGTTTTTGGGCTTCCCAATCTAACCTGTAAGCCTAGCTAATCTTGCTTAGCTTCTGAAGCAACAGGGAAGCTGCTACTTGCTGTGGGGACAAATAAATAAATCCAAAGTAAGCTGCAGACAACCATACATCACCAAAAGCATAAGTAGGTGTGGGATAGGGACTAACTTCTTATCTATCTCTTCTTTGGGTTTTATCAAAAATAAGTAGCTTTTTTATCAGTGGAAACTTGAAATGTTTACCTGGGACTTCCTACAACAGGAATCCTCAACTGTTTTTTATTGGTCTAATGCAGAGGAGGGGGAACTATAGCCATCACCCTTTTATACCCCTTGTGGATGTCTGTTCCTAGAATTCCCAACATGGCTGGCTCAGGAATTCTGGGAGTTGAAGTCCACGAGTCATAAAAGGACCGTAGTTCCCCATCCCTGGTCTAATAGAATGCATGGGTAGCCTTGAGGAAAAAGAAGAAAGATGCTACCTAGAAAACAATCATTCAAGAGGGGCAAGAATCGCTTAACAATCACAAAAAAGAAATTGAAAAAGGACCCATCCTAATGGATCAGGAAGTTAAAATTGTTGTGTGGGAAGTCTGTACTTTCAGATTTGTAAGATTCTGGTAATGTAGCTTTACATTAAGAGGAATTAGTTCATTTAGTCCCATTTCCTGTCTGGTTTACTTCGGAGGGCTGACAATTGGGCAGAAACGTGAGGTTCCTGGAGAATAGTTTTCTTCTAGAATTCTTGCTGACTGGGAAATTATCCAAAGAATAACATCCAAGACTTTTTGCAAGATAACATTGGTCTGGAAGCAATGTGAGAAAGAGGGTGGTTATAGATAAACTCTAAAGAGCCCTTATCACTTTAAACTGGAAAGATCTGGCTGTGGATGACAAGGTAGAGAACTTTCACCACCCAGACATTTGATAAATAGATTAGACCAAATATTCTCCTCTCCTACTTAAGTATTTTAAAAAAGTTTTTGTAGTTACTTAAATTTATGGTTACATCTATACATCAGGAACCTTAATATGTATATTGCAGGCAGTGACCCAAAGTATTTTTTTCCAAAGGTTTTGAGAGGGCAAGAAAAATGATTTTTTTTATATGTTAAAGGGGGGCATAGTGCTTTTTTAGATTATGTGGGGAATGGGGGACAAAACATCAATAGCTTCTTTGGGAGATGTGAATTTACTATTAGCAGAAGAGGTAGCCTATGATAAATGTTTTAAAACACAATAAACCAGAACCTTTTAAGTTTACAAAATGGCTCAGTGGGGACAGTGAGGCATCAATCGTATTCAACCAATCCTTGTGACATTCAGCAGTTCTCCTGACTCATGACTCCTTATGAAGCAACTTACATGCTTCTTCAAGACTTTACTTTGTGGCGAAAGGGAGAATGGAAAAACTGTCTACCGTACTATTTCACAATGATAAATCAATCTGAGATATCTATTTACAAGGACCATAAAATGCAAACGGTGGTGCTATTAATTGCTTTCACCATCCCAAAGGTGATATGTCTTTCTGAATTATTATTGCTGACCAGATATCCATAATGGGAAACAAAGAAGTACTAGGGTAAAAGTGAATTAATTCTTACATTGCCTTTTTGTGGACAAGTTATATGTCATGCCTCAGGGTCATTCAAGAATCGCAGCTTGTGACTGTCCATTAAGATCATAGTTTATTTTATATAGTGTGTCATATAATCTCATATAGGGCAAAGTTTCTAGAGATTAGGAAACACTCTACTGGGCAGTATATGCTGAGGCTTGTTTATTTCCACCTGATAAGTTACAAAACTTTTCAAAATCTTTGATGTCAAATATCATGCCATTTAAAAATAGGATAAAGAGGGTCAATTTAAATCTGTGATAAATATTTTTACACTGACTTGTTTTAAGTATAAAAGTCTGTTTCTAATCTATAAATCTTGTTACAGGTTATCCTCCCTTAATGGTCATTCAGTGACTGTTCAGAGTTACAATGGTGCTGAAAGAATGCTAGTTACAACTGGTCCTTGAAGTTATGGCCGTTGCAGCACCCCTTCGTCATGGGTGCACAACTCAGGCATTTAGCAGCCTGCATGCATTTACAACCACAGCATAGTCTTCAAGTCCTCCCTGCCTACCTCCTCCCATCTCTGCCCCTTTTGGCCACCTGCAGTCCACTGCCCTTGCTGCCTCCTGTTGGTTTTCCCCATCTTTTCCCCCTCCCACTGGTGATGAGGGGTGTGTGGCTGAGGCAGCTGCTGAACCCTTCACATGCTTGTGCTCTGCCACCCCCACCAGTGCCCCCAGGTGACTTTTGCCATCTTCTTCCTGCTTCTGATGAGATGTATCCAGCTGAGGCAGCTGCCAGCACTTTGGGAAGGTGTCACAAATGTCCAGCAGCAGCAACAGCAGCAGGAGAAGATGGCAAAGGGCAGCTAAAGGAGGTTCTGGGTATATGGCAGCAGCAGAGTGCAGGATGGCTAAAAGGGCAGAAATGGGAAGGAGATAAGTAGGGAATTGAGTCAGAGGTGAGTGCAGTAGGGCAGTGCAGTCTCATCTGCCAAAGGAAACTAATTGGTTCTGGATTGGGAGGGAGCAGTGGGACAGAGCAGGCAGTTTGCCCAGGGCAGAAGCAATATCAGGTTCTCACCTAATGACTGCAGTGAGGACTATTGAATTGCCATTGCTGAGCATGTGGTCACATGATTTTTTGCCTAATGACTGCTTCGTTTAGCAATGGAAATTCCGATCCCAACTGGGGTCATTAAGCAAGGAATTTCTGTAAATCAAGTGCAATTCTAAGGGAGTTTTTTTCCCCCTGAAAAAAGTAAATTAATACAAACATTAGTAATGTTTAGTGTATAGTCAAGAAGGCATTTTGTCTTATCTGTGATAAATTTACTTTAAAAGACAATATATTTAAATGCATAGAATGATGTTTAGAATAGAGAAAACAAATGCGACATATTGAAGGGTGTTGTAATCTAGCTAACCAAACAGCTTTTATTTATTTGTTAATTTTTTATGCCATCCATCTCTCCTACAAAGTCATTTTGGGTGGCTTGGGGCAGCTATGTCTGGAATGAATTTATTATAGGCTATTTTCACCTTTTTCTTAATCTTTTGCAACAAATAATTTAGATATCCTATGGGAACTATCAGTTCCTTCTCTTCAACATGATGTTTGTGAGAGAGAGAAAGATGGTAAAGATAATAAAGGAGGTCTCAGAAAGAAAATGGATGGTTCCAGCATTTTTTGACTATTGTTTCATCTGGGTTCACCATGCACCTTACATTCCCTGGAGGAATGCTGCTGTGGAAAAAAAGGGATTTATCACCCTGTTTTGGGTTATTGTGATAAAAGGAAATTTGTAAAGTTTTAAGTTGGATGTTTTAAATTTCTTTCATTCTGTTTTTCTTTGCAGTAATCTATTAATTGGGCAAATAGGTTAACAGACTATTCAAAAAATAATTATTTTGTCTTCTATGAGGAGCAGAGGAGTGGGTGGCCTAGCATAAGTGTGGGTGAGCAAGTGGGGGCTGCGCAATGTGGTAGGAGGACAGGTGAGCCCAGGGCCCCATGCACCCTGCAGCCTGGGGATTCCTCTGGAGAAAAAGTGGCAGGAGCACCTTCAGAAGCAACTTGTGACCTTCCCTGCTGATATTGTTTGTGGAAAACTGGCAAGGAAGATGGCAAATGTGTGTGACTGTGGGCTACTGCAGCCATCGTAAGTGCAAGCCAATCGCCATGTGCCTGAATCGTGATCCTGTGACCGTGGGAACATTGTGACATAAGGACCAGTTGTAAGTCTCCCTGCTTAGTGCCATTTTAAGCTTTGAACAGTTGTTGAATGAGTGGTCACTTGGAGAGTACCACTTGTATTATAAAGCCTAAGGTAGATGTTATCCAACAAAGTTAGTATTTTTGTTTTAAACGCTCTGTATCTCTTTTTTGTTTTTCAAGGTGATCTTTGTGACAGGATGGCTGATCAACATCAGGACTTCAGTATGACAGAGGATCATTTGGTGAGCCAAGCTAGGTGGAATCCATCAGGTGAGTCATATGGGGTGGGAAACAGGAATGTTTTATTCCACAAGATAGAAGTCAGGATAAAAAAAAAAATGAAGGGAGATTATCAATGGGAATAAACTTGAAAGTATAAATGAGCTGAGGATATAAGCTAGTCATAAATTCTAAATATCATTACATATACATACATACATACATACATACACATATATGTCAGTTGCTGCCAGACTTCGCCTTAAACTGTAAAAAGATTTGCTTTGTTACTTAAAAACAATTAGAAGTTTACATAACCAGAAAAGTGACTATAAATATGTCTTCAATTTTAGAAGAATAGTTGTTTATATCCTACAGCAAAGGAGCATGACATATTCATTTTAAACTATAGTTTAAAATATTTTTCTACTTAAAAATTATCCAGAGTGATGTTTAGAGAGCTGATGGTTTATTACAACATGAGTGTAATCTATATATAGGTGTAAGTTTTCATGGTCAGCATCTGTGTTTAGTAGATACATCTGTGAACAAACCACTACAAATAGGAAGGGTATTTCTCTCCTACATAGAGAAGGTAGGTTATACATCTCTGTCCCAGGTGAAGTGAGTGATGCTGTGGACGTTCTTCTGTGGTGCATGGAAAGCTGTGGGGGCCTAAATGGAGAACAACATATTTGGCTGAACCCTGGTAAGATGGAGTGCCTGTGGGTGAGCCTTTCTATATCCAGGAGTTTATTATTTTTGGTCTTGAATGGAGTTGCACTATTGCCAGACAGCCCTGGTGCATAATCTTGGGATCCTCCAGACGCATGACTCCTGCTTGAAGAGCAAATGGCAGTCGTGGCTAGGAAGGCCTTGATTCAATTTTGTGTTGTGTGCCAATTATTCCCTTTCTTGGATAGGGAGGCTCTTCACTAAGTCACTCGTACTCTGGTCATCTCCCATTTGGACTGTTGTGGTGCTCTCTACATGGGGCTACCCTTGAAAAGTATCCAGAAGCTTCAGCTGATAGCGGTTGCTTGGGTAATTTTAGACACCCAAATTTTAGAAGGGCGCATGTAACACCTCTGTTCAGTGAGCTGCATTGGGTGCCAGTTTGTTTCTGAGTCCAATTCAAGATGTTGATTTTGATCTACAAAGCCTTACATGGAATGGGGCCCGGCTACCAATGAAACTATCATTGCCCTATTACATTAGCCCATTCCATCAGATCAGGCAGGGGAAATATATTGCAGACCCTGTCAGTTAAAGAACTCCAATTGGCAGGGTCTAGGAAGAGAGCCTTTTGTTTCCTGCTGTTGCCCCTGCCATATGAAATATTTTTCCCCTGGAGGCGAGGCAGCACCCCTGACTTCCTGGCCTTCTGAAAAGGAGTTAAGACTTGGCTCTGCAACCTCACATGGGGAGCCCACGGAAGCAAATAGCCATGGGTATAGTTATTTCCATGAAAGCCCTCCCTTTGTTTTTAATTAATTTTAATCTCTGGCCTCCTCTTAATTTTTTTTAACTTTTATATATACTGTTTTATATTTTAGTGTTTTACTGCACACATCACCCAGAGTCCCTCTTTGAGGGAGATGGGCAATACAGAAATGTGAAAGGTAAATAAATAAATAAGGTTGCTGACCAAACAGGTAAATTATTAGAAAAGTACAACCTTAAAGCCACCTACAGGCCAATTAAGAAAATCAGAAAATCATTCAGTCAGCCAAGGACAGCAGAGAACTCTTCACAGCATTCTGTATCTATTGCATCCTCTAGCTGTGGACAGATATACATTGGTACCACAAAATGCATGAGAAGCACTGCAGACAAGGACAGTCCAAAAAAGTGATCAGTAGGAGAATATGCATTGTGTCATAAAGATAATAAAATTCAGTTCAAAGACATGCAAGTGCTGTCAATAACTTCAGACTATTATATACACCTGCATAGAGAGGCTATTGAGATCTATAAACATCCCAACAGCTTCATCGAGAAAGAAGAAAGTCTGAAAGTTAACAAAACTTGGTTATTTGTCCTGTGTCATGACAAGATCCTTCCCAAAGCAGGACTAAGCAAGAATCAATTTCCCAAAATGTTAAAATCAGATATTTTTCTGGACAAGGTCCCAATCAGGACTAACAAACCAGAAGCCAGCTCAAACAAAGAACCAATCAGGATTCAACATTCCAAAAATGGTTTATCAGAAGTTGGTTTGAACAAAGGATCAGTCGGGAACCAACACTAGCAAAATAAATCAGGATTAAACATAAAGACCCAGTCAGAGACCAGCCCTCATCAGCCTGCAGCAGTTGGAAACCAGCTTGGCCAAAATCAATCAGCAATCAGGACATCTAGCTGATGTATATTATATTCCAGAAGTCCATTGCGTATCACAATAAACATTGGAACCACTGAGTTGCCATATTTATTGTTACTTTCCAGAACAAAGTTGCTGCATCATTGCTCACTCTGTTTCCTTATTGCCCTAACTGACACATAAAATTCAAAGTGGATAATAAATTATCATGAATTTGTGAAAAAAACAGAATATTATTGAACTGAACTGAGGAAAATGACAAAATCATATAGAAATTAACAGATTTCTTTTCAAGCAGTTTTCTTCATCTTTGATTTGGCTTCAAATTTAATATTCTTTCTACCAAAGCTGCAATTAATATCTTTGTGTTAAGAATTGTGATAATGTCTTGTAAATTACACTTATCTTGTGCTGAAAAGTAGCCCTCTATTGTCTGTATTCAAAAAATGAAACTATTTTTTGTGATATTCCAGAATGCTTACATTTTTAAATGTTTACCCATCTATTTTCTGTTGCTCCCTTCAACGTTTTCTGAAATATTAACATGCTAGAGGTTTCAAATAATATACAAGCTAAGTCATCATCGAATACCATAACAGTTAAAATGTCATAATTGGATAAATTTGTTGCGGTCAATATGCTGCAGAAATTTATGCATATAGGAAAGATAAGAATTGTAGTTGAGCATTTTGCAAATAGCCAAATATATAATGTCAAAAAAAGCTTACAGATGTTCTTTATCTCTTCTACCCTCTTGTGCTTTGGAATACTTGTTTCTACAAGTATTCTGGTCACTTTTTAGGGAATTACTTACTGCTTGGTTTTATCAGCATGGGAGATATTTGTACCTTTATCTGTGAAATATGAAAATGACTTTTACTAAGTAAAGGCTGCTTGTCTCTAGAGCATAGTCTTTTATAAAGCTGCATTGGCAGTTTTATAAAAGACCTTGATATGGACAACTTTAACTGGGACCTTCCCATATACTAAAAATTCAGACTTGGAAGTAAGAATTACTTAGGCTGAAAACTGAATTTATTTCAGTTGTTTGGCAATCATTACAGGTTATATTCCTCCCTAGTGTCTATGATCTTGTTTTTTTTTAGTAATTCTAGACTTCAATAATTTTTTTCCAGGAAGAGTCTCAGTTTTCTATGCCTGAGAGATCAAATGGAGATATTTTCCCATAATATAATCTCTGATAAAATAAAATCTATGCAAGGAAGTATTCCTAGTGTTTGAAAACAGATGATGGAATTCCTCCTTTGAAAATCATTCTTTCATTCTTTCTGCATCCTGAAGACCTAGCAAGTTCTTTTATGTTAATAGCCAGCACTAAAGCTGTTTCGGTCAATTCTTTTGCTATTTTATGTTACAGAATCTTTTAGCTATGCTATGTAATGCCAATAATAGGATTTTTATCCATTGATTCAAGTCACTGGTGTCATAGACAATAAACCCAAAATAAGTCTACTTGGAAGCATTTATTTTGACTTACAATGGACATCCTTGAACCTTAGTGGAACTTGAGATCCTATTGCAAGACAAATAAACACTTGTAGGGCCTTTTTTTTCTTCAGGAGTTTTCTTGTTTGCTTCATGCATTCTCTTTATTTTCTAGGACTTTAGCAAGATTATCCAGGCTCAGTGATTTTTAACTTTCAGTCAAACCAGGCTGAAACAAGAAGAATCTGAGAAGAGCTTTTGTTCTCATTCCCCCCCCCCCCTTGCTCTCAGCGCCTGCCTTCACAGTCTCTTCACCATGGTAACAAATGGAGAATCACAGCTCCTTCACCATGGGCAATGAATTGCAACCTACTTGATTACTCTTTGCCCCATACTGAGTACTCGGTTGGATAGTGACAATTATCCTTAGATCTTGTGAGGGCAGCCACTTTTTTGGTTTAAGTAAAGTCCTCTTTGCATAGTACAGTAAGGTTCTAGTACTTGGCTGAGGTTAGCCTTAAGTATCCAAGCCCTGCGGTTCTCACAAAGGCATAGAACTTAAGGGCTGAATGATGTAAAACTTGTTCTGAAGTTCTGAGGACATTGTGCCAGCAATGATCAGTGTTTTACTCAATCACTCAAGAATATTCAGATCAGGATCTTAGTGTGAATCCTGGAAAGTTCCAGCACTGATTTGATGAGAATTTGCCCTATAAGCTGATTACTGTATAGTCTATTTCTCTTGTCTCTGGGATAACATTTATCTCTGAGGCCATCTGCTAAATACTGTGAAAAATAGGAGAGAGCCAGGAAAAATCACTTGTATTTCTTTGAATAAAATGCTTAACAAAGTAGAGAAAGACCTGGATGAACATTTCCAAACATAATGCTCCATAAACATAAACAGTGTTTATGGAAAAAACACCTAACAAATTAAGCAGAGAACTCAGTTATAGGAAGAAGATATTAGGTGCAGAATAGCAACCTACATTATGTCTATCTTTGGGAAAAGTTGAAAGAAGTGGTTGGTCATTTCTTCCCCATTCACTGATAGAAAGCCATTATCACTGCAAGAAATCTAATGTAAAATCATATTTCAGTACTTTCTCAAGCAGATTTGTAAAAGGAATTTTAAAAAACTGAACAAAATAAAATTTACCAACAGAAGCAGGTACTTCTTAACTGTTGTTGGGATTGCTTTTCAAGGCCTGACATTGCTTTTCAGCCATTATCTGACATAATTAGTAATGCTCTATTGTTTTGTCGACCTCTAGCAAATAGATTGGTGCTTAGTTCTCAATGAACTTTTAATGGAACATTCAGAGACTTTTTGGATTGTATGTGACAAAAACTTCTGATAATATGCAGTTTCAACTAAGGAAGTAGCTTCCTTTCATTGAGAACATTCAACTCTGAATATAGAGAATGATGCTATTTGTTCTGGCTGAGATGGAACTGTGTGTCTTGCCAACTTCTTTGGCTATATATGTCAAGTTGTTATAGTTGACTCAGAAAAAGGACAACATAGACTTTCATTTCATTAACTGCTGAGGAGATCAAATAAAGAATATGCAAGGGAGTAAAAATAAGAGAATGCCTTTCATCACTTAAAATGAAATGAGTATTTAAATTAAATTAGCATGCCAGGCTATAGCAAGCTATTATTGGAAAAGTGAACTTTCAGTAGTTGTGGTGCTGGGTGTACAAGCAGGCTGGTCCTGCTGCCAAGAATTATCTATGAAGAAGCACATATATCCTTATGAAGTAACTGAAGTAATGAAATAGTAAAGTGGAAAATAACATAATTTGCAAAAAGTTCTTTAGATAGGTGAGCTTTTATGTGTAGCAGCACAGAGGGCCAGTTTGGTCTAGTGGTTAATGCATTAAATTAGAACTGGAAAATCTAATCCTCCCTTAGGCGCAGAAGTTAGCTGGGTGACTTTGAGGCAGTCGTCTTCTCTCAGCCCTAGAAAGATGGCACTGCTAAAGCATCTGAAAAATATTGCCATGGAAACTACAGGAAAATGTCCATATACTTATCAGCCACTTAAGTCCTGATAACTGTATGGACATTTTCCTGCTGCCTCTTCCTTAAAGATAATCATGTAATATACCAGGCTCAGATTTATTTAGTTACAGCAAATTGCTGCCTGTTTTGCTTCAAGACTGCTGCCTTTTTACTCAATAACATACACATTTTGGGCTGATTTCAGAAATATTTTTTCTAACGGATGATATGAAAGTTGCCTTATTTTCAGTCCATTGATTTAAAAAAAAATGTTTGAAAGAAGAGACATGAAGCATAGGTGAATGAATACTTTTGTGTTCCATGTGAAGACTTCAACATGAATTTCCTTGATGAAATCATTTGCTCATTATATGAACAGAAGAAAACATTGAAAGTATTCATTTGCAAGAAAAATTTTTTGGAACAATGCTGCCAAATCATGTGATCTTTTCTTTCTTCATCAGCACTGAAAGAAATGCAAGAATTAGATGGATGTTTCAATTTTTCTGAAAATACCTAGCTTCAGTATCTATGAATGATTACAAGCTATTATAAGTTGCATGATGATCACTCAGTAAATATACTGGCCAGAATCACTTTGAAATGATTACTATCTATTGATAAAGTAGCTTTTCTTTCTCTATTCAGATCACTGCTTCTCACTTAACTGTATCAGCAGTTTGAGTCTCCTGCTGCCTGATTAATAACTAAATTCCTGTCCATTTTGAATTTTAACCTGGTATTAGACGGGAGAAAATCTATAGCCTGTCTCCTTCATTTCATACTATCATTGAGGGGAAAAGAATAAAAGTTTTCAAAAGCAATCAGCAAGAATACTTCCTCAGATTCTCCCCAGTAGATTACCTTTTATGATATTCAACAAACATCCCAGAATTTCTCATACTCCTATCCTGTTTATTCAGGTATATCTTTAAAATATCAATGAAACATTGAAGAAAAGACCACTTGGTGTCTACTCAAATGTTCATTGTCCAGGTTCAATGTTCGTTATTAATTCTTCTGACAATATTGTTTTTCTGACAAAGCCAGTAGAATCTGGCGTTTTATACATTTTCTGGATGAATAAGTACAGATCTGCTTTCATGATCCTTAGACCTATACATCAGCGATGACCAACTTGATACTAAAATACAGCCTATTGTATAAATCATTGTAGATGTTTATTTTTTTCCGTACTGATGTTCTAATATCTTTAAATGCATTATCTGCAACCAAGGCACGATGCAAGGCATTCTTATGAGGACATAATCTGTACTGAGGAAAAAGAAGAGGAAAGAAGAAGAAAAAGCTTGCTTTGCATTTGGCCTTCTTGACTTCGCTTTCATGTTTGCTACTGATTGATGCACCACACAGATCATTTGCTCTTCACTTGTAGTAGCTGTTTTGTTGCTTGGCTCTAATATCTGTGACGGGTACTACTTCCATTTCTACTGTTACTTTCTGTAGCCTTTAAGCAATCACATAAACATGCCCATTTCTTGCTCTGTGGGAATGAGCAGCCTAATTCAAAACCTTATTGCATAGCTGACTGGCCATATTTTCCAAAACTGAGCTCCTTATGCTGAGTGCTGAATGTGTGTATTTCCAGGCACTCCCCTCCATATACCAGTTGATGATGGATCTGATGAACCAGGGTCTGAAGCTTCTGATGCTAAGAGTACCCCAACTGTGGAAGGTGGGAGCTCTTTGTCTCATTACTTTGAAATTTATAGCAGCCAGCTCTTGAGTGTGTCTCTTAAAAGTGCATCAATGTGGGTCCTCCTAACAATAATGAAAGCTTTATTACATCTAGTGTTAAATGATTTTTCTTTTAGCGTTAGTTATTGCTGTGACTGAAATTATTGTGCAAAATATTAATTGTGGTCTTGTTTGCACCTTTCACAAATTAAATCCAGAGTTGTCATTAGCCAGGTATTGTTCCTCCCCCCCTAGTGCCTTCCCAAGGATTTTAAATATTCACCTTTTGAAAAAGATAATGTAGGAATTGACATTGTTTGGTTTCAGAATACCATTAAACAGAAATCTTTCATTTATACACACATTCTTTTAAGCCTATGGACGAAAGGGTAATGGGTTAGTTAGGGTTAGAATTAGGTAAATTTAGGTTCTATCTATAACTCTAGGTCATTACTAAATTAAAATTAATTTTATACCATGATTACCCTACAGACCTTTGCTATAAACACAGCAAATTATTGTAGAGTTTTACAAATAACTATTTTGCTATCTTACATTGAAAATGAAACAAGCAAACCCTCACTTTTTTATCGTTAAAAAAGCTTTCCTATCTGATGATCCAGATGTGATTGCTAAAATTATGCTGCTTGAAATGGAATTACAGTTACACAATTAGCCATGCAGAAAATAATTATTTTTATTTTGTAATTGTGCCATCTTTGTCATTTCTTTCTTTGTTTAAATCAACACATGGAAAAGTACATGCTTCAAGTGAAGTTACTATGCTCTAGAAACCTGTTGCTCTTAATTTAAATTGAGTACATTTGCTATATGAAGTTGCTTCAGTTTTCAAATATTTAGAATGTATCAATTAAGGGGCAGTTTTAACAGAAGGTAACAATCAAATCCTACTTTCAAATGCTCTGTAGTTTCCTGATTTGTGAGCCTCAAAGACAGGATTGCAGAAAAAAAATACAGATAAGCAAACTTGAAGAACTAAAATGTAGGCATGCCCTTATTAATTTACTTTGCTGCAGTAATACATAAATGATGATTACATTTTTTTATTCAAGATTATTTTTCCTCTTTTGGGCTGGAAATATTCTTGAATGTTAAAACCATTTTACACCTATAAATACTTGTTCCATTACATCTTAATTTTGGTAACACTGTTTCTATGAAATCTGGCAAGTGGAATCTTCTAAACATCACTTCTTGAAATATCACTGAATCTGTAACATAAGCAGTTCTCTAAATGTTCCTCTGTGGGCCACTAAATATAATAATTATTTTTGGTGAAAAATGCCAAGAGAGTGAACATTATAGAATATAGAAACACATTTACTCAAGCTACATCAAACAGAAATATTTTATAGACAACAGGCATTTTAATCCCTGGTATTGGAAGCATTGGTGAAGTCTCTAGAAAGAAAGAAGTCTAATCCGTAGCTGAAGAAAAATGATGGATCGGTGCAATGGTGGGATTCAGCCGGTTCACACCGGTTCAGCAAAACTGATATCTAATTTTTTGTTGAGTTCGGCAAACCGGTTATGATAAATCTGAGTCTGAGTCTCACTCCTGGCCTTCCCGTCTCCGGGTTTTTTTTCAGTCCGATACTGAGGTTTTCTCTCTCGGCTCCTCCCTTCAGCTGTTCGATCTAGCAGCTCTCATGCTCCTCTGGGTGATGGAGGAGGTTCTCCAAAGTACCGACTGAAGCTGATGCTCTGTTCTATGCCGAAGGGAGACCTCCATCACCCTGCAAGCGGAGGTAAAGGGGGGGGGGGAAACAAGTGATCCGAATGTGCTGCTCGGCAGCAGCAAGTAGAAGTAGGGGGGGAAAGCTTCCCCCCGCCTCGGCTTGCAGGGTGAGGGAGGAAGTCTCCCTTGGGCTTCTCCCACTTTATACTTTTTCGTCCTCCTTTGAACAGCCCTTCGCTCCCGATGCTGCTTTTTCAGTCCCGGATTTCGGTTTGTCCAGAGCCCGTGCAGAGGGTCTTTGGAAACGAAGCCCTGCAGCGATTGGGTGGGCTGGGAACAATTCCCTTCGCTTTTGAACCGGCTTCGAAATGGGCTGGAAGGAGCGGCCCGAGAACTCCAATCTGGCTTTGTAGCAAGCAAGAGGATTGGAGGCACGTGAATGCACTCTAGTCTGCTGTCTCAAAAACCCGGGGTTCCCCCCCCCTCGTGTTGGATTTTCACTGCCATACTGTTTAACTTTCTTTAAAGTTTACCTGATGCAGAATGCATCTTTTCTTAACTTTTTAGGGTAACTGATCTTGCTATTGTTTGGGGAGATACCTGATATTTTGTTTTACAACCAGCTTGATGATGGTGCAGTGGTTTGAATAAGATTTCTACATTTTAACTTTAAATTTCTTCCAAAGTCTGAACCTGATCTTGTTTTGATTTTATATGCACCAAATTTAAAATTGTGTTAACTTACTGACTGCTTCTCTAGCTTATCTCAGAAAATGGGAAATGATTGCTTTTGTATGACAGCTTTTTATAGCAGAATAGTCTTCAATATTCTTAATGTAACCAATCAATTTTCTTAATTCTTAAGAACCAATTTTCATAATGTAACCAATCTGCAAAAGTTTGACTTGCAGAACTTTTACTTGAAAGTTGCATCATCTTGGTATTTGTTATGAATATTACGGCTCCATTAGTAGAGGACAGAGCTTATGAGGATGGAAACTCAGCTCATCAGCATGTAGAGATGCTTGAAGGAACCACAGATGAGGCAAGTGAAGGTAGTTCAGATGTGACGTAGAGACTCTCCCTACTTAGTTTTATAATGAGTGGTAATTTTGAAGGGCACAGGCATCTGTACATTGCAGCATTCTTGACAATATGCTATAAGGCAATTTGGGGTTGAAGGCAGGAGAACAGAGGCAATATTATGAACTTCTTTATAATTTCTTGGTTCCATGCCTATTATAACCCATTTCACAATTCTATAGGTGATAATAGATTGAGGGCCTCACTGATGAATTTGGTTTTCTAGTAAGGGATCATGATCTTGGTGCAAAAACACCAAGGCCCCACTCTTCCCCTTGAATGGGTGGGCCTCATTCACTTAAACAAATTCCTTCCTGCTTTTTTTTTTCTTTTTATGGTTGTCTAAACAGCTTTGTAGAGATAATTTGCTAGAATGTAACCCTATCTCTCACTGAAATCTTAACTTAAATCATAAATTAAATCATGAAAGCTATAGGCCATGAACGGTTTTTCTAAGATCTTAAATATTCAGCTGAAGCATAAACCCCTACATATTACCCAGTTAATCTTCTTCTAGCATACTATTTTTGACATCTGCAACTTCATCAAATAAAGGGCTGTTCACTGGTATCTTCGTTTGTGAAAAATGAAGACTCTGCCTTTAGTCACTGGTAACTATCTTCATTTTTGCCCTGTGTGATTTTTATCTTGAAAATAATTCTACTTTCAAATCCATATGCAGTCAAGATTCTGTAGATCAAATCATCTGCTATTAATTGAAAGAGACATTGCCAGCTACATCTCCCTTCTCCTTAGATCCTGTCTCTGCACTGTGCTGTGAAGGCAAAACACTTAATGGTTTACCACTTATTCTGTCTTTATAGTTGGAATCATTGGTGCAAGCTCTGAATGGTATAGTGATTAATATCTGTTTATTTGACTATCTAAGTACGAATGGTGGAATTCTCTACAATCAATTCTGCTAAAATTGCTGTACAATTATCTACTAATCTATTAAGAGAAACAGGATTAACGCAAACAATTCTTTGATTCCTTCTAATTCTTCAGGGAGACTCTGATAGAGTCTTCTTTTCGTGCAAGGTCCCGAGTTATAAATGGACTACAATATGACATTTGTCTTCTGTTCATCAATTGCTTTGTATTAATTTAAACTACAACAAAAAAACATTCTTTAAATAGCCCAAAGAGATAATGTTAAAGCACTAAAAAAGAATAATGTAGTCTAAAAAGTCTGAGGAAGAGAGAAGTGCAGAACTTAACTATTTTTTGATCTATGAAATATGTAATTACACAACTACGGTGGGATCTATAAAATATTAATATTAATATACAGCTGTCACATCTGAAGGGTAGGTGAATCTTATGTCTGCTTCATTCAGAACATTTGTCAACATGAGGTTTTATACTGGAAATGTTAAATGTTCAAATGCATAAGTAGCAAATGAAGATATGCTGTCAAAGCTATAAATATGCTTCTAACCTCTTCATTAATTAGAAGGCACCTGATAATTCTTGATGTAGAACCCCATCCATAGATTCCTTTCTCTTGCCTTCTCCTTGGTTTGCCATTTTAGAAACTTTTATATGTTCATGTTACTTTATCTAACTTTAATGGGGCTTCCCATTAAACTGATGGTTATTGAATATTTTCACTTTTAAAAGATTGCATTATTGTTAGCATTTTTCCCAGGTCAAAATATTGAACATGGGTCCTATGGGATAATCATCATAATTACTTTTTACTGAGGCAAAGTGAAGTACCTTATATACCTTAACTTTTCATTAAACTAATGGTAGTTTGAACATTTGAATAATGAATCTTCTTTATCTTACTTATTATCAAGTGTGAAGGAGAACATCCTTAAGTAAGATGTTGAAAGAGCTTTTTTTTTGTATGATGTCTTTTTAAACTTTGTACATTCTTTTTATCCTATCGGGAGAACTTTTTTCTTCAATAATTTTTCAAATATAAACACATTTGGATTAGACTAGAAATCCGTGGGACTTAAGAATCATCACTAATTTATATCCCCCTGGATCTAAATATAAGCCACTCAAGATCTGTTTATTCTTATCTAGTGTGCATTATTGAACTCAGAAATCAGCCATTAACCCATTTTTTTCCTATCGAAAAAAATCCATATGAGCTGTTTCTGTAGTAGAGCTGTGCAGATTTCTTGTTCTTTTGATGTTTTTGCATCCATCTTCCTGTAGGTCATTGTGATAATCTCCTAGCTGAATTAAGCATATAGGAGAAAAGGCAGGTTGCTTATTTGTACATTTCTTCAAAATAATCTGTTTAGTCAAATAAACCATCCTATTGCAGGATTTGATAAGAACATGTAAGTTAAACTGAACAGAATAATACTGTTCTGTCCTTAACATAAAATCTTCTTACTAAGTCTGTTTAGAGGAAGGGGCTAAGTGCCAGTTTTCTGCTGGTTCGAATGCTTTTGTTTTATATAGGTGCAAAATCCATTATATAAGTTTAGCCTTAGCCTTAAAGAAGATTAGACTTTTTTATGTAGGTTCTTGACTTATGACCACAATTGAGCCCAAAATTTCTTTTGCTAAGTGAGGCAGTTAAGTGAATTTTATCCCATTTTATGACCTTATTTGCCACTATTGTTAACTGTACCACTGCAGTTGTGAATCTAGCTTCCATGTTGACTTTGCTTAGCAGATGGTTGCAAAAAGTGATTACATGAGCCCGGGACACTGCAAATGTCATAAATATGAACCAGTTGCCAACTATTTGAATTTTGATCACGTGGCTAAGGGGATGTTGCAATGGTTGTGTGAAAAACAGTCATAAACAATGTTTTTCAGTGTCCTTGTAACTTCAAACAACCACTAAACTAAGTTGAGAACTATCTGTAATCTATTTTCCTGTTTACATTTTCATGCCTTTCCTATTGATACATAAGATTATGAAATCTCTTAGACCAGGCATGTCAAACTCGTGACGTCAGGTGATGTTGCGTGACGTATCGCGACTTTTTCCCCATTGATGGCAATGGGGTGGGCGCAGTTTCAGTATGATGGATCAGGCCTGAGGGCTGGCAGTTTGACATGCCTGTCTTAGACTCTAGAGTACCCTTTGTCAGATAACAAAAGGACCAATCTTGTATCTGATTTGTGACAAAACATCTTTCAGTATTTACTTTTACGATACATTCTAGTTAGATTTATTCTTTACATGAGAAGTATAACCTGCCTTCTTTCTTTTTCTTTCTTTCTTTCTTTCTTTCTTTCTTTCTTTCTTTCTTTCTTTCTTTCTTTCTTTCTTCCTTCCTTCCTTCCTTCCTTCCTTCCTTCCTTCCTTCCTTCCTCCTCCTCCTCCTCCTCCTCCTCCTCCTCCTCCTCCTTCTTCTTCCTTCTCTCTCTCTCTCTCTCTCCTCTGTCTTTTTTTTTCTTTTCCTACCAGGTTGTTTTTTTGTGTGGGGGAGATTTTCTGGTCACGAAAGAAATCACGATCAATTATTAGATAACTTTTTTTTGGCAAATGCCTACTTTGTCTGCTGATATTAATGAAAAAATAATAGAAACAGTCCTAGTAAAAATTAAATGATGGCTGGATGGTTTCATAAGACATGTCTCATCTGGAAGCAATATACACCTAACCTTTATTTATTTTACAGAGGATTCATACAACACCATTTTTACTGTAATACCACTCCTTCCCCCTACACATTTTATTGCTTCTTCCATCAAGGGGAGAAAAAAATCTTCCAGATGTTGACTCATAAGAAATGGAAGCACTTTGATTTTAAATTTATAATAATATTGTAAGCAGCAATCTCTGGGATTCAGTGCTTAAAGATATGCTTTATTGGGAACAAATCTTCGCTACTTTATACTTTTCATCAAGAAGTGATGTTTAGAGAAAATTACAGCCAGGAATATCTTCCACTATAATTCCTTTGAAAGGAGCGAGTTCACAGAACTACTGATGTTTAAAATTGGGGAGTGGCATGACAAGAGGCACCAAAAAAAGAATTGACCTTTGTGCTGCAACTTGTATTGCTGCCCTAATGAGAACCCTGCAATCAGAAATAAAATAGAACAGTGTTTCTCAATCTCAGCAACTTTTAGATGTATAGACTTCCAACTCTCAGAATTTTATCCAGCCAGCTTTGGCAATAATAAAGTATTATATATGATATAGAGTATTGTATAGTATAGAAGTATCATTAGAGTATTATATTTCATTATATGTATTTCCGAACATATTTTATTCAAAATACATTGACAGTTTTTAATCATGCTTTCTGAAATTCCATGAATATCTGGATCAAGACTCTCCAGATAATTTTAGCAATCAAAGGAAACGTTGATTTTCTTTTTAAAATTTTCAGTTAACCCAGCTGAAGATAAGCATAGTTAAACTATATTGCAGCTGAACATGATTATGCTATATTGTTCCATGTCTATATAAAAATATACAAAAATGCCTTTGTTAAAAAAATCTGTCAAAACAAAGTTTGCATCTTCCAAAAAGCCTATAAGCTCATTGATTTCATTTAGTTTCAACATACTTAGCTGTGCAAATTAATGGTGTATTCATAAATGTTCAGATCAATACCTTTTTAGTTAAATATTTTTTGTAAACCCTGTCAGTTTTATTATATTTTTCTTCAGGTGTATGTTGTAATTGATGAATAGAATGTGATTTATTTCAGTAGAAATGTTTCTCATCAGTTTATTTCATTTTCATTTAAATGTACTGCCACACATTTCCAAATATTCACATATCATTTGAAAATACAGAAACATTTGTCTTGTTCTGTTTTTAATGTTGAAATCATTTCCCCATCTTTAATTTGGAAAATTTAGCTGAGGAAGCAGGCATAGTTTGTACTCCTAACCATGAAGACCATGCTTCGGGGGATGCTCAAGGTAAGCACAGTAAAGTTTATTTCCTATATATCTAAAAAGTACTTTGCCCCTTAGAAATTGCTGATTTAGCTTAGGCTATGTATTGTCGTAGTGTTGAGAGAGAGAGAGAGATGTAGAACAAATAAAAAAAGCACTGGACAAAGTTAATCAAAAAATAAATGTAAATAATAAGAGCAGTATAAACCTATATTATGAACAGCATAGCTTCTGCCATTCATTATTTCAACTCACCTTTCCAAATTCTTGGCCAGTTAGAGACACAGTTGAATTTTGTGTTCCCTAATTGATAGGTTTCACTTTCAGTTTGGTTTTATGGAATGAATTGTTTTTTGGGAGGAACAACACCTGAACTAAAAGCAACCATGTCTACAAAATGTACTTGCTTCTTTGTTTTATTAACTGCAGTGTATGCCTGAACCTGGACAGATTGTTAAGTCTTAGCTGTGGTTAATTGAAACTAATTACATCATAGTTTAAACATTTGAGTTATTTCATCAAAACATAATTGACTTTAATTGTACAGTAGGACCACACTGGTCAAGTGAAATTGGAAAGAAAAACATCATCCTTGTGCTCACAATCACAAAGGAGAAGAAATAACATACATCTGAAGTTTTTGGAGGTAGTGATAAGCCACAGTTGATCATTACAGTTAAATGAGTTCATTATATTTACCCCCTGTGTCAGTGCTCTCTTAGAATTTTGGCTACCCATCTTGAAAATGATTGTCGACAACAAGAAGGAAAATGTTAGATGATGATTTAGATCACATTGTCTGAAGCTGTGAATCATGTCACAAAATAAATAAAAAAGTAAACTGTGCTTCACAGAGATAAAGTGGTAAATGCCATAACAGATTAATAGTTACAGCTATTAAAAATATGTTTCCAATATCTAGAAAATAATCCTGCTATATTAGTGCTACCAACTTTGATTGGTTAATTGTTTTAAAAAAATAAAGATGCTGGACGTATCAAATAAAGAGGTGCTTTATGGGCATATTCAAAATTTATCATTTCAAAATAATTATAATAGTTTTAATTTTGTAATAATGGAAATAATTGTATTAAGACAATTGTATAAAGATAGATCCCTTGATTTTTACATTCTTCTTTATATTCGAAATAGTTCAAATTAATAAAGTCTTACAACTTTTTTAGGCTCAACAAATAATCTTTTAGATTAAAGAGATGTTGGTTATATTAAGTACTACTGTAGCACTCAGTTTTTCTTCATGAAATAATCATTTCCCCAAGTTTGTAAGTGATTGTAAATACTTCTGGGTATGTGTTATGTGCATGAATATCTTCCTACCTCTTTGTCATAATAATGCTTTGTGTTACTATGTTATTACTTGGAGTGAGTGGAAATAATTCATGATGATGATGATGATGTAAATGAGATAAAAATAAGGACACTATACCCCCCACACCCAACCTTATTTAGGAAGCAGCTTACTTAATTGAAAATAGAGCTTTCCATATATTTCTTGCAGATTTTTCTTTTAGGTTGATCCATAGTCTAGACCAGAGGTGGGCAACCTTGGCTCTTTTATGATTCGTGGACTTCAACTCCCAGAATTCCTGAGCCAGCCAAGCTGGCTCAAGAATTCTGGGAGTTGAAGTCCACGAGTCATAAAAGAGCCTGGTCTAGACTATTAGGAGATAAAGAAATATTGCATAGAAAGAAAGAAAAAGAGAAAGATAGTATTGAGCTTTCATACACAGCCTCATTGCCAGTGAGGGCTGGAAAATAGAGAGGCCAGACAGAGGCTGTCAAGAATTGATAAAATGTGAACCAGTCTTCCTGCCCTCCAGGTGCCCAAAAAAGATACAGAAACTGAATCAGCAATTTGTCCAGTTTTTGATCAAGATCAGGGTTGGGAACAGCTGTGATGTTATGCTGTTTTAGGTCTTGTTCCACAAAAAGAAAGCCAGAAAGATATACAAATATACAGAAGCAGTAAATTGATTCAGAAATTAAAAGTCCAAATAGATCCAAGAATTTAAACAGTAAAGAAAAGAGAGCAAGTGTTATGGTTCATGCAATGAAGAGTTGGAACACAGGACATTATTTGGTTCAAGAAGCCAAAGTAGCCAATTGTACCGATTCATGGATAATAGAAATTGTATTCAGCAATGAGCCACTGTGCCCTCAAGTTGATCTTCCATAGTCTTGGCTCTTTGAATTTTTTGGCCAGGATAGACATTGCTCAGATGTGTTTGAGGGAAAGCACCCAGTTTGAACAAAGGTATACTAGAGGCTATACCTGTACTTGTTTTGTCCTTTCCCCGTTGATGTTCATTAATTTTTGTCTAATTGTGAAGTCATTAAAGCATGTAGGGCTTAAGTAAGCCTTCATCGCCAGGGTGTCTCCACTAGAAGTTAATATTCCTCTCTACCTTCTGATATTCAGTGCTGGGCCATTCTCTTGAGGAAGGGATTGTGTTAAATCTAGCGCAGAAGAATCCTTAGCACATTGCTATAGACAATGACAAGAAAAGATAAGTGAGGATAAAAATAATCTCATCTAGACACTGTCTGCACCTGAAAAAATATTTTAAAGATTTTGGGAAAGGTCAGAAAAGATGTTTATAAGCTGTAGAACAGATTGCTTACAGGACAGACAAAAAATGGCCACTTAGTTTTTCAGACATTTGTCAAAAAGGAAATTTACCATTTGGAAACTTCAGCGGGTGCAGAATGTGGTTGCACAGGTAGTAAATGATGCCAGATACACGGCATACATAACACCAGTTTTGTGTGAGTTGCATTGGCTACTGGTGTGTTTCCAAATACAATTCAAGATGTTGGTAATTACCCTTAAAGTCCTACATGGTTTGGGACCAGGATACATGAGTCTCTACCTCTCCAACCAGATTTTGCCGCATAGGCATGCTGTAGATCCCGCCAGCAAAAGAGTGTTGGCTGGCAGGGACTAGAAGACAGTCTTTCCATCCTTCCTTCAGATATTAGAACGGCCCCAACACTGTTAGCCTTTCATAAAACCCTAAAAACCTGACTATGTTCTCAAGCCTGAGCCATGGAATGTGTTAAGGGCCTCATTTCCCGATTGTATTGCTATCAGGCCAAGTATCTTGGCTGCTATGTATATTGTTTTTATTCTTTTAAAATGTTTTTAGTATTTTGATTGTAATATGTTTTTCGAATTGTATACCACCCAGAGTCATTGACTGAGATGGATGGCTATAGAAATTGAATGAATGGATGAGTGAGTGAGTGAATGAATGAATGAATGAATAAAATGAATGAAAGAAAGAAATTTGCAGTCATCCATTGTTAAGGGAGAAGACAAGCTTCTACTTTCCAATACAATGCTACTAATATTAATAGTTATAATATAATTCTGCATGTTCCAATGCAGTCATATAGCCTTTTCACATTTTCCAAAACAGATCTTTGTTTGATTTCTCTCTGCTCATCAAAGGCCTATAGGGGAAAATAATGAGAACAAAAATTGCTGCATTTTTGAGAAGGGACTGAGCAGAAAATGACATATGAAAAGTCTTAAGACGAGGTAGGGTAAAATGCCTGCTTTTATTTTAATGCTGGCAGATGTTTTTTCAGCTCTAAAAGCACAAAACTAATTCTATAACCATTAAAATTACCTTATACAGGTAAGCAAAACTATGTTTTATAGAATAGACCAAATATAATTCTATATTTTCCCTTGGCACAATATGGCTTTTTGTGAGTCCTATTTCTTTTAGCCATATAGTCCATTCTGCTCCCCACTAAGCCTTACTTAATTGTTTTGGGATTGTTTGGGGTTTTTTCTCCCTATTTTGAGTCAAGGATAAAACATTTTTAAAACTGGCATCTATCAGTCAGACCATTTTTATAAGGTGCACTCTAAACCTCTGGACAACTATTTATTTCACTTAGTAGTAGACTATGTAAATTGAGCTACTGGATCCCAAACTTATTGAGAAGTATTAACCGAATACAGAAAATGTTTGAGCCTTTGAATAATTTAGTTTTTAAGAGAGCACTATTTAGTTGTCAGGTGTATACTGGAGAAAATGATTTTTCTTCTCTTCCTCAACTTTTCCCAATTTATTATTTTTTCTAAAGAATTGAGAATCTAGTCAAATAATACCCCACCTTTAATTCAAATCTTGAATTAAAAATTTGGACCTGGACTGGTATTTTATAGATATTAAATCTTAAGCAACAATTAATTAAAGAAAACAGAATAAACTGTAGACAGAAATTCCATTCTCTAATATTGAACTCTAAAATAGACTAAAGCTTTACATTAATATTATAAATCTATTATTTTATATTATAAAATATTGTATACTAAGAAAGTTCTGCAAAATACATTAGTTTGGATTTACTTTCACTATATTATAATGCATATAATGCAAACAGCTAATGAACCTTCTTTGTTACAGTGGTAGAATTAAATATGTGTACTATTCTCATCTGTGAAACACAACTTGGTAAATTTAAACTGAGTTAAGTTATTCCTTTAGTAATCAGCAGTAGGGTTATTTTCTAAGTTTGGTTCAGCTGCATAAAAAAAATCTTGAATTACAAATGGTCTAAAATAATCTGTCTGCAATGAAATTGGCTTAAACATTGTGAAATCTTTTGATGTAAAACCACTGGTTAGATTAGATGAGTGAACCACAAAAACTTTATTTCCTGAAATCCAGCCGATTCCTTGAACCAAGATACAGCATGAAGGCAGTAGCCCTTTTCTAACAATGGCTGCCCTATTAAATGCTCTACCAAGCTAATAAGGCTTTACCATAAGATCCAGACTGGCCCAGAGGAGGCAAAGCTATTGAGAATAATTATGCTTGTGAAACATCATGATTCCCCCCCCCCAAACCTCCTTTATTATCCCAATTATATGCTTCTGACTGTGCATAGGTTTTTTTATACAGAGAAGGAAGACTACTCTAATGTAAAATGGAATATCTTCAAACTGCTTTGCTCTCTTTTCAAGGAGTTACAAGCAGATAAAGCATTACATCCATTTGTATTAAAAAAATGACAAGATACTGATAGGTGCTCCATTGCTATAGTCATTAAAGACACAAAGTGATCTTGCCAGCTCTTGACATCACTTTGCAAACAGAGCTTCACACAAAAACATTGGAGGAGTTGCCAAAAATGGTTTCAGTTGGTTGGGAACACAGTATTTTGTGTTCTCAATACAGCTGGCTTGATTTTTGCTGTTTTTTTTTAAATTATTTTCCGGAGTATTTAATGTTAGACAAAGCATGCTTGCTGTTTGCATTAAAATGAGAAAGGAGAATTGCTTGTGATAGTTGCCCAAATAGTTTATTATATTCCAAATTTATCTTATAATTTATTGCTTCACTTATCTCTCCCAGAAAGCATACTAAGTATAGGACTTTCCCTTTTATTTCAGCTCACATTGACAGCCGAGATAAAAATGAAATTGGGACTGAAGAACTAAAACCAAAGGTAAGCTGACAAGTAGATTATCATAGGTATTCTTTTTCCCCTTTTGTTCCCCTCTCATGAAACATTTTTCTTCTTAGAGCAGGCTAAGGAAAAAATGTATTTTTGGTATTTGATTATCCAGAAAGTTGTTTTGAAATGTGGATACTTTCTCCAGTTCTACTATTAACTCATCTGAATTCCCCTCTCTCCCCCTTTGAAAAGAAGTTCATAATCTGAAACAAGAATCTCTTAAAAACAAATTGTTTTCCTATGCATCAAAATGGCCATTTTTATTTTCTAAACAACAAAGTGCTGCTGTAGTTTAACCTACCACTGTAATTAGTATGGGCCGGGATAGAACAAGCTGGACAGGACATATAATAAAGAATATTGTACAGTTTTTTTCTTCTGTACAGGTGATTTCATGACTTGTCTTGTGATTGAAATTTGCAAAGTAGTTTTTTTAACCTTAGTACAATTAGGAATAATAGAATCTGCTTATATAGTGCTCAAAAGGAGGACAGGTTTTATAGACACATAACAGCCCAGACAAGAACCATGACTGGAAGAGCTGCAGTCTTGTATTAGCTGAATTATTTAACACTTGTTTTTTTAAATTTTATAGTTCTAAAATGTCCCTATTAAAATTAGTTTTCCTCTTAACTATCAAACATTTGCTGATCATGTAATTACTAGAATGAACCAAATGTCTATTTCAACAATAATATTGCAATGATTTGCCCCAGAAAATTTTTCTGAAATTAGCATAGGTACAAAAGGAAAATCATTCAGACACATTATATGAGCCACATTAATAAATGTAAAAAACCTCTGGCTGTTTATTAGTTTTGTTGTGGAATGGAGAGAAATATCATCTTGCTTATAATTGTGCAACCTTATAATGATAATTAATAGCACGGAGATAATTAGAACATTTGAAAATTTACTGTAATTTGATAAATACTTGCAGATTCTGAGATGTTCATTGTAAAAGTGAGATGTTCCTTAAATATGGGTAAGGGGCTGGGATATATGTCTTTGTTATGTTTTTGTAGTCAGGAGAAAATAATAGTTTCATTTAACTTTTAGTTTGATTCCAGCATGGTTAACTCAGCAGTCATTCTTATTTTATTTTAACCATCTTCTTTTTACGTTTATTGCTTCCCCCCCTTTCCACGCTAACCCTTGATTTGATTTTATTTGTTTTAAAGACATCTATACCTTCCTCTATCAAAATCTCGCAAGGTAGATCTTCCATTACCCCCAAACGCAACTCCTCTATTAGTTCTATCCCCTTGAAAAAACCCTCCAGTCCTTCCAAGTCCTTCTCTTCCACCCCTAAATGCATCTCTTCTATCGCCTCCCGATCAACCAGTACAGGAATAAAAGAAAAAAACAGCAAGGTAAGGAATTACTTTAAAAGAAAAGCAGGGGAGAAGGGAGGGAGCATTATTTCATTCCTATTTGAATTTGCCACTTGGTTTATAAACTTATATTCAGTGTTACTGAGTCTGCTGTTGGCTGGAGGCTGAAGATTATTTTTCACTAGATTATGTCACATTTAGTAACCTCTTGCTAATACAAACTCTCTGCCATTTGAGTGACTAGGCTAGCATTGACCACCAACTGAATTTAGAAATACTTCTTGACATTTTCTTGACATAGTTAAATAATGCCTTAAATTCATTTGAAGCCAAGGAAGCTGCTATTTAGTAACTGCCAGTTATGCTCTTCAGTGGGAATTTGTTGTTTGAGCAAATTGGCAATTGCCAAGCTTCGCAGTAAAGACGTAGAATGAAAAAAAGGCTGATAGATCTTTTTGAAACTAGCTTCTCTAATTATGCCCAAATTTGATTTAATGTTGCTTAGGTTTTTCAAAAGTCGAGAAAATAATGTCACCCTCAACTATAGAGAGCCAATAATCATACTGTCATCTGTTTCTAGGTTTCCGATTTCAGTGTTGCAGGAAAAAAAAAAACCCTACGGAATTAATGTAGAGAATGGATATATTGCAGCCTGTTAGACCTCATCAAGTTGATTCGGTTTAGGTACATTGATTCCCTCTAAGAACGATTAGTGGTTTCTCTCACAAGTTTATTAATTAAAGAGGAAAAAGCAAATAAAACATTTTGTACTCAGAAAGCATAAAATGCAAATGTAATATCATAGTAAGTACATACAATATTAAGTGAAAACTTACTTATTTAGAAGACTTGGACTGAAAACCACGTAAAGATAGGAGGCATTTTAGCTATTTTTTGTTCTTTTTTAAAAACTTCATTAGCAGTACAGTAACTCTTCCCTTTCTTAATGTATCTTCAGGGTCCAGATATGAAAAGTGCATCGAAGATAGCAGCCCCACGCTCTGCTGCGGCCCAGAATCAGAAGAGCCCAGCCAGTGTGTCTCGGATCCCTTCAAAAACTCCCACTGTTCCTAAGACACCACCGAGCCTCAGTAAGAGAAGAAATTTATGTGTTCATTTTGTTACACATAGAGGAAAAAGAAAAAATGATCCTTTGGTTTATTGGAATCATTTTTATATGTAAATATATGAAATTAATTTTATGGTGGTTTCTCGGGAAAATATACATTCTTCAAGACACCCTTGACAATTCATGTGACTGAAAATATGCTGTTGGAAAGATCTTCAAAATGGGAGGTTATCTTGGAAAGGGTTAAAGGTACCACAGTTGAATCAGTATTATAAGGGACTTCCTCATGGCCTGTGTCATTCCGCTCACCAAACACTCAGAGCTTTCTTACAATGACTGCAGCCATTGCAGGAAAAATCAGAGCTGACTTATGCTTCTTCCAACTAATCTATCAAATAGTGAATTGTAGAAATTAGCCCTTGCTTAGAGCCTGGCTGCATTTGTTAACAGCACGGAAAGAAACCACTCTCAAACAGTAAATACAGATGATATTGTTGGGAAAAGCTTTCCATAGGTCTTTGCAAGACATCTAATCAAAGAGGGGTCAAATTGTCACATGGAAACCTCTTTAATGACAGTGGTTTCAAGTGATACATTTATCATGGCAAGTAGGATGTTTCTAAACCAGACTTATATTTTACAGTGTCAGACACTAAATGTGAAGGTAACCAGTTTCTGCTTTCCCAATTAAAAAGGAAAAGACAAGTTGTTGTATGATCAATAATGCTGGAAGATACCTTTATAGAAGCATATGCACTCTTTTATTTCCACAATCAGAATAAATTTGTCAAAATAATTTCTGAGAGCAATCCTGAGATGCAGCTGCTTTAAGGAGATGAGGACAAATGCTGCATTAGTGCTCTCATGTGCACCAGTGCATCACTTTCCCCTTGAAACTGAAATGCTGCACAGCCCTTATGGGTAATGAAGTTCAGTAATCATAAGATTTCTCTCAATATAATGCAATCTACAGATCTTAGTGACTTCCATAATGTTTGGCAATCACTTTATTATTTTCATTTATTTCAGTGCCGAGAATGACACCACTAATTTGTAGTAGTTATTCTAATGTATCGCTAAGATCTGAAAAGACACTAAAAGTCATGGTTCAGTGAAGGAATATTTTTGTTCTTTCAGCTGCTAAAAAGGAGCAGAGAAGGCCCCCTAGCACAGCAGCAAAATCTGAGAGAGGTAATATATATATATATATATATTATTATTATTTAGTTCCTTCTTTATTCTTAAAGAATCCTAAAATACTTTTCAGGCATTTATCTAAAAATTCTGTTGATTCTGAATATTGATACTAATGTTTCAGCTGGTGTATGAGACATTATTATGGAGTGAAAACTTTTGTGTTCAGCCTTTCAGTTGGAATGACAAGAGATGTCTATGTGAAGACAGTATGAAATATATTTTGTAGAAGCATAGACACTTGGGCAAAATGATAATGTAGTTTAAATATATAAATTAAATTGGCTGATATAGCATCATGGGTGAGCGTTAGTTCAACTGGCATTTACCTACAATTAAAATAGTGAATATTGTCATCGTTCCTGGAAAAGGGAGTACGGATGGGGCCCCCAGCCCGGTGCAAAATGACAGGCAAAGAGCACAGTACTGGATATTCATCTGAGTGTCTGGATGGGTGCATACAGAAAGGGACAGCAGGCCATGAGGTATCCTGGCTTAAACAAGCTGACATTTTCAGTTTTTAGAAATTAAATTGATGTCAACATGCAGACTTAGTGCCAGCTGGATTTCAAATAACAACATGTGTCTAATAGTAGTTCTATATGGTGAATTGAGCTAAGAATAGTTGTTATATATATATTGATACCTATATATTGAAACATATACATACATACACACCTACACACATCTCTTCATTTTTCTTAATTATTTTGTTAAGCACTAAATGTTTAAATGTTAAATGTCTGGCTCAGTAGAACTGAGCAAATGTGATATCTGGCTATTATTACACACAGGACTGACTCATTTAACACAATCCATCATAACTAAAACTTCAAAATCCACATTATTGAACAACTCAGGTGAAAGTAGAATAATAAGACTGTTGCGAGTCAAATAAAAAATACAATGTGTTTCTTGAATATTATATCACAGTACGGTAGGGATAGCAGGAATATCAGAGCATGCAATACTGGATCAGTGAAATGTAGGATTTTCTGGATATTTATAAAGCCGATATTTGCTGCACTAACAATGTGGTTCCACTTAAAATTTCCAAATAAATAAACAGTGGGATGCAATTAACAATTAAGTTTATTCATTTATTTCCACTGTTTCTTTTCATTCATAGTCAATAATATGCAGACAATTTGCAATCTATGTCATAAAAATAATATCATTTATTACAAATAATGTAAAATTAGGGTGTTAGGGTATTAGGTTATATTAGGGTATATTAGGGTTAATGCTAAACAGATGGCAGGCAAAAGGCAAATATTAATCTCCAAAGTCTTGTTGGAACAGATACAATGTGACAATTTGACTAAATTATTTGGGCTCAAAAATGTTCTTAGTTTATCAGAATATAAAAATACAAAGGAAAATAAAAATAATGGAAACTAGGGGAGGGGAGAGTGTAGAGTAGAAAGGGATAAAGGAAAAATAGGATGTTGACTTCCAACTCTTTAGCACAGTAGAAGAGAATAACATTAAAATCTCAACTTTTCATACAATAATATATACCAGCCATTTCTGTAACAACACACATATCTAATCCACAAAGTTTTATTTTTCCATTACAAGCACAAAATCCAGAAGCGGTTTCCAGATAAAAACAAAATTGGATATGTTCTTTTCTTTGAATAAAGGAATCAATTTAACCATCTCTACTTTGTTTTTTTTCCTGTGGAAAATATTATATTTCTATTTGCACATATTAATCTTTATAAATTATCATCATTTATATTAGTAAAATTCACTGTAATCTTTCAGATTCTTTAATCATAAACTTATTTACATCCATGTTAAAACTCTAAACTTTTGTTTAAAAATATTTGTAAAATCAATAAATTCTAATACATCTTTTTTTCACTTCCTCATAACAGATTGTTTTCAAATATACTTTAAATATTTTACAAATTTTAGGAATTACTCTAGTATTATAGATAAAGGAAAAAAAATTTCAAACCTACTTTACATTAAAAAATTTTTTAATTACATATATCAAACTGGTAAAAATCCAACCTAACTCCAATTAACTAATTAAATTTAAGTTGCTCCTTCCCACTTTTCTTTGTAAAATAAAATCTTTTTCTTCTCTGGAATGTCGATCAAGTTATTATCTTTTTATACTTATCTTTCTCAAGAAATTCTCAAGCTTGTTAGTATCCATAAAGAAAAAGTCCCAAACTTATCCTCTTGGAAGTTGCAGATTTTCTTGGAACTCTTCTTTCAATTGTGCTGGAAGGTTTACATTTAAATCATCGTCATAATAAAGATTTGGGTCAGATTTATATTCCAGAGTTGTGGTTGGATCCTTTGCTACTTGTGAAATTCTCAGCTACTTGTGAAATTTCCTCAATCATTTGATATTTTTGTACACATAGTTTCATCTCTGAAGTAGTTTGAGTAGTTTTTATAACATCCTTAGAACATAACTGATCTATAAAATGAATAATGCTTTTCTTTAAGAATTTTTCAAACAATATCTAATAATTTGCTCAAATCCATGCTCCATCTTCTGAACTCCCTCTTGTGGTCAAAGAGTAATTTTTTTGTAAATCACTTAAGAATTGCTGGCCAGAGTTCATGAATATTGGAAAGTTTTAGCCACTCACAACAAAGCAAACCAAGTTACAAATTACTTAAAAATAGTAAAATAAAAACCAAAACTTTCTACCTTTATGTTTTCCATGAAAGTTAAAAATAAAAACACTCCATGCTTCCTTATTTTAGCTTGCCATCAGCAGCTGTCTTTCTTATTGTTTAACAATAAAGAAGTCCCCAAAATGGAGCAGATCTTCAAAAAGAAGTAACAGGCTGTGGCTGAAGAGAGCCTCTTTTAACTCAATAAAGACAATAATCCCTAAAAGTGTTTAAGAAATGAAAGGCACAATTGATTATCTGTTTGAAAAATAAATTTCAGAATGGCTGCTTTTTTCAACAATAAAGTGATTGCAGCCCCCCACAGCTATAAAGCTCAGCAGCTTACTTGGAAGCACAGCTCCTGAAGCTACTTGCAGACTGTTACTACTGTGTTTCTCTGAAAATTAGACCTACCCCGAAAATAAGACCTACCCTGATTTTTTGGGGTGGGCCTAATATAAGCCCTACCTCAAAAATAAGCCCTAGTTAGGACCCCACCCACTCTGTCCCACCTTGTTGCCGCAATGGGGCAGGAAAGCGTATGTTGCGCCACTGCCGCCACAACTAGGTGAGGCAGGTGGGGGGAGGGTTGGAGCTGCCCCACGTGCCCCGCAGCCGCTTATTTCAGGGCCCCTCAGCCAGTCATTCCTGCTCAGTAACCTTCCATTTCACTCCCCTCCCAAGCTGGACTGCCATCCTACGGAGAATGGGCGGGGTAGGCCCGGTCCCTCTCTGCCATTTCGGAGCCAGGGGGAGTGACAGCGAAAGCCTCCGCTGCCACTGTGCGCTGCTGGAGAGGCTTTCTTCGAGCTTCATTGCACAGGTCACTTGCCTGGTAGCAGCCACCTCCTCCACCAACTGTCCTATGGCTTGCGCTGTGACCGGGCAGCACAAGACTCCCCTGCTGCCTCCCTCCACCAGCCCTCTGTCGCTGCCACTGGAGAGAAGGGAGAACAGGGAGGGGAGCAACTCTATGCAGCGATGCAGAGCAGAGAAGAGTACTTGCTTGCCACCCTGCATCGCCCCACTTCTCCCTTCTCCAGTTTGGAAATGGCAGCCCTGTTTCCTACTGCTTCTCTTCTGGCGCTGCTGTAGAGTTTGGCACACCATTGCCCAGTTCCTCCCTCTTCCTGAAAGCATTTCTTCATTAACCTGTTTTCCAGCTCTGGCGCGTTTTTCTCCTGCAGCAGGGAAATGGAGTTTGTGGGACTAAAAAAAATACAGTCAGACCTTCCAATGTCTTGTGGGAAAAATAAGATCTCGCGAGAAGTTGGAAGGTCTGACTGGTGGAGGGAGGTGGCAGGGGAGGCTTGTGCTGCCCGGTCAAGGCACAAGTTACGGGAGAGATGGCAGAGGAGAAGGAGGTGGCGGTTGCTTCCCGGCAGGTGATCTGTGGGGTGAAGCATGAAGAAAGCCCCTCCAGCAGTGCACAGCAGCAGCGGAGACTTTCATCATCACTCTCCACTGGCTCTGAAATGGCGGAGGGGGACCAGACCTATCCCGCCCATCCTCCATAGCTTGGGAGGGGAATGAAAGGGAAGGTCCGGCTCGGGAGGGGAATGAAAGGGAAGGTCGCTGAGCAAGGAATGGCCTGGCTGGGGGGGTGACGTAAGCAGGTGTGGGGTGCAAGGGGTAGTTCCATCTCTTCCCCCACTTTCTCATAGTGGCAGTAGCGCAATGTGCTGCACAGCCTCCTGTTGCGAGTGGCCACAGCAGAAGTGGGCCTACTGGACATGGCTGTAGGTGCCGCCGTGGTGAGGCAAGGCAGGTGTCACAAAAAATATAAGACATCCCCCGAAAACAAGACCTAATGCCTTTTTGGGAGGCAAAAATAATATAAGGTCGGGTCTTACTTTCGGGAAAACACAGTATGTGGAGGATCTTGTGATTCTAGGACTCTCCCTAATCTAGGAGAGTCATATAAGCTAAAGAAATGTTGATTCCTTATTTAGCAAGTTGAAAAAGCGACAATCAAGAGAAAACCCCTTCAAGGAACTCCCGGAAGCACTCCCAGGGTATATTTTCAGTTGGCCATCTTCACTGTAAGTCTGAAGATTACTAAATTAAGACCAATAGGAACTTGGGAGAAACTTACTCTAGAAGGTTGGAACATCTACATTTTATTTTGTTATTTGGACTTTGCAAGCACTGAAAAAGACACAATCTCTAATTTGTTACTTCCATAGTGGAAATATTTGAATGTAGTTTAATTTAACATACTGTATTCCGGGTTTACTGAAAATGCATAATCAGCTAGCAGTGATGATATTACCTAATTTAGTAATGAAATGTCTGCAAGAAATCCAAGCACCGAAGACCCCACCAATTTGTTAATTACAATGCAATTATAACAGAGTAGTACATTTGCAGTGACACAATGGCATAATGAAATTATTACTCAGAAGAACACACTGTTTATATTGTTGGATGTGGACTACATTCTGCAATAACAATTTTTATGGGTGCAAAATAGCTTAATAGAACCATACAGCATTACCTTCTTGATGTTATGTGGATATTTCATGCTTATTGAATAGTAGGAAATAAAATTTAGAATCAGCACTTAAAATCCGTTCAATCTCAAACTGTAGGTGAGCCAACCAAGTCTGGAGAAAGAAGTGGGTACAGCAGTCCTGGATCTCCAGGAACCCCCGGCAGTCGCTCTCGCACACCTTCCTTGCCAACTCCACCAAACAGGGAGCCCAAGAAGGTTGCAGTGGTTCGTACACCACCAAAATCTCCTTCTTCTGCCAAGAGCCGCTTGCAGACAGCTCCGGTCCCCATGCCGGACCTGAAGAATATCAAGTCCAAAATTGGTTCTACTGACAACTTAAAGCATCAACCTGGGGGTGGAAAGGTAAAGCTTACATGGTTTATATTTCTGTGGAAACAGATATGCAGGCCAGCTTTAGTAGAGGGTGTATCTTTCTCTCTTTGCCATCCCAGCATTGCATTCCCTGCTGGTGAGACTTTCTCAGCTTTATGAGCTACCTTCACCTGGCAGAATACAAACACTCAAAATTTGATGATGTAGTAGCCCATGTATGTGAGATGATTGGTTAGGTAATATTGACATTACTGAAAAGATATGTGTTCATAACATTAACAGAGGGATAGAATTAAGATCACGTGAAGTATTACTACCACTTTACAATGCCTTGGTAAGACCACACTTGGAATACTGCATCCAGTTTTGGTCACCATAATGTAAAAAAGATGCTGAGACTCTAGAAAGAGTACAGAGAAGAGCAACAAAGATGATTAGGAGACTGGAGGCTAAAGCATATAAGGAACGGTTGCTGGAATTGGGATGTCTAGTTTAATGAAGAGAAGGACGAGGGGGGACATGATAGCAGTGTTCCAGTATCTCAGGGGCTACCACAAAGAAGAGGGAGTGAAGCTATTTTCCAAGAAGCAATGGGTGAAAACTAATCAAGGAGAGAAGCAACCTAGAACTAAAGCAGTGGTTCTCAACCTGTGGGTCGGGACCCCATTTGGGGTCAAATGACTATTTCACGGGGGTCACCAAACCATGCTGTCCGCCATTTTTTTCCCTTTTCCCTAGCTGTCCTACTCCCTCTTATTGGTGGCCACACCCACTTGGGGGTCACCACAACATGGGGAACTGTATTATGGGGTCATGGCATTAGAAAGGTTGAGAATCACTGAACTAAAGAGAAACTTCCTGACAGTTAGAACAATTAACCAGTGGAACAACCTGCCTCCAGAGGTGGTGAATGCTCCAACACTGGAAGTTTTTAAGAAGAGACTGGATGGCCATTTGTCTGAAATGGTATAGGGTTTCCTGCCTGAGCAGGGGGTTGGACCAGATGACCTCCAAGGTCCCTTCCAACTTTTTATTATTATTATTATTATTTGCTAAGGATTCCTTCTAAATTAGAAAATACATAGGAACTGAGTAGGTACAAAGCAGTGAAGCGAATGGAACATACGTTGCTCTGATTAGAACATATGCCATTAAAGCTATGTGTGGAAGCACTAATCACAGCAGCAACAAGACAGCACTATATACATCACATGTGAAGATCCTGCTCCTCCCAAAATTATACTGAAGAATAATTCAATAATTCAGTCTCTATCTGACTGTATTGGCTGAGGTTACTGAGAATTAAAGATCAGCAGGATCTTGAATGGAGCAGGTGTCTCATCTTGCCCATAAAGTAGGTGTGTTCTAGCAAGGAAGTCTGATAAGACATAGAGTGGTTTTTATATAGGAAGGTCATTTTATTGCTAGAATATTAAGAACAAATAATACTTGATTTCAGCCCAGGTATGTTATAGTCCTGCCCTCTGAATCTCTCTCTCTCTCTCTCTAATGTTATATTTTGATGATGTTACTAGCAGGGACAGAGAAACCTTTTTTTTCTGATTCTAATAACCAGGCTCATTAACACCCTACTTGAAATGTTCATCATCATGCCATTATGTTAAAAGATATGTTTTTTTTTAAATCAGGCAATCAAAACAAGACAAAGTATTTAGAATTTAGAAGTAACAGAATTCCCTATTTAATGATCTTCTTCTTCCTCCTCCTCCTCCTCCTCCTCCTCCTCCTCCTCCTCCTCCTCCTCCTCTTCTTCTTCTTCTTCTTCTTCTTCTTCTTCTTCTTCTTCTTCTTCTTCTTCTTCTTCTTCTTCTTCTTCTTTTTCTTCTTCTTCTTCTTCTTCTTTTTCTTCTTCCTCTTCTTCCTCTTCCTCTTCCTCTTCTTCATCAATCTCTGGGAGTTAGTAATTTCTGTCCATAAGCAATCCAATTCAGCCTTCCCCCTTAAATTCTGTTGACACTTATCAAGAGCCAATATAAGCTGACCATTAGTTGACTAGATTAATGTCAGGTATGAAGAATGAGGACCACATGTTAAGTTCCAGTTAAGAAGATTTATTACTTATGCCTATTTATTTATTAAATTTATTTCCTGTCTATCCCACTGAAGGGCTACCCTACATGGCTTACAACAGTAAAAATGAAGAAATGAAAAGAGTGTAAAAAGAACAGATGTTCTTCTCCTACCCAATACTCCATTTTGCCTTATTGATAATTCCAGTTTTACAACATTGTTTCCTGAACACTAACTGAAGTCAAAGCATGTACATTTGATCTTTCTATCAGATGTCCTTCAGAGACAACTTAGGCCAGTTTACACCACTTTTTTTTTTTTCATGTTCACCATTGCTACATCATAGGAGAGTTGGGGAGCTAATTATAACAGACAGAAATTCCACTCTTGTTAGCCTACTTCCCAGAAGACCATATAGTACGTATTATTTCCCTCAAACTTACTGTATTCATTTATGTTATTTGTACTGTAGTCTTTGGTTTCTGTCAATATGGAAAATTCTTTCTATTTCAAACTTGACCTTTGGAACCAATTGATTCAGAATTTCAATTGAACAGGAAAAGAGAAATATGCTTCCGCTGAATATGCTACATCTGATTCTAAAAGCTTGTAGCTGATATTTCATCCCTTCTTATTTGTAGTGGTTCATTTGATAGGGTCAGGATTCTGAGAATCCTGCTAATCCATTTGCACCTAAAATCACAACTCACAGTGGTCTACCATCTCTATGGTCCAGCTACTTTTGAAATGGGTCCTAATTTCAGCCAGATCTGTCTCCAGACCTGAATTTTTACCCCGTGTCCCAGTTTATTTTTTCTAGCATTTTTCATCAGAAGTTTAAAGAATCTTAAAGTCTCTCTACCTTGACTTGACTTTTCTATCTCAGATAAAATGTTATTACTGTAGTTTGTAATTTTTCCGCTATATCAAATTCAGATTATATTTTTTCTGCTTCATTTTTTACACCTAAGAAAGACTTACTAGCTTTTTCTCAACAGTTTTGTAGTTTAACCAGTCTGTAATAAAAGCTTGTCATTGTCCTATAGCTACTTCTTTAAGTGTTTCTTTCTCCTGTTCTTCTCCTGACTTTTGCAGAATCGGCCACAGTCAAAAACATTGCATAGTACTTCATCTGATTATTTGGATGATGCTTCTTGATGATACTTAATTTTTGTTCTGTCTTAAGAGATCCATTCTGCCTGCAGATACTGTAAACATATTTGCCAAGTGTACCTCTACTAGTCAGAGGCCAAAAATAAGTTGGAGAAGTTGAGCTTACCAATAATTGCCGCTCCTTGGATGGTGATTTGTAGATTCATTCACTTACCACCATTCCTTCTCCATGCTGTCTCAGAGTACAGAAGCGGTGAATGCTCCAACACTGGAAGTTTTTAAGAAGCGACTGGACAGCCATTTGTCTGAAATGGTATAGGGTTTCCTGCCTGAGCAGGGGGTTGGACTAGATCAGGGCTTTTCAACCTTTTCATCCATTGTACCACTTTTACGATATGGCAACATCCGAGTACCACCAGTCACCTAGCAAAGTGTCAAAAACTTGATGACCAAAAAAAAAAAAAAAAAAAGGAAAAAGGTACAGGTAGTCCTTGACTTACAACAGTTCGCTTAGTGACTGCTCGAGGTTAAAATGGCACTGAAAAAAGTGCCCCCCAAGCCACAGCTGAGCAAGACACCTGCCTGCTCACCCGGCGGCGCTCTTCCTCCTGTCCGAGGTTTTCATTGTTGTGAGCATTTCTGATGAGGATTGGCAGTGGGGGTGGAGTGGGGGGGGTGTTTGGTTTTTATTCCCCCCATCTGCTGGGTGGTTGCAGCAGGTTTTGGTCACTTCACATTGTGGGACACTGTGACTGTCATAAATATGAATCAGTTGCCAAGCATCTGAATGTAAATCATAAGACCCTGGAAATGCTGCAACATTCCAGCTGATCGGTGCTTCTTCTGGGCTCAGCAGAAGCATCAGGATCAGCACTGAGCTTCAGCTGGAGCCTGGCCCCTATCCTGACACTTCCACTGAGCCTTGACAGCCCCGAAGAAGCACTGATCCTGGCGCTTCCGCTGAGCCCTCACATCCCTGCAGCTCCAGCCATCTGTTGCTCAGGCTTGTGTGATGTTGACACCGGTTCAGCTCATTCCCCTCCCCCGCTACTTTTCTAGGATGGTTGCGTACCATCTGCCAGGTGCCAATGTACCACAGATGGTACCCGTACCACTGGTTGAAAAGCCCTGGACTAGATGATCTCCAAGATATCTTCCAACTACTACTACTACTACTACTACTACTACTACTACTACTACTACTACTACTACTACTACTACTTCTTCTTCTTCTTCTTCTTCTTCTTCTTCTTCTTCTTCTTCTTCTTCTTCTTCTTCTCCTCCTCCTCCTCCTCCTCCTCCTCCTCCTCATTATTATTATTATTATTATTATTATTATTATTATTATTATTATTACTGAGAGGAAAGAGGAAAAAAGGTTATTGTTAACAGAAGTAGCAATAGTATGTAGTTTGCTCAATGCTTCTTTTAGTGTTATTTAAAAAGACCAATGTTGATTATCTGGTCCCCATGGCAGATGCTGACTTGATTGTTTGAATAACTGTATCATGCCCAGGAAACCATGGCATGGATACCAGCAGGATGTACAACTAGTTTCAGAAGAAGATTCAGTTCCCACTCTGAAAGTGCTTTGTCTGCTTCCTTTTATTTTATTCCCATTCTCACAAAATCCAGCTATTCAAAAATCTTTTAAGATAGCTTATACATAATATATGTGCAATAAAAAGTATGATCCTCACTGTCTTCGTAAAGGTAAGGTGTGAGTGGGCCAATTGATCTCGGATGGCAAATATTTCCACAAAATAGAGGCTGCCACAGGAAAAGTATGCTTCTTTACAACTATTTGTCTCATAACCCAAATGTAAGGGAAGAAACAGGAGCATTCCTTTTTACTGTTAACGGGAAGCAAGTGATCCCCAAAATTATCTTGACCTAAGCTATGTAGAATTTAATTAACAGCAGTTTGACTCATATCAAGAAACAAATGGGCATTTACTGCAGCACCAGTGTAGATTGGCTAAAGTGACTCTCACTGCAGAGAGATGCAGTGGTTACAACCCCCACATTTTTGTCCTGACAAGGTCATCCACTAGAGTGACCAATATTATTTCAGTTCCACATCCAGATCTGAAGCCTGAAAAGACAGAAATGGATCAAAATAATTTGTTTCATCCAGAATTCTCTGTAATACAGGGGTTCTCAACCTTGGCAACTTTAAGACTTGTGGACTTCAATTCCCAGAATTCCTCAGCCAGCTTTGCTGGCTGAGAAATTCTGAGAGTTGAAGTCCACAAGTCTTAAAGTTGCCAAGATTGAGAACCCCTGCTGTAATATATGCTCCGTGGATTCTTCAAAATGTTTTCCCAACAAGTTGTATATTGGGGGATATCCAAAATGGCAGGATCCAGGGATGATTTTTCAGTCTAATAAAAACTTTCATTTGATTTCAGCTTTCACTCTGCAGACACAAGCCATCTTCATATGGTGGGTATACTTACCCAATTACACTTGTCATGCTAAAATTGCACGTCATATACCAGCCCTGAATATTTTTTCAAGTCCAATAAGCAAGAATGCAGAAACAAACTGAAAATAGGCATATTTAGCAAGAGAAGTCTGCTTCGTGTTTTTTTTTTCCAGTTTCATCAGTATGTTACAATGTTGGTTTTCCTTGTGCTGATCAAAGATATATCCAGTGAGTCGTGGGATATCCAGGTATTTGCTTGTGGGGGCCACAGAGCCCCACATTGATATTAAAAGTTACACTAAATTTGGCATAGTACTGACGAAATATGTAAATTACTCTTCAACTTATACAAATACTTTGTAAGTATTAATTTAAAGCTTGCTTTCCAGTTGCTCACTTCTGCAGAGCTGAAATGTGTGGTTTCATTTGTTAAACCAAGTCGCTGAAAAATGCCTTGGAGAAATTTTCTGTTTCTTCTTTCTTCTAAGTTTACTGTTATACATAGAGAAACCCTTTGCACTGTATCTTTGGCTGGCAGTAGGTGTCACTTACGTTCTTTTTCTGACTATCAAAGGTGCAGGTGGTTAATAAGAAGCTGGACTTTAGCCATGTCCAATCCAGGTGTGGATCAAAGGATAATGTCAAACATATCCCAGGAGGAGGCAGTGTGAGTACCTTCACACCATTCAATGCACTATAATAAAATAACTTATTATTAGTGGCATGAATTCTGCATTAATCCCAAAATGCCAATGCTGCTTGCTCAGCCAGCCAGCCAGCCATTGGTAACACACTTAAATATAACATATATAAATTAACCTCCTACTAGGAAAGATATGGCTTGATTAAACCTCCAGCAGAGTCTGTGTGTGGCAATATGTGCAGAATTAATTGGCTATTTTTCACAAATAATACTGTAAGGTAATCATTTTTAATTGCATAGTTTTCAGGCTTCTGGTCAATGTGTTGTCCGGTTCAGTTAGGGAAAGAGGAAGACGTTAACAAAAGATAAAAATCTAGAAATTTGATGAACAATATGTGCTTTTCTGGAGGACTCGTGAAAATGTTATGCATAGTCATGGTAAATCAGATGTTCTGCATCTGAAACATATTTTTTTTTCTTTTCTTTTTAAAGGATAAGCATGTTCCCTTAACCCAGAATGTGCAATTAAGCACATTATCGTTTACATTTACAGGGGTTTTTTTTACATGATTTGTTTTGCTTCTATAATTGGTGATTTTTAAAGCATGAGGAATGTAGAAAAAGTAGAATTTAGTGTCAGATGTTGTATGGAATCAATAGACTGGGTCATTGGATCTGTGGCAAATCAGGCCTCACCTGTTAAGAATAGTGTTTCAGTGTAGAAATTAATGCTCTCTGGGACAACATAACTTGTTAGGGGCTCAAGCAAGCCAATTCATTCTTACTATCTCTTCCCATAATATCCCTTATTTAGTTATACTGAGTATAAAATTTCCAGAGACTTACTAGTGAGGTAGTGGAGAGAAAAATATATCTTCTACCTACCTATCTATCTTTACCAAATCTCAGGATTTTGCTGGACTATGATAGTAATTTTTCTCATTTCTTGATAGCCCTGCTCCATTTCTTAATTTATTTTTATAAGAAATGAAGAGACAGATGGCTTATGAATCTTGTTGGCTAATCAAAAACAGATCTATCCAATATTGAATTTTGAGCCTTCACCAGATGCTAAAAACTGTGTATTTCTGTACTTCTTCTGCAAGCAAAGGTGCTTCCAGATTAGGCTTTTATGGTACTACTGTCACTCATAGAATTTTAGGGGGAATTCAGAGTATGTATTTATATGTGTAGCTCTCCTTAATATTCTCACCACTTTTCCCTCCCCTCCCACCCTGCCGTTTATCAATTCTCAAGAGGTAAGTTGATAAATGCATTTTATTTGTTGCAATAAGCTTTGTCTGGAAGCACCTTAAGAATGCCAGGTTTTGGTTTTTTTTTTACAATTTGGAGTGATCTTTATCCTGAGATTCTGAATTTAATCTTCCAACTCAAAGTTTTAGGGCATATGTGCATGGCACTTGAAATACACATTTAATAGCACGTTTTGTAAAAGAAAAAAATTAATTTACTAATTAAACTTGCATTGTTTGCATTATTAGTCTGTTTACTAGTTTGTCTTTTCAAGAACACTATTTGCATGATGTTGTATTTGTACAATGTTCTCTGTTTCTGTGTTTTATCAGCTGACATATTTGTGACATTTGTCTGCAGTGGAGAAAATGATCTTAATAGTTGGCATTTTAAAAATAATTATTAAAAATTTCAAAAAGATAGCTCTGGATAAAAATTTAATGAAAACATACAAGGTGTCCTTGGATTAGTGTCATGCTTTTAATGTATGTATCTGCACTCTCTAATTCAGAGACTGAAAAGTATATAAGCAAAAGTGTACAATTTCTAAGAGGGATTTTGGTTAATATTATGTAGTTCAGGAGTCCTCAACCTTGGCAACTTTAAGACTTGTGGACTTCAACTCCCAGAATTCCTCAGCCAGCAAAGCTGGCTGAGGAATTCTGGGAATTGAAGTCCACAAGTCTTAAAGTTGCCAAGGTTGAAAACCCCTGATGTAGTTCATGAATACTTAAAAGTAGGCTGCATAAAATAACAATGAACAAGGCACCTTTTTTCCTAGGTCCTATCTTTTTTATCCTAGCATAGTGATGTCTGGCTCATTTGTATGCCTTACAGGCCTGCAATTCCTCCTCAGACACTATTTCTCCCTTAGGATTCTATTTTCTCCATCAGGATGGATGTAGACTCCACTGATTGGGTAATTTAATCCCACCTGCTCAGACTAAGACAAAAAAACTCTGCCACGCCTCCTTCTGGGTGTGACTTCCCAGTTTTTGTCTTAGTCTCGTGCTCAGCAAGACGCTTTTCAGAAGGCTCCTAGCTAAGTTTGATTCTTTCCTTTTTTCTTTTAGGCTATTCAATTAAAATTGGATACTTTAAATTCAAATTGATTAACAATTAGATTAATTCGGCTTTCACTTCCAAATTAAGAGGATTGCGTTGGGGGGGATAGGGACTCTGTCCTCCCTCCCCTGCAGCCCTTTGGGCTTTGAAAAGGAGGCTGCAGGCTTCGTTCGTTAGGGAGCTCTCGTTCCGACGATCTGTAGCCTCTTTGCGATTCCGCCAATTCAGCTGGGTAGCGGAGGTCGGCCTTTCAACTTGGAGACCTCCTGAGTGATTTACTTGCTTCGAGGCCTTGAGGGAGAATTCCTGACTGCAGCTTTATCTGGATCGCAGCAGGGGCTGCGCTACTAATCGCAAGTGCTTGGGGACTGGGGGAGGAATCCCAAATCAGCCTTGTATTCCCCTGCTGTGTAATTGATTCTCCTGTTTAAAATACGACAGGGTTTTGCTTCTCCAGGCCTTAAGGCCTGGCGGCCGCCATTTTGACCGCATGGTCTAGCGCGGCTGCTTCTAGAGGTCCCACGTGGCGGACGCCATTTTGGAGGCCTAATTGAAATTTTTGCATAATCATTGGCAGTTATTCCTGCATTATTGCGGACGCATAGTTGTTGCCTGTGTCACTTGGTCTGTGAGCAGACCTGTTCAGGGGGGGGAGATATTTTTGTATCCACAGGAGTTGTGGTCAAACTTGAGGGGGCTACTCCAGGTGTGGGCCTTGGCTGCATTTGAGCAGACCAAGGTGTTATTAACTGGTCCTAAGGCCTAGAAGAGAAGAGCGAAGAGATTCTTTTATTGTCCACCTGTTTCTCAGTTTAGCCCGTGACCTTTTGTCACAAGGCCTGTTCAGACAGCATTAGAACACTGTCTGGCTGTTCTTGCCATTGCCTTCTGTTCAGAGCAAGGATCGGTTTTCCATCTCTGACTGTGATCTGCGTGTTGGGTTCCTCCCCCCATTTCTAGGTACTACTGTCCAGGAATACCTAGACAGCAATGGCAGACAGCTCCTCGCCCCAGGCTTCTCAATCTAGTGTCCCCCCCCCCGCTCAAGCAAAGCGCAGATCTGAAGAATTGAACATGGGGGGGAAGAAAAAAGCTAAAACCAAACATCTGTCTTCCAAAGATACTTCCAAATCAGCCGGGCGAGAGGCCACAAGGAGACACTTAGCATTGGAGAGAGAATTCTCCAAGGCACAAAGGCTCAGATCCAGTGGGACTGAAACGGTTTCCCCCGCCCCACTGGATACTCCTTTGACAGAACCTCAATTTGAATCATCTCAGGATGCCCTAAGACCTTGGTCTCCTCGGGGGGAAACCGAGCAGGTAGGTCCTCCTCGCTCCTCTCCTTCATCAGCACACCAACCACCTGAGACCAGGTGTGCCTCAACGGAGGTTGGGGTCAGTTCCAGGGACCAAGGGGAAATGTGGTCCCAGGCTCAATTCCAGGCCTTCATGCACCAAGTATTCAGACAGTTTATGTCATCAACTGAGAGTAGCCAGGTGCAGTCCCATCCTACTCCTCCCGCATCTATTCCCCCACCTCTGGTGGAGCGTGATACTAGACCTAGCTCTGCTGTTTCGGAGACATCCTCACAATTAGGGGAGGAGGGATCAGTGGAACTGGGAGTTGCAGACACTCCCTTGTCTGAGGAGGAGGATCCAGCTCCTGAACAGGTGACCTCTTCCGGGCTTTTCGATCCGGCCATTTTTCGATCACTCCTCGTAAGGGCTATTGACACGGTAAAACTTACCTCAGCCCAGGAGGAGACTCCTTCTTCCTCATCCAACCGGGAAGCCAACCCTCTGTTTGCGGAAAAGGTCAAGGAGGAACCGCAGATTCCATGCCCACTAGTCTTCAGGTCTACGGTGGAAAAGCAGTGGGCATCCCTTGCTACCACTCCTTCACAGAGCAGTTTAGACAAGAAACTTTACAATGTCTCTTCTTCTTTCGCTTCTCTTCTAGAAGTCCCATCTGTAGACGCTCCGCTGACCTCTCTGTTCTCCAATACCGCCGTCCCGGGGGACATGGCTGAATTCTTGAAGGCAGAGGACAAAAAGTTCGAGTTCTCTTTTCGTAGAGCTCACCAATCTTCGGCTTGGGCCATAAGGGCGGCAACCTCATCCTCCTTCTTTGCACGCTCGGCAATTATGTGGTTGCAGGAACTCCAGACGCTCATTCCGCCGGATCAGGTCAGAGCGCACCAAACAATAGGGAAAATAGTGGCAGCATCCGAATACATTGCGGATGCATCCTTACACTCGGCTAGATGTTCAGCCAGATCCATTGCAGCCTCAGTGGCGTCACGTAGGCTGCTCTGGTTGAAGCAATGGCGCACGGATTTAAAGGCAAAGTGGCGCTTAGCAACATCTAGGTACAGTGGCACCCACCTTTTTGGTCCGGTCCTAGAGCCTCACATCATTGAGGGCAAGGACAAGCGCAAGGCGCTGGCCCATCCCTCTAAAAAACCAGATAGACGGCCCCAACAGGACTTCCGTAGGCCATCATTCCGTCCCAGCGGTTCCTGGGATTGGAGACAGCCCTTTCGGGCAGGGCAGTCCTGGGATTGGCCCAGAGGCTCGCGATCCTATTCTTTCAGACAGGATCGGCAACAGGACCGCCAGAGTAGTGCAGCCAGGGGTCAGTTCCAGACCAAGCGTCCCTTCAGGGGATCAGGCAGTCGTCCTTACAGGCGGTCCAAGTGACGCCAAGGAGGACTACCCCATTGGGGGTCGACTGGCACTGTTTTACGACGTTTGGGAAAACACAACCACAGACGCCTGGGTCAGAGAGACCATAAGACAGGGTCTCTCCCTAGAGTTTCGATCTTCTCCCCCAGATCGTTTTATACAGTGCCCGGTTTCAAACAATACATCAAAAACACAACTAATCACAACAGCCATCGCTCATTTATTAGAGATCAGAGCCATAGAAAGGGTTCCTCAGGAACAGATCGGGGAAGGGTTCTACTCCATCCTGTTTGTAGTTCCCAAAGCCTCAGGCGGTTGGAGGGCGATACTGGACCTAAAGGGTCTAAATTACTTCCTCATTTACAGGAGGTTCAAGATGCAGACCCTAAAGTCCATCTTGGCAAGTATCAGGAAGGGGGATTTCCTTTCCTCCATCGACCTGACAGAGGCTTACTTACACATTCCGATCATCCAGGAACACCGCAGGTTCCTGCGGTTCTGTTACGCACACAAACACTACCAGTACCGGGCTCTTCCCTTCGGCCTATCCTCGGCCCCGAGGGTCTTCACAAAAATCTTGGCCGTGCTGGCGGCTCATCTAAGGATGATACCCGTACGGGTACAGTGCTACCTGGACGACATACTGATACAGTCCAAATCTTTCCAATCAGGGCAGTCGGACCTGGCAATCACTATTCAAACACTTCAGGATCACGGGTTCTCCGTGAATTTCAAAAAGAGTCACATCACACCCACAAGACGTCTGCTCCATCTAGGAGCTCTGATAGATTCCAGCCTATGCAAGGTATATCTCTCCCAGGAGCGACAAGTCAGCATCCGGAAGCTGACACTGCAGATCCGAGGGGAAAAAAGAGTACCCCTGGTACAATTATCCCAACTCCTGGGGAAGATGGTCTCTTGCCTGGGCATCGTTCCTTGGGCCAGATTGCACTCCAGGAACCTCCAGTGGTTCCTTCTTCCTTTTCAGAAACGCAACATCAGCGCCTCCAACAGGAAGGTCAGGGTTCCCCATCACACTCTGTCCTCCCTCCTATGGTGGACCTCGTCCGCCTTGTCCAAGGGCACTCTGTTCAAGGAACCCACCAGGATCACCCTCACCACAGACGCCAGTCTGTTCGGTTGGGGCGGTCATATTCTGAACCACTTAGCCCAGGGTCAGTGGTCCAGTTCAGACCTGGCTCACAATATAAATTGGCTGGAGCTCAGGGCCATCCACCTGGCTCTCCAAAGATTCTCCCCCCTTGTATCAGGGAAACACGTATTAATCCTGACAGACAACATTGCGGCCAAAGCTCACGTAAACAAACAAGGGGGCACCCACTCTTGGGCACTCATGCAGGAAGCCCAGGCCATAGGGCTGTGGGCAGAGTCCAACCTGAGGTCCATCAGGGCAGAGCACATATCGGGGGAGGCGAATCAACAGGCAGACTCCTTGAGCAGGGTCACAGTGGATCACTCAGAGTGGAAGCTAGACTCAATCCTATTCCAGGAAATATCACGCAGGTTCAGACAGCCCATCCTAGATCTCTTTGCCTCTCCGATCAATGCACAGCTCCCCAGATTTTTTACCAGGTTTCCGGCGAGGGGGGCGGAGGGAACGGACGCCCTCCGGAGCAGATGGCCGGAGGGCGTACTTTATGCATTCCCTCCTCTTCCACTAATACAAGCGACCATTCGCAAGCTCATCCAGGAACAGGCAGAGCTAATCTTAGTGGCTCCATTTTGGCCAAGACGCCCGTGGTTTGCCGACCTGGTGGACCTGTCAATTTCACCTCCATGGAAGATTCCCCCGGACCGAGTAGCTCTCAGCCAGGGGAACCTCCAACATCCGGATCCACAGTGGCTCCAATTAGCCGCTTGGCACTTGAGCGGGAGAGTCTGACCAAACAGTCTTTCTCCTCTGGGGTTATTTCCATCATCCAGGCCTCGAGGCGTCCCTCGACCAACAGAATCTATGACGCCACTTGGAGAAGTTTTTGCTCTTGGTGTACCAAAAAGCGGCTTTCACCGCTTGCTGTCTCCATCCCAGACATATTAGATTACTTACTTGAGGGGTTAACTAGAGGTCTGTCAACCAGCACCATACGTAGGCAGATAGCAGCCTTGTCGACAGTTCTCACCTGTGACAACCAGGTTTCCCTGTCCCAACACCCAGCAGTCAGTGCCTTTCTCAAGGGTGCGGCCAATGTAGGGCCCCCCACGGTTCATCGTTATCCATCCTGGGACCTCTCTAAGGTGTTACAGGCTTTAACGTCCTCTCCATTTGAACCTCTGAAAGTTTGCTCCCTTCACTTCCTTACATTGAAGGTAGCCTTCCTAGTGGCCATCACGTCGGCCAGGAGGATTTCAGAATTGGCGGCCCTGTCGGTCAGGGAGGACTTGTGCATGTTCCATGAGGATAGAGTGGTCCTCAGGTTGGATCCTGCATTTGTTCCAAAGATCAATACAGGGTTTCACCGCTCGCAGGAACTAGTCCTTCCTAACTTCTGTCCTAACCCTTCCCATCATCTGGAGAGACGGTGGCATATGTTGGATGTGCGCAGGGCTCTGCGCCATTACATTAAACGAACCTCGACCTTCAGGAAGTCCGAGGCATTATTCGTGTCCTTTCAACCCTCAACTATGGGTCGGAAGGTCTCTTCTTCCACCATTGGTCGGTGGATAAGGATGTGTATTTCCAGGGCTTATATTTCCCAGTCCCTTCCGGTACCTTCACATATTACTGCTCACTCTACACGTAGTGCTGCTGTCTCAGCGGCTTGGTCTACCCAGGCATCACTCGAGGAGATTTGCAGGGCTGCGACATGGTCCTCTCCTTCCTCATTCATAAAACATTATAGGATAGATCAATTTGCAGCAGCTGAGGCTGCTTTCGGTAGGAGAGTCCTACAGCAAATAGTGGGTTCTCAGGGGTCACAAGCCTAGACTCCCTCCCTATAGGGACATGAGCAGCTTTGGTATGTCCCAATCAGTGGAGTCTACATCCATCCTGATGGAGAAAAGAGCGTTGTCTTACCTGAACGCTTTTTCTCAGCAGGATGGTGTAGACTCCACACCCACCCTGTTAGTGTTAGTCTAGGCCTGTGTCTTCCTTTTTTGTTTGGAGCCTTGCGTCTGGTAGCTTCGCCTCGACAAAAACTGGGAAGTCACACCCAGAAGGAGGCGTGGCAGAGTTTTTTTGTCTTAGTCTGAGCAGGTGGGATTAAATTACCCAATCAGTGGAGTCTACACCATCCTGCTGAGAAAAAGCGTTCAGGTAAGACAACGCTCTTTTCTCAAACTAACTTTGTGACCTTTCTCCCATTATTGGCAACTCCACATGTACAGTTACAATGATTATTTGTGGGTATAGTTTGTAACATTTTTATTTTCATTATACAACTATAAAGGCTACTTCTACAATTATAATTGTAATAATATGTAGTCAGTTGATCACATTATAAACATAGCTGAAATAATGCTGTATTTAGTTAACATAGGCCACTAAGTACTGCCCAGATTTTGAAAAGAAAAGGAAATAGAAGAGAGTTTATTACTATATAGATTTACTATATATGAAAGCTGAGAGTGTTTATTATTAGATTTTGCCTCTGCAACAATTTCTATAAATGTCATTCTAAAAGATTGCTTTTAAAAAGCTACTCTTCTTTTGCATTATATGTAGCATTTCTTACAATGTCTTGAAATTTAGCCAATGCTGTTTACGTTATTAGAGTCTGCAGAGGGAATTAAATTATGACAATACTGTTGTTCCCATAGCAGCAAATCTGTATAAATGAATGAATACGAAAAACATTTTTCATTAGATCTCTCTAAGCATGTCTCTCAAATCAAATTTCATGAAGTAAGTTTTGAAGGAGGTTAATTTCTAAATTCTAGACATAGAATTTGTGGACAATGTCTACAATGTGAAGCTTACAGACAATGACAGTGACAATTTGTTTTCAGTTGTTCCTTGTCCTCGTCCTTCCTTATTCCCCTTTTCTATCAGGTCAATGTGCATTATACACCCACACTTGATATATACGTACTTTCTATCCTTGCTGTGTGCTACCCCCATTTCAGTGAAGCGTCTGTTGCTCCTGCCTTACCAGTTTACCATGCACACTGAATGAATAAACATACGGGAAAGAGAGTCAAAATGAAGTGAAACCAAAGACTGGCTACCTACCACAGCAGCAAAGTTGTGCAGGAAAATGGGAAGAATATCATTCTTCTCCTATTAATATTAAGTGGAGGACTACAGTCCTTAGAAAGTGAGTTTCCTTAAAAGAAGTGATTTGTAGACTTTCAGCAGAGAAAAGGAGAGAATGGCATTGATTTTGGATGTTGAGATAGGCATTACATTTTGGGACAAATAGCCAGGGAAATTAAAGACTTCCTCGGGGAATAAAATGGCTAGAGGGAGGTTTGAGAGAATGAGATACTGGGCATCACATTTTATAGAAGAAAGCACCTCTTATAATCTATGTAATTGCATTGGGTTTTGAGGAAAGAAAGTAAAAGAAAGTAAAGTAGAAAAGAATTGTGACATCTAAGTGCAGGGGTGGAGGAACTATGGCCCTTTTATGACTTTTGGACTTCAGTTCCCAGAATTCATGAGCTAGCATGTCTGGCTCAGGAATTCTGGGAGTTGAAGTCCACAAGTCATAAAGACAAAAATGCCATTTTTGTCTCAAGATTTTTTTAAAACCTCCCCCTTTTTTTCTTTTAATTGACAAGACATAGTTACTCAGTGGTAATTTTAAAAATAAAATTGACCTGGGTATTTTCTTAAATATTTTGGGGAATATTTGTGTGAAAAATGAGTAACAAAGGTAGACCTTTTGTCTGGTTTGAGGAAGATTATGCTCTTAACATATGGCCTCTGCTTGAGTAATGTGACATAGAAGTAAGGTCAGATGGTTGTATAACAGATAATTAATTCAGATCTCACTGAATTTTTTTGCGTATGGGTGAACATGTTCAAATATATCCCATTAATATAAGAGTCTGAAATGTTCCTCTAGCGCAGAGATTCCCCCATCTTTTGGGCACCAGGGACTGGTTACGTGGAGAGAGTTTTTTCACGGACCAGAGTGGGCGTGGTTTTGTGTGCTGCCTGCATCCTGTGTAATGGGCTTTCCTTGTTTATGCGGACTGGTTGCTGGCATGCCATGGCCTGATACTGCTCCACGGACCAGGGGTTAGGGATCTCTGCTCTAGCTCACAAGTGTCAAGCTTGATTGCATCACGTGACATATCACGACATTTTTTGCCTTTGCGGAGCTGGGGAGGGCATGGCCTGCGCATGACATATCTGGCCTGCAGGCCGCCAGTTTGATACCCCTACCCTAGTTGGTCAGCAGCCTGAAAATTTACTTTATAGCCTTTCTAACTCAGGCCATCATCCCTGAATAGGTAAATGGACTGATAAAATTATACTGGTCTAAATTATAAATAATTTCTATTTTTCCCAATCCAAAAAAATATTGGAAAAAAATTATGTAAAGGGTTAGGATATTGTTTGTCCATCTGTCCATCAATGTGATAACTGGAAAATGAACAGAACAGTAACAAAGATGGTGAGAAAAGCTGGCAGAAGAAACACCGAGTTATGAAAATGGGCTGGATCTTGCTTAGGGCTGCAGAGAAGAACATCCTCCCCCCCCAAAAAAAATTCTCCAATGAATCCCTATAGGAGAAGGAGGCCAGAGAAGAGTTGTGACTTGTAATTATGATTGCCTTCACTGAGTTCCACCATAGCACAACAGCATCACTGAACTCAGGACTATGATTGCTTCCTGTGATGGAGGTTGTTCAGTTTCTAATGTCTAGAAATCCTGTCTTGAGGGTTGCAAAGTAATCAGAATCTTAGTACCTGCTCAACTTTGGAGCAAAATGCACAGCAAAGATGGATTTGATTCCCACCCTTTGGAACTTATGTCTTTTCTCCAGTTGTATGCCTTCCTGCAGTGTCATTTGTTGTAACCTAATAACCGCTAGTAAGTATTTTTGTTTATATTTGTGCCTTTTGTGCATGTCTTATTTCTGGATAACTTGACCCTGCTATAATGGGATTATAATTCCACATTGTTCCAAATGCTTTTTCAGTTGCATTTTAAAAAGATCCTTGAAAAAATGAATTATCTCCCCTCCCCCCCAGCCTTTTCAATGCACATTGATTATTTCTGTTCTTTCAGTTTTGTGGACATATACCTTATGTTTTACATCAAAAAAGGTATTTAGCTCAGTTTCTCTTGTTGTGCTTTTAAATAATTTCTCTGTGATATAGTTTATTTGATTATACACCTCTCTCTTTTTTCTCTCCTCTCAACTTTCTACTTTCATCTAAGCGCCCTCAGTTTCAAATCTCCATCTTCTGGAGGTATAATAGTTTTTGCATGCTGTGGAAATGCAGTGTGTATGCCACATAAGGGATTATTGTGCAAGAATAGTGAGATCTTCAGAGATGAGTACAACAATTATTTTTAAAATATGGCTTTCTTTGTGAAATATTATAACTCTAATTATATGGATAGCACATAAATGAGTGTAATATTTGGACTCCTATGCTATTAAAAATAAAAAAAATTCTGGAACAAACATGAATGTGAGAGGCATATAGAACTATGAGTTAATTCTAAAAACCAAGATAATTAACTTTTAGAACAGATACTTTATTTGAAAACATGGGATCGACTATTTTATGGGTATCTTGCTTATATATTGGTTCTTATTTTCCCATGAATCTTTAAATGAATCTTCTTAAAGTCAAAGTGGATCTGTGCATGCTTGTGAGAATCTTTGATAACATATGTCCTTTTTGGTTTCACAGTTTTTTGCAGAAAGCTTTTGTTCAGTCTTGCTTGGTTAAATGATTCTTCCAACTGTGTTTCTTCTCCAAACAAGTTCCAGTATTTTGTATGTCTCACTTTTTCAGCCTATTTTGGGTATTTTTTTTTTAAATTTAAAATAAATTCCAATCCCATAGCGTACAGTTGTTGTTGTTTTTTTATTTTCTTCTCACAGATACAAATTGTATACAAACCAGTGGATCTTAGCCATGTAACGTCCAAATGTGGATCTCTGGATAACATTCATCACAAACCAGGTGACTTTGATGTCTTTGTATTTTATTTTTAAAGTATCTTTGTAAGATATATTGTGTTATTTGTCCTTAGGTAAATGTTAGTTTTATTTTTATTTTGCTTTTAAAATACTGAGTTGAAAAAAATAAAGATAATTGCAAGGGATATAGATTATTTAGAGAACAGGGAATAATTACAATTGATAGATGAGGTCAGAGAAATTATTTCCTCCATATGTTTATCCCTGCTGTTGTTTAACTGAGTGTCTGCAAAACACTGGATGCTGTCATTTATAGAATTCTTGTCCATTTGTTAGTCCAGAACATCAGGAAAAAACTATGTTTAATTAAGTGTAAAATTAAATGAACAACAAATTCACCCAAGTGGTTTCTATAGGAATCACTCCAAATGTCTTCCTTTCAAGGGAAACATTTTGGGTGCGGTGTTGTCGAAACCTGGAAGTCCTTCCTTAATGTGCACCAAACTTCTCTACTGGAATTTAGAACACCATTTTTCAGACTTTTAGTAGGGAATGCAATCTGCTCTGGGAATAAACCTTGTCCAGTAATTCTCTGAGTCTTAGCGTAAGCCCTGCCTGCTTTTATTTCCTATTTATATAGGGGTCTAGAAAACAGGAAGCTAGAGAAAAGGGGCTGTGTAGAAACATTGGGGTTGATGAGTTTAGATTATTAAAAGTGCTGCATGTGAAGATCCTGCTTAGTAACATTTATTTTTAAAATTATTTCCCTAAAGCTGTAGCTGTTACTAAGACATGTTTCGTGATTTGAAACACAAATTCATTGCACACCAATTTGTTTTTCTTTTCTTTTTACCTTTCAGTAAAACACATTTCGTTATTTTGAATTTAGAATGCATATTGTAGCTAGGCTGCTGCTGCTGCTACTACTACTACTACTACTACTATTACGACTATAGTACTAAATGTAAATTTCAAGATCCAAAATTTCTTTGTAAATTGTGTGAGACTTGAATAGCTGAATTTGGATATTGGGCAGAACTCATATTCAGATACATAAGCAAATAAGCACAACACTTGCTTGAGGGAAAGAAACATGCACAAACATACACATAGAAAATTATTTCCTTCAGAAGTCATCATTACATGTTCCTTTTGATATCTGTTAATCCTGCTCATTTTCCTTTAGGTGGTGGAGTGGTAGAGATGAAATCTGAGAAACTGGATTTCAAAGATAAAGTGCAATCAAAAATTGGGTCATTAGATAACATCACCCATATTCCTGGAGGAGGAAATAAGAAGGTAAAAACATTTTTCTGTTGCTGTTCTTTAGATGTGTAGGTGATGGGGACAGGTTGCCCAGGAAGCTGTAGGGCAATAATTGTATTAAGCTTTGAGAAATAGTATATCAAATCTTTTAATGTTGGAATGGTGCTAATTTAAGTCTTAACACAATTCTTACTAGGTCCCAATTTTCATAACACAATATCTATAAATATCCCCCGTGCCAACAGAAGCATATTAAGACATTGACTAAACCAGCAGCTGTTCCTAATTGTAAAGAAGCAACTAAGAGCTAACTAGATGCTATATACAAGCTCACATAAACTTCTCAGGTTGATCTCCCTCAAAAACGGGTGGCCAAGAGAAAATGGGTAAGACACTCATAAACTTTCCCTTGTATGGAATGCCTTTGCTAAAGAAGGTATCCCTCTTTTCATATATCCTTGGTACATTTTCTAAAAAGCACCTTCAGATGTGTACAGAGATACATAAACAATAAGATTGCCACATTGAGAGCATTCCCAACAGGTTGTCAGATATGCAGGTAATCCCGAGTTACGAATGTTCACTTAACGCTCGAAGTTATGCGATAAGCACCCCCTGGTATTTACGAGGAAGTCCCAAAATTATGAATGTTGCAGTACAACGGCAGTCATTCGCCCTTACGAGTGACCGCAAAGACTCTGCAACATTCACGCTATTCCCCTCCCACTCACAACCTCTTCTCCCTCCCATCCTGCCCCACTGGACTCACCTTGCAAAGATCTGCCTCCTCTCTGCTGCGGTTTCTTTGCCTTTGAGGGAGAGGAGAGTTGTTGGAAGATCCTGGATGCTATAATATTGTGTGAGTTCAGGAACCCATCCTCCTTTGTGGAGAATGGATGCCTGAACTCTTGCGAGATCACGGACCCCAGAAACTTTAATTTTTGGCACAAAAGGTTTTTGCAGTGCCAGTCTCTTGCTCCCCCCCCCCCACAACTCCTTTCCACCACCACTGTAACACCACTGGACAGAGACCTTCAGGAGATTAGAAGCTCCGTCTGTGAGCAAATGGGGTGCTTGAAAACGGGGATTCACTTGCCTTTTCATTCACCCCATTTGCTCACAGTCAGAGCTTCAAGTCTCCGTTCGGAGGAAATGGGGCGCTTGAGAAACTTAGCACGCATTTGCTCACAGATGGAGCTTCCTGTCTCTGTCAGGTCTCCGGGTAAAAAGTGTTTGAGCGCCTATGGGGCATTTGAAAACGAAGTGAATCACTTCGTTTTCAAATGCCCCAGAGGTGTTCAAACACTTTTTGCTTGGGCGGAGACCTTGGGGAGACTGGAATCTCCATCTGCCTGCCAATGGGGTGCTTCTGCAGTGGCAGAAAGAAGTTAGGGAGGGAGCAGGAGACAGGCAAATACCGCAAGATTTCAGGCATCCATTCTCTGCAAAAGAGGATGAGTGCCTGAACTTGCATGATATTACGGCACCTAGGGGTTTCTATCGACTCTCCTCTCCCTCAAAGGCAGAAACTGCAGCAGAGAGGAGACAGATCTTTTCAAGGTAAGTGAGGAAGGGAGGGGGAAGCATGAGGTATCTTAGTGGGTCGATGAGGCCTTGGGGGCCTATTCCATCACTAGGCGCCCCCATGGCCTTCCCCACCCTGAGATACTCATATGCGGTTAACAAACCGTGCATTCACCCACACATTTGATTAGCGAATGCGTGGGTGAAAGCAGGGATTGATCTCGTTCAAGGTACAAGATTCACTTCCATGAATTCTTGAGTTACAAATGGAATGGGCAAGCTCCATTACATTTGTAACTCGAAGACTAACTGTACTTGTTCCTTTATAAGAGTGAGTATAGAAACAACAAATTTGGTGGAATGAAATTGAAGAGGATGTATAGTATTAATCAACTGTTGGTTTTTACTTTATGATCCTACCTTCTCACCTCTTTCTCGTACCACAGTCGTAGACTGTGTATTGATATTCTTTTAAATATTTCTCATGATATTTCTTGTTGTTGAACTGGTAGCAGGAAAATTTCTCTAGTTGTTTCACATTTGGAGTTAAAGAGATTATACCTATCTAGGAATGATCTTGAACAATAACTATATTCTCTTAGAGGAGAGAATGTGAGAGAAATGATCAGGAAATAACTAAATATTCAGTCCTACAAGATTTTGATGCAATTTGAATAATGATAAGGATTGATGACTTCCTGTTTTGAATATTATCCCTTTGATACATCTCTATATTCTCTAATCCTTACAAGGATTCTTCCATAGAACAAACATTTTTTACCTGCACAGAAGGTAAAAAGAGTTATTATAAGAGTGTGGATAAATCACACTGTCATGCTACTCTCCTCTTGACTTGGTTGGAAAAAAGTTTGACTGACCTTTTGCTGAACATCTGCTTTGTTAAAAGGCCTTGGAGCAGGCAAACTGAACTTATGTTTTTAATCAGTGACCTTATCCCACTGTCAAAGGATAGACAAGGCCAATCCTAGGACAAATATATTTATCACCAAGTTCCTAAACAAGTTTTTTTTCATTTTTTATACATTTCTGCCAGCTCTGATACTTGCCAGAATATTAAGAAAAGCCAAGTCATACCCTTGGAAATTATTCAGATTTTTCTACACTGGCTGTGGAAACTCTGCTTCTCCAGCTACAGTATTTTTTTAGATATGGCAATCTGACCATCTTCTTTTACACCAAGATCTAGTGCTAAAGTAGGATCATCAGAGAAATAAACATAACACAACCTTTTAAATACACCTGCATATGTCAAAAAAAAAATGTAACAGCAATTAATATTTCAGAGCAGAAGGGAGGAGAAATATTTTTTGGTCCCACTGGATAATGAAGTCTATAATGAACCTGAAGGTTTTGATGATTTAATACTGTTTTTAAATATGAAGATACCATATGGTACCATTGAAGATTATCTCAAATTTCACAAATCTCCTGGCTCTGTGTTTGAAAGATCCCACTCAAAAAAAAAAAAATCCCTTTTGGTCATTACTTGCTCAAATAATTGCTTCTATGTTGTTGAAAAGGTAATCTTCCACAGGGTGTAAATATTACCAGTTGCTGTCATCTTCACAGGGAAACAGATAGAATGATGAAATGCAGAGTCTTTTTGTAAGGACAGTTTTCAGAGAAGTTGAAGTCAATGGAATGTGCTTAGAAGTTAATTACATACTTGTTTTAATGGGACTTTCATCCTGGTTCAGGCTGGTAGATAACCTGGGCTGGATAGGGAGAAATTCAGTGGAATTGTTTGTCTCTGAGCACTCTTCAGCAATGCACTGCTTGATGAAACAGGGCAAAATGGAACGCTGTTAGTCAGTTATGGCTAGGGCTTTGTTTTGTTCTAGGTCATGCTGTTCCTAAAAAAACTGGAGCAGTTTCTTTCCAAATACTGGTTTGTCCAAGAATGTTTTGGATTTCAGCTGCAACCATTCCCCAAAAGTCTGTTTTTAAAGTTTTATTTAATCCAACATTACATTTCTGCAGTGTACTCTACCTAGGGCTGCTCTTCAAGAGTGGTACAAAAGGTAGTAATTTAGAGCCAATCAGGAACCAATATTGGAATATCTGTGCTGATTCCGAGTTGTCTTAAAGGTTTAAATTCCTTTAAGTTTGAGTTCGATTACATCTAGCTAGATTAAAGGTATGTTTTGTTAAGAACTTGCCAGTTTAATGTAGCCTACAAAAAGAGACTGTTTGAGGACACTTCTGCTCATAGGACACATTATCTTTTGGTATGCAAAAAAAAAGCCTTATCCTGCTTCATTCCCTAAACTGATAATTCTCAAGGAACTACAGAAGGTGACAAAGTGCATTATGGTAGTTTTATTGTAAACTCTTACAACTGCTCATAAGTTACATACTCAAACATTACCTTTACAGCAGAAATAATGATTCTGTTTGCAAATAAGAATTCATTTTGTTTAAATGATTGCTAAACTAACTGATGCCTTTGAGGAAATCTGTTTTGAAGGGTTTTGAAGTGAGTGAGCTGAAGGAAGGTTATCCCGAGGATCAGTGTTCTCCCAGCCAGTGAATGGGTAGGCACCTACAGAGGTGAAGTCACACAGGTTGAAGTTAGAGAAGTTGAATAACACTTAGTATTATACTAATGTAGCTAAATGTCTATGGAGATTCTCAGCCATTTAGTTCATAGTTGTCCCAAAGATGCTTTTTTAGAAAGCAATTGGATTTTGTTTTATCTTGAAGACTTCCAGAACTGAAGAAACATCTTGGATGAGAAACGAAATGTCTTCAAAGTAAAACAGTCCAGTTGCCTTTTAAAAAAGCACCTTGGGATATTATAATAACAAATAATTGTTCTTGCACTTTGAACATTGATTCAAAAAACAATTGGGTTTGAAAAGCCAAAAATGTGAAAATAATGAATTCAAAGTAGGTCACTTCAGTTGAGTCTGTTTATCAAACTTTGGGAACCGAAACAAGTCATGTGAATCTCCTTCACAGGGAAGGGTTATCAAGAAGAAAAATATTATTACATCAGAAACAGAGTGAGATGCTTACTCCCCATCTGAGCAAGAAGAATATTGTGAGTCACTAGCAGAGTTATCCTACTTAGAGGCTTTATTCAAAGTTGTGTAGCAAAGTTGAAAATGCCCTCTTCAAATAAAAACTTTGAGAGAAAAGGAATTGATTTGTGACAAGTAAAAGAAAGCAATATTGTGATGTTCCTAAATACTGTATATGCATTATTGCAACCAACAGTAATGAGATCATATCACTTACTGTCAAGCACAATGAAGTACTGGGAAAGAAAATTTCAAAAACGTTCAAACTCTGACTGGTTAAGGAACTCATCACTGAAGCAACGTCCACAAGATTTTCTGTGTTCATAAATATAAAAACTGCCATAGACCTTAAATTACAAGCAATTGAAAGAGAAATGAGAATGTCTAGTATTACATCTAATAACAAAGAGCCATATATAGATAAATCTCATCAAGCCCAAGTATCCCAGTAGATGGCAAAAGAGAAGTTAAATCTGGTAAGCTTCTGTTTGGTCGATTCATAGTAATTTAAAATTGGAAATACACTACCAGCAACCATATAATTATAATAATTAAGCAATTTTCAAGTCTATTGTTTTATTTGCAACTAGTCTATTGCTGGAACAAGTCTTCAGAAAATAATCACTTTCCTTAGATTTTATTCAGCGATTCAATTTGTGTCTTCAGACAACGGTGTAGTAGAAAGTGGAACATGTCAACAGAATGCAATGTATGATTTTTAAGAGTACCATTAGTTGGGGGGGGGGGGTAAGGTTAAGAAGCTTTGTTTTTATTGCAGTAGCAGTGTGGAAAGGAGACATTATAGCTCTGTAATCTGGTCTTTAAAATTATTACTGATGGATTTCAAACAAAAGTTATTTATTGTGTAATACTTGCTTTTTTATTGATTGTGCACATTTTAAAACTGTTACACAGTATTTTGGTGTTATTATAGAAAGTAGAGCAATAAAGAAATAAAGTAAGTAAATACAAAATTTTCTTTAGACCAGAATTATTCAGCCTCCTGAATCACCCCACTTCAGTCAATTTTTCCACTCGCTACCATAGGTATATCTTCAGCAACAGTTGCCGGTCGTAGTTATCTTTGTGCAATAAAAGATTTCATCTCTTAAGTTTTGTACCTGAGATTGAAATCACAAGCTATCTAAACCTAGTTATTTTTCTTGTAATTAATATCCAAGTTTAGATTGCTATATTCACATAGTTTCAGGGCTAGCAACAAAAATGTAGCATGGATTTGAAGCATCAGTCTGTGAGTGACCCATTAATGCGAGTTATTCTTTTGTTTGTATGTGCCTCATCTGTGTTCCTCTCTTGGGGAGGGAGGCTCCACTCACATGCATTTCAGTCCTTTCTACTCAGATGCATCTCATTTTAATAACTTTATAAAACTTTATGTTTTTCATTAGCTCTTTCCAATGAGTGTTCTGGCTTCTGATGGGAGGACTTTTCTGCTTCCTTATCCTTCTCTCACTGATATTGGCACAACTTTTGCACTTCCTCCTCTTCCTCCTCCTCCTCCTCCTCCTCCTCTCATTGTTTTTTCCTTCTGAACTTTCTGAATCACTGTTGGGATAATTTGGCAGATCAGTAGATGTGCTTGATTGTAGCCTTGGTCCCATATTTCGAGGACACATGAATAGCATATAAGGAAAATAGTTGCAGTTGGAGAAAGCGTTGCCAGTTCATCAAATGGCTGCCACAGTTTGTGAATCCAGTCACCAAATGCCAGTTGGCTAGAAACACTAGGTGTATATTATTACTGACCTTACAGACAGTCCTTGTTTACCAACCACTCGTTCAGTAACCATTCAAACTTAAGATGGCGCTGAACAAGTGATAGTTAGAGATCCTTGCTTAACGATTACACACAATTTGCTTAACAATGCCAAAACTGCTGTTGCTAAACAGTATGGTCATGTGGTGTTTTTTTTTTTTAACTTATGATTTTAATTTAATGATGGAGTTTCTGCTTCGAATTACTGGTGTTTAGAAGGGATTATCAGTACCATTTAGCACCTCAGTTTTATCTTTTTTTCTGGACAAATGAGAAAGGTTTGTTGTAGAGACACAACAATTCTAATATAATATAATATATTTCATCCCACCTCAAGATTTCTTTTTAAGGGAAATAGGGACTTTGAAATGTGTCCATTGTTACATGCAGCATCTCCTTTTATGCCTATTGAACACTAACAGATTGAAAACAAATTACAAATCCATGTGAGTGTACTCTTCATATACTTTATCTTGTTAAGGGCAGTGGTTCTCAACCTTTTCTTCATCATGGACCTCCTTTAAATATCTTTTGTGACCATGGCCTCAAATCTCCAGAACCTAACTCAAGATTTAAATCATAATATTTCTTCATGCCTTCACGAACTCTACCACTGGCATAGGAGATAAACTGTAGAAAGAGTTAAAAATATAGTAGACCCATTAAAAGAGATTAGACTTTATTATTAGCCACCATGATATCTGAATTAGGGATAATTGAAACTGGGTCTGAAACTATCTGTTTTTCAAGTATTGCAGTCCATTTAACAGAAGAAAATCTGGTGAGGAGGGACTGAGGCCTCCAGTTTTGGCTATAGATCTTTCCTTCATTGCTTGCTTCAAAACATACTGCTCAGTTTTTGAATATATGATAAGTGAATCATCCTTTCTATAGGCTAGGCTGCAAAAATGGCTTGATCTTGTTAAGTTACTGCAGGTTAATAGTACTTTAAGGATTATCAGTAACAGCCATCCTTTGTAGGATTCGGAGCCAACGTTATGTGATTCTTCTTCTTTAGCTCTTACATTCTCCATCTTCAGTTACTGTGTCTTCTTTTTCATACTTCCTGCTACTTTCTCTTCCTTCAGTTCCATGTGTCCCTTCCTCCCCATTGAAAAGTTTTGGTTTCATTGTCAATCTTATTTGATGATGCTATTTTGCATCCCACTGACCTTCTCCACCCACATGCAGAGAGAGAAGGGCAAGGAAGACAAGAACCGTGTACAAAACTGCCCCAATAAGGCTGGGCTTCCTTCCCCCATCACGGAGCCCTCCATCCCTGAGGAGAGCCCACTCCCCGACTTGCACCCATGTGATGCCAGTAAGTAGTTACCTGTTGTCATAAGCTTTGGGAGAGCAAGAATGGAATTAGATGCCCAAAGGTGGCTGGGTGGCTGGAATAATTTCATTCCTATTCTTTGTTTTTCCAGTTGGAAAAAAGTTGTCAGTGTTAAATGAGTGTTGAGCAATGTTGATGTTAGGCTGCCCAATGTGATAAAAAATAGGGATTCTGCACCTCTTAATGTTGGGTTGGATGACTGAACAGGTGTGTGCAATTGGGGTGGCAGGGGCAGATTGTCCTTTTGAAGAAGGCAGGTTGTGCTTGTGGAAAGAGATTTTGCCTAAATTTTTAGGGCTTCCCCCTCAATTTCTCTTGTGCTACAATCAATCCTACTCACCACCACCCCTCACATCCATCTGCAAAGTATTTTAAGGAGGCTTTGTATATCTAACTTTTGAGTCCAGACTATCATACAGAATTCAGATGAGTATATTGCTTGTGAGATATTCGCTTGGGTCTGGAAAGTTGTTTTTGTAAAAAGGTACTATTTTTTCACCCATCTTAATATGGGTAATTTGTAGTATGAACTTTATATAATAGTAATATGTCAGGATATACTGGTCGATATCTATAGATAACCAAAGCCTTCTGATTGGCAAGGATCCCAGAGTTTCCTGTTAGGATCACATATTAAAATATGAGAATATTTGCACAGGGTGAACCATTTTGTCTCTACGAAATATGACTGCGGTGGGGAAGGTTTTAATTCTCTGCTTCATTCTGTTCTCACCCTTCCACCTTGTCTCATTTCAGATTGAGAGTCACAAATTGACCTTTCGTGAGAACGCCAAAGCCAAGACTGATCATGGAGCTGAAATTGTCTACAAATCACCCACTGTTTCTGGAGATGCTTCTCCACGCCGCCTTAGCAATGTCTCTTCTACTGGAAGCATCAACATGGTGGACTCCCCTCAACTGGCCACATTGGCCGATGAAGTTTCTGCTTCCCTGGCCAAGCAAGGCTTGTGATTGTATTGTAGTGTTGGAGATAATAACAGAAAAATTAACTCTGGCCTTTTTTTTTTGTTCACCCCCCCATCCCATCTTCATCCCCCATCATTTCTATTTATTTTAAGTTAATAACTCTTTTATCTGTTCCCTCTCCTTCCTCCAGTTAAACAGTCATCTGTGGTCTCAGGATTTCATAATTGTTAACTTGGAAGCAAAGATTTCCATCCTGTGTGGACTAAGCTGTTTAAAAAGTCTCCCTTCACCTCATCCCAAACAAAAAGAAACGTAATTGAACAGAGATAAACTTGTGATGTTTGAAATCTCAAACGTGGGGATGTAACATGGTATCTTCTGCTGTACATGCTCATTTTGGCCAAGTTTTTTCCATTGAAATTTAAAGCATAGAAGCATAGAAGCCTTAAACAATCATGGCTGCTGATTTAGTATCGAAGTTACTGCAGGTCCATAGATTTCCAGTGTACAAGCTGACCTTCAAACTTCTCTCCTGCTAGAGCTGGAATGCTAGGCTTTAATATTTGAAGTATATTTCTTTCTTTGAAGGAGAAATTTTTATATAGGAAAGAGAGCTTTTGAAAGGACTGTTACATTACATATGTATCCATTCTTTTTTGGTACTGAGAATTTTTGTGAACCAGGTTTAAAAGTTCAACATATAACTAAACTGCATGCTTTGGATAATTAAGACATAAGCCAAAACTGCCTTGAAAGCCTGCAGAATGCCAGTTCTCTTTATTTTAATTGAAATGATGTATTTTAAAGGCAATAGCTTATCCATTTTTTGACTGTACCTAAAATTAACCTTTGACTTTAGATTGTAGTCATACCTATTGAAATAATTGGACTTGATTTTTTATATGCTAGGTTTTTAATTTTAATGGATCGGTTATATTCTTTTTTCTCTTTTTTCAAATAGTAACTATTGCCTCTCTTCCACCCACTTCACCTTCAAGCTCCATGATTTTGTCACACCATAAAAACTTGTCCAGAGTTGCTAGGGAAGAAGCAGATTTGACTTTGTGTTCAGCCCAATTGGCCTGGTTGCTCTAATGTTTTTTGTAAATGTAGAAATTTGTGAGATAGAGGTATGGCTCTAGGCATATTTAAAAATAAAGGAATTGATGTACTTATTTATGGTGCATGCAGGTGTTTTTTAGGAAGGACAATTGCGTGGAAGGACATCAGTTGAGCAGATGTGGGAATATATATATCTTGACCTATATCTCATACATCTTTAGAGAACATGTTTATGTAATATTTGTGTATTTGAAAGAAGCATCACACATCAAAAATCATAGCCAGAAGAACACTTTCAATAGTTACTATTCAGTTACTAGTACATTATTCAAGGGACTCTTTAGCACCTCAGATATTGCAGAATTACAATGTGCACTCAACTATATAAATCTAACCATCAAGCTGTTAGGGATGCTAGGAGTTGTAATTCAGCAAGAGCAGAATAGTTGTAATAAGAACTAGCTGTGAGGGATGTATGTCTGTTAAGCTCACTTACTGTAATGCAGCAAGCACTGCCTCTAAAAAGGACATTTGATTTCTGGAGATCTGTGGACTTTAATTGATCCACTGTGAAGAAACATAATTTTCATAAGGCAAGTTCCATGAAACCATTGATTTAACAAGCTTTTGTGCTGTTGGGAGAAATTTTTCTGTGCTAAGGGGATATATTTGATGTTCCACAAAAATATTGCTGGATTACAACTCCCGTCTTCTTGCATTACCTGTCATGGTGACTATGAGTAAATTTAGAGTCCAACAATATTTAGAAGCTGCTGATTTGCTCCAGTAAGGGTACTGTAAGTGAAAAGGCTCTTTTCCTTTGCTCTCCATTTTTTAATTTTAAAACAAGATATACTCCTTCAACCATCTATGTTATGTGAAATATATCTGCGAAGGGCAACAAAATTAGACTAAGTAGAAATTGTGAATAACTGGTTTGTCCTTTTCTACCAGATGTAGCCATAGATGCTTGAATTTGCCGAGACATTTTTTTAAGATGATTTGAATGAAACTTAAAAAGAACATAAAAATACGGAGTTTTATAGGGTGAGTAGAACAAGAAAAAGTATTGGATCAATTACAGTGGAGTGCTTTAAGAGCACGTAAGAACATCTAGTTGGTTTTACAGATATGTCATTCTTTCCACAATAACTGAAGCTTGCAGTGTGTACAATCATTATGGGGTTCATTGCTATTGAATTGTTTTCTTGGCTGCTTTTCTACACTCAGAGCAATGGTAGGAAATTTACTTGGTGATCATCACTTTCCAACCTGAGTTCATGGCATCCCTTTAGACTGTAATGAAAACCTCTGCTTTGTATCCTTTCTAGGATGAGCCAAATCATAAAGAGATTGGTTTTTATCTGCATGCTGTAGTTTTATGCATGTGACCAAAGGTGATCATGCTAACTCAAAAATCTGGTCTGCATGTGTTTGACAGCAAAAATTGACAATGATCAAAGCTGAAAGGTGCTAGGCTTTTAAGAAAACTGGTTTGCTCTGGAAGCAATCTATTTTTTAACATATTGATCTAATTTCAAGTCTGTAATTCTGAAATTACCAAAATCAGGACACCTTAGTAGGCAACAGATTGAGCATCCATGGTAACAAAGAAATTTCGTTTTCCAAGCCAATTAAAAGAAGGCCAGGGCGGCTGTTATCATTTACGTTATGATCCTTAATACCTGTCATATTCTGGGGAGGGAGAAGGGGTAGAGGAGCAGCACCTGGCTGAACAAATCACACAAGTTGATAATTTTTGGGTCAGCAGCATTGCTCTTTAGATTTGCTGTAAAACATGTTTATTGGTGGTACCACCATCCCTTTTTCAGTACTAAGATAAAGGTCAAGGGGAAATCACTTGCCCGATCAGTTCAATTGAGGGCTGCAGTTTGCTCTTTTTTATATGCTAATCAATCATCTGGACCATGTGAAGAAAGTTTTGACAAGCAGAACTTGGGGATCTGAAGGGGAGAGTGGTTGGACAGAATTATGGATAGCTTCTAGAGCCAAGGAGGTATTTTACTCCAAGATAGCGCTCAAATAGAAGAGATTTTGCAGAGGATTCATCTGTACATCAACAATCACTTTCCGATCATTTATAAGCCTGTTGTTACCTCTGTAGTTAAGTTAGGATGGTAAATTTCTTTCTTAAATCTAAAAATAATCAAATAGAAAAATCCTCTCACTGAGAAGCTTTTACACTATGCCAGTGTTTCTCAATCTTGACAATTTTAAGGCATGTGGACTTCAACTCCCAGAATTCCACAGCCAGCATTGCTGGCTGTGGAATTCTGGGAGTTGAAGTCCACATACCTTAAAATTGTCGAAGTTGAGAAACACTGCACTATGCTATTGATTTCTTTTTGCTTGCATTTGATGTCTTTGGGCTGGAAAATCTTACAATATCTTACAACAGGCAGCAACTGTAGTAGCATAAGCCTAAAAAAACACCCCATTTGATAACCCTCTTTCTTCAGCATTGAACAGTGAAGAGCAAATGCTCTATTTCTAGAAAGAGTATTGGTCCTCAAGTCCTTTTTCAGAAAATTATGCCTTGCCTCCATTCACATTTTTACTAGTGCTTAAATTCTCTTTCCAAAACATTACGCACATATTTAAGTGTTCTGAATTCTTTCGCCTACCCTGTTTTAGCCATTTTTTTTAATCATAGGTCCCATTTCCCAACTGTATTTTGATTGTCTTTGTGTCCTTCTAGGATTCACAGACGTTTTCCCCCAGATGGCGAAGACCCATGGTGGTTCCAGATCGAAGCCATCTTAAACTGGCTTATTTCTTGTCTTGGTATATAAATATACATATCTAGGGCTTAAAAGTGTTAAAACATGACGTATTGGTTTTGAAGTTCATAAAATGGGGCTTTATTAAATAAATTTGCAAGTATAAAAACGGGACAATGGAGTTTGGAAAACACCATCATTCCCTTTTAAAAGTTTTTTTCAGAGATGGGGAAACTGGGAGGGGGTGGGAGGGGCATGAGATCTCCGTATGGTCATCCTAGCTTAGCTACCTGTCTGTAACTGTCCATGTTGTATTTGTGTGTTTTAACAATTGGTTCACACTGACTGTTGCTGTAAAAGTGAATTTGGAAATAAAAAGTCATTACTACAATATTAAATGTATTGTCTTTGTTGAAGAAAACTTTCCAGACAGAAGCAGGGGCAAACGTCTTCCAAACTGTCATTGAGAAAAGCTCCCAGACTCAATGTTTTATGATCAGAATTAAACTCGACTCAAAAAACAACTTTCCTTTTGTTGAAAGGGTGGGATGGTGCTCATGCTGAGCTGATTAAGACTACTGTGATTGTCTTTCCACCTTCCATCTCTTACACCATTAACCTGCCCATTCCATAAATGGTATTCACTTTCATTCAGCTGCTTTACCTACCATTAAAAGTAAAATTCTCAAAATCCTGGCTAAATCACTTCTGAAAAAGGCACTATTTCTTTGAAATACTATCAATATTTCTTAAAATTTGTTTGAAGATTTTAGAATCTTTTTACAAAAGATTTTACAAAATGGAAACCACTGTGCTCTCTGTTGAAATAGTTTCCATAATTCTCTAAATGTCTCAGAATGTATTCTTCCCATATTATTCCCCAATAAATTATAGCACTTTCCTTAACTTTTAAATTTTTTTAATTTTTTTTTATAAGCACACATTGGTGCTTTGGCCAACAGAATCAAGACATTAAACAAAGATCAGCTTCTCTGAAGAAAAGCATTTCTATATAACAAGGACATTACACAGCTTGAAGCAGGAAAAGAAATATTTACAAAATACAAGGTGGGTTTTATTTTTATTTTTTGTAGTTTTTTTCCTTTTAACGCTAAGATGGTTATTCAGAATTCTCAACTTTATAAATAGAAAAGCACTTAATGCAGAGGGATATAGTAGCATTGGGTTTTTCCTTTTTTGTAAAAAAAAACAAAAAAAAAAAAAAACAACAGAACAGAACCAAAAACTTTAGGTAATGTTGAAAATTGTGAAAAAACCCCAACCATTAAGCAGTTTAGCTACTATTTTGTTACGATTACAAAATGAGAAAAAAAGTTTTTTTCCCCTTTTTTTGGGTGATGTGATTAATACAGAAGACAGGCGCAATGCTTAACAACAGGACAGGGACCAACAGCCACACCGCTAAGGTTAGGAAAACATTACAATGGATTGGTGTGCAAAATATGGGAGTGACCAGAGATGTGAACTGAAGACAGTGGCCTCTTTAAATTAAAATAAATTCAGATCTGTTCAACTTGGTAAAAATCAGTCCAAGCCATTTTTAGGGGGAAAAAAAAAGACGAGATTTATTTCTCTCTCAAAACTGCTCTTTAAATTAAAAAAAAAAAAATCAGATCTGTTCAGCTTGGCAAGATTCAGCCAAGGGAAAAATTAAAACGTGACTGAGATTCACTTCTCTCTCAAAATCACCTCTTTAAATTAAAAAAAACCAACAAACAAAAAAACAGATCTGTTCAGTTTGGCAAAAGTCAGTCCAAGCCATTTTCAGGAAAACTTGAAATTCAGTTCTCTCTCAAAACTGCTTTTTAAATTATTTAAAAAAAAAACAAACTTCAGATTTGTTCAGCTTGGCAAGACTCAGCCCAAGCCATTGGGGGGGGGGGGGGAACTGGGGACGACATGACTAAGATTCATTTCTTCCTCAAAACTTGTAAGCTTCAGTCAAGTTAAGAGGTAGAGGTGAAAAACAATATCCAATCTTTCTCTGGAAAAAACAAATATTTTGGTACTCAGACATGTTCAAAATCTCAAGCAATGCATAGACTACTACTTTTAACAAAGAGTGCAAGAAAAGGGAACAACGAGATTATATCGCACTCATTCTATGGCTTGTGGATCTGGGGTGGCAAATTGTTGAATCCTGTGACATCGCTCCCAATACTTAAGGCTCAACACTACTGTATTGCAATCTATTAGCTGCAGATGTATAACCTACAGCTTTCAAACTAATGGACAGAATGCAAAATTAAAAGAAAACACAAAGTGTTAGTAATTAACAGGAAAAGGGAAGAAAGTAATCCTAGATCACATTCAGCAAAAAAAAAAAAAAAAAAAAGCATAAAAAAGGTTCTTCTTGAAATGAATGGTTGTCAGCCTTATCCCCACTAATAATCTGCCATTAAAAAACAAAACACAATATGAATAAAACATCCAAAACATATCTAGGCTGATAATGGAAAAATGCTTTTTCTCGCACAACTGAACTTATTTAACATGGAGAGACAGTCTCAGAAGGAGCAGAAAACCCCAGAACATATCAAGGTTGCTGGAGAAGAGCTTCTTGTTGATAGTTGGTACAATGGGTAGCTATCCTTAAGGAACCAAGTGATCTTGAGTTTGCATTGCAAGTGCTTTCTAGTGCCAGTGGATGGGGGAAGGGGGGAGGGAAGTTCTCGTTCAGTTAACATCACTTGTTATCACTAATTTCACTTCACTAAACTTTTAAGGGTGAGGGAGGGCACCATGATGTTGGCAGGTGAGGAAAACAGACATTAAACAGTAAAAGAAAGAAAACAAATGAAAAGTATCCTTTCACCAGTGAACTAATTTTCCAGGGTCAACCAGCCTGCTTCACTCCCTTTTTTGAGGAGTGTATACTGTGATCAGGGAGGGAGTGGCAGGTTTGCTCTCCTCATCCACAACACTGGATAAGGTGTGTTTGAGACAAAGAAACATGGAAAGAAAGGGGGGGGGGAGAAGGAAGGAAAGAAAGAAAACAGTTTCTAAATTCCTTAAATTCACTAAAAACTGTGAAAATTCCCGGCAGAATGTTTGAATATCAAACGCAGATTTCAGAAACTTTTAATGCCAAAAGTTAATTTGGTGGATTTTTTTTCCTTTTTGCTCCATTTTTCTGTCCCTCTTTTATCTGTGGGCCGGCCGCTGAACTGTGGCTGTGGCCCCCGAATTCCGGCTCTTGCTGCAAGCAAGGGAAGGTGAGATGGAGGCTGTGTCTGGTTCTCGGGAGGGCTTGCTGCCAGATGTGCGCCGCGTGCAACGTGATGACCGGTCCTGTGGATCTGTCTGTTCCTCACACTCCATCTTGGCATTGTAAGACAGTGGGAAAGTGCGGCGTTCCCAGGGGTGTATAGTCTGGGAAGAAAAAGCAGAACAGTTGGTAGCTTCATTGCCTCTGTCCCATTGCATCTTATCTGGAAGCCCTTGGAATGAAAGACATTGAGCAGCTACAGCAATGAAGCATACTGCTGCGAGTGTTAACACTCAAGACTAATGGATACAAGACCCAATCTAGAAACCAGAAATATCCTTTCTGAATAGAACTGCAACTAAAAGCAATTTTCAGTCTGTATGCAGCTGGTATCCCCTAAATCTGGGGGCAGGGAGAAGCACAGAAATAACTAAACCAAGAATGCTTTCAATCTTTATAGGTAAATAAAAAGTCAAATTAACAGAGGCGATCCTCACAAGGCCAACAAAGTCACGGATTGTTTCATTAAATGCCAGAAGGGATTCATTCACTCACTTGCTCATCAAGGCCAGAGTCCGGTGTGGAACAACGCGTGTCTTCTGTTGATAGATGCCGCATGGATTCTCGGGACAAAGGGGTATGAGGTCCAGAGAACAGGTCGGGACTGATGGGGCTGCGTGGAGAGTGTAGATAGGAGAAATCAGAATGCAGACAGCAGTTGCCAACATCAGGTGAGGCTGGCTGTGGGGTAGATGGATTCCCCAACTGTGGGGTTGTCCACCCATCTGTAGACCTGTATGACCTGAAATTAAAATAAAAATACCAATATATAAGGATGACAATTATTAATTGGTACAATTTTTTCTTCACCTATTACATTCTTGCATCTTAATCTAGACAAGTCATAAGTGAAGTGTAGAAATAGTAAATGAAATCAGGAAAGTAAATAGTTACTTGCCAATGAAAAGTCCTCTATTCTAAAGAATCCTGGCATAATCCTTATCATTTCCCTCCTCTCTTGGATACATCTCTGCCCATGATGGTCATTCTCTTTTCACACAAGGTCCCCTTCTTTCTGAAAAGGCGTATCTCTCTCTTATGTCTTCCCCACTTTCTGAATCTGTCCTTCTTCCAAAAGCTTTTGACACGAACCCTTTTACTATTTCAAGAACTCAATTGCAGCGGTGCTTTTAAAGTTTATGAACCCTTTTGAACGTTCAGTGTTTGTATAAATATGACCTAGAACCTGACCTGTTCTCCGCACATTCTAAAACTAAAGGGAACCCAATTAAATGAATCAAAAAGATTTTATTTATGAAAATGATCCAAAACTTCATATTTAAGTTTGTATGTGCAAGTATGAAAAGTTTTGCTTTCAATAATTGGTGTGCCTCCCGTGGGCAGTAGTCACTTCAACTAAATGTTTCCATTAACTACTGATCAGTCTGCAATCAGCCTGGAGAAATTTTAGCCCATTTCTCCTTATAGAATAGCTTCAACCAAGGATGTTGGTGGGCTTCCTCACATGAATTGTCTGCTTCAAGTCCTTCAACAACATTTCTATAGGATCAAGATCAGGGGTCAGACTTGGCAATTCCAAAACATTAAGTTTCTTCTGTTCTAGCCATTCTTCGGTCATGCAACATGTTCTGAGTCATCACCCTCATGCTCATGAAGCAGTTGAGATTTAGTGCACAGATGATAGCCTGGCGTTTTTCTATAAAATTTGCTGATTTAATTCAGAACAGTTCCTTCAACAATGACAAGCTGTCCTGATCCAGAAAGAGCAAAGCAAGCCCAAACCATGATCTGCCATGTTTCAAAGATGGGAAAGATTCTCATACTGGAAGGCAGGATTTGCCTTTTACTAAACACTTTTTATTCCAGTCAAAAGAAATGTAATTTTCGTTTCATCTGTCCACAGAACATTCTTCTAACAGCCTTCAGGCTCATCCAGACGGTATTTCGTGAACTATATATGAGCATCTTTTTTTGGGGGGGGGGGGAAGAGTACTGGCTTTCTCTTTACAACTCTGCCATGCACACCATTGTTATTTGGTGTTCTCCTGAGGATGGTCTCACAAATACTGACATTCACCTATGAAAGATTGGCCCTTAATTTCTTAGACACTACCCTGGGGTTGGTTTGCTCTCATTGTGGTCTTGGTTGGCCAATCAATCTGGGGAAGCTAACAATAATACGCAAATGGAAGCAATTCAACACCATCTGCTTGACATTGGACTGGTAAAGTCCAAGCTCTTTGAAAATAGTATGAAAACCTCTTCTAGTCTAGTGAGCATCAAAATCTGTTTTCCAGAGGTCCTCAGAAATCTTTGTTTGAACCATAACACAGTCATGAACCTATTGAGAAGATCAGACTTTGATAGTGAATACCGTAATTGCCCTCCTTAAATAAAATAGGATCTCTCACACTCAGATCTAATTGTCACCACACTGATTGAAATGAAAAGAAAAGGTAAAATAATCCTTGTGGATTTTACTCTGCTAGTTGTTGCCAACGGGGGAGGGGCGCTCATCTCCGAGTCAGCATTGCCAGAAGACATTTCTGTGATCATGTGGCCAGCATTAAGTAACAGAACACTGTTAACCTATTTATCTACTCGCATTTGCCTGCTTTCAAACTGCTAGGTTGGCAGGAGCTGGGGTGTGGATGGGGGGGTTGCCTTGTCACCCTGGCGCTTGAGTGTCGAACCAGGGCTGCAGCTTTTTCAGCCAACAAGCTAGTGTCTTAACTGCTGAGCCATCGCACTGTTCCTCATTTATTGAAATACAACTCCCAATTTCTCCTTTAAACAAACTGATAATTCTAGAGATTCACATATTTCTGCCAAATACAAATATGTGGTTTTAGATTATTCCACCTATACTGTTTTTCATTCATTTGTTTCATTGGGTTCTCTTTATCTAATTTTAGGATTTGTATGGAAAATACATCTTTTTTTAGATCATTTCTATGCAGAAATATTGAAAATTCAAAAGGAACAAACTGTTAAGCACCTTCATACATGAAACAATAGTAGCTGAGACATCTTTTCTCTATCCCAACTTCATTTTTTCCCTACTGTTTCTACTTCTCTGAAGTTCAGGCTCTAAATTTCTTGGAACAGGGATCTATCCTATTATACTTTGTAGCAGATGTGATTCCCAAATCTTATTAAGACTGTAAAGCTTCTGAACTCTTTCTGGAAAATAATACCCGGTATCAGTAGCACTCATACAAATGCAGATCAACTTTATTTATGAAGGAGGAATTCTCATCAGTGCAAAAGACTTTAGCACCAGGAAATGCTTGTCTGCAACTTCCCATTATTCATACCCAAATGAGCTTTGGATCAGTTTAGAACTCAACAGAGATATGATATTTACTGCAATGCTGCTGAAAAGTTAACAATAGGTGCTTACAGCTGAAGCTTTTAGTTTAATAAGCACTCTGCTTCTGAAGCAGCAGCCAGTCTTACCTGCTACCTCGCCGTTGTGGTGGTAAACTTGTGCTCCACAGCCACCTGGCTCGCTCCATTTCCTCACACTTAGCATGGAGAGTGGCAAAGGCTGCATCGGACATATCCTCTATCTAAAAAAGCCATGAGAGAAGATTAGGATCGGAATAGGGCTGAAGTTTGCCAACTTGTCCTACTGGCTCATTCCATAAAGAGGCCAGACAGCTCTCCAAGAACAGTAGTTATTTTTTCATCTCAGCCCTGCCTTATTCACTTCCTAATATAGTTAACTGTAAGATTCTGAATTATCCAGTTATCCACAACTACATTTAAGATATACTTGAAAGGCATCATTTATCTAGCCTTTATTTTGTTTTTGAGAAATTAATGAAGTACAGGGCAAAAAGACTCCTTTGGGAGTGGGTGATATGTACTTTTGTTCAGCACCATCATAATTTTGAACAGTTGCTGAACAAACGGTCATTAGGTCAAAGATTCTCTATATTATACAGATGAATTTGCAATCCTGCTTTTCCTGGTAAAGATAGGTTACAACTACAAAACATTTTTTTCAGGGCTGGGTAATCCTTTAGATTCAACTTAATGGGAATGTTTTGCAGCATGCAAAGACGTGTCTGCAACTTCCTGCAAGCAACTTTGTGATCACAGAAAATGACAATGCTATTTTAAAAAGCTGGAAACGGGAGCCACTTTTGTGCTCCCATATACTCTGGGGCATGTTTTTGGAATTTGGAAGTCTTTAAAGGAAGTGTTTCAGTGTATATCCCTTACAAATAACTATATCGAGTTTCTTCTACAAATATACTCTTTTGAGGTAGGATGGGATAACTAAATTCAGATTTTAGACTTCAATTCTCTAATAGCAGACGAGAATGTTGAAAACTCAATCTGGCTAAAATTAAACACCTAAGAGAATTCAAGGAGAAAGTATTTTATACATTTCTGGCTCAAATATATTTCCATGCAATAGAATAGTCTTCACCAATGTGGCACTATTAATCTATATGGACTTTTAACCCCCACAGATCTCAGTGATAGCCAATATGGCTGAGAATCAGTATAATTTCCTGAGGAAAATTCAGTTTCTTAAGATGTGGATAAAATTGAGCATCTGATGGCATATTAATCTGAACTGTCAAGAAAAATGGCAAAATCCAATGCACGGACAAGTTTGTCATCGTTATCGTTGTCCTCCTATTATCATACCATCAATTAATCACCTTTTTCTAGGAAAAAACTATTATTTTAAGAGTGGCTACTTCAGTTGTAGTCTGAATTCCAATTCTGTTTTTCTTCCGTTCAATCTTGTCTGATTTTTGGAGACTGCCCGGACAAGTCCTTGCAAGGTTTTTGAAAAGTGCTTTGTCACTGCCTCCTTCCTAGGGCTGAGAGAAAATGACTGGCTCAAAATCACCTAGCTGGATCCATACGTAAGACAGGACTAGAACCCAGAGTCTTCTGGTTTCTAGCCTGATACCTTAACTCGGGGGTCCCCAACCTCCGTGAAGCTCCACTCACTTGAGTGAGGGGCAAGCACATGAAAGTGCAAAGTTCCACTCCTGCAAGCAGGGGGCTCCACTGCTTGTGCAAGTGGTGGGCCCTTGCACTAGAAAACGTCACTTGCATTGAGTGGAAGGTAAGAGTAGGGGACATGCATGCAACACCCAGACCAATGCAGCTGTGTGTGCCTGCCACTTGCAAGCCCCTCCCCCACACTGGGCTGCCAAGCTGAAAAGGATGGGGACTGCTGCCTTACACCAAACTAGTTCTCCAAATTCCAATTCTCTTTTAAGTCAGGGGTAGGTAATTAATCTTCTCAAGGGGCCATATGAAAAATGAACTGTTGTGGAGGTCCGAACCAATGTAACCTGATTTGATGTCCTCAAAATTCATCATCTCAATCCTCAGGCTGCTGCAGGTGAGGGGTGAGTATTGCACAGAAGTAGAAAACAGTCTCCCCTCATCCTCCTGAAGCCAACAGCTGACTGAAGGAGCACACAGCAACTGTGTAGAGCTGGACCCAACTTGGCTTCTTCTTCTGTCCTCTGCAGCATGCTTATCTACATTTGATTTCTAATTTCCAATTGCCTCACATGGCCCACACGGAGGGCAGCCGAAGAACTGATGTAGCCCGGAAGCCATAAAATGTCTACATCTTCTCTAAGAAATATTGGACCAGGACTCAACAGAGAAGACCCATTAAAATTATGTAATAGTGCAAAAAACAAAACAAAACAAAACAAAAAAAACCTGAATCAGCTTCCTGATATCAAGGCATATTACAAACTCTTCTGTGAGAACAGAACCTTCACATGAAAATGCTCTGATTACTTTCATGCCATCTTGATCTAGAGCAGAACTTTCCACAAAAGAGCAGATCACAAACAAACTCTTAAGAATAGTCTTCCTCATATGATTTCAATTTGCTGGAACATGGAGGGTCTTTGTTCTCTAATATAGTAAGCAGGAATCTCCAACGGGCAATGCTAACCTAGCCTTAAATGTACTAAGGTTCCAAAACTTGGGTCTGTCAATCTTCCTCATTTAGCCACTTAGATACAGCTCAGTAGCAGGCTGAAAAATCCTTTTCCAGGGGTAACTGATGCAGGAATTTCGTAAGTTTGCTCATTAATCGGAGTAGAAAAATTGCCTGTGACGAGGGGGTGGGCAAGGAAAAAGAAAACAGATCTCTTCACTGCTTAGGACAAGTAAGGAATCATTGATATATAGTGATCTCAACTTATCTGGGTTTGTATAAACAAAGCTAATGGCTTCTAGTGTCTCTGACCCATCAGCCTGGAGAATACAAAAATGCTGCTCGGCTCTACTCTAAATGAAAAAGATTTCCCCTTCCAAGTGTGAGGCTGCCTCCCACCTTGAGATAGTTACTGAGAGCTAGTTAGGTGTTGCCTAGGAACTTACTAAAACCTATAAAACAGGATGTAGCAAAGAATGAGATTTTCATTTAAAAGCATGGTGAGATGTAACATTAATTAGACAGCTCTTTTATTCTTGTTAATGCATAACAAGTAACAGCTTGTTGCCTTTTCCTTTGAAAGTTACTCCTCTCTCTCAACTCTGGCCTTAGTGGAGAGACAGCTAACATGAGCAAACACAGAATTATGCTGATGCCACAATCCTGCTTTTGCAACTTATAGTATGCCTGGCTGCATGCCTCAGCCCACACAATTCTCTTCTGGTAGTTCTTTTCAAGAACTAAACCACTTCCTCCAAGCTAAATAAATAAATAAATAAATAAATAAATAATCCCAGGGTCTCCCTGCCCTTCACTCCCTATTGTCAAGCATTATTTGCTGAGTGCAAGGAAAACCTGGGTATTCGGAATGTTGCCTCAGATATTGGGCTTTCAAGATGATCTTTGATGTGTCCTTTCTAAGAAAACTGGCAAGAAATCTCACTTGGACTTTTTTTTTGCTATTAAATACAGGACTGGCAAGCTGTATATATATCCAAATGACTTGCCAGATTCCACAGAAATGGTTATCACTAAATGAATCTCTCTAGTGCATTACTAACTGGAAAAACCCCTGCTCTGAGAGTTGCACTGGTTGTCAGTGAGCTTCCAAGCACAAGTCAAGGCACTGGTTACTATTTATTCCTGGCAACTGGGACAGTTAAGAAATGTGGTCATTAGGCAACCACCTCACCTAGCACTCCAGATTGTCGTTCACTGAATCTCACCATTGTTAGGCACTTAACTGGCAGCAAAAGGGCTTAAACCCAAGGACTTCAACTACCCCCAGGCCTCAACTTCAGCCACAGCAGTCACAGAGTTTTGTGCCACAGCCACCCACCCAAATGACACAACACAAAGTCTCTGCCGACCAGCATTCCCGACCCTGCCATGCCCAAATGACCTTCCTCTTGCTGCACAGGAGGTAGAACGTGATCTGGCTCTCTGTGATGCAGCTGTTGGACATTCCAGGCCTTTCCCCCCCAAGGCTGTATGTGCTGTTCTAATACAGATAGTCCTCAACTTACAACAATAAAATTTCTATTGTTAAGTGAGACATTTGTTAAATTGAGTTTTGCTCCATTTGACGACCTTTCTTGCCATAATTGTTGAATGAGTCACTACAGTTATTAAGTTAGTAACATGGTTGTTAAATGAATCTGGCTTCCCCATTGACTTTCCTTGTCAGAAGGTCGCAAAAAGTGATCAGATGACTTTTGGACATGCCAACTGTCATAAATATGAACCAGTTGCTAAGCTTCTGAAATTTGATCACATGATCATGGGGATGCTGCAAAGGTCGTAACTGTGAAAAACGGTCATACATCCCTTTTTTCAATGCTGTTGCAACTTTGAAAGGTCACTAAACAAACTGTTGTTATGTCAAAGACTACCAGTAATGCACTCTACTTTGAGAAAGCTTCAGAGGCCTTCTGAAGGATTGTGAGAATGGGGCATACTGATCTAAGAACAATACAAATGGCCTCAACAAAAGGACTGGAACAGCCAGCAGTAGCCTGATATGGAGCAAGGCTGGGCATATCTGGTCAGCAATGGAAGACAGCTAAGTTCAACTGGGCGCAGCATGGCCTGCGAAGTGCAGGTTGGCTATTTTGCATGGTAGCACTTGGGAGGCTTGAGGCAACATTTCTCAGTGGTGCTGGAACTAAAATAGCAGCCTGGGGGCAACTGGTCAAAAGTGCTGGACCCTAGCCTCTACCCCTTGCACTCCTGCTGAGGAATGCCGGGCTGCCAAAAGGACAGGCAGGGGATAGTTGAAGGGCCCTTGTAACGCCCAAATTTTCACCATATAACTAAGGGGCCATTGTAACAGTCATAACTTCAGAGACCCAGTGTAAATTCATTCATTCATTTAGTGCCGCTATTAACTTCAAACAGTTGCTGAATGAATAGTCATTAACTCAAGGACTATCAGTAAAGCTTTTACTGACATAAGGCTAGTTTATTTGAATAACTGCCTCTCTTCCATGATAGCTGCGTATCCAGTAATATCAGGCAGAACTGATATGGATATAATGCTGTCCAGAAGAACCCAGGAAATATGACTTCTCTGTCACGGTTCCTGTCTGGCACAGCATCCCATTAGAAAGTCTTTAAAACAGAGATCTTTTCCCAGGCTTTGGAATAAGGTGATTGTTGTCCCCAATTAAATAGTTGTGAAATATTTATAATGTGTGACTGGACATATACCTCTTTTTGCTTACTTTTAAAAAAAATAGTGCAAGTCTCCCAGAGGGAATTGGGTAGCCTTCATTTAATCCAATCGATAACAAACTTTCACAAGACAATCTTCCCCAGCCTGAGCTAGCACCTTCCAAGGATATTTAGGCACAATCAGTAATACTGGCTGGGAATGGCAGTATTAGTGCTTGCTAGGGTGGGGAAGTCTATGACTAGAGAAATAAATTGGCACTTCAATTTTAGTTTCTTAGTAGTAACAACAGCACTCACTGTGAATTTTAATTCTATTTTGCCCTCCAAAAATGCTCTGTGGGCAGATACTTCCATTTGTTTTTAGCAGCCACTCAAGATGGTCAAGGAATGGCTTTGGACCACTTCAAAGAGTTCTTCCTTGGAAAAAGTCAACATGTGTTGACCACATGGTCATTTTAGAATGGAGTCACTCATGTATCAGGTTTTGACATCTCCTCCCCCTCTCTCTCTCTCACACACACACACAAGTCAACATATGCCAATATAATATATAGCATCAGAATCTGCACAGAATCCCACACATGGAAATTAAGCACAGACAACCAAGGAAAGCCATTACAACAGTGGTTCTCAACCTGTGGGTCGGGACCCCATTTGGGGTCAAACGACCATTTCACGGGGGTCGCCAAACCACGCTGTCCGCCATTTTTTTCCCTTTTCCCTAGCTGTCCTACTCCCTCTTATTGGTGGCCACACCCACTTGGGGGTCACCACAACATGGGGAACTGTATAATGGGGTCACGGCATTAGAAAGGTTGAGAACCACTGCATTACAATTACCTCTTCACTGTCTTCATCTGGATTCACCTTCATAGCACCAACATCCACAACACGCCAGCTGCAACAATTGGTAAAAAAAAAAAAAAAAAAAAGCCAGTAGGGTAAATAAACTCATTATCACCTGGATACAACAGCAAAGGGAATTCTGCTACTTTTGCCTTTGGCTTTTCCTCCATGGAACTTATGGAGAGATTTTCACTGACGATCAAAACAACTCAAGAACTCAATTTAAGCTGAAGATTGAGCTTAAACCTTTCTTGAGAAAGTCAGAGCTATGGTGGAGCCTGACTCTGATGATGGCATTTCAGACTATTGTCCCTTCTAAACCTCAGTATCACAAAAATTGCCCTTTATTTTCAAGCACACCTTTCTAACTCTTTTCCCACTCCAGGTAAAGCAAATAAGCTTCAAGCATCTTTATTAGAGATCTCACAAATATTCTTAGCAGTCTTATCTCAAACTGTCCTTTTAACATGCAGTGGCATAATTTCAAATCAGACAAACCAGCTCACATGCCTTCTGGTCTCTGTACTAGGCTGTGACTCCAATCACCCATTGCAAAATCTGTTTGTGAGATTTGCCATTTAAAAAAAAAATCACTTTATTTGGAGACTATGTGAGCATTATCGAGAGAAAATGCCTGTTTCTAATCTCTATATAACATATTATATTAATTGCAATAATAATAATAAACATATATTGCTTTTGCAAGGATCAACTAGAACTCTTTCACTTCTAATGGCACACTGTTGGAATGGATGGGTGAGGATGATGAAACAGATCCAAGGGATAGAGCCAGCTAGCTATTCATCTCCACTATGTAACATTATAGAGCCACTAAAAGAGACTACTGTTGCCATGACAGCATGAAAAAAACACAAAAATGGAGGAGTGGGAAATATTTCACATTCACTTTCCATGATTATCATACCCTTGCTCTAGAATTCTTCTTCTAATTTCTAACCAACAGTAGAGAGCATTTAAATTGGTGACCAAAGTTTTGGATCTTTAAAAATGAAAGCATGATGAGCTATGATCTTCCTAGAAAAGTACAGAACCCTGACCCTGCAGTAACATGACTGTGATTTATAATGCTTTTGCTGGAAATATGTATTTTACTTCTGGTCTACAGGAAAAAAACCCTACCCACAGCAAAAAATGGGTTCATTCTGCTTAATGATGGTGGCGAACACTTTAGAACCACTGGGGGAGGGGTAGCAAAATTGGGTCTGGTCATGTGACCCACTTTACAATTGTCATGACTCACAGCCAAAATTGTGGGTTCAATTACAGTCATAAGTTAAGGACTGCATGTAACAAAGAAGTTCTATCAAGGCCACAGCTAACACCCAGCATTTCTCATTTCCATCTATAATAATCTAAAATCTACAATAAATAAAATATTTTAGATTAAACTACTACATCTCATGTAATTTCACTCTCGGTAGAAATATGGCTTCTGTGATGGAAAAACAAAATTTTGTAAGGAGGCCAGTGTAAGGAACTACATTTCCCTTTCCTGGAAAATCCTTGACCCTTTCAAATTTGAATAGACCTCTGTTCTGTAACTTATTTTTAAATGTTTAACCTGATTTTAAGAGAATAGTTCTGTTTCTAGACTATTGAGGGAGCAATGGTAGTTTTCTTGATACTATTTAACTTGTTCCAAGTATCCTTTACATTGGTCATACTACTAGTTGAAAAATATAGATCAGGGCTTTTCAACCAGTGGTACGGGTACCACCTGTGGTACATTGGCACCTGGCAGGTTGTATGTGGCCATCCTAGAAAAGTAGCAGGGGAAGGGAATGAGCTGAACCGGTGGCAACACTGCACAAGTCTGAGCGAGTGGAAGCACCAGGCTCAGTGCCGCTTTCCAGCTGATCGGCGCTTCTTCAGGGCTGTCAGTGGAAGCGCCAGGATCCCGCTGGAAAGCAGCACTGATCCTGGTGCTTCTGCTGAGCCCAGAAGAAGTGCCAATCAGCTGGAATGTTGCAGCATCTCCAGGGTCTTGTGATTAACTAAACCTCTGAACATACCTTGGTGTAAGAATTTCTTTGTACTGAAGTTTTTCTACCCTGGTTGTGGCAGCAACAGACATTGGTATGACAATGTTGTTAATATCAAAAGAGCTTTCCCCTCTTCTCCTTCTTGGCGGCTGCTGCAAAACAATACAGAAAACAACAGTGAAAATGAGGCAAGGGTTATGAAGAGGGAACAATTTGAAAACTAACCTATAGCAGAAAGAAAGGACAATGTTCTGGTCTATTAATCCAGTGATTAAAATACAATAGAAGTAGATTTATAGAAGTTCTAATTTGCTTAAATATTCCAGGGAACCAACTACTAATGGAAAACAGAAGATATCCTGATGTAAATTCCAAATTAAGCAACCTTGTAACTAGAACTAAAGTAAAGCTACACTACCCATTGTATAGTGCAACCAGTTTGTAAAACATATATTCATTCATTGGAAAGCCTTAAGAAAATGACAGCCCATTTTCCTAAAAATGGCTAAAATGTGCTTTACATTGCTAGTTCTAGTATCCATACATACTCTGCATACGTAACCCCACCAATATAAAATTAAAAACAAGTGCCTGAGGCTGCTGATTTTTGCCTAAGATTCTACCATGTTATTCACGAATACTTCTTGGACAATACCATCTCTGGCTCAGTGGGCGCCATATTGTGACAGATCTAACTTTTCCTTTTGGCTGTTTTATAGCGAATAGGGTTCTACACACATTCCTTAATGAAATGTTTCTCAATCTTGATAGTTTGAAGTTGTGTGGATTCCAACTCCCAGAATTTCCCAGCCAGCACTGTTGGCTGGGGAATTCTGGGAATTGAAGCCCACACATCTTCAAGCTGCTATAGTCGGGAAACACTATCTTAAGGGGATTCTCAAGCCTCTGCTCTGTTGACATAGCAATTTATACCAAATTATGATACCCATTCAAGACAGTTATTCATTACTTCATTTTTATTGCATTTTTCACTAGATTTCATAATCTTCTTTACTGCTTTAAATACTTGATGCAGAATATACTTGGAACTTTTTTTTTTAGTGTCAACAAGCTTAGAAGAAAGATTATAACTTACTAAGAGGCATTTAGAAAAAAAATAGCTTACTTGGGGAAATTTGAAACTAACCTTATTACATTTCAAACTTTTAAAATGGTGGCCAACTTGGGAAACCTTGAAGTAGAGGAAACCAGACATGAAATATACCACAGACAATACTACCAATAAATGTTTACAAAAATTGCTTACGATTTACCATTGTCTCAGTGTCCTCTTTTTCCCCCAGTATGAATAAAGAGAATAAAAACCAAGCACATGCATCTATTGCTGTTAAAACTGCACTTTAATCACAAGTTGAGACAAGCAATTAGTCAAGGGCACCGCTACACAGATACAAACAGACCCAACAGTCTCACTTCAACTGTTAATGTTGGAAAATAGGATTGTTACACACATACACATCTCGCCACTGATTGGCTAGCACAAGGCCCCTGCCCTGCATTAATGGACCCTAGTATTATTTAGGTACTTGAGGGGTTCAATGAAGTATGAACCAGCAGGAGCTACTCAAAACAGAGATGCAAATTTCGTGATCCAGTTCTTGCTTGCAAACTCATACAAAAGTACTGATATGAAGACCAAAGTGTGTGAGATTCCGTAAGTATCATAATAACACAAGCCAAAAGGGAAATGGAAGGGAAGAACCTTTTATTTCCCTTTGTCTAAATTGGTGACATTAAAGTTATTCATGAACATATTTAGATATTTATACTCAGCTTTTCCCACATTGGTCCTATGTTGGGTCTGTGGCAGAAGCAGTCAGTGATGATACATTTTTCCTTACACTATTCATCATTCTGGATGGGATTACATTCTAAGTAAAAGAGGATGACCAGCATTTGGAAGGGCTCCTTGACACCTCCAATTATCTCTGGATTTTCAGATGGCATGAGTGATAAGGAATATGGTCAAGCAATCACATCAGATGCAGAAGAGGCTGTATCTGAGCTGGCAAGATCCAACAATAATTATCTACTTCTTGTTTATACTGCAATGTCTTCTATATAGTTTTACTCTTGAGGACTGTATGGAGGCTCCAACTGGTATAAAGTGCAAAAACTAGATTGCTAACTGGTAAACAATAACAGTATTGTGCAAATTTTGAAAAACCTGACCCACTGGTACTATCTTACAGACTACAATTTTAGGTTTGGTTTTTATCTTTAAAATCCTGAATGGCTTAAGACCCTCACTATCTGATGGACCGGTTGGTTAAATCATAAATCAGCAGAAGAGGTTCTCTTAGAGATACCTTTACTTTCTGATGTGTCTCCTAGATACCTGAGAGATGGCCTTGTTTCCAAGCTTTGGAGCACAGTCTCTGAAGAACCCTGGTCAGTTCCCATTCTTTCTGCTTTCAGAAAACGGATCAAAACCACCTTCTAAATTCAGTCTTTTTCTAAATTGTGTTAGTTTAATAATGGTTTTAACAATGCTTAATATAATTTTTTTTTAAAAAAAACCTTGTCATTTTGTAGTGACTTTGTAACGATTGCTCTATATGCAGAAAGACACAAAAATATGTAACTGAAATTCCATCATAACCAATAAAAACATAGCTACTGGTATGGTTAATGGAAAATGCAGACCAAAATCATACAGAGAAGTTAACATGGTCCACAACTTCCAACATCCTCGGGCCGTAACATTCCAATATATTTGGAATTTACATGTTTTTATTGAACACTTTTCTTCTTTCTTTCTGCTCTCATCTGCCCAACAAATAAAACATTCAACTAGATTAATTTATCTTATTACTTTTAATTGTAGGACCCCCTTCTTATGAATAGAACTGGTTGACTGATCATGTTCCATCATGACCATGTTAACGCATGTTGTTTGGCCTTTCCAGGTTGAATGAAATGAATTAACAATTTCAATTCAAAGTTTGTGAAATGGCATTTTCCATTCAACTCAAATTTGAATAGGGAAAAAAGCATGATTGCTTCTTACGACTGACATCCAGTTTTTGTACAGGAATTTAGAGAAATATGTATCATTTTCTTAATTTTATTTTTTCAATAACCACTCTATACAGGGAAATTAATGTGGTAGTTGCACTTTTATAGCTAAATGTGCAATTCCTGACTTAGCTACTATCCTGCCCTAGCTAAAATGATCCTGATTGTGTCCAACCAAAGAAATCTCCAGGTAAGAATTAGAATGCTATTTTGAACACCTCCTCTAGTGATATCACTGAAATTCCACTTTTATCTAATATGGGCTAAACAGCTTGAAATGCTCAATTACATTAAAAGACGGGTGGCATATAAACTTAATAAATAAAATAAAATAAATATTTCAAGCAAATAAACTTGCTTGGCATAAGGAAGGGGTATGAATATGGGACTAGTGACCCAAAACACAGTGACCTTGTAGAGTGCTGTTAGTGTCCAAATGCTAAGAAAATAAATCATAAGAGGGCTCCCAAAAAGCATTTTCTAAATGCTTGACAAGTCTGGAAAACCAAATTCTGCCAAATGAAGCCTACCTATCACTAGCAATTCTTCAGACAAAATTAACTATCTATTAGTGTGCTTTTCTAGAGTCTGGCACACAATCTCATACACCAATCATCCTATGTACAGGCTATTCCATACATAGGACGAGAAGTTCTGGGCAGTTGTGCCTGGGTTAGAATATGCAGTTTTACTCTGTGTCCAAATCATGCATTTTCCAAGCAGAGATGTTCTGCAATGGGGAGAATGGGAAAGGAGAAAAAGGAGATAGTAACATGGCAACAGCTAAAAGTATACAGAAGTTAAGGAATAAGATGGCACAGACTGGTTACAGAAGGTGGACGTATATGTAGGCTAAGTTTGACAATTCCGATAAAACTTGAGAGAAAATTTTTTCAAAATTTAAATTCATTGGTTTTGAACTTTATTTGGCAGGGGAAAAAAGCTAGAATTAAGATGAAAACATTACAAGATGCTAAGGAAAATGGAGGTTTTGTGTTGCCGGAATGGACATTGTATTATCAAGCATCTGTATTAACATGAGTGAAAGAGTGGATAACACTTAGAAATAAAAGGTTATTGTATTTAGAGGGACATGATTTACAATTGGGGTGGCATGCTTTTTTAAGGTATGGGAAAAACAGAGTTCATAAGTACTTTCAAAATCATTTTATAAGAAATGCCTTGTTAACAGTATGGAGAAAAATTAAAGCTAAAATATATTCAAAAATTCCAGGGTGGTTATCAACTATGGAGGCATTCATACATCTGAATCTGGTAGACTTTGAAAAAGTATGGATATATATGGACATATCTAAGATATTTTAGATATTGATGGGAAATTAAAATCTAAACAAAAATTGGAAAATTTAGGAATAAATTTGTCCTGGTGGGCACATTTGCAGATACAAAGTAGATATGAAAAAGATGTAAAAATGTATGGATTTTACAAGGATCAAAATGTGTTTGATAAGATTTTGTTAACCTCAGATGAGAAATTAATTAAGAAAATGTATAATTTTTTGTTAATTTTAGATATGGAAAGTGAACAAGTGAAAGAAACGTGATAAGATGGGCAAAATTTTTTGGTTATGATATAGAGTTAGAAAAATGGCAAATGTTATGGGAGAGAAAACTATAAATTAACAATGTCAACTTCATATAAAAAAATCTGTATAAAATGTTTTATAGATGGCACCTTCCACCAGCAAGATTAGCAAAAATGTTTAAAAATATGTCGGATACATGTTGGAAATGTAAACATAACACAGGCACGTATTATCATATTTGATGGACATATAGGAAGGCAAAGGCCTATTGGAAAAGCATACATATGTGATTAGAAAAAATATTGGGCGAACAAGTGGATTTTAAACCTGAATTTTTTTTACTAGGCATTATTTCTGAAAAGACTGATAAGCAGAAATTATATTCAATTCTACATATTACCACAGCAGGGAGAATAATTTTTGCACAATACTAGAAGAATGAAGGATTGCCATCAGAGGAAGAAATAATCACGAAAATATTGGAATGTGCAGAGATGGACAGACTAACTATGAGGCTGAAAGACAAAGAAGATACGGACTACTATAAAATTTGGAATTAATTTTATTCTTGGTTAGAGAAAAGAATGAAGGATTAGGAATTGAACACGTATTAGCTTAGCAAATTCCAGACAACTTGTTAATTGGAAAAATTAACATATGTTGATAAAAAAATTAATAAAAAGATTGGGAATATAAATTTGAAAGCTAAGGCAAAGCAAGCCATGGGAAGGCTGAGAGAGGGGAGGGAGAGCAAGCTATAGAGCAGACATGTCAAACACAAGGCCCGGGGGCCGGATGTGGCCCGTGAAGCCATCCTGGAAACAGTGAGGGAACGGCCCCCACTGCCTTGGTCCTGGCCAGCCGGGAAGGAGCCAATGTACAATTCTGTGGTGGCCATCTATGCTGAAACACATTCAATCTTAGCTCCACAAGGCCGTCTGGAAACAGCGAGGAACCAGCCCCTGCCGTGTCGGCCCCACCCCCTGGGTGCATGCTGGGGAGGTGTCACCCTTTGTGAGGAATGAAAAAATGCATCATCACCTGGAAGTGGTCCTGGTCCCACCCCCTTCTGCCAGAGATCCTCAGATCTGTCCCACTCCTGCCCAGGTCCCCACAGGCACCATTGACGCGGATAATGTAGAGCTGGCCATGCCCATCCAATAGGCCACACCCACTCCATTCACACCTTCAGTAGGCTGCACCCACTCTGGCCACACCCACCTGGCCCGCGGAGGGCAACCGCAATGCTGATGTCGCCCTCAATGAAATTGAGTTTGACACCCCTGCTATAGAGGGAGGAGGAAGTACACCAATTTTACCCTACTTCTTTTGTAAGGTCCTTTTCAATTGTCTGGGTCAAAACACAAAAAACTAGCAAGTTTCAATTCGGCTGAACTGAAAAGCCATAAATTTCCCCTTCCATGCATGAAACTGCAGATACATTTCATTTCTAACTGCCACCTCTTACCCCCTCTCTCATCCATGCTCCACTATGATTCACGACTTCCTTGTTCCCAAACCCAGAATATATTGCTTCCCAACTTCTTTTCTTCACTTTTTCTTCCTCTACTACAGTCTGGGACACTATATCTAAATCCAATTGTTAAGATTGATGATCATGAAAGCTAAAAATCACCTTTTTCACTGTACCTTTGATACAGTCCTTTGTGTCCCATACTCTATAATTGAAACAAAAGAGTACATATGCATATCCTTCTGTTCAAGTCATTCCTCCTTACCCTAATTTTAATTCTAAGTCAAGGTTAGCTCTCAAGCACCTTGAAACCTGGAATGACTGGGGTCATGCAACACACTGCATCCCAAAGCACTGAAGAAATCAAACTCTAAGTCACTTGCTACTGTCAGATAACCCCACATCGCCACCCAAAGTACTTACAGTTGCACTGGAACTTCCCAGGGAGCTTGTGGTGACAGGAGGGATGGAATTTTCAGAGGAAGTGGAGAGCTGCCTCATGAAGGAACTGTGAGCCGTGGAGGCCATAGCACTCGACAAATAACTTGGCCCTCCTATCTCTGCGTGGTGCTTCAACACTATTTGAGAAAGAAAGAGAAGAAATAAGGAAGAGCACAATGAATGAGAATGCCTGTATTATACCCACAAGCATTACACCAGACAGGCCTCAAACAATTGACATAGAAGAACCAGAGCACACTTAAGGGAGCGAAACTTCCTCTGGCTGGACTGCTTCTCTAGAGGAGGAAGTTGTTAAAAGCACACAAGAGAGACCATGGCAGGTAACACCACTCACTGCCCCTTTTAATTCCCCAGAAACAGAAAGCGACCATCTCGAAAGGGAGATGGGGAGCAGAACGCAGAGCCCAAGCTCCCCCCGGACAGACCTGGCTGGGGCCAGCCTACCTTCACTTCTCTTGGAGGAGCTGTCCCGCAATCGCTTTCTTTCATGAACTGCCGTCAGGATAAGTGAGCGCTCTGGCGCTCTCTCGGCCTTGAGAGCAGCCCTCACATCGTTTAAGGGCTGCCTGTGTGCCTTGTCTGGCTCGATTTTGTGATGTGAGCAAGCTGAGGAGTGGAACAGAAAGAGAGCCATGAAAATGCCCTGCTTTCACCTCTCTTTCCTGTCTTTCAGGACCCAACCTAGGCAGGACTTGGGAGCCATACAAACATGATTGCCAGAACAACATAAAAGAGTCACTGGCAGCAACTGCCCTCAGGTGACAACCATATTAATTTAGTCGTTGTAGTAAAAATCCATCCATCCGTCTGTCTATCCATCTGTTAGCGAGGACTGTTATAGTGCAGAACTTTTGAGTTGCACCCAGCCCTGCCAAGGTTTCTAACATGCTGGCTTCCATTCTGGCCTACATGTTTGTGTCAAATGTATTCTCTAAAGAGAGTCAAGAGGCAATTACAGATGGTGCTACTTGACCACTGCAGAACTATCTCAAAAATCAAGAGCAGCAGGATCTGTCTTTTGCTTTATTTTAAGTATTACCTACCTTAGCAGTTTATCAATTATATACTGTACAGGAGAGGTCCCCAACCTTTTGGGCACCGGGACCGGTTACCCTGGAGAGAGGTTTTTCTGTGGACCGAAGGGTATGTGGTTTTGTATGCTGTCTGCATCTCGCAGATGGGGCTTTGCTTGTTTGTGTGGCCCGGCTGCTGGCATGCTGTGACCTGGTACTGGTCCAAGGACTGGGGGTTGGGGACCCCTGCTGTACAGTGTTCCTGATGCTCAAAGCAATCCTACTCACAAAGTAGAAATAAATGTGTATGTATGTGCATGCAAATATATTTTCTCTTCCTTATTTAGGAACACACAATCCATGTTTAATTGTTTTCAGTTCCAGAACAACACATATCATAACCACGAAATGTTCAAGAATGACTGCATTTTACATAAACACATCATGGTTTTCCCATAGCAGTAGCCAACACTAAATGATCAGCTCCCTCATGCTCCAATACAAATTCTAAATTCCTTCAAAAGTGTTTCCTGGTCAAACAGTCTACAACATCACATTTCAGAAATTTAATCTGCTTCTATTTTGTAAGAAAAGGGAAAAGGAGGGGAGGTTGATAAGCTCAATAGCAAAACTCATGCTTTGTATGCTCAGAGTCATAGGTCAAACTTTGGCATCTCCAGATAAAAAAGGTTGTAAACGGAAGTAGTGTTTTCAAGCCAGAATACACAAAACTCTAGGCTAGATAGAGCAAAGGCCTGGCTCAGAATAAGGGACACCCTTATGTCTTTAATATTAAATATTACTTTTATTCTTCCTCTTTATGTAACATAAACCTTCAAAAAGAGTTACATGTTTAATTCCTTCAGTTATTCATGCTAGATTTTTCTTTTCAACAAATACGAAATTAAGTTCTCCTTAACATTAACTCACATAGGCACTGCAAAAATCAGAATGGGAACAAGAGCTGAAGTTTTACTTCAATAACCATTGTAGGCCATTGGTTCTTGCCTAGTTTGTTTTCTTCACTGCTTATTTATTATTTGTACAAATGAATTTTTAGAAGCATAAATACAAGCTTCTCTTCTTTAACTAATTCACCTTTTTTCTTCTTAAATTAAATTACTACTAAAAGAGGACATACTACCAGAAATTATACTTCCAAAGGGAGAAAGTAGAGCTGGGCCTCTAGGCCGCCTGTAATCCTGGAAGCCCTGCTGTAAAGCCAGAGTTTGTGTACTATTATTATGGGAAGCCCAAATACTCAATGTGTTCTCAGAGGCAGTCTCTTATTTATTACTTCCTTTTCCAGGCTGGGTACTAGCATTAATCACATTTCAAAGTAGAACCCTGGTTGACTTTAAGCCATATATATAGATGACTCTGCAGGAGTAAACAGATAATTCCTGCCAATTCAAGATTAAAATCAATAAAGGCACTTACTGGCTGCTGCTAAAAAGGTATTAACCAGCTTGTGACGGTCTTTGCGCATTGAGTCAGACAGGCTGCTGAGAGGCCCGGTGGATCGGTGCTTCAACACGAACTTTTTGGGAGGTTTGATTTTCTCACAGGGCTTGTTCTGTAAGTGGGATTTCAACATGCCCTGAAGATGTAAGCTTACTTGTACATCTGCAGAAAAATGAATACACACATACATAAACACAAAACCAAAAAAAGTCAATTATCGGACATTATTCAGAATAAAGATGGCCTATTCTGAACGCAGAACAAAGTTCCTCACCAAATCTATCTAAACCTAAATTTGGAGATTTATAGCAACATGGATCAAAATTACATCCATTTGGAGGGGGAAAAAAAGCAATATTTATGGAGTTCTTTATTTTCACTGTAATGGCTCAACTGCAGTTACACTAACACCGTGCCCTCCAGATTTCTTGAGTCAATTGGAATTCTGAGCTAACATAGCCTTCAGCAACAATACATCTGGTAGACATGTCCCCCCTCCCTTTTTGGATAGGCACAAAAAAATAGGCATTGGATTCTTGTATTAATTTCGATGCTGTCAAATATTTTATAAAATATTGGGCTTTCTTAGTTTTATTTTTTGTTCTTTTTATTTATAAACTGCTTAAAGGGATTTCCCATAAGGACTGAAAGAATAAAAAATAGAAAAAGGAAAAATAGTCTTTCTCTCTAAGCATGCTCTGCCTCCAGTTAGGGCACAACAGTTTTGTTTGTAGAGACCCAACAACAGTGGCAGCAGCAGCTACTCCAACTGAAATAGCTTTCTCTGGAAAAAATTCAAAAGTTGTAGGTTTCTATCTCAAGTTTCATTTTACTTGAATGCAATTAAAATATTTTGTTAAAATCCAAAATAAGATTTCTTTCTTAAAGTAAATATTGAGTTCACCTTAAATTAAAACTAGGATATTCCTAAATAACTTAAATGACAGCGTATGCCTTACAATAAAATTTTGAAGGTAATTTTACGTCTTTGAGGAAACACTTAAAAAAGCTTTTCCACATACATGAAGAATTTGATCACTTCTCAAATACAACACTGATTCATCATCTATCCAAAACGAGATCTTTTATTTTCACCTAACACTTGTAGTCCTATAGTCTATCCAGTAGCAACCTGAACATACTTCCAAATAATTTGTCACTGGCAGTTCCCTTTTTGTTTGGTAATTTTCTATATGTGTGAAATGGACCAATCATGAACATGGATAGAAACCACAAACATTACCTAAGATCTAGAGAAATGGGGCTAGGGGTGGTGCAGGCAACTTGAAAGACAAGGTACTAGAAAATGTACAAGTAAAAGAAAGCATGACAATGTATGAAATGTACACACAGACACCTAGTTAAAAGCAAAATGTATACCTTTGTTTAGAACATATACACAACTGAAGGATACAAGGCCACATCCTATGCACACATAACCCTCAAACAAAAGTATTCTGAGCATTTCCTATAGATTTTCAAAATGTATAGCAAACAGTGGTTTTTAATATCAAGAAAATGCCATAGTATATGCCTAGGCAGTACCGTATATGCCGGCGTATTAGGCGACCCGGCGTATAAGACGACCCCCGTCTTTGGCGCCGAGTCCCATTCCTAGAACGTCGTCTTATGCGCCGGAAATTACCAGTATTTCCGGCATATAGGACGACTCGGCGTATAAGACAACCCCCGTCTTTGGCGCCGATTTTAATTCTTGCGGAAGTCGGCATATACGCATATACGCCGGCATATACGGTAATCATGTTTAATGCTTACTTATTGCAAATGTAGATGAAACAAAATCCATTTTAATTTTTCGCCCTACCATTGCCTACCATGTTTAGAGTGCACTCTGCATAGTAGTTCAAAATCAAGAATAGTCACAGTATAGAAATAGTTGCACCCATTTGGAAAATAAGGTACCTGCCCAGAATATTCCATAAATGGGCAATACACAAGTAAATAAAACTAGGAGCAGGACTTAAGATAGGAAAGGTAGTTGGATATGAGAAACAGCTGATGAAAGAGGATGAATTCAGATATTAATTAAAAACAGCTTGGATAATAGGCCCAAAAGCTGAAAAGTAAAACACCTTCAGCAGAAAAATTCAAATCAATGTGCCAAGCAAATCTCCTGCCTCTACTCTAGCCACATGCTAATAAAATACAAATGAGGGAAAAGGCATATAACCTAAGAAGGCTGCTCTGTAGCAGTAAAATAATGCTACCTATGTGCATGCATACTGAAGAGAGAAGTGCATTGTTGAAGAAACATGAGCAATTTTTCCATCTGACCACACCATCCAATTGATTATTCAGTTTACTTTTCCTCCGTCTTACTGCTAGCCAACATCTGACTGCGCCAAAACAACATCGTGACCTGCCAAAACAGCCTTTTTTCCCTGATCAAACGCTTCAGAGTAGCAGCTTTCTCTTAAGAGCCCCAGATGGCGCTATCTTAGCTGTTTTAAAGACCTGATTAACATCCTTTTCACCAAGGTTGTTATGATGTTATTACGTCATCTGGAAATTTCCAGTCACATATCAAATCATCCAGACGAGGGCAGAACACTCATTAAGAATCTCACATATGGAAGAGAGAAGCAGGATGAGGGCAGGGGAAAGGAGGGGGAGAGAGATGCCCAATTGTTGTTTAAATTCTATCTACTAGTCTGTAGCAGCGCATGTCAGGCAGCCCTTAGATAATTAGATCAGGGATGCCTAAAGTTAGTGCCAAAGTAGCTCAATACCCTAGGAGAGCCAAAGTAAATGCTTTTCCAGATCCTCCCTTATCCAAAATCATTCAGCCTCTACTATCCCCCTGTGGCTGCCTGCCTCTCTCTATGGTCTAAAGCAAAAAGAAAAAAAGTTTTGGTTTCTGCTTCCAAAGGATCATCCTAAGGCCAGCATCCTATGTAAGACAGGATAAAAGTAGAGATCTTACTATTGCCTAGATATGGCTTCCGAGTTAGCTTGGAATGAGGAGCTGATTTTTTGTTCAGCTCTTTTTATTACTCACATCTGCTAATGGGGTCATTCTTACCATCTGGGAATGAAAGTACAGGGTGGATGCAGGAATCCAACTGTGAGAGATGCTCCATCAAAGGGGCTTCATACTGGATTTCTGAAGGCATTGAGCTTCGAGAGCCACAGAGAACACACAAAGAGTTCACATCACAACCACACCGCTGTGGTTTACGATAAACCTAGACATAGGATGAGATAGGGAGAAGGGCTAGAATCCATCAATCTAGAAGAAGGTATCAGCTTTCACTCTGTTTCAAACTGAGCATCTGGTCTTCAATCACCCACTATTTTCATTCTGTAGAATTGCTCCAAGTTTCTCTACATGGGAAATCAGGCTGGCCAGAGACCAATGGTTTTGAGGTGCTCTTGGCTGCCCAAAACATAAAAGGAAAAACATGCGTTACTGCCACTGCTTGGTAAGGAAGGAAGGAAACTTCAGGACAGCACTGGTTAATCAGGAAAGGATTAGTGAAATTATCCAGAGAAATTTGAAATTTATATCACTGTAGAATCAATGCAGTGGAAAGAGGAAATACAGGTAATTCTCGACTTATGAGCACAATTGAGCCCAAAATTTATATTGTTAAGTCATTTAAGTGAATTTTGCCCCATTTTATGACATTTCTTGTCACAATTGTTAAGTGAATCATTGCAGTTGATATGTTAGTAACATGGTTGGTTGTTAAGTGAATCTGGCTTCCCCATTGACTTGGCTTGTCAGAAGTTTGCAAAAGGTGATCATATGATCCTGGGACATAGCAACGGTCATAAATATGAACCAGTTGGCAAGCATCTGAATTTTGATCACATGACCATGAGGATACTGCAAAAGTTGTAACTGTGAAAAACAATCATAAGTCACTATTTCAGTGCTGTCGTAACTTTGAACAGTCACTAAATGAACTGTTGTTAAGTCGAGGACAACCTGTATATGATTTGAATTATTGGACATAATGAACTACACGAAGCATTTAACAAGCCTCCAAGGTGATCTGATGGGAGTGGAAAGGGAACAGGAATGGATGAGTGAGACTGAGTTTGTGAATTTGCCTAAGAAGGTCAACTACAGGTATAAAGAATGGGGGTTGAGCTTTCTCTACTGTTTGGGCAAACTAACTGTACTTTAGTTTTTGCAGTTGTCTCTCTTATTACAGAACTTGTTCAGGACTAGAAAACTACTATTTACAGACTATCTAATAACAGGATATTTGCTATTCACAAATTCCAAAGTGTCAACTGAAACATAATTGTCACTAATAGTGCTTCATCCTACTAATGCTCCAATTAAAACAAACAAAAAACAAACCAACAAACCTTCTTCAATATCCATGATAATATAATAGCCCCAAAGTAATATATATAACAGTTTTGTTCTCGGGGGAAAAATTGCCTTTTTTCTGCATCAGAGAATGAGCACAGTAACACTTTATCTTCAATACTAATGTAGTTTAGAATGATTAGATAAAAATTGGGTTTTTTTAGAGGTTTACATTCTGTGTACTGTGCCTTCTATTTATGTATACAAATTTAAATTTGTTGACCATCAATACCACATTTGCCCTAAGTTATTATCCTACCAGACTATTTCACTGAAACAGTTCAGTCTGGCTGAAAATGCATACTTCCTTAAATACTTAGATTAGCCATTTTTTAAAAATGTGGGAGAGAGATGAAAAAAGAAAAAGATCTTTTTAAAAACAATAGATAATAATGGCAATTCTATGCTGCAAATGAACTCAAACACAAAACTTAGAACTGATTCTGAATTCAGTATACTAAACGTTGTAACCATTTAAACATTTTTTAAATTAAAAACTCTAAAACTAAACTCAAAGTATTTAAAAATATGAATCTTACCTCCCAAAGCAGTATGCATAGTGAAATGAGAAGTTAAACCACCTTCCTCTACCCACCTCTACAGTCAAATGATCAAGATTTAAAATGTATCTCTCTCCCAGTCTTTTCTACTCAATGCCAAACTCATTTAACAACGGGGGGGGGGGGAGTTCCACTGACACGAAGACCAATAAATGAACTTTACCTGAATATCAGAGAGACTCTAAGCAGATTTTATAATGATATGGGGCAAAAGAACAATATGTAAAACCAACAATTTGTTAGCTATCTCATATAGCTGCAAGATTTTCCCCTCCATTTTTTTTTACTACTTTAATTCATTTACAGACCTTTTTGGATAGTGGAATTAGATTGCTGGGTCGAACAAGCCTCCGCTTCTTGCAGTTGAGAAGAGGGCGTGTGCGGGCTGCCACACAGGTTCCATCAGGAATTGAAGACATCATATTTAATCTCTGCTTTTTCCGCAACAGCTCCTCAGCATCTGAGCCATCTCCCTGAGTTTGCTCTGTCAAGCCTGGCTGTAGACTAGCCAACAATGGAAAAAGGCATTAGGCATTTCTATTTCTCCATCTATTACTAATCGGAGTCAGATTTTCATTACCTAAAATCAGAAGCCCTTTTGTCCACTAGTAAATCCATGTATATAATAAAAGATTCAAAATAAGATCAGTACCCCCAAAATTCTTCTTTGATACCAGGTTAGGCTAGATTGCAATAAACATCACTTGTCAGCAACTCTCTAGCTTTTCATTATTTGGAAATGTCAGCTACTGTTTTTCCTTTGTTCTTACTGCTTCTCATGTCTTCCTGGCTTACATTTTTCTCATTCACATTTTTTCACTATTATCTTATCTTATGCTTCTGTACACAATGCCTACTCCAGCTCTCCTGCAGATTTATCCTGTTAACTTTCCATCACTTTTTACTTTCTCAATCCAACACGTTTTCCAGATTAGCTGGGCTATAGGTTCAGTTTGCCTAGCCATGCTGCGAGTTATAGTCTAAAAGGGCGTTGTCTTACCTGAACGCCTTTTCTCAGCAGGATGATGTAGAATCCACTGGATGGGTTGTTACAGCCTTCCTGCTCAGCAGACTAGGTCAGAACTTTGGCCATGCCTCTCCTTTGGGCGTGTCTCCCCAGTTTTGACGAGGCAAAGCAGCTCTGACGAATCCAACACAATGGCTCCATTTGTCATACACCTGCCTAGACTACCTACAGGGGAGGGTGTGGATTCTACATCATCCTGCTGAGAAAAGGCATTCAGGTAAGACAACGCCCCTTCTCCAGCAGGATGACTGTAGAATCCACTGGATGGGACATACCAAAGCTGCTCATGTCCCCTCGGGAGGGAGAGTCTAGGCTCATGAACCTTGAGAAGAAACAACCTGTTGAAGTACCCACCTGCCAAACACAGCATCAGCCGCTGCAAAGGCATCTACTTGGTAATGTCTGACGAACGCCGAGGGAGAAGACCACGTCACAGCTCTACAAATCTCAACCGAAGCTTGCGTGGACCATGCGGCCGACGCGGCAGCGCTGCGTGTCGAGTGAGCCGTAACGTGCGAAGGGACAGGAAGCGACTGAGAAGAATAGGCTCGAGTTACACATGTACTAATCCACTTACCTATGGTTGAAGAAGAAACCTTCTTCCCTATGGCCGAAGGTTGGAAAGACACAAATAAGGCCTCCGACTTACGGAAGGATGAAGTACGCTTCACGTAGTAAAGCAGAGCCCTGCGTACGTCTAACTTAAGCCACTGTCATTCCAACCTGTGTGTGGATTGGGACAGAAATTGGGAATGATCAATTCCTGAGACCTGTGAAAAACAGTGTTAACCTTTGGAACGAAGGAGGGGTCCAGTCTAAGGACCACCTTGTCATCAAAAAAGGTGCACAAATCCTCCCTGACGGAAAGCGCGGCTAATTCCGAAATCCTTCTAGCTGAGGTAATAGCTACCAGGAACGCCACCTTTAAAGACAAGAAATAGAGAGAACAGGAACTGAGAGGTTCAAATGGAGATGATATCAAAGCCTGCAACACCTTGCTTAAGTCCCAAGATGGATAGCGATGTATCACGGGAGGTCTGGTGTTAACCGCTCCCTTCAGAAAGGCACTGATCGCTGGATGTTGCGACAAGGGACTGGAATTGTCGCAGGAAAGAACCGTTGAAAGGGCCGCTAGTTGTCTGCGGATAGTACTGAAAGATAAACCCTTGTTCAAACCTTCCAACAGATAATCAAGAATATTTGGAATAGTGACCAAAAGTGGGTCAAACTTTTGTACAGAACACCACTTGCAGAATCCCTTCTATGTGGCGTCATAGATCCTATTTGTCAAAGGTCGTCTCAATGCTTGTATCATCGAGATCACCCTGGACGAATACGACTGCCTGGCTAAACCTTCCTGCTCAAGTGCCAAGCGCTAGCTGGAGCCACTGTGGGTCGGGATGTAGGAGGTTGCCCTGACTGAGGACCACTCGGTCCAGAGGAATTCTCCACAGGGGCGAGATCAAGAGATCCACAAGGTTGGAAAGCCACACACGCCTTGGCCAATGTGGAGCAATCAAGACTACTTCTGCCCCTTCCAGAATCAGTTTGCGTATGGTCGCCGGTAACAAAGGAAGTGGTGGGAAGGTGTAAAGAAGCTGTGCCGGCCACTGACATCGGAGGGCATCTGTTCCCTCCGCTCTCCGTGTCGGAAACCTGGAGAAGAACCTGGGAAGCTGCGTGTTTGACGGGGTGGCAAATAGGTCCAGGTGAGGCCGCCTGAACCTCAGTGAGATCTCCTCAAACAGAGCCGGGTCCAAACGCCATTCCGCATAGTCCACCTTGGCTCTGCTCAGAGAGTCTGCTTGACGATTTGCCTCCCCTGAAATATGCTCTGCCCTGATGGAACCCAGATTTGACTCCGCCCAAAGACCCAGAGCCGATGCTTCTCACATCAGTTCCCAGGACCTGGTCCCTCCTTCTTTGTTGATGTGAGACTTTGCTGCCACGTTGTTCGTCAGAACGAGGACATGCTTCCCCTTTACTAGAGGGGAGAATTGAAGGAGTGCCAGGTGTATGGCCCTGAGCTTGAGCCAATTTATATTGTGGGCAAGATCCAATCGAGCCCACTGCCCCTGGGCCAGATGGGTCCCCAGGTGAGCTCCCCAACCGAACAGACTCGCGTCTGTGGTAAGGGTAATCCGGGAGGACTCCCTGAATATAGTTCCCTTGGTCATCGCGGATGATGTCCACCAAAGTAGAAACCGTAATGTGTGATGAGGAACTGTGACCCTCCTGTTGGAGGAACTGAGGTTCTGTCTCTGATAGGGGAGTAGGAACCATTGTAGGAGCCTGGAGTGGAGCCTGGCCCACGGAACGATTCCCATGCAAGAAGCCATCTTTCCCAGGAGCTTTGACAGTTGTGCCAGAGGCACCCTGTCCTTTCGAACCTAATGAACCAGTTTCCTGATGCTGGTCCGATGCTCCTGGGAGAGGTATACCTTGCAAAGTGTCGAATCTATTATTGCTCCCAGGTGCTGGAGTCTCCTTGTGGGAGTCGTATGGCTCTTCCTAAAATTCACAGAGAACCCGTAATTCTGAAGAGTAAGTATTGTGATCTGAATGTCTAACTGCGCTGCCTGGAAAGAACTGGACTGAACTAGAATATCGTCCAGGTAACATTGTACGCACACCGGCATCAACCTGAGATGGGCCGCTATGACCGCTAATATCTTTGTGAAGACCCTTGGGGCCGAGGATAGACCGAAGGTAAGGGCCCTGTACTGGTAATCCCGGTGCGCGTAGCAAAACCTGAGAAACTTGTGATATTGTGGGTGTATGGCAATATGTAGATACGCCTCCGTGAGGTCTATGGAAGAAAGGAAGTCTCCCTTCCTGATGCTGGCTAATATGGACTTTAGGGACTACATCTTGAACCTTCTGTAGGTTAAGAAATAATTTAGTCCCTTTAAATCCAATATCGCCCTCCACCCTCCTGAGGCCTTGGGGACCACGAACAGAATGGAGTAAAACCCCTTTCCTTCCTGGTCCCTTGGTACTGGTTCTATGGCCTGAATTGCTACCAGATGAGAAATGGCCGAGGCTACCAAGTTTGCTTTGGTAGTGTTTCGGGAGAGTGGACACCTTATGAAACGGTCTGGTGGGGGAGAGTAGAATTCTAAGGTGAGACCATACTTGATGATCTCTACTACCCAAGCGTCGGAGGTGGTCAGTTCCCAGATGTCGCTGAACCTTTCCAGCCAACCCCCAATGGGAGAGCCCTCCCTGGCGTCACTTGGACCATCTGTAAGGGCAGCCTCCAGATCCCCTGAAGGGACGCTTAGACTGGAATTGGCCTCTGGCTCCAATATTTTGGCAATCCTGGGGACGATCCTGTCTGGAGTAGAAGGATTGCGAGCCTCTTGACCAGTCCCAGGATTGCCCTGGCCGAAAGGGCTGTCTCCACTCCCAGGAGCTGCTGGGACGGAAGCTTTGTTTACGGAACTCCTGTGGTGGTCTCCTGTCCAGTTTCTTGGAAGGATGGACTAAAATCTTGCGCTTGTCCTTGCCTTCACTAACGTGTGAATCCAGGATAGATCCAAACAAAAGTGTCCCACTATATTTGGACGTGGACAGGCGCCATTTAGCCTTCAAATCTGTTTTCCAATGTTTCAGCCATAGAAGCCTTTGAGAGGCAACAGTGGCTGCAATAGATCTTGCAGAATACTTAGTTGAATGTAGGGAAGCATCAGCCACATATTGTGACACGGCCACTAGCTTGGCTAGTGTTTGATGTGCTCTGACCTGATCTGGTGGGACGCTGGCTTGTAGCTCGCGAAGCCACATGATGCATGCCCTGGCGAAAAAGGAGGAAGAAGTTGCGGCCTCGGCCGCCCAGGCTGAGGCCAGGTGTGCCCGATGGAGAGAGAGTTCAAATTTCTTGTCCTCCGCTTTCAGGGCCTCCGCCATGTCCCCTGGAATAGCAGATGTGGAAAACAAGTAGATCAAAGGACTATCAACAGTGGGCACCTCCAAGAGTGAGGCAAATGAAGGAGAAACGTTAAACAGTTTCTTTTCTACACTGTTAGGGGCAGGCGGAGCAGCCAGTGAAAGCCATTGTTTTTCCACAGAGCTGCGGAAAACCTGTGGACAAGGAATATACTTGTCCTCCACTACCTTCTCCGCAAACAGAGGGTTAGCCTCCTGACTGGTAGAAGGTTTCTCCTCCTGCACCGAAGTGAGGTTAACAGTAGTAGTTGCCTTGATCAAGAGAGATTTGAAAAGAAAGGGGTCAAAGAGACCTGAAGTTGAAGCCTGCTCAGGAGCAGCCTCCTCATCTTCCGATAAAGGTATGTCAGTTATGTCTAGATCAACTAACTCTGCCTCTCCCAGCTGTGAAGAGGTCTCTGAAACACCTGTAGCGGAAACAGTGGCTATCCCTGGTTGGGACAGAGGTTGAAAGGTCAGTTGTCCCTTGGAGGCCATAAATTGATTGAATGCATTTTGCATGAAAGACTGGAATTGAGCAGACCATATATCCTCCTGAGACCTGCCACTAGGGCCAGCCACAGCCGGAACCTGATCTGGTGATGATGAGGATGAGGAGGAGCGAGGGGAACCAACCTGCTCAGTTTCCCCCTGAGGAGACCAAGACCTTAGAATTTCCTGAGAAGAAATGAATGTGGGCTCAGTTATAAGAACATCCAATGGGGCGAGGGAAACAATCTCAGCCTCATTGGACCTGAGTCTTTGGGCTCTAGAGAACTGTTTTTCCAATGCCAAATGTCTCCTTGAGGCCTCTCGCTCAGCTGTTTTAGAGGGCTCCTTCTGGGATATATGCTTTGTTTTGGCTTTTTTCTCCTTCCCCCCCGACTCTGATTCAGTGGATCTGCACTTTTGTTGTGGGAAGCCATTCTGGAGCTCTGTGAAGCTAAAGGCGAGGCGCTGTCTGTCATTGCGAACCAAATATACCGAGTAGGAAATACCTGGAGGTGGGGGGGGGGGAAACCAAAGTACGCAGACCAATTGACGGAGATGGAAAGAACACAATCCTCACTCTGTGCAACTGCAATGGCCGGACAATCAGGCGTTTCACTAAAAACATCTGTCAGGCCGGTGGCAAATGTTGTGGCCACTCTACTAGAACAGTTGTGGCCACTCTACTAGAACAGTTGGAAAAAAAGGGGTCTTCCCTCTTGTTCCTTCACTAAGAGAATTAGTATTGCTAGTGCATCAAGCACACAGATAATGCTGATAGCAAAGAAAACAGCTCAGTATATGTTGACAGGCTGAGTCTCCCCCCCCTCAATGTTGGCCTGACGAGTCAGACCCCAGGGGTGTCTCGGTTGTCCCTCCTGCAAGGGACTATAAAGGACCCTTCACTCAATAGAAGAAACGGGAATCTCCGTGCAGGTAGACCCACCCAAAATGGTGGACGTCTATAAAAACACATCCAAAATGGCGCCCGTTGTTTGGAACGCTCTCAAATGGTGGCCACCGGTGAAAAACACGTGGTCAAAATGGCGGCCGTGCCCCCATTAGAGGATTCCCGGGGAGATAGAACTAGAGCTAGAATGGAGGGAAAAGCGAGAGACAAGTGAAACTAACAGGCAGAGCCAAAGAGAACCCGATAAGTCACTTGTGTTTCCACGTCACTTTGCTAGTCTGGAATGTGTATTCCGCGCAGACTCCTCCGATCAGCTCCGGCCGCTGAGAAAACTCTCCGCGCCTCAGCTGTGCGGCCACTGGCCGCTGTTGTTGCTGGTCGCGATCCAAAGCTCGTCCGACCAAGGAAAAAATGGTCTGAGTCAGCTAACGAGCAGAAGCTCGGAGACCGAGACCGATCGATCCGAGAAATTTCGCTTGTGAGTCAAGCGGACTGAACCGGCAGGAGGCCCGAGGCTTGAAGCCAAAAGGCCAGGTGCCGGCTACCTCCCTATTATGCTAATTTAGCCAATTTGTCAAGCTGATTTGTAATGAAGCCAACTGAAATCTAACCAAATGAGTTCTAATTGAACCCTAATTTAAGTAAATTCCACTTTTTAACCTAATCTACCTATGGAGCCTAAACAATTACGTGCTGCCGAGCTCAAGACTAAGTCAAAACTGGGGAGACACGCCCAAAGGAGAGGCGTGGCCAAAGTTCTGACCTAGTCTGCTGAGCAGGAAGGCTGCAGCAACCCATCCAGTGGATTCTACAGTCATCCTGCTGGAGAACATCAGGTTGTGGAAGGTCCTTTGACTTACTTCTGCTCAGAACTTTCTATATTTTTCCAAATCCTTTATTTTTAAGATTTCTAGTAAAGATACAAGTGACATGCTGAATAGATACTATCAGAGTTAATTTGATTTATATACACTTACTAGTCTAAGTACCTTCGAGGGTGGCCTTTAAGAAGTACCTTTCTAGAGGTTATAATTTCTTAAGGGAAGGTTTAGCAAGAACCTTACGTGTTAATGACTCCGTTGACTGGTCTCGGCACTCCACAGGTTTTGGCAGTTAAAGATTCTTGGGTATGACTAATGGACATACCAAGGTTCTCCGATGACTGGGAGATAGATGCATGTGTATCAATACAAGAAATAGAAAGGGAAGAAGCAGGGGGAAAGAAAGAAAATTCGTTAGAATTATATAACACTCTGATCAATGGCTTCTTTTCTTTCTCTTTAACATGACAAACTCTAAAATTACCAGCAGCATTTGGGAATCAGAGTATTTCATAATATGAATTGTACGATAGCTGTAACTCAGCAACGAACAGTACAATAGGCTGGAACATGGAGAGGTGATTTCAAAGATCCATTAACTTGGAGACAATTAAAGAAACAGTATTTTCTGCATCTTCACACATGCTCTTCTGATCATCTACTTTAAAACAGTTTTTCCAACCTAGAAATAATGATGGTCAAGCACATCTCATTTTAAAATTCGGTTAGCCATCATTTTCACATGAAAGTTAGTTTCCATTGGTGGAGATCTGTCTATGGAATGTATAATCTGGTGCACACAGGAATACCCAGGCAATGCAAGTATATCTTGTACGTTTCCAAAATAGTTTACTATACTTGATGCAGAGACTCTATATTCTTTTTACTGTTACTGTTCTATGTTTAAATTTACACCACTGAAAGTTTAGTCTTTCACAATTAACCCTTTTTAAAACCAAGCTTCTAGCTCTTATACCTATAAAAATGTTTGAGAAGGGCCCAATAAAATTGTCAATCATATTAGAAAGGCTATTTAAAATAGAGCACTGGTTTACACATTTATGATTCACAACATTATAGCTCAGTGTTGGTGAACCTATGGCATGCGTGCCAGAGGCGGCACTCAGAGCCCTCTCTGTGGACATGTGTGCCTTCGTCCCAGCCCTGCCTCCCAACATGGCTCCCTCCTCACCAGCAGCCCCCGCCGGAGGAAAGTCGCCCCCGGGTACGGCCTGCACAGAGCAGCGCAGCCAAGGACATGGCAGCCGGGTAGCAGGGACAAGACTCTGCCCTTGCGCTCCATCATGAGCAGATGATGCTGCAGGATGCGGGTGGAGGGTGTGGTCACCATGGCGCTGCTGGGCCGCCTGGGCAATCTGTTGCGGTGGGCCATGGAGGCAGGTGGTCCTGCAGGTCGGCGGGGCACGGGGTGGCGGGATGGTTTTTGGGCAGTTGGTCTCTAAAAGGTTCGCCATCACTGTTATAGCTTATCTTTAACTTTGAGCTAGTATTACAAGGCTGTGACAAGATCATTTTAAAATTCAAAATGAATATACTGAAGAAAGATGAGGTTTTAAAAGAGATTTTTATCCCTTTTCCAAAAGCATTTTTAAAGGGGAGAATTTAAGTGAACCAAGAAAAAGAGCAGTCATATTAGGTTTTGTATATAACAAAGAATCTAGAAAGACTTTAAAGATAAATATATACCAATGGAAGATATTTCAAGCAACCAAAAGCTTGAAAGCTTTAACAAAAACAAATCCAGAGCACCCTAAGACAGTGGTTCTCAACCTGTGGGTCAGGACCCCATTTGGGGTCAAACGACCATTTCACGGGGGTCGCCAAACAACGCAGTCCGCCATTTTTTCCCCCTTTTCCTTAGCTGTGCTATTCCCTTTTATTCTATTGGCTTTTGAAAGCCAATAGAATAGACTCTCTTGAATAGAGTCTAATTCTATTGGCTTCAAAAGCCAATAGGAATTGTCCAGGCTGTCTCTGCCCTGCTGAGCCCGCCAAAAGTCCCATTCTGCAAACGGTGCTGCACCAGTTGAGTAGTCCTCAACTTACGACCGGTTGAGTAGTCCTCGACTTACGACCGGTTGGGGGGTCGCGGCATTAAAAAGGTTGAGAACCACTGCCCTAAGATAAGAAAAAACTATTTTTCCCCCGAGGAGCAGAAAAACAATGATATGCAATCTACCAACTTATCTTCTATGAACTGAATCTGCTGTATACACAGTATCATGTTATATAGGAACAATACTATTTAGATGCTTTGCAAAAAGTAAGTAAGGAGCAAAAACAGAATTTTGAATTTCTTGAGAGAACTTTATCTTCTCCAGCATGACCGATGGAGAATCCACCATAGATGGGTTATCCTTTGTCTTCCTGCCTAGAGACTAAGTTAATCAACTTTTGCCACCCCTCTTCCCCTGGGCCAGGAGACCCAGTTTTCGACTTAGACTTTGCCATATGAGACGTGGTAAGATTGGCTAAGTCTTAGGCAGAGACAGATCAGGTAGTATTTCTCTGTTATTTATTTCCCATCTATGGTGTATTTTTCTCCAGTCACTGTGCCTGCCGTTTGCAGGTTCTTGAGTGATTTCAGCTCGTTTGTTGTTGGATGTCCCGGGCATCGGCTGGAGATGCTTCCTTCTTCATTTTCGCCGGCAGTGGTCGCCATTTTGGGCGCCACCCAGCAGCGATTGTGTTTTTTTTGGAAATGCTGTCCTTCGTTTTCACGGCAGAGGTCGGGCACCACATGATCACGCTGCATGGGAAGCAGCGATTGTTTACTTTTGGAGAACTTTCCTTTCATTTTCGCTGGCAGCAGTCACAATTTGGGTGCCACGCCGTCATGCTGCATGGGAGGCAGCGGTTGTTTTTGACTGATTCGGTCAGATTGCCCCTGTTGGAGGCAGAGCAATCTGTCTTGTCTGTTTCGAATGATTTCATCAGGACACCAGGAAGGCAGCAATGGAATTTTAATTTTGGCTGCAATCTTGCAAGGGGTCCTAGATCTCAACAATTCTGAGCGGCGGTCAATTTTAAATCGCGACTGTCAATCGGACTTAAATTCTGTATTTCTGTTTCATGCAACGAGGGCAAGCTCGTCACCTTGCTCTTGGGTTCAACTACTGTAGGTGGCTGATGAAGTCTAAATTTCTTCATTTAGTGAAACACACGTCACTAAGTGAAACGCGAATAAGCTTGGCTGTTACCATTGAGTTGGTCTTACCATCACTAAGTGAGACATACGTCACTAAGTGAACTATTTGTGAACTGACTGTTACCATTCAACTGGTCTTGCCACCACAGTTGAACTGACCAGAGCACTGGACGTGCGCTTACTGGTCCTACTGCCATCAGAAGCATTGCATGGGTGAGGGCAGCACCACTCATTTGGTTGTGCAGTCACTTTAGAACCTTGAGCACACTGTTTCTTACATGGAGTGGCCTTGACACTATCAGTACTCTGTTCCTTACTATTGAGATTCCTCTAAGCACACCATTGGGTTATCTCCGATGATGATGGCAGACAACTTGGCATCTCAGACTTCACAGGATGTTCCTCTGCACTTCCATGAAAAGGAAATCCAGGTTTTCCAAACAGGAGGCAGCCGATTGACTTAAGACCAAGGCTATTTCTGTCAAGAAATCTTCTAGGGCGGCTGAAAGGGAGACCAGCAGGAGCCTCCAGGCCTTAGAGAAACAATCACCTCCCTTTTACAACCCTTTGTTATTAAGGTGATCTTGCCACCTCTAAAGGAGCCAATGGCGATGGCCATAACCATTAAATTGGTTTACCACCATTAAGTGGACTACACATGTGCTGGACAATACCATTAAGTTGGCCTTCTGTCACTAAGTGGATCACACGAGGGCTGGCCGTGGCCATTGAGTTGGCCTTACAATCACTACTAGACTTCCGTGTACAGGCTATTTCCATTAGGTTGGTTCACAGCCACCATCTGGATCGTTAGTGCGCCGGCTATTGCAGCCATCACTACTATCCAGCCCTTGGCCTCTTACTGTTGAGATCCCTCTCAGCTCACCACTGAGATACAGCTTATTTGCAATCGGAAAAACCAAGGCCAAACTACCTCGGGCAAGAAGCCCCCTGCGGCTGTTGGGAGGAAGTCAGCAGGCACCAGGCCTTAGTGCAACAATTCTCCATGGCCCCTTCCAGCTAAGGGCCTGGTCTTCAGATGTCTGCATCTGAGACGAGGGTTCGGTCTATTACAGAAACACAAATCGCAAAGCATTGAGGACTGCTTAATGGTTATAGCAAGGGTCGGACCATTAAATCCAGCCCTCCTTACCTCAAATCTGCTTAACCCCTTCCCTTTGTTGGGTCCTTCAGGCCTCAGGGCTTTGGACATATATAGAGAGGTGAGCATAACAACTACCATCTTGGGCTCGCACAACTCCCTGGCCTAGTGTTGGCTACCTCCTTATCCTGACAGAAGAGGGTACATTTGCTGTACCATTAAGGTAGTCTTATCGCTACTAGCTGAATTACTGTGAGCTGAACGTTACTGTCGAATTTGGGTTTTACCATCACGGTGACACTGACCAGATTCCTACTGGTCCTGCTGCCATCAGGAGTATTACATGAGTGAGGGCAGTACCATTAATTTGGTCCCACAGCCACGTTTAGCCCTTGAGTACAACTGTTCATTTCATCGAGTGGCCCCGCCACTATCAGTACTCTGCTCCTTACTATTGAGATTTCTCTTAGCACACCACTGAGATATCTCCTTGAGATCCCTCTCGGCCACCACCGAGATATCTCTGATTGCAATGGCAGACAAGGATGCAATAGCAATGATGCAATAGCGATCCTTGATATTAAAGGGATTAGATACTTACTTGGCGTATGAGAGGTCCAGGCACGGCTTCAATCCAGCAATTCCTCAGGTGCTGCTACGCAGGCCAACACTTCATCATAGGGCCCTACTATTCGGCCTCTCATTGGCCCTCAGGGTGTTTACAGGGCCCTGGCAGCGCTGATTGTGCATTTCAGGACCATCCGGGGCATATCTAGTGCTATCAGGTCGATATCTTCATTCCATGTTCCTTGGTTCAGTTGGCTCTGTCAGGCCTGCCATTATCTGTCAGGACCCTTCAAGTTACGGTTTTTTTCAACACATTTTCTGAAGAGACAGGCAGTTACCTACACCCACCTCCTTCGCCGGGGTGTGGTAAAGAGACACAGGAGGTGCGAGGTCCACCTATCTCGGGAACGTCTACACTGCATCCGATCCCTGGTCATCCAGGTATAAGGGGAGCGGGTAGCCACTCTGGCTATGCTTCCCAAGTATTTGAAAATATGATTTCCTGCATCACGATAGTGCCTTGGACCACACTACATTCCAGAAACCTACTATGGTTCTGGCGTCCGTTCCAGAGGCCGGGCACCAGTCCCCCCAACCCTTGGGTATGGTTCAGTCTCAGATCCGAAGATGCTTCCAGGGTGGATTTCCACAGCACAGCGCTAGCCAATTTGAACCTTGTTCAAAGATTCCACCCAGATCATCCTGATCTGGAATGCCAGCTTATTTGGCTGGAGAGTTCACTTGCAAGCACAGCTGGCTTAGGGCTGGTGCTCCCAATCAGCCCTGAAACACAACATAAACTGGTTGCACCTCAGAGCTATACTCTTGGCTCTAAGCCACCGTCACAGCGCAGAGGCAAGACAACACGTTCTAGTCCTCATGGATAGTATCGGCGAAAGCCCATAGCAACTGGCAAGGGCATACCTGTTCCAGGTTCCTTAGGACGGAAGCCCAGTTATTTGGAACCTGGGCCGAGACTAAACTCTCCTCCCTCGGGCCGAGCAGCTTTCAGGAAAGGGCGAATCGGCAGGTGGATTTCTTGAGCAGGCCGACAGTGGCTCACCTTGAATGGAACCTGCATCCAGATCTCTTCAGGGAGATATCAGAAAGGTTTGGCTCTCCAGTACTGACTTGTTAATTACTCCAGCGGATTCTCAGTTCCCGTGGTTCTTCTCCCGGTTCCCATCTCCTGGGGCGGAAAGGGTAGATTCCCTTAGGCCATGGGCAGAGGTTTGTTAGTGCGTTCCCTCCACTTCCTCTATCCCAGGCAGTTACCTATAAGATACTGCAGGAACGAACAGGGGTGATACCGGTTCTCCACATTGACCAGACAGCGTGATTGGCTGAACTCGAGGGTCTTTCAATCTTTCCTCTGTGGAGGATAATCCCAGGTTGGATCTACCTCAGCCAGGGGATTCTACAACTCCTTGAGTCCAGTGGCTCCGATTGACAGCCTGGCATTTGAACGGCGGCTCCTGACGCAAGTGTCTTACTCGTCAGACGTATTACTGTCATTCAGGCTTAAAGAAGGCCTTCATCTAACAGGATTATGATTCCACATGGGAAAATTTCCTACCTGATGTGGGGAGCAACAGTTGAATCCATCGATGATAATGATTCCAAAGATTTGGGATTATCTGTTGGAAGTGCTCAAGAAGGGCTTGATGCCCAATACAATTCGCAGACAAGTAGCTGCTCTGCCCACGGGGCTTACATATGGCAATTCTGAGCCCTTGGCTCAGCATTCCATGGTGTGGTTTTTTGTTAAGGAAGCGACCATCACTGGACTGCCTGTGGTTCCCAGATATCCCTTTGGGATCTGTCCAGGGTCCTACAGACCCTCACTTCACTTCATCTGAACCGTCGGGTCCTACGCTCTGAGTTTATGATGCTTGAGGTTGCCCTCTTTGTGGCTGTTACATCAGCTTGGCACAGTTCTGAAGTGGCAGCTCTGCCTCTCAGGGATGCCCTATGCATCTTCCATGTCAACAGGTTGGTCCTGCGATGGGCTCCCTTCTTGTTCCCAAATTCACTTCCTTGCTCACAGGGCACTGGAGGTGGAGTGGCCAGATTTTTTGCCCTCAGCCGTCTTACGACTTGGAACCTTAGTGGCACATCTTGGAGGTTCGCTGAGTCTTATGTCAGTACGTTGCGCGTACTGCATCTTCCCCCCCCCCGCAAATCTGCAGCCCTCTTCATTGCATTCCAGCCACTCCAGCCTTCGTCAAGAGGCCTGATGGCATCAGCCTCCACGACTGGCAGATGGCTTAAGGCTTGCATGGTAAGGGTATACCTGGCACTTTCCCTGCCAGTTCCCAGTGGGATCACTGCGCACCCGACTAGCTGTGCGGCAACCTCAGCGGTGTGGGTGACATAGGCATTGGTTGAGGAATCTTGTAGGGCTGCGGCGCCTTCTACCTTTGTGAGACATTATAGCCATGGATAGGTTCGCCTCGGCAAATATCCACGGAGTAGTACCAGATAGTGGGACACAGGCCCAGACTGCTTCCCACCCATACGGACAGTAGGGCTTTGGTATGTCCCATCTATGGTGGATTCTCCATCGGTCATGCTGGAGAAGGGGCGTTGTCTTACCTGAACGCCTTTTCTCACATGACGATGGAGAATCCACTCTCCCCCCCCCGTTTAGGTCCATCAGGTCCTGTGTCAGGGATATTTGAGCCACCACATGGTAATGTCATCAACGGCTACGCCTTCGTTGAAACTGGGTCTCTGGGCCAGGGGAAGAGGCGTGGCAAAAGTTGATTGACTTAGTCTCTAGGCAGGAAGACAAAGGATAACCCATCTAAGCTGGATTCTCCATTGTCATGCTGAGAAAAGGCATTCAGGTAAGACAACGCCCATTTTATAGCAATATTGCCAGCAGTGAATCAAATTATGTGGCCAAAGATAAAAGGGAAGAGGGGGAAAGACACAAAAGGTAAAAGAGATGGACAGAGACATAAATTTAAGCAAAGCTGTCCTGTCCTCTGAGCAGTTTTCATAAACTACAGACAAGGGGAGCATGCAATTGGCAAACCTTTTCCTTTATACTCTGGAATATCAAAACTGTTATCTCAAGCCATTTCAAATATAGACATCTACTATATGATTCATAAAGTATGTAAAACGGAGGTGTACAAAATACCCACTACATCTATTAGATATAAATTATATGCAGCTGTCCTACCAAATACAGGTTTATAGCCTTTCCGGTGTGCATTTAGCATCTGCAGCATTTATACTTCAAGTGACAATTAACAAAAATTTTGATCTTTAGTTTACAACCTTTTAATTTTGTGTCTTCCCTCTTGACCCTTTTTCCTTTGGCCCCATAATTTGGTTCATTGCTGGCAATATCGCCTTAAAAGACAAAGCTCTCTCAAGGAATTCAAAAATTAAAATTGGCAGTGCTTGATTAAGTAGCCCAATCTGCTCTAAACAAAAGGTCTTAGAACAGAAGGTGTTTTGTACATATCCGAGTGACATATCCAGATAAGACTAAGGAAACTCTTATCTGAAAGTTTAGAAAGACACTGCCTATCACTGTAGATGATTGTGATCAAATATATCCAGTAGACAAGTAGCTTTCTGCTCTCCTATGAAAGAAATTTGCAAACACAATTTTACATGATTGCAATCATGAAACCTGTCTAAATCAGATGTCACTGACATTATTATACCACCTGAGCAATCACTTTTGGGCAAGTGATTTTAAAGCTTTACAGATTCAGGCTAATAGGCAAGTGTGGATTACCTTTATATGACACTTACTTGCTTATTTTACTCAGGCAGTATGCTAATATTTATTTACTGTTCATGGTTTCAAGTAAATGTCTGCTACCAAAGTAACCATGACTGAACTTTTGTATGCAAAGCAAATATAGGCATTCCTTTAAAAATCTGTGAAGAATAACTTCCACAGTATTAACTTGCTAAGCATTCCCAAGAGATACCAACTCATGGACAGAAAGGTCTCCAGTACCTAGTCACCCATGAATAAACCCTGGATGCCAGAACCTGAAAATATTGATATTTCACTCCATATATTGATTAAAAGCACCTGGTGCCCTTGAATCTGAAATCTGGAATGTATTCATCTATGCTCCTCTAGAAATTAAGGTGAACAACTGACTCTCACCTGTCTCACAATCATTTACTAGGTTTCTGCCTACTTCTAGGTCTAGTGTTTTCTCTATTCATCCACTTTTAAATTAATTCTGCCTGCAGTATTTCTTTCACAATGTTTTGTTTTTTTTAAAAGAAGTTAAAAGCAGGTACTATATTTTGGTAGAGTATTTTTAAAAATAAAAATAATTATTTTATTCTAGTCCTCAGGAATTTTGAATCTGCAGCTCAACTTCTAATAAAGTACTAATCAATAGCCTGCAGTAATATGCTATCCTAGAAACGTGACTTTGAGGATGCCAATTTAGGTAAGTAGGTGATTTTGGAAGCATCTGCAGGACAGAAAACTATTCCCTAACTGGGAATTCTTCAAATACCTGGACAAAAGAAAAAACAGCAACAGCAGGAAAGTCTTTATTTTTAATACAACTATGAAATCTATAATGTATAGATTATTACTGATGCATTTATTGATTTCCTAATTTCTGTGTATAAAGATACACAGACACTGATCCAGAAACAATAAAATAAAATAAAATACAGCAATATAATATCAGTAGGGAAGGAGGGGATGATAAAAATACTCCAAGGAATACTCCTCCCACTCTTATTACTTACCAGTCTGTCAATTCCAGGTTCGATCTTGCGGTCAACACTAAGACTATGAGTTGAATGACTTAATACAGGGTCAGAAGGAGGCATCTCACCAAGCAGTACCAGTCCCTGCATGGGAAATGGAAAAAGATGATTGCACTTTGACAGGCCAAATTCTCTTTCAGACTATGCCAAGAATAAAATCTACCATTACATTCATTCATTATATTTTGTTTCTTTGTACCTATCCTCCCTTTTCTCCTGCAAGATTGTTTCTCAGTTTTCTATTAATTAGCAACTTTATCTTCACTGTACTGCATGACTTAAAATTGCTGCTCTGAAAAATTCAACAAATTAGTGAAAACATCCATTCTAGCATTAATCATATGCCAGAATTACAGCTGTACAATGGAGGACTGGAAAAGGAAAGGAAAAATATAATACACCCTTACATATCAGATTGAAAATGTTAGAAAGCTAGAAGTTTTTGCTCTAATAAGCAAACACCAACTGTAAAGTACTTCTAAAAGAGGGACTATGCTATTAATTTCATTAAAAGCTAGGTGATTCTGAAATCACTGAACATAATACTATTTCTACTAATAATAATACAAATTTAAAATGATTCCTTTTAGTTGAGCTTGATTCCATTACATAGATTTCTCCATGTAGTTTTTTTTCAAACAATATTGTATGGAAATGGTTTGCCATTGCTTTCTTCCAGAATGGTTTTTTGTCTTTTGTCTGAATCCATAGCAAGCAACCTTAAGATATTCTGATTGTCTCCCATTTAACTGTACATAACTGGGATCAGCCTAGTGTACTTATATGCTGACACTTGCTAATGTGTAATAAAAGTTAAATGCCAAAGTCAATGGGATAAGAAAAAGATAATGACAAAAAATGTTTTTGATCTCCTGGACTACACCATTTTCCCACTCCTTTTTCAAAAGAGTTCAGCCTGCAAAAGCTAAAGAGGTAATGCCAAAAATTGCCCCAACTTCCATTTTCCTAAAATCTCAATTGGTCCCTCTGATAACTTTGCAGAAATTCAATTGCTGCTTTCATGTTGTAGGCCTTAGGCTTAAAATATTAAAATTATCTTTTATTCCTCCTTTAAAACCCAGAAAAATGAGAAAATCTAATTAATCCCAGACACACCCAATATAACTTATGGGAGAAATATAATGCCCTCCTCCCAAGGAAAAATAGCCCATGCCTGAACAGATCTTTAGTTATTATCTAATTTTCTGAAACCACTTTTAGGTTCTCCCTCACATCATATAATCTAGGTATACAGACATTATCAACTGCTTCTTACTATATCACATTATGAAAACTTTAGGGCCTCATTAATCACTTATAGTATATGCATACATGTATATGTACAAAGAGACAAACAATGCACTGTTTGTTGTTAGTTGCGAAGTCGTGTCCAACCCATCATGGCTCCATGGACAACGTTCCTCCAGGCCATCCTGTCCTCTGAATATGAGATATTTTTTATATCTCTCAAAAATGATCTTGTAACAATTCTCAGCATTCTAACATAGAACCATCAAGTTATACAGTGGGGCAAAAAAGTATTTAATCAGCCACCAATTGTGCAAGTTCTCCCACTTAAAAAAATGAGAGAGGCCTGTAATTGTCATCATAGGTAGACCTCAACTATGAGAGACAAAATGAGAAAACAAATCCAGACAATCACATTGTCTGATTTGGAAAGAATTTATTTGCAAATTATGGTAGAAAATAAGTATTTGGTCAATATCAAAAGTTCATCTCAATACTTTGTTATATATCCTTTGTTGGCAATGACAGAGGTCAAACGTTTTCTGTAAGTCTTCACAAGGTTGACACACACTGTTGCTGGTATGTTGGCCCATTCCTCCATGCAGATCTCCTCTAGAGCAGTGATGTTTTGGGGTTGTCGCTGGGCAACACTGACTTTCAACTCTCTCCAAAGGTTTTCTATGGGGTTGAGATCTGGAGACTGGCTAGGCCATTCCAGGACCTTGAAATGCTTCTTACGAAGCCACTCCTTCGTTGGCCGTGCGGTGTGTTTGGGATCATTGTCATGCTGAAAGACCCAGCCATGTTTCATCTTCAATGCCCTTGCTGATGGAAGGAGATTTGCACTCAAAATCTCACGATACATGGCCCCATTCATTCTTTCCTCAGTCGTCAGTCTGGTCTCTTTGCAGAGAAACAGCCCCAAAGCATGATGTTGCCACCCCCATGCTTCACAGTAGGTATGGTGTTCTTTGGATGCAACTCAGCATTCTCTCTCCTCCAAACACGACGAGTTGTGTTTTTACCAAACAGTTCTACTTTGGTTTCATCTGATCATAGGACATTCTCCCAATCCTCTTCTGGATCATCCAAATGCTCTCTAGCAAACTTCAGACGGGCCCGGACATGTACTGGCTTAAGCAGGGAGACACGTCTGGCACTGCAGGATCTGAGTCCCTGGCGGCGTACTGTGTTACTGATGGTTGCCTTTGTTACGTTGGTCCCAGCTCTCTGCAGGTCATTCACTAGGTTCCCCCGTTTGGTTCTGGGATTTTTGCTCACCGTTCTTGTGATCATGTTGACCCCACAGGGTGAGATCTTGCATGGAGCCCCAGATCGAGGGAGATTATCAGTGGTATGTCTTCCATTTTCTAATTATTGCTCCCACAGTTGATTTCTTCATACCAAGCTGCTTGCCTATTGCAGATTCAGTCTTCCCCAGCCTGGTGCAGGTCTACAATTTTGTTTCTGGTGTCCTTCAACAGCTCTTTGGTCTTCACCATAGTGGAGTTTGGAGTGTGACTGTTTGAGGTTGTGGACAGGTGTCTTTTATACTGATAACAACTTCAAATAGGTGCCATTAATACAGGTAATGAGTGGAGGACAGAGGAGCCTCTTAAAGAAGAAGTTACAGGTCTGTGAGAGCCAGAAATCTTGCTTGTTTGTAGATGACCACATACTTATTTTCCACCATAATTTTCAAATAAATTCTTTCCAAATCAGACAATGTAATTGTCTGGATTTGTTTTCTCATTTCGTCTCTCATAGTTGAGGTCTACCTATGATGACAATTACAGGCCTCTCTCATCTTTTTAAGTGGGAGAACTTGCACAATTGGTGGCTGACTAAATACTTTTTTGCCCCACTGTATATTATATGGGACTTTCTCTTTTATAAATTTATAGTAGGTGCAAATTAAAAACAATTGATAACTATGATAAACGGTATGTTTGTAGGATGTAAGATTTTAGAGAACTTTTGTATCAAAATCAAATATTTTTGTTACCATAAAACACAAAGATATGGACAGTGGCTTTAAAAAAGGTTTTGTCTGTTTATTCTCCAAAAGCATTCAAGTTACAAACTCTTCTCTTTCAATTAAAGAAACACTGTCATTTCTGAAGCACTTTGTAAAAAGTTCTAAACCAGAGGTCCCCAACCTTTTGGGCACCTCATGCCGGTTCCGTGGAGAAAGGTTTTCCACGGACCGGAAAGAGCATGGTTTTATGTGCTGCCTGTATCACATGGATGGGGCTTTGTTTGTGTGGACCGGTTGCTGGCATGCCATGGCCTGGTACCAGTCCACAGACTAGGGGTTGGGGACCCCTGTTCTAAACTACCAGGCTTCACCATCACTTCTAGTGCAAATTTAAGTTTTGTGAATTTAGACCAAAATAATTCAATTATTTAATATTATTATTTATTAAATTTATTTGCCACCCATCCCAATTACATGATAACTGTGGGTGGCTTACAATATCAAAGAGTAGCCTTTAAACAGTTCACACAATCTTCACCACTGTCAATGTGCCCACCACTCAACGTGAAAGCATAAAGTTGTTCTTTTTACTTAGAAGCAGCGACCCGCAATTTGGGATGACAACTCAGTGTTAAATGGAAAATCATGTGACCTTGACGTGGGAGTTTACTTTAGCTTTCTCTATTAATTCTATTTGTCAAAAGTTGGTTGCGAAGTGATGAACATGGGACATTGTGATGGTCATAAAAGTATGCTAGCTGTGACATGCCACATGGCAATCGCATGATACAAGAACATTGCAACAGTCATAAATATGGATTTTTTTTAAAGAACACTATTGTTAACTTCAAACCATTGCTAAATGAGGCAATCTGTAAGCAAGGACTACCTGTACTTTTATTCTTCTATAAAGGTCAGAAATAAGCAGTAACATGGAAGTCTGTAGAGCCAACAGTGGCTGTTTTGCCGAATTATGGGCTTTGCCAATGATGCCAACACCAGGAATCAGCCCTTCACATTTTTTGTATCGGAGGTCAAAATTATTCAGCTTATAAATCTAACTTCTAACTCATTTGCCTATTTGAAGGGATAGAGGAGTGGGAAACAGATTTTTTTCACTATTGTTAACAAGAACAAAATTTTTGCAAGTGTTATTCCTGGCAACGTTCTCATCTACATAATTAAAATCTGTTTGCATTACATCAGGATGTCAAACAAAATGACAACTGGGCCATAAGATATATCCATGTTTACGAAAGATAGATAGATAGATAGATAGATAGATAGATAGATAGATACACACACACATACATATATAAAAATTAAGAATTAAACTAAAAACAGAAGAGTGTCGTTTCCTGGGTGTATACAGACTTAAAAGATAAAAGACAATCACCAGGAAATAAAAGCAATCAAGTATTTAATAGATACTTGATTGCTTTTATTTCCTGGTGATTGTCTTTTATCTTTTAAGTGTGTATGTATGTATGTGTGTGTGTGTGTGTGTGTGTGTGTATATGTCAATCAGAGCACAGCCAATCCCCCAGCCAATCAGAGCACAGCCAACCCACCCAGCCAATCAGAGCACAGCCAAGCTCCTAACCAATCAGAACACACCTCCATCCAATCAGAACACAGCCAAGCTCTCATCCAATCAGTTCATACCCCCACTGGCAGTTAAAAGGAGGAAACAGCTACAATCACACATTGCTCCTAGAAGCACAAAGCCGAAAGCACCAGCCTGAAGATGACGAATGAGACTTCGTCGAAACGTCGCCAAGACACTTCCAATTTTACGTGGGAGAAAACCCGAATAACCAAAGACCTACATACAAACACCCGCGAAAACCTCAGAAAACAAATATCGAACCTCTAAGGGGAGGAAATCCACCATCTGACCAGGACCTATGAAAAACTTGAAGTCCAAAGAGCTTCCATTTTATGTGACCTTGCATTCCTACGCAACTGCAGAGATCAAAATTTAATCCCCACATGTTCCCAACTGAAATTCCACTCCAACTCTGCAGCTGCCAAACGCATCCTTAAAAGAACAGAATTGGCCCTAATCAGAAATGAACTTCACACAAAAAGATTCCCCCTAGACCGAATTAACAAAGATCTCCTCACACTTCACCTCAAACTCAGCAACAAGATCCACCCCGCACTTTGGGACAAATCCAAACAACTCACCGTCTGGAGAGCCGAAACATAGACCACCCTCAAGACAGACACACACACCAACAAACTCCGAAGACTACAAGAACACCAGAAACAAACCCCTCCTCCCTCACATCCACACATGAAACAAACAGTGCATAACATCTCAGATAGGATTCTCACCAAAGCCGAAATCAATGTCCTTTCCAAAGGATTCAACTTTGCTCCCAAACACATCCCCACTGAAACCATTATATGTGGAGTTGAAACCAGCCTGACCAAAATCAACCCCGACGACGCTAACAGAATCAGACTCGAAATCACCAACATCCTCTGCACCAGCAAGCCACCCAAAAGCAACTTACCCAAAGAGGAACAGACAGCACTACGTAACCTGAAAGAAGACACCAGCATAATAATCTTACCAGCAGACAAGGGCAATGCCACGGTGGTTATGAACACATCTGACTACCAAACCAAATTAACCAACCTACTCCAAGACTCTACATACAAACCCCTAAACACAGATCCCACCACCTACCTGGAAAAAACCACCAGATCCAAAATAAAAGCCTCCCCCATTAGCGAAGAGATCCAGCAAAGAATCATTCCCAGAGAGAAATCATCCAGATGCCCTAAGCTCTATGGTCTCCCCAAGATACACAAAGAAGGAACCCCACTTAGATCCATAGTCAGCTCCATAGGCTCACCTCTACAAAACCTATCCAAATTTCTCGCCAAACAACTACAGCCCTATGCAGAATCCATCACCTCACACGTAAAAAATTCTTTCCATTTCTTAGAGATCATAAAGAAACAAAACTTACAGCCCAGCGACCTACTCGTGAGCTTCGATGTCATATCCCTGTTCACCCAAGTGCCAATCAAAGAAGCCTTGACAGCTATCCAAAACAAATATAACCCCCCAAAACACATCCTAGATCTGACCAACCATTGTCTATCCAACACATACTTCATCTATAATGGACAAAAATATAAACAAATAGAAGGAGCACCCATGGGATCACCCCTCTCACCTGTCATTGCAAACCTCTACATAGAACACTTTGAAACCCAAGCTCTAGAAAAATCTGAACACAAACCCAAACTCTGGCTCAGATACGTAGACGACACCTTCATAATCTGGCCACATGGGAAAGAAAAACTGGACAACTTCCTCATACACCTCAACAGCTTACACCCCAAAATACAGTTCACCATGGAAACAGAAGCTAATAACCAACTTCCCTTCCTAGATGTCTTAGTCTACAAGAAATCCAATGGCTCCCTAGGACACACCATCTACCAGAAAAAAACACAGAAACCGCTATCTGCATGCTCTCTCACACCACCACCCAGCACAGATCAACTCTGTAGCCAAGACACTCATCTCTAGAACAAAACGCTTAGCTGATGAACAACACCTAAAAACCGAACTACACACTCTCACTAATGTACTTACATCCAATGGATTCCAACGAAATAAGATCCAAAAAGAAACCCCCACTAAAACCCAAGACAGAGAACAAGAAAATGGCAAAGCCCTCCTCCCTTACATAAAAGGCACCACAGAAACACAACATTAAGACAGCATTCTGCCCAAACAGAAAAATATCCACCATCCTAAGAAACCCCAAAGATAAAATTGAATTAGAAAATCAAGGAGTATACGAAATCCCATGCACCACTTGTCCCACCACATACATCGGACAAACCAACAGAAGAATAAGTGCACGCATTGAAGAACATAAGAACTCAGTCAAAAAAGAGGAACCAACTTCTTCCCTGGTCCAACACCTTAAAATCACAGGACATGAAATTGACTTTAAAAAGACTAGAACTATCGCCAAAACTGAATATTTTAAAGCAGAATAATCAGAGAAGCCATCGAGATAGAAGAAAGCCCACACAGCATGAACAAACAAGATGATACCTCCCGCCTACCAGCCATTTGGAAACCGCCCTTATTGACAAACGACTCCCTAACACAAAAAATGACACCAGACCCACACTCACAAAAACCACACAGGATGTCACCACCACACATCCACTCAAAAAGCAAACCCAAAGCCACACCGATGATGAGGCACGACCACAAACCAGAAGCCAGACCACAATTGCATCATTAGCCACTTTAAACCCCTCCAATCCATACATGAAGCAAACTGACACCCACCATGAAGATGAGGCACGACCACGAACGCGAAGCCAAAAAATAGCAATGCAGTTCACCATTTTAACCCCCCCTGCAACTCAGACTAACCTGAGCACAACAAAGCCCCCCCAAACAGAACACTCCCCCAGCCAATCAGAGCACAGCCAACTCCCAGCCAATCAGAGCACAGCCAAGCTCCTAACCAATCAGAACACACCTCCATCCAATCAGAACACAGCCAAGCTCTCATCCAATCAATTCATACCCCCACTGGCAGTTAAAAGGAGGAAACAGCTACAATCACACATTGCTCCTAGAAGCACGAAGCCGAAAGCACCAGCCTGAAGATGACAAATGAGACTTCGTCGAAACGTCGCCAAGACACTTCCAATTTTACGTGGGAGAAAACCCGAATAACCAAAGACGTACATACAAACACCCGCGAAAACCTCAGAAAACACACACACATAGAGAGAGAAAGAGAGGGGAGAGAGAGAGAGAGAGCGCTGTACAGCATTCTGTAAACATCAGGATTTCTATCACTAGCAATGCACTAGTATGACACTTACAATTTCAAGACAGACCATGAGAAACTTTCCAAATGGATTCATATAGCAAGTACCACCTTAATAAGCTAACAAAAAGCTTTCCTAATCACCCACTAAATGACCGTATGTGCTTTCAGTATCAAGAACGGATCCAGAAGCACTCCAAAGTACATACCCAACCTTTCTCTAGAGTGCAACAGATGCAACTTATCTGCCCAGATATGCATCCTCTTATCTAGACTAAATAAAAATGATACAAAGAAAGTCCGAAGAAAGCTAAATTCCACTAAAAAATATCTGGCCAGGCCATTTATTACAAATACACAAATGTTTATTGAAGACTCCAAAATGTCTTCCATCCCTACCTACTTTTTCTATTTTGGAATTAGTCTATGCTTGTTAGCTCATACTGGGATAAGAAAAACATATTTCCCTAAAGCAAAAACTTCCTGCTTTTATTCCATTCAAGTTCCAGTTCTTTTGCCAATCTAATAAAATAATGTAAATTGGAACAGAATCATCAACAGCCTGCAAGTCATCAACATTTGCGGAACACAACTTCAACTGCACATGATACATCAACGTAACAGCCAGTTTAATATACATGGAGCATGTATATTAAAGTCACTTTCATGCCATTTGAAGGGGAAATGTTACTTCTCTGTTAAGACTATAGTTAGCAGCCAACATGTTTGCCTGTCAATTATTTTTCATTCTTGTGTGACTGGTTGACTAATGCCTTTTTAATTTGTATAATATATTGCCTAAAGTGCTGAACTTGAGTGAAGAAGACCCAGGTTCAAGTCCTCAAAGATCTCACTAAATGTTTGTGAAACAGCCACTTTCCCTCAGCCTAATTTTCCTTGTGCTTATGAAAAATATGCCTTCTGGAACATTTCGAGAAAAGGTGAAAAGTAAATGCAATCAATGAGCAAACAAGTATTATCTATAGGGCGAGCATCACAATAATTAGTTTAAGATAAAGAAGAAACCATATACTGGTTCAAATTAGAGGTTTACAAGGATCCCACATTTTGGGGGGCAATATGCTGACTTTGTAAACTGCTTAGAAAGGGCTGTAAAGCACTGTGAGGCGGTATATAAGTTTAAGTGCTATTACGATATAGCAATTCAATATTCCTAGATAAATTCCAGCAGAAGAGATGCAATCCCACCAACCAGGGTAATCTACAATCAGAATTTCGGTTTTGCTTTTCCTGAATGCCTGTTAGTATAACATGTGTTAAAATACACTTTTGTGCTTGAAAGATGTATATTTTGAAAATAAATCTGTCTAAAATGCATAGTGAAATGTACATTTCATATTGTTTAAAGGTCAATGAAAATTAAAATTCATTGTAAAACTAGGACAGTGCTTAACACATGTCAAATCAGAAATGGACTGATTTGCTCAGGCCCAATTCAATACTATTCAATGCAATTACATATTTGTTAATGACAGCTTCTTCACTGTAAGATCCAAGTGTGATCAAATGTAAGCAGACTTCTCAAATCTGGCACATATTAGGTATGTTGGATTTCAACTACTTTCACCTATAATTAGTCTGATCAATAACTGTGTTAGCTAGGAAATACAATCAGACTCAACACATTTAGAAGACACCAAAGTAGGTAAGACCTAGATACAGATTTAATCTTATGTATACACAAAATAAAACGATGCATGTATCTTCTATAATGCAAGTGGCAATTCCATTCACAAAGCCTTGCTAAAGATTCTACTTTAAGACACATATCAGAAACTCAACTTCAGACTGTACTATTTGCTTTTGAGCTAAATCTAAATTTCTCTTTCATTCTATGATATTTATGTTGGGGATCACTATCTGCTTTTATGTTGGGGATCACTTGCTTTTTTTTAAATGCTAATTTTCATTAAAAAAAGAGTTTTGCTATCACATGAAATTTAAGAAAGCAGTTTGTTTTTGAGACTATCTATCCCAGTGGTGGTGAACCTATGGCACGTGTGCCAGAGGCGGCACTCAGAGCCCTCTCTGTTGGCACATGTGCCATCACTGCTAGCAGCAGGTCCATCAGGGCTCCACCGCTGCCCGGAGCAGGAGCCCTGCCCAGCACAAAGGAGGCAAAGCGGCCGACTAGCAAGCTTGAGTAGAGATGGAAGAGCAGAGGTCACCAACCATTATCGATTGGTGGACTGGAAAAAAAGGGAGGGGAAGCATTTTATATGCATGCATGCGCGCACAGAGCCGCAAGAATGCACATGCTGCAAATGGGGCGGGGCTAGTGCCTGCGTGATACTCACTAGCCCTGCCCCGTTCTTGCACGTTGCAGCACCTTGTATCTGCACCCCATGGTGCGGCAGCGGCTGTTTAAGCACCTTGCAGCATGGTGGCCCATTTTTGCGCCCCCAGTTTTTGCGTGCCAGAAGCGGCACTCAGAGGCACCTCCCTGCCCCCCCCAAGGGCACCACAATGCTGATGCAGTCCTGGGACTTTGTGACAAATAAGTGGGTTTGGGGTTGCAGTTTGGGCACTTAGTCTCTAAAAGGTTCGCCATCACTGATCTATCCTAAAGTTGTTTTATAAGTATTCTAAAGCTAGTAGAAATTTAATCTCCACTCCCTCCCTTCTACTCTATACAGAAACTTTATTCAATAGAATTAGGTTTGGTAATTATTTTCCTTTTCACTCAGCATAAACATTGCACTTTTACCAAATTAGCTGCTTGCCTGATGCTGCTTTATCTTTTAACACAGTGGTTCTTAACCTTCCTAATGCCGCGACCCTTTAATACAGTTCCTCATGTTGTGTGACCCCTCAACCCCCCATCCAGTTGGCCGGGGAAGGGGGGCAGAAAGGCCGCTCTGCCGGCTCCGCCCAGCCTGGTTGGAGAAGCGCCATTCCTCTCCCTCTTTCTCTTTCCTCTCTCTTTCCTCCCTCTTTCTCTCTTTCCTTTCTCTTTTCCTGTTTCTCTTTTCTCTCTTCCTCTTTCCTCTCCCCGTTTCTCTCTTTCCTCTCTCTCTCTCTCTTTCTGTTTCCTCCCTTTCTCTTTCTCCTCTCTCTCTCTCTTTCCTCTCTCTCTTACGGCAGCATCGTCAGGGTCCCCGCTGCCCCCAGCCCGGCCTCCCTGCATCCTTAGCCGAATGGGCGGGGAGGGGGAGGAAGACGGGATCCGGCGGCTACTGCTGCATCGTCGGGGGTCCCCGCCACCCTTGGCCTGGCCGCCGCTGGGACTCCATGCTGCCCGGCCTCATCCTCCGTCCATCGATGAAGCTGCAGTGGGGGCTGGAGCCTCACGGCCCACCAGCCCGACTGCTCCCCCCAGGCACCCGTCCTCCCGGCGCCCGCCCGAGCCGCCTTAGGTGTAGTAGGAGGAAGGGGAGGAGAAGGCCGAGAAAGCCGCTGCCGCCACCCCAACTGGGACTCCGCGCTGCCCAGCCTCGCCCTCTGCGGTGGGGGCTGGTGCTGCACGGCCCGCCAGCCCCTCTGCCAGCCCAGCTGCCCCCCTCTTCCTCCCAGTGCCCCCCTGAGCCACCTTGGGGGCAGGAGGAAGGAGAGGAGAAGGGCGAGAAAACCGCTGCCGCTGCCCCAATTGAGACTCCATGATGTCCGGCCTCGCCCTCCGCCCATCCAATGGAGCCGCCTTGGGGGCTGGTGCCACGCGGCCCCTGCCAGCCCGGCTGCTCCCCCCCCAGGCACCCCTTTTGCCCCGGCGCCCACCTGAGCCGCCTTGGGAGCAGTAGGAGGAAGGGGAAAAGGAAGAGGATGGCAAGGAAGCCGCCGCCAGCGCTGGGTCCCAGGAGGCAGCTCTCCTCTCCGACCTTTGCTGAATCTCCTTCTTCCTTCCCGGCAGCCTGGACTCCGACGCGTCTTCCTGGCCAGCGGGTCCAATGGTCGGGCTGTCTGGGGATCGCAGGGGCTGCTCTCCCTTGGGCCGCGGTTTGTGGGAGGGCTGGCTCACTCAGCGGAGCCTCCAGCGGGCCGCTCCCAGCAGGGATCCTGGGGCTTTCCCAAACAGCTCCAAGGCCATGAGGCCCTGACTGCATTCTCCCAGGGGGTGGGGCACTCAGGGACAGGGCCAATCAGGAGCCCTGCAGGAAGTAAATCCACCTGAGAGAGAGAGAAACGAAGCGAAAGTGCCTCTCTCTCTCTCTCTCTCTGCAAATGGCGGAGGAGGCCATGCAGAGACGGATGCAGAGCGGTGTCTCGGTTCCTAAGACCATCGGAAATATGTGTTTTCCGATGGTCTTAGGCGACCTCTGTGAAAGGGTCATTCGACTCCAAAAAGGGTCGCGACCCACAGGTTGAGAACCGCTGTTTTAACATATTCAGTCTCACTAATCTACACAATTACCCATAGTCTCGAGGGTGATCATTCAAAGTGAAAAAGTGATCTATGACTGCTTTCCACACTGCAACATACCCATGGTTACATGATCAAAATGCAGATGCTTGGCAATTGGCATGTATTTGTAACTGTTGCAGTGTCCCAGGCTTATGTGATCATCCTTTGCAACAAAGTGATTGATTTAGAAACCATGTTACTAATTTAGTAACTCTGCTGATTCCGTTAATGACTATAACAAGAAAGGTCATAAAATGGGATAAAACTCAAGACAAAACTGTCTTGCTTAGCCACAGAAATTTTGGGTCAACTGTAAGTTGAAGACTACCCTCCCTTTTGAACATGGGTAGTTACTTTGTAGGATAACTTCTTTGCACATAAAAAAGTTCTTGGTTCAATCACTGTCTTGTCCAGGAAAATACCTTGTAAGAGGTTGGAATGAAAATTCAGTTCACTGATCTCAATGAATAGATGATAGCCAGAGGAACCAATGACTTTATGGTATAAAAGCGGTTTCAAATAATTATTTGTTCTGACTACTGTATAAACTGGCCACAGCAACTTCTCTGGTGGTATTTAGTTTATTAGCCACTGGATGGCTCCCAGGATAGAACTAGATAACATCACTGGATGGTGTTTCTGCCTTCTCAAAGTTCCCCAAAGCTAGATCTATGTGCAAGATTTTAAATACCTGATTTTAAGAGGCAGAAGATTTGGGGAAGAGAGAGATATTGCAGTTTACTTCCAGTCATAGGACAAAGATTCTTTGACAATTATAAACAGAGGAAAACTTAATCATCTAGAACAGGAGTGTCAAACTGCCGGCCCATGGGCCAGATGCGTCATGGCGAAACTGCACCCACCCCACTGCCGGCAATGGGAAAAAAGTCACAATACGTCGCGACATATCACGTGACTTGTGAGTTTGACACCCCTGATTTAGAAGGATTAAAATAGGCTGAGATTCACCAGCTAACAATGACAGAGAAAACTGCATTATATGAAACAAGTTCGATGGATCTATTAAATGCCACTACTGCAGACACTGATGAATAATTGCTCTCCAGAATTTTAACCAGAAAAAGTCCCAGATCTACATGGAAATACAATGACAAAACCTGAAACTTTTTAAATGTGATGCACACGATCTATCATTGCGTTCAAATCATTTTTGCTATCTGGATTTCATATAATATTCATCCATTCCAATACAATTAAAGATTCTGTTTATTCAGCAAGAACTCTTCTGCTTAAAATTTTCCTCAAGCTGGGGAAGGATAACTCAGGTTTGATTTCAACTGAAAGTCTACAGAGCTGACTTAGAAGGTCACTGGTACAGTACACTTTCTGAACTGGAGTTCTGCAAAACTGATGGGTTTATAAGAGGTCCCTAGGACACAGGTCGGCAACCTGCGGCTCCGGAGCCGCATGCGGCTCTTTGAGCCTTCCCCTGCGGCTCCCAGCCTCCTCTGCCTTTGCAGAGAGAGACAGAGACAGAGAGAGGAATTGCGCTTCCCTGCTTCTCTCTCTTTCTCTGTGTTTGTGTGTGTGTGTGTGTATAAAAAAAAGAGAGTGCACTCACAGTGTTCTCCGAGGAGCTGAAAAGCTTACTGGGCGGAGCTCCTCCCTTTGCTGCGTCTCTGCAGGAAGCAGGAAGGGCAGGAGAGAGCTAGCTAGCCCAGCTAGGCTGACTCAGGAATTCTGGGAGTTGAAGTCCATGAGTCATAAAAGAGACGAGGTTGACTACCCCTGATCTTGTTGGACAACAGCTTGAAGCTTGTCAGGTGAGCAGCAGATAGGAGGGGGGGGAGAGAGAGAGAGAGAGAGAGAAAGAGAGAGAGGGAGAGAGAGAGAGAGAGGAAAGAGAGAGAGAGAAAGAAAGAGAGCGGGGAAGAGGAGTGGCAGACCAAGGGCAGATAGAGAGGGAGAGAGAGAGAGAGACCCTTTTGACATCTAAAATGAAGATAACACTGCATATATCCTTTTTTTACCTGTGTGTGTATGTATGTATGTATGTATGTGTATATATGTATGTGTGTGTGTGTGTGTGTGTGTGTGTGTATGTATATGTATGTATGTATGTATGTGTGTATCATATATATATATATAAGATATATATATATATATATATAATATATATATATATATATATATATATATTATATATATATATATATATATATTCATTCATTCATTCATTCATTCATTCATTCATTCATTCATTCAATAATGATGGTGAAAATGCGACTCCCGGGCATAATTATAAATGGAATGAATAAAGCGCATTCACCAGGAGAGTTTAAAGTTAAAATACTTTAATTAAAGTATTTTACTATATTAAAAGGTTGCCAAGCTTTCGTTGGGAAAACTCCCCAACATCTTCAGGGCTGAGAGACCGTTTCTAACAAGGTGATTCAAACGGGTTCCATAGACGTCTGCGCGTGGTTCCTAGACTGTGCTAGCATTCCCTGCTGAACAGCTGATAGGTGGGAGGGGGAATCGGAGTAAAGATTTCTTCCGTCGTTCTCTCGAGCACTTTTGTTCACATTTCCGTCGACCTCAGGGGGTATTGTTAAAGTTATGTTCCGCCCTCTCCCGGCAGTACTGGCTCTCGTTGCAGTGGGGGGATTTAGTTTGATGTCATTGTGTATCCTACCATGGAGGCGGGGCTTCATCGGCTGCAATTTAACATCTTTCCTCTGCTGCGTGCTCCCGTATTTATCTTCGCCCGCATGTACAAGCATCAACTGGATGTGGTATTTTTCAATGTTTGAATCATCCTCCTCCATCATGGTATCCCCCATGCTCATCTTCCCTCGTAGGTTAATATTCAAGTTAAATCCCCCCCCCATTTCTGTGAGCAAAAGTCTGTTGGTATTTGGGCAGATTCCCCGCTCATGTTACTTCCCCTTTTATCAAGCGAACGGGTCGTCATCACATGTTTTTTCTCCCCTCTCTGTATGGGATATCCACCTTTATTATTATTATGGGTAGTGCTAAATTTAGTGGTTCTATCCTCAAATTTCTTAAGCGCTCCAATGTCATTATTGTTGTTTTCTCTAATTAAAGGGGGTGTGGTTTCCCCTTGATATTGTTGGGAGGTTTCTGGGTAGTCTATATCAGATTGTTTCTGGTAGGGAGGAGGTGTAGCTCCTGGTTTAGAATGTTGTGGATGTTGATTGTAAGGTTTGTGATATAAAGGATGATGGTTTGAGTTCCATTTTCGTAGCGCTTGTTGTGCTGGGTGCAAGTCAATGTGACGATTGATTGAGTTGTTATTCGAGAACCAGGCTTCTTTTAGCAGCCGACCTCCCTTCGTGGCATCACTGGCTATGATAAGGGTGTTATTGAAGTCAAACTGATGGCCTTGTTGTGCCATATGCATCCAAAGTTGTGAGTGTGGTTCGCCTCGTTTTATGGCCAGTTTGTGTTCGTGGAGGCGAGTTTTCAAGCATTTGGCTGTTTCTCCCACATAGTTGCCTTCGCAGTTTTTGCAGTTGATCTTATAAACAATAGAAGATTTCTCCATGGTAGATAGGGGGTCCTTTGGACGCATAATTTTTGATCTTAGGGTTTGGTTAGGTTTGTGAGCTACTTCTATACCATGGGGTGCTAGTAGTCTGGCTGTGGCCTCTGAGATGTTACTTATGTATGGGAAGGAGATGCGTGTTTCTTGTAGGGGGGGAATCCCTTCTTCGTTGGGTGGTCTGGTGCTGGAAAGTTGTACAATGTCGTTTGATAAATTTTAATGGATAACCGTTATATATGCATGTACGGAAGAGGTGTCTCCTCTCTTCTTTCTTATATTCATCCGTGCTGCAGTGTACATACATACATACATACATATATATATACACACACACACACATACATACATACACACACACACACACACACCTATAATAAAGGTAAAAAAGGATATATGCAGTGTTATCTTCATTTTAGATATCAAAATGGTTTTGCGGCTCCCAGTGTTTTGTTTTTGGTGGGAAACGGGTCCAAGAGGCTCTTTAAGTGTTTTGGGTTGCCTACCCCTGCCCTAGGAGTTCCATGAGAAATTACAATTGAAAAATAAATGAACATTGCTTTTTGAACTTTGAATGCTACAATGCTATTTTTACATATTATAACTCAGCTACCAGCAGCCTCTTTGTTGTTGTAAAATATGGAATGCATAAATTAGAGATGAATTTTATTGTAAACTTTGGTGGGAGGGAGGGTGTTTTTTTTATGAAGGGATTCAAATTATCTAAAAATTATTTCAAGATTCCTCTGGGATACAAAGGTGCAGAATGGTATGTGGGCAGTCATTTTCTGTATTTGCTATTTTTTATGGTACAGATTCATGATAATTTGAAGATATTTCAAGGTTGGTCCTGTCTCGCATATCTCATGTCAGTTCCTGTATGCTCTTCTCCATGCCAGAAGAGCAAATAGCATTGGACTTCATCTCCCCAAGGTAACAGGTTGTGAAAGACTGCTACTGCTGAACTGCAATGGATATGGAAGATTCGGACAATGGACAACATTTCTCCTTAGCACTTTTTCCTACTGAATAGTGCCTGGTTCCCACTTATACAGGTCATCAAAGAAATAGGAGAAACATATGAATCTAGTAAAGACTAATATAACATCCTGAAACCACTTTATGGCCTAGTTGTAGCTATGTCAGTAGCTATCTACTAGATGTATGGATAGATGTATGTTTTTGTTTAATTTATAGAGCTGCCTGATTCAAACAATGTGATTCTGGGCAAAATGCAATAAAAATAAACATTAAACAACAACAAAAAACCACCTCTGAGCAATTTTTAAAAACAACCCAGTGTGTAAACAATCAAATATAATAATTAAATAAGCAAAACCTGATTTCACTCAACTGGATCCAAAGGCCTGTGAAAAAAAGCTACATCTTAAATACTTATTCCAATGATTGCTATCACTACTCCCCTTTTACAATGCTGTTTTATCTTTTCTTAATAAAATTCTTTGCATTTATTTTAATTTGGCTATTTCTGTCAAAATCCATAGAAAAGGCTTAACTTTTTTTATTGGTTGTTGTTAGTCAAAGATATGGACAGAGTGCTTGGGTGTTATGTTTTGTCATTTTGGATTATTATATCTGGCAGAGATTAGGAATAAATTAAAACTCATAATTAATAAATGTAAAAGAGAAAGTGAACAGTGCTATTTTTGAAAAAACTGACTGTTAGAACGTTTTCAACAAAGTAAGTATGGTTCCAATTGTCATGAGCTTGGTTTAATTATTACATTTTGAGGCAATAGCTTTGTTGGCTGAACTTGGATTTTTGGCATAAAACCTCACTTACTCTGAATGTCATCTTGTACCAGGGAAAGTAGCACCTGGTTCTCTTTAAATCAAGGGAGGTTATTCCACTATCATTCACATGAATCACATGGGCTGTGGTAATCGGGAATTGTAATCATAATTGTAGAGGAGTACAAGCCTCTTCCATCTTATCTAAATCATACTGCAACATCAGAAACCAGAAACCATAATTCTCACCTTAGAAACCAGCCCACCTGCTCAGTCTCAAGGCCTTATTTCTAGAAGACTTCATAGACCTTGAAATCCAGCTGTTGCAGATCATACTATAATAAGGTTGCCTCATCAACAATTTGATCCTGGATAAGAAGACTGACCTCATGCATTATCAACACATGGTCAGGTATAATGGGTAGGCATATATGGGCCTTCTGTATGTCTGTCATTTCTTTGAAATGTGCCCTTCCAAGTTTCAAGGGCAGATCAGTTAAGAGGGCTGCTCGTCTCTCTATGGTCTAGGTGCTGAGTTTGCAATGAAACAGACCTAGTCTGATGGTCCTGGAGGATTTCTACTTGCTTTTTTCTACATCCAGAATCAGAAACTGTTGAAGGTTTTGACCACTATGGCAACTATGGACCTCATTCAGATTCATGAGGGGACATCACAACAGAGGTCATAATTGGATTTGTTTTTTGTCTTGGGGAAATGGCAACCTGATTGGGGTTGGCAGATGTTAATATCAATCCTATGCTATTCACAGTTCTCCCTTGCAATTCTCTCTGTCTTCTGCTGCAGAGAAAAAGACCCTATCTGACTGGCTGGTGTCAGGTGATTGATTGCTCAGTGGAGTTTCAGGGGGAATTATATTATAGATTCATTATTGATTATATTATAGATTATACCCAAAGCTTTGATCATGGTTTAGAGGCCTTAATTATGGCCTGGAACAAGCATAGAAGAGCCTTGGATCAAACTGTGCTTTTGTGGGATCCCTATGATCATAGATCCTACAGAGTTGTTTGGTTTAACAAAGAAGTCCAGGATATGAAGTGATGAAAGGGACACCTAGAGCACTGATGAAGAAAAACAAAGAGCAAATTCAATCAAGCACAGGCAAAGAAACTTTATCAGGACTTAACTTTTGATGATAAGAGTGATGAAGTGAGCTTATTTTTTCTCTGTTTTTTATTGTACCTGCAGATAGCTAGCCAGCAGTCAAAATGTGAAACTGAGTTGTAAGGAACTTTGGATAGGTCCATTATAACTTCAAATGGTCACTTAGTGACCAGTTATAAACTGAGGACTACCTGTATGTGTTTCTGGCCACATCAATCCTTGATGAAGCTTAAAAACAGGTTCAGGTTGAATAAATTTAAGCTAGAATTGGATATTCTAAATATACTATGCTATTTGAGGGAAAATAGAGGGAATATTTGACGTATTGATTATATTATGGATATATGTCTTGTTTTAAGATGTTTGATTACCCCAACACCACGGTGTGTCCTGAATATGTTGCTTTAAGAACTTAAAAAACCAATAAAATTTGTTTTAAAAAAAAGTGTCCTAATTTTCTCCTATACATTTCTGTTTAATCTTATGAATTACACCCAGTAATGACAGAAAGCAAAAGTAAAATGGTTGTACCCAAATGAGTGTCCAACAGATACAATGCATATGAATTAAATCTATCCTGATTCATGAAAGAGGAATAATCCATTATCAACAACTGCAAAGTACATTTTTTAAACAATCAATTTGGCACAGAGTATGTACTACCTTGAGACTTCTGTAGAGTTCTTCATCAAGCAGGAAATGAGATAGAGAGACAATGTGACTGAATTAGTTATTTGTAAATACTATTTGTATCAAATTTTACCTAGCATATAGGATAAAGAAGCAAATACATTTCTGGATATATATATTTATGACAGCTGTAACTCAAATTTCTTTCTCTCTTGCCTTGAGAAAAGTAATTAAGGTCCTGGAAAGTCAGAGATCAAAAATAAAGGCACAATTATCATATTAGAAAGACCAGTGGTTCAGGACTGGTGTCCCAGGTAAAAGTCAATTGAAGTCAACTTTCATATCTAATAATTGAAATAAACAGATAAAATTACATATTAATCACTCAAATTACATGTTTTCCTAGTAGCATCAAATTCCTATTTGGCCTAATTTGGGGATATTTATTATTTTCCAAGATTAAAATGCCACTTCAATCATAGATGATGCCAACATGTTAGCAAAAAATTAAATCAATTAAAAATTATCATCATCATACTATGGAATGACACTCTCTCTAAGAACTAATCACCTGCTGTGAGGTGGGAATTCAACATTCTACACATCTCCAAAGGCTTTCAAAAATAGTCAGGCTCACATAGTTTTACTAAATACCAGCAGGGTTGGCTGATTTGATCTACTGATTTTACTTCTTTCCCTTTTTGTGCCACATATTTCTGGAGAATTTGAAACCTGGGAAACTGAACTTATTAATGAAAATAAACCAGCAAGTTGCTCTGCAACGTCTGCTAAAATGTAATTCTAACATCATTGACCTAGTTATATCTGATGATAAAAATGCTAAGACATATGAAGCCATAAAATCCTGTCACCCTCCCCTAATACAAGCAATGCAAAACATACATTAAAGTATTTGCAGTATAGGTAGTCCTCAATTTATGACAATTGGGGAAAAAATTTCCATTGCTAAGCTGGGTGATTGTTAAATGAGTCACACATGATATTATGACCTTTCTTGCCACAGCTGCTAAATGAATCACATGATTGTAAATGGCAATTATCTGACTTCAAGATGCTGCAGTTGTCAAAAAATACATGCCAGTTAACCAAGTGCCTGAGTTTTAATGAAGTGACCTTGCGGGGGTTCTGTGATAGTCGTAATGCTGAGTACTAGTTTTAAGTTCAGTGCCATTGTAACTTTGAAGAGTCACTAAACCAATGGTTGTAAGTTGAGGATTACCTGTAATAAACGGTAAAGATCCAAAAGAAGTAACTTTTGTTTTCTTACCTTGTGGGCTCGAATTTGTTTGTATATATCTGTTTGCTGCCGGATTCGGTACTCTAAATCTGAGACGTGAGCTTGAAGCCAGTTCCAGCGACTGACAATAGCGGCTCTGTCTGCTGCCCACTGCCATTCTGACCTTCGCCTCCTGGAAAGAGAGAAATGAGCATTCTGTATTGATGATTGCACACATGCTGCCCCAATCCAAGAACTACCCACTCTGACTGCTATGTTTTTTTAATAGCCTTTTTAAAAAATGGAGTGGGGTGTATAATACTCAATTCCAATACAAATTTGGAATAAAAAATATGCAGAGAACCATTAGAGATGAACATCTAGATTTCCTTGATTAAATCTGACTAAAGTACTCCTGGCACATTTGCCTAACCTTTCTCATCAATCTCTAAATTTGGCAACTTACTGATTCCAAAGTATTAGGAGAGTTTCCTGTTTCCTATAAATATTCTTAAATAAAATAAAGCTATAGTTGTTTTGATAACATTCTCAATTGAAATGTGATCATGTTGTCCTTGCATCCTTTCAGCCTTTCCAGCCCTCTTTATCAACCCTGTATCTCCTCCAAAATGGAATGGAAATTTCCAAACTGGAAACATAGAAAAACATGTCTCCAAATAAGGCTTCATAATATCTAAGAGGGATATTTTTATTATGCAAGTCTTAGAAACTAGCTAATACTGCTCTAAAATGTCCTTGGCCTTTTGTGTAAATACTTTTTAAAAAAAGACATCACATTGAAATTAGTTAATAATAATGATGAACATTCTTGTTAATATTTTCCCAAACCTCATAATCATATAGCATTATCAACAGAGACAAAGAAGCACTCACAACATTTCTCTTCAACACAGGACTGTTTTCTGCTCTGGTATTATAAACATAAATCTAATTAGCTATACAAAGCCATCCCACCTGACTACATAATCAGTAACTGGCTGGAATAAAAAAAATAATAAGAGAAATGTGTTATACATATAGCAGAAAAAAGGAACTGGATAAGTTATAGCCAGCTCAAATATATTTCTAAGGAAAATGGGAAAAGTTTTCACAGAAGAATTTATGAACATATCAGAAATGTGAAAACGTTCTCCTCTTTCCCAAGTAGAAAGACAAATCAGCTTGAATCCTTGATAAGCAGAGCAGACTCTCCTTAACTCTTTTACAGGGTATATCTAATAGTTATGCAGATTGCACTTTAGTCTGGCAAGATTCCTATCTCTGGGCAAGTAACAATTAAGAAAATACTCTGAATAAATCACTGTATAATAATCAGTTAGTACAATTTCCAGTTTTAGTTGGGATTTATACACAGAAGAACTCTCCTCTCCGAAATGGTAATCCAAGTTTTTAAGTATGCAGAAATTATTTATATTTCAACTTCTATGTTCTTTTGTCCAAAGACTCAGCAAGATATAAATTTTCTCATATACCAATGTTATACTATTCTGATTCCTAAATAAATTAATCAAAGTTACTTAATGTCTATCTTAGGATCTCCTATAAAAAATTTCCCCTAAAAGAACAGTATCATCAAGAGTAATTTGTAGGAAAAGAAATTTCTATGAAAAATTAAGGTGAGACTAATTTGATTTTTTTATTCATAAACTTTCTGCCATATATTTTCAAACATCCACTGAAAAATAAGAGACGGGACATTGTCTTACCTGAACGCCTTTTCTCAGCACGGAGATGGAAAATCCACCAATGGGTTTAGACTGTATTCCTGCCCAATCAGATCAAGTCAGCCAAAGTTGCCACTCCCGTCCTGGACCACAGAGATCCCAGTCTTGACGCGAGTGTAGCCATTGACTGACAGCAAGACGTTGTGACTCACTAAACTGAGACTAACCCTAGGCCTAGATGACCTACAAGGGTGGGAGTGGATTCTCCATCTCCGTGCTGAGAAAAGGCGTTCAGATAAGACAACACCCGTTCTCCAGCACTGGAGATGGAGAATCCACCAATGGGACATACCAAAGCCTACTGTCCCTGAGGGTGGGAAGTAGACCGGTCCGGTGTGGCACTTTGATGTACAACCTGTTGGAGAACCCTCCTACCAAAGGAAGCTTCCACCAAGGCAAACCTATCGATTTTGTAGTGCCGTATGAAAGGAGATGGTGAAGACTATGTGGCCGCTTTGCAGATATCCTGAATGGATGCCTGAGTGGCCCAGGCTGCAGAAGTAGCTGCACTCCGTGTAGAATGAGCTATAACCCGTCATGGAACCGGCAATAACTCAGCCTGATACGCCCCAGCAATGCACGCCCTAATCCACCTGACAATTGTGGAAGAGGAAACCTTCCGACCCCTGGGGGAAGGATACAAAGAGGGCCTCTGATTTGCGGAATGCCGCTGTCCGTGAAATATAGTACCGGAGCGCTCTGCGGACATCCAGACTATGCCATTGCTGTTCCAAAGCATGCGAAGGGTTAGGGCAAAAGTCCGAGAGCACTATTTCCTGGGCTCTATGGAATAGTGAATTGACCTTTGGAAGGAAAGTAGGGTCGAGGCGAAGGACCACTCGATCCTGGTGGAAAATGCATAGGTCATCCCAGGTTGAGAGCACTGCCAATTCGGAAATACGTCGTGCCGACGTGATTGCCACCAGGAATGCCACTTTGTGGGACAGGTAGCGAACGTTGCACAACTTTAGGGGCTCAAAACGCAACTTGGTCAGAGCCCGAAGGACCCGAGGTAGCTCCCATGAAGGGTACTTGTGCATTGTAGGGGGTCTGGTGTTAGCAGCCCCCTTAAGGAATGAGCGGAGTAAGGAGTGATGTTCCAGTGACCCCATAGAGTCACAGGTGAGGACTGTGGAAAGAGCAGCTATCTGTCTGCGCAATGTGTTTGGGGCCAAGCCCCTCTCCAGGCCTTTTAACAGGTAGTCCAGGATATGGGGGATCATGAGTTCCGAGAGTGATAGGTGTCGACCTGAGCACCAGGAGCAAAAGTTCTTCCACGTGGCCTCGTAAATAGTTTGTGGAAGGGCAACGGGAAGCCTGGATTACTGTAATAACCCCTGGTGAGCAAAGCTCCTGTAACAAGATTGAGCACTCAAGTGCCAGACGGTTAACTGGAGCCATTGGGGTTCCGGATGGAGAATGGTCCCCTGGCTGAGTGAGACCCGGTCCGGAGGAATCCACCATAGATATGCAAGGGAGAGGCTCATCAGATCGGCCAACCAAGGCCTCCTTGGCCAACAAGGGGCCACTAGAAGTATCTCCGCTCACTCCCGAAGAAGCTTGTGTATTACCGCTGGGAGAAGAGGTAGAGGGGGAAAGGCATAAAGCAGACCTTGTGGCCATGGGCTCCGAAGAGCATCCGTCTGTTCCCCCTTTGGAGATGGGACCCGGGAGAAGAATCGAGGCAGCCGGGTGTTGGTCGGGGATGCAAAGAGGTCCAAAAGCGATAGGCTGAAACGGTGACAGATTTCTCTGAAGACCTTCGGGTGGAGGCACCATTCCGAGTGACCTACCGTTGCCCTGCTCAGAAGGTCGGCCTGAGTGTTCGCCTCCCCTGAAATATGATCGGCCTTGATGGAGCCCAGATTGTGTTCTGCTCAGGAGCCCAGTAAGAGTGACTCAGTCAATAGAATCCGAGATCGGGTGCCCCCGTCAGTTTACACGAGCCTTTGTAGCCACGTTGTCCATGAGGACCAGTACGTGGCACCTTGTCACCAGGCTGTGAAAGTGGTGGAGGGCTAGATGTATGGCCCGTAGCTCCAGCCAATTTATGTTGTGCCGAAGGTCTGAGTGGGACCAACGGCCCTGTGCCCACTGCGAGCGAAGGTGCGTTCCCCAGCCAAACAGGCTGGCGTTGGTCGTTAGCACTATCCGATCTGGCTCCTTGAAGTATGACCCTTTGAGCATGGCGGGCGATACCCACATGAGGGAGCGCGATTGAGGTGGGAGTCTTGCCCTTCGTTGAGAGGCACTGAGGTTCTGCCTCTGGAAGGGGAGCAAGAACCACTGCAGTTCCCTGGAGTGGAGCCTGGACCTGGACTACAGGACGATCGCTATGGCCGAGATCATCTTCCTTAACAATTGGGAGAGACTGGCCAACGTTACTGTCCGACCCCTGCGTAATTGGAGGACTGACTCCCTTATGCTGTCCAGGCATTCTTGAGATAAATACACACGGCACTCCACCGTGTCTATGATGGCCCCGAGGTGTAACAGGTATTGAGTACCCATGCGTCCATGGTGGTGGCCTCCCACTGGTAGGCAAAAAGAGAGAGTCTGCCCCCTATGGGAGGGGCCGCTGGATTCACCTGGCACGGCGGAATGGTCGGCCGTTCCCGCGAAAGGGCCACTTGCCCTGAAATTGCTGTCTAGGTCTGGCCGCATGTCTGTCAGACTGCCTATCCTGTCTGTCCTGCCTGGCCGGGAAAGGGTGGATGGGTTGAGTGTAGTTATACCTAACCCCTGCATGAAAGGACTGTCTTCTTGGGTAATAATTGGACCGCTTGTCCGATTTCTTAAGGAGGTGATTAAGGACATTGCGCTTATCCTTATTTTCGATGAGATAAGGATTCAAAGCATCTCCCTGATATGGAGCTGCCAACAGACGCCACTTAGACTTTGCATCGGCGTGCCAGTGTTTCAACCAAAGCATACGGCGCCCAGTGACGCTGGACGCCATAGCCCTTGAGGAAAATCTGGCAGCTTGGAGAGTGGCATCTGATGCATACTCGGTGGCTGCCACCAGCTTGCTAAGATCCTAGTGGGTGCGGATATCCTCCGCTGGAATACGGGCCTGGAGCTGCCTGAGCCAGTGAAGGGCGGATCTATTAAAAAAGGATGCGGAGGTGGCTGCCCTAATGGCCCATGCAGCTGCTTGATGCGTCCTGCAATAGACGAGTTTGCACTTACGGTCCTCGGCTTTAAGAGCCTCAGAGACATCCCCGGGAATGGCAGTGGGAGATACTAGGGAGCCGAATGGCTTGTCCACCGCGGGCACTTCCAGGGCCTCCTCCAGATCCTTGGCCACGTTGTATAGTTTTTTATCAGTGTTACCTGGGAGGGGAAGGGAGGCCGGAGATGTCCACTGTTTTCGGACCGCATTCAGGAACATGGGGGACAAGGGATGCGATGTTGATCTGCCAACGGTTCAGTGAAGTTTGGGTCCACCTCCGAATCTGGGGAAACAGTGGTTGTTGTTGAGGAAGGATCAGGCCCTAGATGGACTGTGGATGTGGCCTTGCGGCGTAAAGGTACAAAGAAGGAAAAGTTGAAGAGGCTGCTAAATGAAGGGGCTTCGGGAGGAAGCTCCTCAGACATTGGAATCCCCTGTTCAATGTCATGTTCGCGAAGGGATGAGCCCTCAGAGAAAGTGGACAGTGGGAAGAAGGAGCGTAATAGATTTCAGGAACCAGTTGATGAGTAGGAAGGTGAACGATGGCCACTGGTCTAGGAGTTTGCGCTCTGGCCTCCAGAATGCAGTCTACCACTTGCGCAATCAGTAAGGTTAGATGGTCCTCCATAGGGAGGAGAACAGGCTCACTTGGCCAAAGCCCGGCTGCAGTAGGGGTGAAGGTAGCCTCGGGGGTCCCGTGGTGGGCCCATGTAGCAGCGGGTTGGGAAATGGGACGAGCTCGGTCCGTATCACACGGTGCAGGGGAAGATAAGGGTTCCCCTGTCGACCATATCCCCAGGGGAGAGGTGGGAGGCCCCAGTGGTAAGTCAAAAGGGGACCCTTCGACTAGAGAGGTCTCTAATCTTGCTATTTTCTGTGCCCTTGAAAATTCCTTTTCTAGGGCTTGGTGTCTCCGGCTGGCCTGCTTTTCAGCTCTCTTGGAGGCCTTGGCGGTAGTTCTGACCTTGGTTTTAGTCGCAGTCTTGTCAGCGCCCTCCAGACCAGATGGATTAGGATTCGTTGGAGCCGATGAAGACAGCAAAACGCCCTTTGAGGAAGGCATAGAATTCTCCATTCTCTGATAACACAGGAGCACGATAGGGTACCCCTGGTATCCAGAGAGTATTGTACACTGGGTAAGGACAGGCACACTATTGGGGACACCTGGAACCCAGGTAAAGCTGCTGAGTGGATAAGGACAGGCACACGACAGGGGACGCCTGGAATCCAACTATAGCTGTTGCACAAATAAGGACAGACACACTACCAGGGGTGTCTGGAATCCGTATAGAGCTGATGTGGATAAGGACAGGTGCACTATGGGGGCGCTTGGAATCCAGATGAAAATTAATTGTACATATGATAACAGGCGCACGGTAAGGTACGCCTATAATCCAGTTGGTAATTTAGTGACCCCAGTCACGCTGGGTTAAGTGTTATAAGCAAGCTGGGGCCGGGAGACACCAAACCTGAAAAAAGGGCCAAGAGGCCTGGCTAATTAAGAAGGCCCGTAAGATCCTAAGTGTGACAAAGACCCTGGGAAGCTGAGGCCGGACCAGAATAGTGCTCTAAGGAAGCTTGGAGACTCTGTTGTAACACAGGATAGCAGGCCTCAATAGAAAACTGGCCCTATCTGGCACCCAAAATGGCAGCCGTCTCCCAAATGGCAGCCCGCCTGATGACAGTGGGGACGTTCTTTCCACCCTGTGTGCTTAATTTGCCCCCCAATGAGCGCCACTTCTCTGAGGACAATGTCAGTAAAGGGAGAGGAAGGAGCCCCTTCCTTCTGAATCCCCTTGAGATAGAACAGATCTGTCCAGATCACGTGGATCAAAATGGCGGCCGTGCGTAGCATAGGCAGCTAAATCTGCCGAGGTTCAAGGACGTTTGAAAATGAAGGCCGATGTAGAGAAAAAACGCTCTCTGAGGTAAGGGGAGAGGTCCGTCTGGAAGATCATATGGTAAAAATGGAGCTTTCCGTCCCATCGATCAGCTGCCTGACAGCTGATTGGCGTTGCGTCTCTGGCCGAGGAAGGGAATCAACGGAGCCAAAAGATTGGAGCTGGGGAAATTGCAGCCACAACTCCAAAGGGCCCCAGAAAACGTGGGATTGCCCGAGGGAAGGGCTGAGCACGTCGCGAAATAAAGCCTCCTCTACCGATGCTGGAATCAGCCACCAGAGCCGCAGCCGCAAGCTCCGGTAGAAATGGGCTTGATTTAATGCCCTCTGGGGACTAACAGCCGTTAGTCCTCAGCTGAATCTTACGAATCAGGGGCTTTTAAGAGAGGTTATTGTTGAGATGGGTATATAGGGGGGGGGAAGGAAGGAGCCCCTTCCTTATAACAACCCAGTTCGAATCTCCCCCCAAGTCAGGAATTGAGAACAAATTCTGAAGTTCCTGAATGGGAAAGAGAGATTTCGCTAATGGGAAGGCAAATTCTGTGCTGAATATAACACTATGCAGCAAACTGGGAAGATGGAAAATCCACCAATAGAGACTGTACCTGCCTAAGAGCCAAACCTGCATGTCTGTCCTGGGTGAGATCAAGTCAAGATTGGGATCCCTATGGTCCAGGATGGGCGTGGCAACTTTGGCTGGCTTGATCTGATTGGGCAGGAATACAGTCTAAACCCACTGGTGGATTCTCCATCTCCAGTGCTTTAGAATGAATACTGAGTAAAATTGTTTATATACAAATACTGCAGACCAGTATTAATCTCACTTTTCATTTTCTAACTATATACATAAATACTCCACCCTTATTATAGTATATATCACACATAAACATATGGTGTGGTTTCACTCTTTAGTATTAAGTTTGAAGGAGTCTCAAAGCTCAATTTAGATTAGCTGGACTATCAAGATGTTCTATTGTGAAAATCCCATTTTAATATGAACCCATTAATTTTAATCATTACCAACAGAATAACTAAATATATTAGTCACTTATGTCAATCATTCAAGTTCTTAACAATACCTGCAATACTATCTCTTAATAATTTCTGTGTTTGACCAAAATCCACATCTTCTCTATGTCACAATACAGATAGTCCCCAAGTTAAGAACATCTGACTTATGGACAATTTATGCTTACAAATGGGCTGCCTATTACTAAAAATGGTGGACGATGTTCTCCTTCCTTTTAGCTGGCAAATTGCTGAAGCTGTGCAATATTCTCATGAATCGCTGAAACTGTATTTTTAATATACAGCTTACTTTCAACAACAGTTTATGAAAATATTGCTTCAGTGATTTGTCAGAAAGGAGAACCTTGTCTGCCATTTTTAGAAATAGGCAGCCCATTTGCAAGCATGAGTTCCGACTTACTTAGTAAATCAAATTAAAGATACACTTAGGACTTGTTGTTAACCTAGGATTTGCCTGTATATATTGGGTGATCTTTCTCTGGTACTTTCAGATTTATCTCAGTCCTTCACATTAAGGCATAGTATTTCAAATGAGGTTTGAAACAGCACAAAGATAAATTTATGCTAATTAAATTTACTTTTTGAATTAAGAAAACCCTAAGGTCATTTGCGAATATACTGATAATTACAATATAATCCTCAAAAACTGTCTTCAGAGAAAAAATACAGAAAACATAACTTCCAAAAGGTGGGAAAAGGTGAAAACATAGAAGTAATGCACATTAAATGTATTTTTTTTCATGAGAAAAAGTAATTTTTTGAACTATTCAATACAAATTCACTTTTAACTAACAAGTTAATTTCAAACTGTATGGTAATATTTGCAAATTGCTGCCTGGTACTTTCTTGCTTCTTTACCCTTCTCTCCTTACAACACTACTGAATTCTGCTATGCCAATTAAAACAATTGCTGATCTGGACTAATATTTCAACCTGCATTTCAGAGATCATCATTTGTTTAGAGCCTTTCCGACTGAAATGTTGTAGAAAGCCAGGGCCCTCAAAAGCATAAAACTAGAGTTTCACTAGGATTTGCTACATTAAAAATGCATATTTTTGTACAAACAGCATTAATTTCATCCAGTAGATGAAATTAGGCTACAAACTAAACACACACTTGACATAAGTGTGGAGAGTGTATAAAGTACAAAAGTAAGTAGAAGTACGTAAACCAAAATTAAGAAAGACAAAAAAATTAAATTATTGCTAGCTAGAGAGCTAGACAGCTTCAAGTTATTCACACCAGAGTAAGCAAGAATTTACTGGTTTCAGAGTTCTGGCTTTACCATCGATAAACCAGGAGGAATCATTAAATAAACTTTGGATCTCAGTTTGTGCTTTATAAATGAAATACAAATGACAACCTCTGGTTTTATGATTCCTAAGCAACAAACAGTTCCTGGTTTGCAAGTCACAGTAAATACAGCATGAAAAAAGCATCATCTGTTTACTGTTTATACTGACAACAGAAGCCAATGAGAAAAGATCACCCATCATGTTCTAACATGCTATTCATTAATGGTAAGCCAGAATTCTATAGAATTCCTAATGAATAAATATCTAAAAATCAATTATTCCATACTAGAGCAGGAGAATTTCTTACTTAAGCATTCATAATAGTGAGTCCCAATTGGATTTCCTCACAACATTTGAACAATTTTTTGCAGTATTGTTTTCTAAAGCCTGATATTGAAATGAGAATGCTACAGAATGCAGATGTAGAATTTGGGGATGGTGAGATACTTTGAGTCAGTTTTTACTCCTGGCTACTACCTGGATGAGTCCTTGAAGTTTCCTTGGAAAGGTGTTCAGAAAGATTTGCCACTGCCTAAGGTTGAGAGACAGTGACTGGCCCAAAGTCATCCAACTGGCTTTGTGCCTAAGAGGAGACCAGAACGCTCAGTCTCCAGTTTTCTAGCCTGGTACCTTAACCACTACATCAAACTGCTACATCAATCTAACTGTCTGTAGAATGGACAGATTATAAATGAGAAATCTAATTTTAAACATTTCCCCAACTTTAAGAACAAAAAGGAAACTTTCTCAAAGAAAACCAATATATTCCTCTCTTCCTAGTGTGCTGGGATGATAGTAGTTTTGTTTTGCACCTGTAAATTATTATTTCTCTAAACATTATAATAATTGAAATTCTATCCATTCTGCATTTTTATATGGAAAGATTTTATTCTACTACATATTGCATATAGAAACTGAACTCAAAACTCCCTTAGAAGGAAATGCTTGGGCAGTTGGAGATGTAATAGCTTCCTGTAATATTACATATTATTTAGCAAAAGCATACAAAAACAGCATAGAAGAATCTGATGCATTTAGTCTGAAAGTAGAACACTTATGTATATTTTTCAAAACTGGCAATCTTCTATTAGTTTTTGAATCTCCCTCAAACACTTCTGAAGGGGGACTTTAAATTGTGTAATGCTTGTTATACCATGCATTTTCCAGCAATATAAAAAAATTATAGAGAAAATTATAGAAAATCAGAATGGTATAACAATCCCCTTGGTTAGGGGATTGGACTACAAGATCTCCAAGGTCCTTTCTAGCCCTATGAATTCTATGATAAACATGTAAAACAATTATACCATAGTGGCCAGAAGTAGTGAATCTGTTACCAGTATGAAGTATAAAATGCCAAGGGAGATATTTCCCCTGATTATTTCTTTTACAGAAATTCTCTGAGTCACAATAAATCTCTGATAATCCTTGATTTATATTTTGAAGTTTTATTTTTTTTTAGGACACCCTAAAGAGTATCTTAATAGTTATGGTATTATTCATAACAATACTAAGCTAAGCCAAGCTCCAAAATCCTGTCTTCCCAGGTACTAAACCTTTAGAGGTAGTCCTCGCGTAATGACCGATTGCTCAATGACCATTCAAAGTTATAACAGACTAAAAAAGGTACTTACAAGGTACTTTCTTTCTCAAAACTATGACTGTGAAACACACGTGCGCACAAACTATCTTGGATGCTTGGCATATGAACAGTTGCAGAGTTCTAGTCATGTGATTGTGATTTGCATTTTTTTTGCCAGTTTCAAGCAAAAAATGTCCATTGGATATGCTGAATTTGCTTAATGACCACAGTGATTCACTTTAGGACTGTTGTAAAAATGACCATTAAAATCAAGTCAGATCAAATGGTGACCTGCTTAATGACCACAACAATTTACAACCCAAATTCCAGGTGCAATAGGGTCTGTCAAAGAAGGACTACCTGTAATATCTTCCTAAAGGCAATTGCCCAGATAGGTCCTCTCCCCTGGCCATGAGGGGCGTGGGGGAGTTGTCACATAGAAATGATCTTTCCAGAGAAGGGGTGTTGTCTTACCTGAACGCCTTTTCTCAGCATGATGATGGAGAATCCACCAATGGGGTTTTGCTTGTCTTCTGCCCATAGACTAAGTCAGCCAAATTGCCACGTCCCCTCTTCCTGGGACCTCCTCCCAGTCTCGACTGAGGCGGAACTATTGGCTATGATTCATGTGTTGGCTCAATCCTTTCCCAGCACAAGACCTACCTGACTGGCCCTAAGAGAGGAAGTGGATTCTCCATCGTCATGCTGAGAAAAGGCGTTCAGGTAAGACAACGCCCCTTCTCCAGCATGACGAGTGGAGAATCTACCAATAGGACGTACCAAAGCCTCACTGTCCCTGTGGGTGGGAAGCTGTCTGGGCCTGTGTCCCACTTCCTGACACTACGCACTGGAGCACTCTCCTGCCAAATGAGGCCTCCGCCTTATAAAAGGGGAAGGCGATGCCCACGCTGCCGCCTGACATATTTCCTCAATCGGCGCCTGAGTCGCCCATGCTGCTGATGTTGCAGTGCTGCGAGTGGAATGGGCGGTGATTTGTTTAGGCACAGAGAGCGATTGTCTCTGGTATGCTTCTGCTATGTAGTTGCTGATCCATCTGCCCATTGTGGAAGCTGTGACCTTTCACCCCTTTGAGTGCGAATGGAAGGATATGAACAGGGCCTCAGATTTGCGGAAGGGTGCAGTTCGTTTTATGTATTGCCTCAAGGCCCTGCGAACGTCTAAAGTGTGCCATTTGCACTCCAATTCATGGGAGGGTTGAGGGCAAAAATCTGGTAATACCACCTCCTGTGTCCTGTGGAAAAGTGAATTAACCTTGAGAATGAAGGAGGGATCCAGACGAAGGATCACCCTGTCCTTGTGGAAGGTGCAGAGATCTTCTCTAACTGATAGAGCTGCCAATTCTGAAATGCATTTTGCCGATGTAACAGTGACAAGAAATGAAACCTTAAGAGTCAAGTACTGTAAGGGGCAGGTCCAGATAGGTTCAAATGGAGATGAGGTGATAGCCTGTAGGACCTTGGACAGATCCTAGGAGGGATATCTGTGGTCCACTGGTGGTCTGTTGTTCATTGCACCCTTCATGAAGGCTCGCATCACTTGCCAGTGGTTCAGAGTTGCCATATGTGAATATAGTGGACAGGGCGGCCACCTGTCTGCCAATTGTGTTGGGTGCTAAACCCCTCTTAAGTCCCTCTCACAAGTAGTCTAAGACTCTTGGAATAGCAATTTTAAAAGGGTCTAAATGCTGCTTTGCACACCAGCTGCAGTAATTTCTCCATGTGGAATCGTAAATTCGTTAGTTGTAGGCCTTCTTGAGGCCTGGATGGTATTAATAACGTTTGGTGAATAAGCCTCCTCTTCTAGGAAGTTCCGTCCAAGTACCAGGCGGCTACTGTGGCTCTGGGTGTTGCAGAGCCCCCTGACTGGGGGAGATTCAGTCGTGAGGAATTCTCAACGGAGGAGATATTGAAAGACTTACGAGGTCGGCAAACCATGGCCGTCTTGGCCAGTGTGGCGCAAGGAGTATCACCTCTGCTTGTTCCTGCAGAAACTTTCTGATGGTTGCTTGCATCAGAGGAAGAGGAGGGAAGGCATATAGTAACCCCCTCAGCCAATGTCCCCGGAGCGCATCTGCTTTCTCTGCCCCTGGTGACGGGAAGTGGGAGAAGAACCTTGGGAGCTGGGCATTCCTGGGACCGGCGAATAAGTCCAGCAGTGGATGGCCAAACCTTTGTGATGCTTCTCTGAAGAGAGCTGGGTGCAGGCTCCACTCTGAGCGGTCTACTGTTGCCCTGCTCAGGAAGTCCGCCTGCTGATTTGCCTCTCCTGGTGTGTTTGGCCCTGAGGGAGACTAGGTTATTCTTGGCCCAGCTTCCCAGCGATTGGGCCTCGGTCATGAGGGATCTGGATTGCATGCCCATCAGCTGACATGGGCCTTTGCCGCCATGTTGTCCGTGAGAACTAGGACATGCTGATTCGCCACTGAGCTGCAGAAGTGGAGGAGGGCCAGGTGTATGGCTCTGAGCTTTAACCAGTTTATGTTGTGTCTCAGATCCACTTTGGACCATTGGCCCTGTGCCAGTTGTGATTGCAAGTGTGCTCCCCAGCCAAATAAGCTGGCATCCATGGTCAGAATGATTCGGGTGGGTTCCTTGAACATGTGTCCCTTTCCCACCGCTGGGGATGACCACCACTGGAGGTGACTTCAGGACCCTTGGTGGCAACCTTACCTTCTGGTTGGAGGAACTGGTTCCTGTTTTCTGAAACTGAAGCAAGAACCATTGCAGGTTCCTGGAGTGTAGCCGTGCCCAAGGCACTATTGCTATGCATGAGATCATCTTTCCCAGCAGGTGGGAGAGTATGGCCAGTGTGGTGGCCCATTTCCATCGAATCTGACTGACCAGGGCTCGAATGCTGCTTCGATGTTCTCGAGAGAGGTAGACCTTGCATTTCAGTTTGTCTATCACGGCTCCTAGATGAAGAAGACGGGTCAACGGAACCGTTTGACTCTTTTGGAAGTTTACTGAGAACCCATGGTCCTGAAGGGCTCTTAGGGTCAGCGTCAGCTCTGACTGTACCTCTTGAACGGATGAGGATTGGATGAGAATGTTGTGCAGGTAACACTGGATGCGCATGGGGATGGTTTGTAAATGTGCGGAGAGTGTCGCCAGTACCTTTGTGAATACTCTGGGGGCCGAAAAAACTCCAAAGGGTAGGGACTTGTATTGAAAATGCTGGCTTGCATAGCAGAACCTGAGAAACTTTCAATGCTCAGGAAGTATGGGGATGTGAAGATAAGCCTCCATCAGATCTATGGATGTGAGGAGGTCTCCCCTTCTGATGCCTGCTAATATAGACTGGAGAGTCTGCATTTTGAATTTTCTGTATACCAGGTTCAGACTTTTTAGGTCTAGAATTGCTCTCCATCCCCCTAATTCTTTGGGACTATGAATAGGATGAAGTAGAATCCCTGTCCCTGTTGACCTTTCTGCACCGGTTCTATAGCCTGGATATCCAGGAGGTGCTGGATAGCCTCCTTGATGAGGTCCCTTTTGGTTGGATCCTTGGGTGATGGGCAAGGGACGAAGTGGTTCCGGGGCTTGGATGTGAATTCCAATGAGAGGCCAAATCTGACAGTATTTAGAATCCAAAGGTCCATGGTGGTGGCTTGCCATCTGTGTGCGAAAAGAGCCAGCCTGCCACCAATGGGGGAGCCCTCGCTGCCCTCCCTTGGATTTACGAAAAGGGCGGCCCCCCGTTCCTCAAAAGGGCTGCTTTGACTGGAATTGCTGCCTAAATCTGTCCCTGTTGCCAGATCTGTTCGACCTGTCGGTCTGATCTGGCCTGATAAGAATGGGAAAAGGAAGGAGGCTCTGGACCTGCTTCTGATCAGGCTGTCTACGAGGGTAGGTAGAGACTCTCCTCTCTGTCCTCTTTGACAGGTGGGCCAGGACCTTGCTTTTGTTTTCTATCAGATAAGGGTTGAGGGCCTCACCAAAGAGTAGGCCACCCTTGTAAGGCGCAGCCGCCAACCGCCACATAGCCTTGATGTCGGCTCACCATTATCTGAGCCACAGTAATCTGTGTGCTGCGATGTTGGACACTATTGCCCTGGCAGAGTAGTTTGCGGCGTGTAATGATGAATCTGCCATGAATTCAGCTGCCGCCATCAACCTCCTTAAATCATGGTGGGTTCTCTCCTCCTCTGGGGAGATCCTGGCCTGGAGTTGGCGAGCCAGAGCAACGAAGTCCTAGTGAAAAATGAGTTAGATATGGCTGCCTTGATTGCCCATGCTGAGGCCTGGTGTGTTCTGTGGAAAGTGAGTTCCGCTTTCCTGTCCTCTGACTTCATGGCCTCTGCTGCATCCCCGGATACCGTGGATGGTGATAATAGAGCCGCTAGTGGCTCATCTACTGCTGAGACCTACTGCTGGGACCTCTATTACCTCCGATTAAGGCCGGGTCTATGTTGAAGAGTTTCTTATCTGTCCCCACAATTTGAGGGAAGGACCCCGGTGTCCCCAAATTTTTCTGAATTGTATCAAAGAAGAGAGGGAGACAAGGGATATATTGCTGTGTGTAGGTGGGTTGTGAAAACAACGTGCTGTTCGTATCCTGACACGCGGAGGGTTCCTTCTGGGGAAGCCTTGGCCTCTTAACCTTTGCAGTGCTGCTGGCCTTATGGAGCAGGGATTTAAATAAGATTGGATTGAAGAGGCCTACGAATGGTGGAGGGTCAGGGAATATGTCGTCACCCTCTGACAATCCTTGGTCCGTTTGTTCATAGTCCCCTGTGGGGGACCTTCTGCTTGTGGAAGAGCGGGATGGTGAAATTGATTTCTGATAAGCCGTAGCCTCCTCTTGGGAGAGGTAGGTTCGACCTCTTGAGGTAACAGACCCAGCTCTGGACCTATGATGCCTTGTAGAGGCCATGGCCTGAGCAACAGCCTGAGATATCAGGGACTATAAGTGTTCTGATGATAGGGCTCCCTGATTGTCTGATGGGCGAGGCCGTGCTGCTGAGTGTGTATCAGGTGCCCCAGGGCTTTCAGGCCCATTGCTTATGGGGGATCTCTCTGCCTGTTCTGCGTCAGCCTCTGTTTCCAGAGGTTCCCGACTAGGCTGCAGCGGGCCAAATATTTCATCCTCTGTGTAAGCAGGTGGGACTAGTCCGTCTCCTGCTGTGTTTTGTCTCTTTTCGGCTCTGGAGAATTGTCTTTCCAGAGCCTGGTGTCGATGTTTGGCCTCCTTATCAGCTGCCTTGGAGGATCTTTTGCCAAATATTGCCTTGGCCTTGGATCCTGCCTGCTGCCTCCTGTTTAGATGATCCTGGCCTCTTATGACCAGGAGGGCTAATGGAGGAGTCCTATGCTGCCTGTGCAGCAATGGTGTCTGCCATTGGCACAAGAGATATCTCAGCGTTGAGACTGAGAGGAATCTTGTAGTAAGAGGTCTGGTAACCGGCCGGCTTGGGCCCCAGAGCGACCTGGCAATGCCTAGAAATAGTCCAGGTGGTAGCCCAATTAATGGTGCAGTCCAAGGTGGTAAGGTCAATTAATGGTATATTCACACCACTGGGCTTCACTTAATCCAACACTGTCGTGTTGCTGGTAGCGGCAAGATCAAATTAATGATATGACCCGCACATCAATGTTGGGCAGACACGTGATTCCACCTCTTCTCTCTCTCTCCTTTTCTTTTCTTTCTTTTTTGGTGATAAATGAGTCCTGTCGGGATGAAAGCTCACCCAGTACAGATAAAATTATTGACTTGTTCTGGAAAGGGCTGCAGTTGAGGATGGTGTGCTCTTCCCCTTTCCTCCCCCTCCTCCCCTTTGCAACTTCCCCTTTCCTCCCCCTCCTCACCCTCTTGGGTCAAATTGGAGAAAGAGAATTAATCCTTTACTCTGTGCCGTCTCACATCAGCTGCGGCTTTCCGGCATTGTGCTTGGAGGGAAAGGGATAATTATGTCCAGCCTGATGAGTTCTAAATGGGAGCTGGCTAGCCGATTGTTTTGAATTTTTGCAGCTTGAAAATAGCCGCCGCAAGCTTGCTTTAACAACCGCGGCCGCTTTGATCTGTCTCCCTACAGCTGGAATGAGGAGGCTGAAATCGGAAAAATTAGCTGCTCCGCGGAGAGAGCTAAACTGTGGCTCCCCTTCTGGGGGGGAGATTCCTCCCTTCGCCTTAGAGTCCACGCGGTGATGAAATGGCAACCGGCTCTTTGTTCTCTCTCCAACTACCAGCTGGGGCTAGCCGACGATCAGCTGGGGCTAAAGCAAGCCTTGTAGCTGCGCTGCAATCGTCTGAGATGGCAAATGAACAGCCATTCATTTTCCACCACCACCACCCCGTCTAGGTAAAAGGTAAGAAATTTAAAATACAACCTGATCTAGTGATCTGATCCTGGAGCCAAGATGAATGTGTCCTCTTGGGCTAAAGACTAAGTCGAGACTGGGGTCCTGCTCCAGGGAGCGTGGCATGGCAATTTGGCTGACTTAGTCTATACAGGTAGAAGACAAGCAAAACCCATTGGTGGGTTCTCCACTCGTCATGCTGGAGAAAAATAAAATCTACCTGAAAAACACATCTCCGAATCCAATTTTAGTTATCAGGAGAGGACACAAGGAGCCATCTCGTACAAACTCAGGTACACTCCTAAACCTTCTTCCTCTTATACTGGTTTCCACAATGAAATTCCCTTTTTCATCATAAAAATAAAACCGTAAGGATTTAATACTTGCCAACAAAGACAGGTATTACTATATAATTATAAAGTGTCAGAAAAAAAAATCCATTAGATTGGACAAGATCTAATTTCTTTCTTCAGTCCAGCCAACACCAATGGAAAAATTGTATCACCAGGAACTCTGTTGTTGCAATATGATTCTCCCACCTACCATGTTTCCCCAAAAATAAGACCTGGTCTTTTAATTTATATATATATATATATAATATATATATATATAATATATATATATATCTATATATATATATATATATATATATATATATATATATATATATATATATATATATATATATATATATATATTATATATATATATATATATATATATATATATATATATATATATATATATATATATATATATATATATATATTGCACCAAAAGATGCATTAGGGATTATTTTGGGGAAAACAGATATCAGGGAAATCAGCCCAGCTGGGTGCCTCACCCCCTACATACACAGAAAAAGTGGTGAGCCAACAGTGTCCAGCTGCAGCCCACCATCCCCTTGGCGCAAGTAAGTCAGAACATGGAGGCAGAGGGAGACAGGCAATCTGGACGTGCCGCACAGCCGCCTGGCTCACGGGAGGCTTGTGTGGTGGCACTGTCAGCAGGCAGAGGCATGGGGAGGAGGTAGGGAATCCTGATGCACCATGCAACCGGCTGCGGGCAAGCTGAGAGATAGTGAGACAGAGTGGGCAGTGCATCCAGACTGCCTGCCTTCCCCCCCCATCCTCTACCTCCGCCTGCTGCCAGTGCCACTGCACAAGCCTCATGCAAGCCAGGTGGCCGCATAGCATATCCGGATCACCTGCCTCCTCCCCACCTCTGCTTCCATGCTTGGACTTACCTGTGCTGAGCAGGCTATAAGCAGCTGGCAGACATTGTCGGCCCCCGCATGCTCGCCGCCTCCTGTGCAGGCCACGCCCACCCACCCCAGGCTAATTTTTGGGGTAGGGTTTATATTGGGAGAATGCTAAAAAAAAATCAGGCTAGGGTTTATTTTCTGGATGGGCCTTATTTTCAGGGAAACCCGGTAGCCATACAAAGAAGCTAGGCAGAGTTATTATCTATGGCACTTATTCTGCTTCAGCTGCTCTTAAAACCAGAGCATAAAGAGGGGAAATTTCCAAGCAATCCTCCCTTCCCCAAAATCTACAATATGAACAACTGACCAAAAGGGATGGGGGAGGGAGAGAGGCAGAGAAGGGGCATTGGTCTTACCTGAACGCCTTTTCTCAGTACGGAGATGGATAATCCACCGATGGGTTTTCTCTGTCTGCCTGCTCTTGAGACCAAGTAGCCAAAACTTGACACGCCCCCACTTCCTGTGGAGTCCATTCTTAAGAGGGCGAATTGGCTGATGATTGATGAGGTATTGGCTCTCAGCTCCCTACTAGCGGCCTGCTGGCCTTGGGGTGGGTGTGGATTATCCATCTCTGTACTGAGAAAAGGCGTTCAGATAAGACCAACGCCCCTTCTCCAGTACAGAAGATGGATAATCCACCGATGGGACATACCAAAGCCTCACAGTCCCAAGGGGTGGGAAACAGATAAGGCCGGTAGATTGATCTCTGAGACAACTTGCTGGAGGACCCTCCTACCAAAGGAGGCGTTCGCCGATGCAAAACGGTCTATCTTGTAGTGTCGTATAAACGGGGAAGGCGAGGACCATGTCGCGGCCCTGCAAACTTCCACGATTGATGCCTGGGTAGCCCATGCCGCCGAAGTTGCAGCGCTTCGGGTGGAATGGGCCGTGAGATGACTTGGGGGCGGCAGGGATGATACATTGTAAGCTTCTGCGATACAGCTTCGGATCCACCTTCCAATGGTGCCCGCGGAAACTTTCCGCCCCAAGGTGCCCGCTTGGAAGGACACAAATAGGGCCTCCGATTTGCGGAAGGGTTCTGTACGCTTTATATAACGCCGCAAGGCTCTGCGGACGTCCAATGTATGCCACTGCCGCTCCCGGTCATGTGTTGGATTTGGACAGAAGTTTGGGAGAATTACTTCCTGTGTCCTGTGAAAGAGTGAATTCACCTTCGGTATGAAGGAAGGATCTAACCTAAGGACCACCCTGTCCTTGTGGAAAATGCATAGGTCGTTTCTGACTGACAGTGTGGCCAGTTCCGAAATTCGTCTGGCCGATGTGATGGCAATCAGGAATGCCACCTTTAGCAACAGGTTCGCAAGGAAACGGTCACCAATGGTTCAAATGGTGACCGAATGAGCGCGTGAAGGACTTGCGGTAGTTCCCAGGACAGGTACCTGTGAACTACTGGAGGTCTGGTGTTATAGGCGCCCTTGATAAAGGCGCGGATCCTGGGGTGGTGAGCTAAGGGAACCGAATCCGTGCAGGTGAGGAGGGTGGACAAGGCCGCCACTTGTCTGCGATGGTCGCGGGGGCGAGGCCTCTGTCTAGTCCCTCCAAAAGGTAATCTACTATCTGAGGAATGTAGAGTTTGTGTAAGTCAAACTGCCATTCCCTGCACCAAGGGCAAAATTTTTTCCAAGTGGAGTCGTACATGCGATTTGTTGCCGGACGGCGTGAAGCTTGAATTATGGTAATGGCGCCGGGAGAGAATAGTTCCTGTGCCTTTATCCGGTGCTCAAGTGACAGGCGGTCAGTTATAACCATTGGAGTTCTGGGTGACTGATAGTTCCCTGGTGTAGGGACACTTGATGAGGGGGAATGTTCCATGGGGGCGACTGAGACAGGTTTTTCAGGTCGGCGAACCACGGTCTCTGTGGCCAATATGGTGCTACTAGGATCACTTCTGCCCGCTCGTGAATCAGCTTGCGGATGACCGCCGGTATGAGTGGGAGTGGGGGAAAGGCATAAAGCAGACCCTGAGGCCACTGAGTTCTCAGGGCGTCCGTCCCCTCTGCTCGCGGGTTGAAGTAACGAGAGTAAAATCTGGGGAACTGGGCATTGTCTGATGATGTGAACAGATCGAGGATTGGGTACCCGAACCTGCGGGAGATGTCTAGGAACAAGTTCGGGTGTAGCCCCCACTCAAAAGGGTCCACTGTGGTGCGGCTTAGGAAGTCCGCTTGCTGGTTGTTGACCGCCGATATGTGTTCCGCTTTTAGTGACTTCAGATTGGGCTCTACCCAGCTGAATAGGAGTCGTGCCTCTGTTATCAGGGTTTTTGATCTGGTCCCCCCCCTGCCAATTGATGTGTGCCTTGGCTGCTACTTTGTCTGTTAGGACTAGAACGTGGTGGCCTCTGATTCTGTCTTTGAATTGTTGCAAGGCTAGGTGGATAGCCCTGAGTTCTAGCCAGTTGATGTTGTTTCTCAGATCCGCGGCGGACCAACGTCCCTGTACAAACTGGGAGTCCAGATGGGCTCCCCAACCATACAGACTGGCGTCTGTAGTGATGGTAACTCTGACTGGTTCCTTGAAGGGTGACCCCTTGGTCACGGCCCGAGAGCACCACCAGCATAGCGCCCTGCGGATTTGTGGCGTGACCCTGACTAGATGGTTGGATGTGCTGGTGTTCTGCCGTTGGTAAGGGAGTAGAAACCACTGTAGTTCCCATAGGTGGAGCCTGGCCCAGGGTACAATGGCTATGGCCGATACCATCTTGCCCAATAATTGGGAAAGTGTTAGTATCGGAACTGAACACTGCCTGTGAACCCAGCGAGCAGTTCCCTGATGCCGGCCACCCGCTCTTGGGAGAGATAGACCATACAGTTGGTTGTGTCTATCGTGGCTCCCAGATGCAGCAGCCTGGACGAGGGAACTGTCTGGCTCTTCTGAAAGTTTACTGAGAATCCGTGTAATTGGAGGACGCGAATGACGGTCCTTACGTCCGCCTGAGCTGTCTGTAGGGATGTTGCTTGGATTAGTATGTCGTCTAGGTAACATTGGACGCGTATTGGGATTTTTCTCAGTTTGGCGGCTACCGCTGCTAATATCTTGGTAAATACCCTGGGTGCCGAAGATAGACCGAAGGGGAGAGCTCTGTATTGAGTGTTTTCCCCCGTAACAGAAACGTAGGAACCGACGGTGGTTTGGGTGGATGGGGATGTGAAGGTAGGCTTCCGTGAGGTCTATCGATGCCAGGAAGTCTCCTTCTCTGATGCTTCCCAGGATGGACTGAAAGGATTGCATCTTGAATTTTTTGTATGTGATGTAGCGGTTGAGGTTTTTGAGGTCCAGGATTGCCCTCCATCCTCCTGAAGTCTTTGGAACCACGAAGAGGATGGAGTAAAATCCTTTGCCTCTGTATTCCGCTGGGACCGGTTCTATGGCTTGAATGTCCAACAGGTGTTGGATGGCCTCCTGCATGAGTTTGCGTTTGGTGGGGTTCCTGGAGACCAAGCAGTTGATGAGTCGGTCTGGGGGTGTGACCAGGAACTCCAGGGACAGCCTGGACTGGATGGTTTGTAGTACCCAGTTGTCCGTGTAGGTCTGCTCCCACTGGTGGAAGAAGTGAGCTAGTCTTCCTCCAATGGGTAGGTCTATGTAGGAGTCATTTTGTCTTCCGGTACGGACGACCCGTTCCACGAAAGGGTCGTCTCGACTGGTTTTGTTGTCTGGGCTGGAACCCCGGTCTGTCATAGGGGCGGCCGTACGGTTTGTTCTGCCTGGGAGTGAATGGCTTGGGTGCCTGACTGATAGGCGTGGTTGTCGGTTGGCGAAAGGACTGCCTACGAAAGTAAGGTGTGGTACGTTTGTCTGACCTTTTGTTCAAGTGTGCCATGACCTTCCGCTTGTCTTTGTTCTCTACAAGATAGGGGTCCAAGGCCTCCCCAAACAGACCGTTGCTTGAGTAAGGGGCGGTCGCTAGCCGCCACTTAGCCTTGGTGTCAGCTTGCCAGTGTTTTAGCCATAGCATTCTCCTGGCAATTATGTTGGATGCTATGGATCTGGATGAAAAAATGGCCGATTGGAGCGTTGCGTCTGCAGCGTATTCCGTGGCTGCTACCATCTTAGCCAGGTCCTGGTGTGTTCGTATGTCATCCATAGGAACTATGGTTTGTAGTTGTTGCAACCAGATGAGGGTGGCCCGGACAAAAAAGGAGGCCGAGGTGGCTGCTTTGATGGCCCATGCCGCTGTCTGGTGGGTTTTGCGAAAGGCTTGTTCCCACTTTTTGTCATCTGCCTTAAGGGCCTCCACTAGGTCCCCAGCCATGGCTGTCTGGGAGACCAAGGGGGTCCAGGCTTCATCTACTTTAGGTATTTCTAAGGTCTCATTGAGGTCTGTGGCGGTGCCGTATAATTTTTTTTCCGTACCACTCACTGATGGGAAGGAAGTGGGAGAGTCCCATGGCTTCTTGATTCCTTTCAGGAAAATGGCGGGGCAATGTATATGTGCTGCGTTGTCACCTTTTCTACGAATACGGGTCTGGATGTGGTGGCCAGTGTCGCTTGCGGCTGAGAAAACTGATCCGTCCCCATGTCCGCAATGGCTGTGGCCTTGCGTAGTATCGTGAGGAAGCGGTTGTGATTAAATAATCCCCCCGAAGGGGGCTCGGGGGGAAGTTCCCCATCCTCTGACAGAGATCCCAGGTTGAATCTCCTCTTGTGGTGAAGAATAACCACTCATGGAGGACTGGGCCGGGGAGGTGGGTTCCTGAATGCCTGAGGACTCTGAGGGGATTTCCGAGTGTGGCATGGCTGAGGTGGAGGGCCCCTGGTCGTGGTGGGCGGAGCGCTGTGCTAGGGCTCGGTCCACCACTTTGGTTAATAGGGCCTCTAGCCGTCCATCTGCCCAGATGTCCCCTATGTCATTACCTTTGGGTGTGGTGACCGCAGGTGGAGAGGTGGACTCAATGGTTGTGCCTGCCGCCATGGTTGTTTGTTGGGCCGATGTGGATGGCGAATCCAGTGGTTGCGGTGTTCCTGGAATGGACCACGCGCTCTGGGTTGATGTGGATGGACCCAATGGTAATTCCATCTTGGTGGCCGCCATTTAAACCAATTCCAATTGGGCCTGCCTCTGCGCTCTGGAGAACTCCTTCTCCAGGGCCTGGTGCCTACGGCTGGCTTGCTTTTCCGCCAACTTGGAGGGCCTCTTGAGCGAGTGTTTTGTCTTCGCTTTGCACTTGCCTGCCGCCTTCTAGTCAGAAGGTGTGTTGCAGCCGTAATTGGGAGATGGAGGGGTCGTGCTCATGGATTGAGGCAACAAGGGTCCCTCCATTCCGCTTGAGCAGTCCCAGAAAAACTGAGAAGACGCTCAGGCAGGCAAGTATTGGCGGGAGCGAAATTGGAACAAGTACCAGGACTGTTCCCCTGATCACCCGACCACAACAAAAATATTCTCTCTGGGCTAAGGTCACGGTAGCTGAGGGAGGTACCGAAGGCACGTTTGGAACCACTCTTTGGGTTCCGCCCGGAGGCCTTAGGTGACCAGGCAACGTGCACCAGTAGAAAAAAGAAAAGGGAGGCAAAAAATATCAGTGGCGACCTCAAAAGGGTCTGTATGCCTCTTAATACACAACAAGGTATCAAATGGCGGTCACCTAGAGTGGAATTTATTCTTATTAATATTATTTTATACTAATAATAGGAACAATAATAATAATAATAAAATAATAACAACAACAACAACAATGGTGATGATGATAACATTGTGTGTTCTGCCTTTAGGCCTGTTGGCCTTGCAGTAGCTTAATTTTTAGCTTTAATTAATTTTTTAAATTTATTTATTTATTTTTATTATTATTATATTTTGTCCTATTATTATATATGTATATCGGGGGTGGAGCGCTGGCTGTGCGCTCCTATTCCGCCTCTATCAGTGCTTCCAGATATGATGTGGAGCTTCCTTAAGCTCCGTTTGCCTTCCTCTGGTAAGAGATGGCAGCCACGGCTCGTTTCTCTTCCCAGGAGGGTTCTCTAGCCCCCGTTTCTTAGTTGGGGCTTACTCCCTTCATGTGTTTCGGCTTTTTTAAAAACGGAGGGTGGCCACGGCTCGTTTCCCTCTGAAAATGAGCTCCGCAGCCTCCCGGAAGCTGCTTGTGCCCGGGGATTTAAATTTGGTGTGCTGGTGAAGTTTTAGGGGAATCCTAGCTGGGGATTGCCTTTGTTGCCTGAAAGCGGCAACTAAAATGGCGCCCGCGGTTGCCCTGGGCTGCTAGGGAATCTCCGACGATCCGAATTCAAGTTTGAATCCGGACCTGGGGATTGTTATTTTTTTTCCCCAATTTGAGGAAAAAATCCCTTGGAAGGTTGGGGAGAAAGGCTCAGCAAGTGGTCACTGCTGATGCCTTCTTCCCCCTTTTTCCACCCCCAGAGCCCTGGGGCTGGCTGGGATCCGTGGGGAGTTCCCTCTCCCCACACCCCCTTTTTCAATTTTAATATAAGATCAGGGATGATCCCAAGGAAAAATTAGTGGTTGGGGAAAAGGTTCAGCAAAAAGTCTCTGCTGATGCCTTCTCTCCCCCCCTTTCCACCCCCAGAGCCCTGGGGCTGGCTGATATCTGTGGGGAAGTTACCCTCCCCACCAATCCCCTTTTTAATTTTAGGTTTGAGATCAGGACTGATCTCCAGAAAATTTTGTGGTTAAATTCCTATAGGTGACAATTTTTTTGGAAGGGGAAGCCAATTATTAAGGGATAATCAATCAATGGATTTCTTTGTCTAACCTGATAAGCTGAGAGCCATGCCAAAACGAGTCTTCTCGAGCAGAGACCAAGTTAAGAATGGACTCCACAGGAAGTGGGGGCGTATCAAGTTTTGGCTACTTGGTCTCAAGAGCAGGCAGACAGAGAAAACCCATCGATGGATTATCCATCTCCTGTACTGGAGAAAGGAAAAGGGAGAATGAGAACAGGAGAGAATGCCAAAGGTACTGCTAGATAAAACTCTTATGTCTCATTAATAACCTTCCAGAATCCTGTGAAATTTAATAGAAAGAAAATAGTAATGATTTAATTCCTTCGTGTGTGTGTGTGTGTGTGTGTGTGTGTGTGTTATGTATGATCTAGCCTTCTCTAAAAAGCTTCAATATATTTTTCTCTACTGCTAACTTCAGTCCCAACAAGATGATTGTAAAGTAATTCAACATTCCCCTCTGCATGAGCAAATAGCCAAAGAGATAACATTAAGCAGAAGCAATGGGAGATCTCACTTGCACTTTTTGCTGACAGCATCTGATTAAATTTCAAACTTAGGCTACAGATTTTTAAAACTAAATATATAAGCAAATAACCATCTACGGAGACAAATGCTTAAGATAAACCCCCCCCACACCCAACAGTGACAGAAACATACACTGAATACTATTGAACCATCAGAAAAGCCCCCTCCCCAGATCAAAGTCCAAATCAAAGTCCAAAACATCTCAAGAACTTAGTCTTAATAAACTTTTTTAACCAGAAAGTGAAAGTTTTCCTTGGGGAGAGGTTGGTAAACATTACTAGCACTTTATCACCACATTATAATGGGAAAGGAACTGTTATCTAATTCATCAGGGGAGAACCTAGTACCCTCCAGATGAAGTGAATCATATTTCAATAAATGCCAGTAAGCAAGCAACACAGGGCCAGCTACAAATTATTGTTACTAGAATACCCCTGAGAACCTCAATTGAGGAAAGCTCTTATAGCCAGTTCTTAAAAATTATTAACACCCTGGGTTTTAGAAGTTATTATTACTAATTATGTGAAAAGAAATAAAAAACAGTTCAGTGAGAATCAATATTAATACCTACTTACATTATATTAGGCAATCTTGTTATTTGCAGTAGTTGTATTATATGAAAATACCAAGAATACTAAATTAGCGAATTCTGAAACCTCTCTGGGACCACAAGCAGTGAGTGACTCCATATGTCCGTCTGTGAATAAGCCTGACTTTACAAATAAGGGAATTTGTAGATATGAAATCTCCAAACAGTGATGATTCTTGTAGTAGACACAACAATCCAAAGTCACTGATTTATCTCTTCCATTCTCTCAAGGATAGCAAAATAGAAAGGGGGAAGAAGAAAGGATACTGTAACCCAGGGGTGTCAAACTCAATTTCATTGAGGGCCGCATCAGCATTGCGGTTGCCCTTGGGGGGCTGGGTGGGTGTGGCCAGGGTGGGTGTGGTGTACTGGGTGGGTGTGGATGGAGTGGGTGTGGCCTACTGGGTGGGCATGGCCAGCTCTACATTGTTTGCATCAAGGGTGCCTGTGGGGCCTGGGCAGGAGTGGGACAGATCTGAGGGTCTCTGGCAGAAGTGGGTGGGACTGGGTAAGCACCACGGCATGGTTCATTTCTTCATTCCTCACAAAGGGTGACAACTCTCCAGCATGCACCCAGGGAGAGGGGGTGACGCGGCAGGGGCTGGTTCCTCGCTATTTCCAGACGACCTTGTGGAGCTGAGACTGAATGCATTTCAGCATGGATGGCCACTACAAAATTGTACATTGGCTCCCGGCCAGCCTGGGCCAAGGCCAAGGCAGCAGGGGCAGTTCCCTCACTGTTTCCAGGATGGCTTCACGGGCCACATGAAACCACTTCACGGGCCGCATCTGGCCCCCGGGCCTTGCGTTTGACATGTCTGCTATAACCTAAAAAATTGGACCTACATCTCTTAACAGATTTTGCTTTACTGAGGCCAGGGATGATTTGAAATCTTTGGATCTTTGACTACAGGTATACTCTCTGCTACCACAACCGAATAATTTGGTCTGCATCTCATGGGCAAACATGAGTAAGCAATTATCTCTAGCCAAATTGAAAAAATGAAATATAAAATTAATCAGGTTATATCATTATTGCTTGTAAAGGAACTAAGCAATTTGTACTGTCAAGCACTAGAGAAATCAGGAGATCTAGGGAGTTCAAATGGCTATAAAGATTTATTGCAAACTTAAGCTCTCTACAAGAATCTGAACTACTAACAGCCCAAGCAAATTGGCAGGAATTCAAGGTGGGCTGGACTTAGATCTCTTGTGGGAACAAGGGATGCATGAGTGATGAGGCCTCCCTTGGATTCAGCCTGGTCATCTCCTACACGTACAATTGAATTCCTCATTCATTTTGACAATGCCTCTGAAGGCATTATCTGTTCAATGTTTACACCAATGAACAATTAAGGCCACATTCAATGTATTAGATGCAAGTTTTCAAACACATGGAAAATTAACTTAAAAATATTTGCCCATATTATTTCTCTTATGTAAGTCATGGCTTGACTGGCAGGAATCAACCTAAACTCTGTAAATCATCAGCTTTTTGCATATTCATTTCTCCACTGAATGATACAGACAACTCCCACATAAACATATGACTAATTTTGTTCTGACAATTAAATTATATTTAGTGAATTTTCAAAACAGGCTGATACTACCATGCTGAGTCTCCCCTACCTTACTTTGAAGTTTCACTTCCAGCAAGTCATCACTGATATACACACTTATAATAGAAATTTTCAGACTCTTTACATTTTTAAAAATTACTGAGAACTCTAAAGAGCTTCTGTTTATGAGTTGTCTTTTAATATTTTTTGTATTAGGAATAAAACCAGAGAAAATATGTCTGTATATGTGTGTGTATGTGTTTACGTATACATAAATGCAACAAATCCATTACATGTCAACACAAAAAAATCCAATCCTAAAACTGAATTAATCTCTGAAATACACATTTATTATTAAAACTTCTACTATAAAATCTTCTAGGCAACACAAAAACATGTTCCATGAGCCATCAAAATTATCATGTTATCACATGTCACGTAGCCTCTGGAAAATTCTACTATACATTCATGACAAAATGGCAGACAAAAATGCCTTAATATTTATTATATAAATAGCTTCGATCTTCTGAAAAACCCAATGACCCCAAGAATGTCTAGATCACACTTTGAAAAAACTTGCTTTAGAAACTGAAAATATAGATCCTCTCCATACTTAAACCCAGAAGTTGGATTCAGATAGTTATGGAAATTAATGTTATGTATAGGCTAATATCTGTATTGCTTCAGTATTTCCCTAGCTGAACAAATGCATCAAGATTCTCTTTTTTGAAGAAACATCAACATGGTTAGGAATAGGTAACTGTCATTATTTATACATTAAATACTGTAAATTATAATTTACAATTATAAATAATTTATTATGCTCCGAAACATCTCTCAATCTGCAATTTTTGGATGTGACTAAAAACGAACAATAGAAGCCAAAATCAATGCCATGAATAAACATGTATTTGCATAGTTCTCCTCAATGCCCAATGCATAGGACTATGTATCAGCACATCTGCCTGAGCAATGACATTAACTATCTCAGAACCATGGGAATTGAAATTCATACACCTGGATTATGAAATTGACTACTGAAACCACCATGCACTCTATTACAGATGGTCCTAGATCTGTGGTGGCGAAACTATGGGACGCATGCCAGAAGTGGCACACAGAGCCCTCTCTGTGAGCACGTGCGCCATGGCCGCAGTCTTAGGCCTTCAGCTGGGTTTTATAAAACCTTTTCACTTTAGGCCTCCGCCACTGTGTGCAAAAAAAAAAAAAAAAAGGTTCAATCAATCAATCAATTTCAACTTCTCACGGGAAAAAAAGATCTCGCAAAGTTGGAATTGATTGATTGAACTTTTTAGTCCCACCCAGTCTGCACACTCACCCAATGGGCCACGCCCACCTGGCACCCAACGATACATAAGTGGGTTTTGGGTTGCAGTTTGGGCATTCAGATTCTAAAAGGTTCGCCATCATTGTCCTAGATTTACAAGCTATAACCATTCATTTAGTGACTATTCAAAATTACAGTAGTATTGAAAAGATGACTTATGACCAGGCCTCACATAAGGCTGCATCACCCAGGTCACATGATCAAAATTCAGGCACTTGGCATATATTTACAATGGTTGCAGTGGCTGCGGGCCATTTGGGACTCACTGAACAACTAGCTTCCTTAGCAATATAAATTCTCATCATAAATTGATGGCTACCTGTATAAGAAACGTTGTACCAAAATATATCTCTAAAAGCAGCATATTCTTCTCATTAATTTTGGCTGCTGGTAATTACAGAGAAACCTCTGTTATATACTTACCAATTTTATGGAAGTAGTTTGTCACTGCCTTCTTCTGAGATATATTTTCAAACTAATCTTCAGCTCTTGGATTTCTCAGTGGTCTTCTATCCAAATACTAAAAGGACCTATGTTTAACTTTTCTGAGAGCAACTTTTACCTACTACTATGACAGTTTTTCTCTACAGTCACAAATCTCTCTCTCTCTCTCTCTCTCTCTCTCTCTCTCTCTCTCTCTCACACACACACACACACACACACACACACACACACACACACACCATAAACAGCATGAGACACACAGAGAGAGAGAGACATTAGTATCATCCTGTCTTAAAAGGCACAATTTAGTATCATGTAGTGCATTTGTTAATCTGCATAATCTGGTCAGTTATATGTTTCTTTACTATTATAAATCTTCTGAAGATGGAACAAATCACTCCCCTGAGCACATATATATTATAGAGAACAGATATAGTAAATACTTAGGTGTCATGTAACTGCTCATCCTAATGTACACAGGGTTTTGTAGGAGATAGAGAAGAGAAAAAAGCAGGCTACAGTTATTTGGGGGGAGGGTAGAAGATCTCTCCTTTTTAGAAAACTATAGCGTATTCCACTTGCTGTCAACTATTCATACTATTTCAAAAATATTGTTTGTGTTATAAGGCTTATATTCTAAATGTCTACAAGACAGAAAATTGTAAAGAGTTACAAACAGTTTGCTCCAAACCCTGATTATTTCCTTGTACGACTCCATTCTCCATGAAAGTGCTGAGTCATCTACAGCTAGGAAAAATAAAACAAGCCAAGCACAAATGCATAAGACACACACACACAACCACAGTAGACACTAAACATGTCTCCTTTGGGAAAGCATTCCATCAACAGGGCAGCCCAATTACATAGAGTTCCTTCAAAGTTACAACCTACTGGGATCACACAGCAGCCAGAAAAAACTGGAGATCAAGGATATAGGGAGCTCCCCCTGGCATAAGCTGTTCTATATATGCTCTTAAACCGTACATATCTTTTAAAAGAACAAGCACCGGGACTTTTTCTGGAATGCACTTCAAACACCTGCAAGGAAGATTTTCACCACATAACACCTAGCAGCTGTAATTTGAATATACTGATGCTCCTAAGCAATCTTCAAAGGGAACCATATTTAAAAGATACAATAATATAATGTAAAGGCTATTGAAGCACAGATAATTGTAACTGTACTATCTTGTCCAGAAATAAATGCAGCTGATAGAAAGTCAAAGATGAAATTATCAATTACAAAAGCTGAATAAGCATGTTTTAAACAGGAGGGTACTTTATTTTTAGAGAGTGCAATCTCATCTAGAAGATACTGAATGCAACCAACAGATGAGATAGATGGATGGATGGATAGATGACAGACAGACACACAAACATCCATACACTAACTATATCTTGCTTCAGACAGCCAGTTTCTTGTAGCACCAATCTAGAAACCAGAAAACTGAGTTCTAGTCCCACATTAGGCAAATTTAATACTAAAAATTAGGACATGGTTGCTGCCTTGTGTTGTTTATAAAAATAATAAGGGGGGGGGGTTTAAAAATCTAAAAGAAAGTCTAACAGTTCCTCCATCTCTCCTAGATTAAGTTTCAGTTTACAGACCCACATCCAGTTCTTTATTGATACCAAAATATTTCTATCACACATAAGAAAAGAATGGAATAATGACAATGAAATATTTACTTTGCTAGATTTATATTCTAGTTTTCCATCAGAAGCTGAAAGACCATAGCTTTGTGAGCTGATGATAAATATATATAAGCTGTGATTTCTCAAGGTTCCTGAGGGAAATGCCAACAATTTATGTTGAGCAGCACAACCCAAGCAAAAGCTTCACAAATCTGCCCTTCAGGAAAAAAACTAGATCATCTAACCAGAATACCACAGACAACAGCACTCAAAACCACCCAGAGATTATACAGACATATTTTCCCCATGCATCTCCAAGCAAAAGTTACCATCGAGGATGCTCAGGCAGGGTTTTATCTTTTATTTTCATTATTTATCTAAAGCCAAACTGGAAAACAAACTGAAATAATCTGAATAGGAAGTCCCATCTAAAAGTATTTGGAACATAACAACTTCTCCCTTGAAACAAATCCCCAAATAATCTCTATAAGGTCAAATAAAGAGACAGCATAAAGGCTGCTATGCTAATAAAATTCCATTCTGACCTCTATTTCCAATACAAACATTTGTAACTGGATCAAGAATACATAAAAACCTTGATGACAACCCAAAGCACACTTTTTCCAACCTAGTATTTTCCAAACGATTGCTTTTTTAACAGCCAGAACTCCCAGCCATAAATGAAGATAAATATTTATCCATTTAAGTTGTCCATCTGTTTTCTTATGCACTGGAACCACAACTATACAAAAATCAATGCACATTGCCTCCTCAATGCAGACATTTTTTTATTATTTATTGAAGTTTTATGGAACCTATCTCCCCTACAAGGTGACTCTGGGCAGCATACAACATACATATTTGTTATATGTATGTTAAATAAGGATACCACTGTTGATTGTATAACTAGAAAATGGTAAAGTCCTCTATTCATATTATTTCAGCTATAAAATATTCATATTATTTCAGCTTTAAAAGACAACTGATTTGGGAATAAGAGCTATTTTAATGAAAAATAAACATTTTTTTTGTTGGAAAGGACAAGCCATACACAAGCTTGCTAATCTTTAGGTGCAAAATGCAAGAAACATTATTGCACTTTGGCATGCTAGAGAAACTCAGAATATCAACATTAGAAAGCTTGCTAATCTTTAGAAATGCTGCTATCCTGAGAAAGTAATGTTTATTATTTAGCAAATATGTATGTTGTATGCTGCCCAGAGTCACCTTTTAGAGGGGATAGGTGGCATAAACCTTTAATAAATAATAAAAATTAAAAATGAATGTAACTGTCCCCATTTCCTATAATCTTCTCTGCACATTTGCTTTGGCCCTTAAGATTCAGCCCAGTTCCAATACTGAGTGTGGTTTCTTGCAAGTCTTTTCACAATTTCAATAAATGAAGGAAACTAGTGTCTAACAAACATTTATTGGGGCTTTGAATTTATTCTGGCCATTGCAAGCGCTTTCATAACAGAAGTGGAATGTACAAAAATATGCTGCTCACATCTGTTCAACCAGTCATACATTCCAGACATTAAAGCCAGCTTGAACAAAGCATTCTTACAATTTCTGCAGAAACAGTAAGTTTTTACTGTATCTTCAGAGATAATTTTCACAATAGAAACTACTATTAAAAACTTTAATTAATTGCAATTAGGAATTTTATGGCAACTTTAAAAAACATAAGGATAAAACAGTGGCTGGAGCAGACAATCTAATTCAGCATTTTGTTTTTTAATAGCTGTTGTATTTGGAAAATTCACAAACCTGAAATGGAGGATCTATCTCCCTTCCACACCACAACAGACATATATAGGGTATACTGTCTATGACCCAAGAAGTTATAGTGATGTTTAATTGTTTTCTAGCATTCTTGCTCTTCTTATCAGCGTGCTCTTTTATATTTTGGGCAGCTTTTAAGAACTGGGCACTCTACAAATAATAAAAAAAGTTTTAAACAAACCAACAATATTTATAGCCCAGTCTTCGTTTACAAACTATGTGAAACAGTATTTCTTCTTGGTCTTAAATCTTCCCACATGTAGTTTCGTTAGATGACTTAAATTCTAGCAATGTGACAAAATGAAATCTAGCATTCTTCCATTTTCTCTGTGGCCTTTGCTCTGCAGGATTTCATGTAACTCCCCTTACAATTTCTCATCTTAAGACAGAGTCCTAATTGCCACAGTGTTTTCTTGTAGTAGAACTGCTCCACCAATCAATTTGGTCTTCCTGGTATCTTTTCTAGGCCTATAATTTATTTTTTAGGGTGCAATGAGCAAAAGTATAAACAATTCTCCAAGTGGAGCTTCATCATATATTTGCATTAGGGCACATATTGTAATGGCAATTCTATTTTCAGCTAATAATTCCAAGTATGGAATGTGTTTCTTTTACAGAAACTTAACATTTTCATTTCCAAGATCCTTTCTTAATCAATCTCTGTATTAATAAAGAGTAGAATTTTTATGCCAACATATATTATTATATTGGTTTAAAATGAACCGAATATGCCATATTGGTGTCCATTCCATCAACGTTGGAGAATTACAGCTGCAAGTAGTCATTGACTAACAATCATTTTGTTTAAGAGAGATCTAATATACCATGCTTTAGAAAAAAGTAACTTCAAGTAATCCTTGAAGTAATCATCTCCACAGTCAAATGATCACATTGTAGGTATTTGGCAATTAGCTTGCATGCGGATCATATGATCACAATTTGCAACTTTCCCAGCTAGCTGCTGACAAGCAAAGTCCATTGGTTAAGATAGATTTGCTTGATGATGACATTATTTGCTAACTGACCATGTGATTTGCTTAACATGGTAATTCACTTGATGGCCATAGTAAAATGGTCATAAATCAGGTCTGATCGTGTGACAACTTGCTTAACAATAATATTGCTTAGTAACCAAAATTATAGTCCCAATTGTCAAGGACTACCTTAGTCCTTGGTTTAAAATGGCAACTGGATCAGAACTGCCATCATTAAGCAATGCAGTTGTAAACAGTTCCAGCAGTCCTGGTTGCCAATTAAGCAAGGGGACTCACTTGACCGGGATTTCAGAGTTCCTGCTAGCTTCCCCATTGATTTTGTGGGAAACCAACAGGGATCACGGCATATGATCACAGCTCACTATGACATCATGACTGCAAACACATGACCATGGGGATATGGCAAAGGCCAGAACTCTAAACACTTAACTATCTTAACTATCGTTTGTTTAGTGCCACTGAATGTCTGAATGGTTGCTGAACAAGTGGGCATAACCCAAAGACCATCTGTACTTCAAGAAAACTTTTTTAACTTTATTATCCTGAATTATCCCGGTATCATCAGTAAACATGGCTACGTGTGTGTGTGTGTGTGTGTGTGTGTGTGTGTGTGTATGTGTGTGTACGTACACACACACTATACACACACACACACACACACACACACACATACACACATATACATATACATACATTTCTAAAATTTGGATTGCTAGCAAAGAATTAAGGGAGAACTGGAATAGCTATTTCGAACTCTTTAGCTCTTTTCAACCAGACATACCCTTCTGAGATTCGAACCTGGGCTATCTGCATGTTAGGCAGCTGTATTAACCTCTAGGCCAGGGGTAGGCAACCCAAAACACTCAAAGAGCCACTTGGACCCGTTTCCCACCAAAAACAAAACACTGGGAGCCGCAAAACCCTTTTGATATCTAAAATGAAGATAACACTGCATATATCCTTTTTTACCTTTATTATAGGTGTATACACACACACACACACACACACACATATTAAAAATAAAAGTAAAAATATGACTCTTGGGAATATCCATACTATTAAAACAATGATCACCAAGAGAATACTTTAATGCTTTAAGAGAATAAAATTACATACACACACAGGTAAAAAAAGGATATATGCAGTGTTATCTTCATTTTAGATGTCAAAAGGGTCTCTCTCTCTCTGTCTCTCTCCCTCCCTCCCTATCTGCCCTTGGTCTACCACTCCTCTTCCCCCACTCACTCTCTCTCTCTCTCTCTCTCTCTTTCTTTCTCTCTCTTTCTCCCCTCCCTATCTGCTGCTCACCTGGCAAGCTTCAAGCTGTTGTCCAACAAGCTCAGGGATAGAAAACCTCGTCTCTTTTATGACTCATGGACTTCAATTCCCAGAATTCCTGAGCCAGCCTAGCTGGGCTAGCTAGCTCTCTCCTGCCCTTCCTGCTTCCTGCAGAGACGCAGCAAAGGGAGGAGCTCCGCCCAGTAACCTTTTCAGCTCCTCGGAGAACACTGTGAATGCACTCTCTTTTATACACACACACACAAACACACACACACACACACACACACACACACACACAGAGAGAGAGAGAGAGAGAGAGAGAGAGAGAGAGAGAGAGAGAGAGAGAGAGAGAAGCAGGGAAGCGCAATTGCCTCTCTCTGTCTCTCTCTGCAGAGGCAGAGGAGGCTGGGAGCCACAGGGGGAGGCTCAAAGAGCCGCATGCGGCTCCGGAGCCGCAGGTTGCCGACCTGTGCTCTAGGCCATAGGCTCTGTCTCACTTTTGCCAGCTCTGTTAGGGAGGGAAGAAACAGGGGAGGAGGGCCTAGAGGTTAATACAGCTGCCTAACATGCAGATAGCCCAGGTTCGAATCTCAGAAGGGTATATCTGGTTGAAAAGAGCTAAAGAGTTCGAAATAGCTATTCCAGTTCTCCCTTAATTCTTTGCTAGCAATCCAAATTTTAGAAATGTATATGATGTCACAGTTGTGACTGCTGCTTGTGGATGGCTCTAGTTTGAGCTGATACAAGGCAAAAGATTTCTCTCTCCCATATTTGGGCAACAGGGTGTAACATACAGCATTCTAGATATACATACATACATATATACATACATACATACATACATATATACATATATACATATATATATACACACATACACACACATACATAACATACGTACGTACATACATACATACATACATATATAAAAAGATGTCAATATCAACAAACATTGATACTGGGGACCTTCAAAAATTTCATCAGTTTGAAAGATGCCCATTTATTTCTATTTCTAGCTTCTTCTTTTTTATCAGTTTTTTTAAAACCAAAAAAACCCTGGTCTTTTTATCCCGTGATAATTAAATCTTCTCAGAAATACTTTTTGAGGGAGTTTATCAAAGGCTGTTTGAAATCTAAGGATGTAATGTTTCTTGGTCACTTATCAATGTGCTTGTTAACACTCTCATAAAACATTTATCATAGCACGAGTTAAAAACACTATGTAGCAAGAAAATTAAGCCAGAAGATGCATCATAGGGACTGAGGAGGCTATTATATTTAGTTCTTACCTTCCCATGGGCCATAGTTTATATAGAGTCAGGGCTTTTTTTGTCATAGAAGGGGCGTTGTCTTACCTGAACGCCTTTTCTCAGCATGAAGATGTAGCATCCACCGATGGGTAATCAAAGTCTTCCTGCTCAGTTTAGACTAAGACCAAACTTTAGCCACGCCTCCCTTGTGCGGTCCTTTCCCAGTTTTGACGAGGCGAAGCATTCATGAGATCTGACACAATAGCTCCTCCTGTAAGAAATCTGCCTAGACTGACTGTTAAGGGTGGATGTGGTTGCTACATCTTCATGCTGAGAAAAGGCATTCAGGTAAGACAACACCCCTTCTCCAGCATGATAGATGTAGTATCCATCGATGGGACATACCAAAGCTACCCATGTCCCTGTTGGGAGGGAAAGTCTAGGCTTGTGATTCATGTGTAGAAACTACTTGCTGCAAGACCCTTCTGCCGAAGGATGCATCTATCACAGCGAACTTATCAAACTTGTAATGCCTTATAAATGAAAAGGAGAAAGACCAGGTGGCTTCCCTACAAATCTCCTCAACCGAAGTCTGGGTAGACCAGGCCGCAGATGTGGCCACGTTACGCGTTGAATGAGCTGTGATGTTGGCAGGAACTGGAAGGGACTGGGCCTTATATGCATAAGAGATGCACGCCCTGATCCATCTTCTAATGGTTGAAGATGACATCTTCAGACCCATGGAAGAAGGTTGGAATGACACGAACAGTGCCTCCGTCCTGCGAAATGTTGCAGTTCATTTCACGTGGTGATGCAAAGCTCTGCGCACGTCTAATGTGTGCCACAACTTTTCCAGGCGATGAGATGGTCGAGGACGAAAATCCGGGAGAACCAGGTCCTGAGACCTATGGAACCAGGTATTGACTTTTGGAATGAAAGAAGGATCCAAATTTGAGGACCACTATGTCATCCAGAAAAATACACAAGTCACTCCTGACCGGGAGCGCGGGCAGTTCCAAAATACTTCTTGCTGATGTGATGGCTACCAAAAAGGCTACCTTCAAGGAAAGTGCAGAGAGCAAGATCTAATGGGCTCAAACGGTGACCCAGTGAGGACTTGCAGCACTTTTGGCAAGTCCCATGTGGGATATCTATGCACCACAGGAGGACCAGTGTTAACAGCTCCCTTAAGGAAGGCCGCACTGCCAGGTGATGTGATAACTGGACCTAATTCTCACAAGTGAGCACAGTGGATAATGTTGCAATCTGTCTGTGAATGGTATTATGAGACAATCCCTTGTTCAAGCCCTCTAAAAGGTAGTCTAATATGATCGGGATGGTGACAGCCAGCGGGTCAACTTTCAGAGTGTTACACCACACACAAAAATGTCTCCACGTGGCATCATAAATCCTATTGGTTGAAGGACGTCTGGAGGCTTGAATTATGGTAATCACTCCAGATGAATAGGACTGCCTAGATAAGCTCTCCCGCTCAAGTGCCAAGCGGTTAGTTGAAGCCACTGTGGTTCTGGATATTGGAGTTGACCCTGACTGAGAGAGATGCGATCTGGAGGGATCTTCCACGGCGGGGAGATCGATAGATCCATGAGGTTGGCAAACCAAGGACGCCTTGGCCAGTGCGAGACCAGCAAGATTAATTCTGCCTGTTCTAAGAGAAGTTTTCGGATGATAGCTGGAATCAGTGGAAGGGAGGGAATGCATAGAGAAGTCCCCTGGGCCACCTGCTGCGGAGAGCATCCACTCCCTCCGCCCCCCGTGACAGAAACCTCGTGAAGTATCTGGGCAGTTGAGCATTTGCTGGTGAGGCAAACAGGTCCACCTGAGGCTGTCTGAACCTGTCCAATATCTCCCTGAATAAGGCTGGATCCAAGCGCCATTCCGCTTGGCCCTGCTCAGAGAATTGGCTTGGCGATTCGCCTCTCCAGATATGTGTTCTGCACTGATGGATTCCAGATTGGACTCTGCCCACAGACCCAGTGCTAGGGCCTCCTGCATGAGGGACCACGATCTGGTCCCTCCCTGCCTGTTGACATGGGCTTTGGCTGTGACGTTGTCCGTTATCAGGACGCGTTTCCCTGTTACTATGTGGAAGAATTGGTGGAGCGCCAGGTGTACTGCCCTGAGTATCTAGCCAATTTATATTGTGTGCTAGATCAGACTGGGACCATTGGCCCTGTGCCATGTGTGTCTGTATGTGTGCGCCCCAACCGAACAGACTGGCATCCGTAGTCAGGATGAGGTGAGGTTCCTTGAAAAGTCCTCTGTGTATAACTGTCAACGTCCACCATTGGAGTGACAACAGTGCGTGGTGTGGAACTCTCACCTTCTGTGTGGAAGCACTCATGTTCCGCTTCTGGAAGGGGAGTAGGAACCACTGTAGATGTCTGGAGTGAAGTCTTGCCCACGGCACTATTCCCAGACAAGAGATCATATTTCCCAACAGCTGGACAAGTGGAACCACCTTCTCTCTCCAGATCCTGTGAACTAGAGATCTGATGCTGTCCTTGCGTTCCTGGGAGAGATAAACCCTGCATAGGTTTGAATCTATCACTGTCCCTAAATGTAATATCCGAGTGGTCGGAGTGGTGTGGCTCTTTTTGAAATTCACGGAGAAGCCGTGCCTCTGGAGTGTATCTATTGTGGTCTGTAAATCTATCTGGCAGAATGGAGTGAACTGGATTGGATGATTATATCATCCAGTTACCATTGCACTCATACCGGCATCAATCTGAGATGGGCCGCTAATACCGCCACTAGCTTTGTGAACACTCGAGGAGCCGAGGATAGGCTGAATGGTAGGGCCCTGTACTGATAATGTCTGCGCGCATGGCAAAACCGAAGGAATCTGCGGTGATGGGGTCATATGGGGACATGAAGATAAGCCTCTGTAAAGTCTATGGAGGAGAGAAAATCTCCCTTCCTGATGCTGGCCAGAATGGACCTGAGGGACTGCATCTTGAACCTCCTGTAAGTTAGGAAATAGTTGAGTCCCTTCAGATCCAAAATCGCCCTCCAACCCCCCGAGGCCTTGGGGACCACGAAGAGGATGGAGTAAAACCCCTTTCCCCTTTGGTCCAGGGGTACTGGCTCTATGGCTTCTATATCTAACAAGTGTGATATGGCCTTGGATACTACCTCGGCCTTGCTTGCGTGTCTTGAGGACGGACACTGAATGAAGCGATCTGGGGGAACAGACTTGAATTCTAGAGTTAGACTGAATTTTATGGTCTCCCTTACCCAGGTATCGTTGGTGGTGACCTTCCAGGTGTCGCTGAACAGAACTAAGCAACCGCCTATAGGAGGATCCGATTTGGCCTCACTTAGACCTGTATGGGCAGCCCCCGGCTCCTCTGAAAGGACACTTGTATTGGGATTCACCCCTGGTTCCTGTACTTTGGCAGTCCTGTTGGCGATCCTGTCTGGGGGAAAAGGATCGGGAACCTCTGGACTAATCCCAGGACAGCCCTGATCGAAAGTTCCCAAGAACTTCCAGCATGAAAGGACTGCCTGCGAAATTCTTGTTGGGGTTTTCTATCCGCCTTCTTAGAAGGGTGAGCCAAGGTCTTTCGCTTGTCTTTCCCTTCTATTAGGTACGGTTCCAGGACCGGATCGAACAAATGGGTACCACTGAAGGTGTCTGTAGCTAGACGCCACCTTGACTTCAGGTCAGATCTCCACTGTTTTAGCCACAACAATCTGCGTGATGCTAATGTGGCTTCTATAGATCTAGCAGAATACTTGGTCGAGTGGAGGGATGCATCTGCCCTATATTCCGCTGCAGCTATCAGCTTACCTAAGGTCTGTTGTGCACGCACCTGATCCGGAGGGATTAGAGCCTGTAACTCAAAGAGCCACATAATGGAAGTCCTCGCGAAAAAGGACGAGGACGTTGCAGCCCTGATTGCCCAGGCTGAGGCCTGATGAGCCCTGCAGAAGGAAAACTTGAACGTTTCATCCTCCGCTTTGAGAGCCTCCGCCATATCTCCAGGAATTGTGGATGTGGAGAACAGTGAGGTTAAGGGAGTGTATACTGTAGGTACCTCTAGTTGGGAAAAAAATGTAGATGAGACATTAAACAGTTTCTTTTCCGTGCTATTGGGCGGAGGTAGAGTGGCCAATGAAGACCACTTCTTCTCCACCGTAGTGCGGAAAACAGCTGGGCAAGGAATCTGTTTTTCCTCCACAACCTGTATCGCAAACAATGGATTAGACTCCTGTGCAGTGGAGGTGGACGGTTTAGGCTCCTGCTCTGTAACCAAATTGGCCGTGGTGCAGGCCTTTAACAAAAGTGACCTAAATAGAGAAGGATTAAAGAGACCCGATGTTGGGGTTGGATCCGGAGCCACCTCTTCATCCTCAGACATAGGGGTGTCAGTTGTCTCCAGGTCCACAGATTCAGCCTCTCTTAGCTGAGATGAAGTCTCAAAAATGCCCGAGCCCGCTGACTGGATATGCCCAGTGCGACCTACTGACAAGGGTGGGGGAGGCGGTATCTGTGGACACCCCTGTGCCATGGAAGATGACATAAATTGATCAAAGGCCTGGTGCATAAAGGTCTGGAACTGCTGTGCCCATAAGGTTCACTCTGCTGAACCTACACTAGTAGCAGTGACTTGAGAAGCCTGTGGAGTGGTGGTAGCAGACTGAACAGAAGGATCAGGATGAGGAGGTGGAGAAGTAAGATGAATAGGAGGAGGAAGAACGACCTGTTCAGTTTCCCCTTGAGGAGACCAAGCTCTGGGAGCCTGATAAGATGGCACCAGTGGAGGCTCAAATGGTGAGTTGTCCAGCGAAGCAGGGGAACCACTTCAGTTTCGCTGGACCTGAGCTGTTGAACTTTGGAGAATTCTCTCTCCTGTGCCAGATGTCTCCTCGAGGCCTCTCGCTCAGCAGCCTTGGAGGGTTCTTTGGTGGACAAATGCTTTGTCTTGGCCTTCTTCTACCCCCCCCCCTCGTGCTCAAATCTGAAGATCTGCGTTTAGATTGTGCAGGGGGAGCATCAGAACCGGGCGATGTCTGAGGAGTATCACCGTCTGCCATTGCGCACTAGACCTTCCAGATAGGAGAAGCCCAGGAGTGGGGGTAAAAACACGCAGATCAAGTTGTCCGGGAGAGAAGCTTCCCACGCCCTGAACAACCGCAATGACAGTCAGACAGGTCACTAGAACTGTCCGCTTAGGCCCTGCGACACAGCGCCGCGAACTAAAAGAACAGGTCCTCCAAAATTCTCCAACAGAATTAAATCTGTCAATGAAATTGGTTGTGAGTGATGCAACAAGAATCAAAAAAAGGGAATACACCTCCCTTCTGTAGAATCCTTATGAAAAAAGGTGGAATAAATATGCCTGATAAACCCCCTTGAGAGCCTAACGCAGTAGGCTACTGGAAGTAATCGACCTGATATCAACCCTGAATGTAGGCCTCTCCAAGATGGCGACCACGCCCAGCACCGTATCCAAAATGGCGGCCGCGAGTCCCCTTGCCGCCTAAAACGGCGACGCCTGTGAGACCGATCTTAAATTAAGCCTCCACAAGCCCTTCTTTAGCCCGTTCAGGGAGCCCAAGGGAGCTTAAAATAACCTGTTCTCACCTCCTTAATTTATAAGGCAACCAAGCACTTGAGTTTCTGCTGTGCAGGCAAGCTGCGGGCCGATCATTGCTGGAAACTTGTGGCCACGAGGCATGGCCACGAGGCAAGATGGAGGCAACTTGGCTGTTCGGCCCGATACTCTGGAGCACTCACGAAGAAATTGCTCCCGGGCGCTTGGGGAACTCCCATCGTAGCGCCAAACAGATGATAGGAGCTGTATCCGCTATTCCACAGCATAGCTCCTAGTGATCCACGAGGCCGGGCAGGCCCCTGGGACGAACGCTCCCAAACTGATGGAAATCCTGTCTTGTATGCTCACTAGTAAACAGCAATTAATTTAACACAAAACTAAATGAAAAATTCTAACCTTTCTATCCTAAATCTGACTAATTAAATTAGGCTATCTGAGGAGCTACCAAAGTTGTGTCCTACTGAGCTGAGACTAAGACAAAACTGGGAAAGGACCGCCCAAGGAAGGCATGGCTAAAGTTTGGTCTTAGTCTAAACTGAGCAGGAAGGTTTGATTACCCATCAGTGGATGCTACATCTATCATGCTGGAGAACACCCAGAACGGAGTTCCGGGACCTTTTTTTGGAAGGAACCTTGTAGAGTAGGCAAGGAGGGCTGTATGACATGTGTGCGTTCCAGCATACTTTTTTTAAAAACAAAAAACAAAAAAAGCACTGTATAGAGTACATAGCTTTACTTAAAAGAGATACAGGGCTCAATCTACAACCCAATATATACTGAGATTAGAAAAAGTATCTTAAACCTTGAGCAACTGCAACTAAACAGAATAATTAATGTAGATAGAATAATGATTTGACTTAGTACAAAATAGTTTCGTTAAGGCTCCCACAGTTAATTTGAATGCCTAAAATCCATATTCTTATTCTGTAGTTTCTGTTTCTACTCTTCAAGAAAAGTGGGGGAGTTTCTCTTTGTTCTAACCTATGATCTGTAACTCTCAAAATAGTTTCACTTTTCCCTTTATTTTAACCATTTTAATTTTTGTTTAATCATTTTAATCACTGGGTTATTAGAGTACAAGTTATATTAAACCAATGATACAGCCAGTTTACAAATAAAACAATAGCACATAATTTCAAACCAGGGCCAACATAGTTGTACAGGAATTTTAAAGTATTATACAAGTAGTCCTTGACTTATAATCACAATTGAACCCAAAATTTTGGTTGCTAAACAAGTCAGTTATTGATTTTTTGCCCCATTTTACGATCTTTCTTGCTTGTTATTAAGTCAATCCCTGCAGTTAAGTTAGTAACGAGGTTGTTAAGTGGATCCGGCTTCCCCATTGGCTTTACTTCTCAGAAGGTCACAAAAGGTTATCAGATGGCCCAGAACACTACAACCATCATAAATATGAGGTAATGGCTAAGCTTCTGAATTTTGATCACATGACCATGGAGATGCTGCAATAGTTGTAAGTGTGAAAAATGATCAGAAGTCACTTTTTTCAGTGCCATTATAACTTCAAATGGTAACTAAACTAAATAAGCTGTCAACGTAAAGAATGGTGCCTCAACAAAATGCTGCAGCGGACAGTGTCCGCTTTTCAGAATATTAATGTCATTAGTTCCTTGCCCTTGTATTGTACCAGCAAATCAAATTAACTTTCCTTGTCATGTGATAATGGTCATCTATATTGTGGTCTAAGAATGTTTTCCAACATAACTTGGAGAAAGGACACACCTTCCTCAGCATTTGCATATACTGTACGCTGCCATTCTATATACTCCTGCCTGTAACATTTTGTTCTTATAGAGCAGTGGTTCTCAACCTGTGAGTCGGGACCCCATTTGGGGTCGAACGACCATTACGGGGGTCGCCAAACAATGCAGTCCGCCATTTTTTTCCCCTTTTCCTTAGCTGTGCTACTCCATTTTATTCTATTGGCTTTTGAAAGCCAATAGGAATTGTCCAGGCTGTCTCTGCCCTGCTGAGCCCGCCAAAAGTCCCATTCTGCAAACGGTGCTGCACCAGTTGAGTAGTCCTCGACTTAACGACTGGTTGAGTAGTCCTCGACTTACGACCAGTTGGGGGTCGTGGCATTAAAAAGGTTGAGAACCACTGCTCTAACTGAATTTGTTGCCATTACCAAACTATTGGCATTGCTGATTAGGAATAGTAGTTCAGAGCTGAAGAACATTTTAACAAGCTAACAGCTCCTACCACTGGGAATAAAAATTCCTGTTACAATTTATTGTAATTAGCAATCCTTGTCTTGATGAAGCCCAAATCTAATTGAACTAGCTCTGGAAAAGATAATTCAGTATTATTAGACAAGTCAAAGATGACATTTATTACAAGACTAAATAATAATAATAATAATAATAATAATAATAATAATAATAATAATAATAATAATAATAATAATAGATGATGATGTTGTTGTTGGAAGGACCTTGGAGGTCATCTAGTCCAACCCCCTGCTCAGGCAGGAAACCCTATACCATTTCAGACAAATGGCTGTCCAGTCTCTTCTTAAAAACTTCCAATGTTGGAGCATTATTCACTACTTCTGGAGGCAGGTTGTTCCACTGGTTAATTGTTCTTTTTGCTTAACCATAATTGTGAAGGCCATCAGTCAAAATTTACTATAGGATGGGGTACCTATGTATCAATATAACTCAGGAGAGCAAATGTTATAAAAACTATGTTAAAGGATTGCAAGTCCTATTGTATACTCTTCGTTCTCTCTTTTCCATATATTTATCATAATGAAGTTAATTCTCTATACTTAAGTTGTTCTACTATGAAATACAGTGTGCACAATTATTAGGCAAGTGAGTATTTTGACAATATCATCATTTTCATACATATTTTCCACCTCTAAGTTGCATAAACTTTAATGCTCAGTGGATATAAGCATATCGGGTGATGTGTATTTTTGTAATGAGGAAGGGGCGTGGTCTTACCTGAATGCCTTTTCTCAGCACGGAGATAGATAATCCACCAATGGGTTTAGATCAAGTCAGCCAAACCTACTACGCCTATCCTAGAGTACGGTGTCCCAGTCTCGACACGGGCGAAGCCATTGACTGACAGCATGACCTAACCCTAGGCCTAAAGAACCTGCGAGTGTGGGAGTGGATTTTCCATCTCTGTGCTGAGAAAAGGCGTTCAGGTAAGACAACGCCCCCTTCTCCAGCACAGGAGATGGAGAATTCACCAATGGGACATACCAAAGCTTACTGTCCCTGTGGGAGGGAAGCAGGCCGGTCTAGTGGAACGCCTCAGGGTACAATCTGTTGGAGCACTCTCCTACCGAAGGAGGCCTCCGCGGAGACGAACCTGTCGAGTTTATAGTGTCGGATGAAGGGTGAGGGTGAAGACCACGTGGTCGCCCTACAAACATCCTCAATAGATGCCTGAATGGCCCATGCCGCAGAAGTAGCTGCACTGCGTGTTGAGTGGGCCATGACACGACGTGGAACAGGCAATGAATCGGACTGGTACGCCCCGCAATGCATGCCCTGATCCACCTGCCAATTGTGGAGGAAGATACCTTCTGACCCTTGGAAGAAGGATGGAAGGAAACGAGGGCCTCGGAATTGTGGAAGGCAGCCGTCCGTTTGATGTAACAACGGAACGCTCTGCGAACGTCCAGAAGGTGCCATTGCCGTTCCAGCTCATGAGATGGATTAGGGCAGAAATCTGGAAACACGATTTCCTGAGCCCTGTGGAATAGAGAGTTAACCTTAGGGATAAAGGTAGGGTCCAAGCGAAGGACCACTCGGTTCTGGTGAAAAATGCATAAGTCATCTCTGGTGGAGAGTGCCGCTAACTCAGATATCCGCCGTGCTATTGCCACCAGGAAGGCGACCTTGAGAGACAAGGATCACAGATCGCACGTCCTGAGGGGTTCAAAGGACGGTCTGGTAAGGGCCTGAAGAACCCGCGGCAGTTCCCAAGAGGGATACCTATGGACCACAGGGGGCTTCGTGTTTGTGGCAGCCTTGAACGATTGAATGAATGGGTGTTGTCCTAAGGATATTGTGGTGTCACAGGAAAGTAAGGTAGAGAGAGCTGTGACTTGTCTGCGTATCGTATTCGGTGCTAAGCCCCTCTCTAGACCCTCCAGAACAGCGGTTCTCAACCTATGGGTCGCGACCCCATTTGGGGTCGATCGACCATTTTTCTGGGGTCGCCAAAGGCAGCGATCCGCCATTTTCTCCCCTCAGTGGGCGCCGCCGCACATGGGGCGCCGCCGCACATGGGGCGCCCCGCGCATGCGCATCGCGCATGGGGGCGGCCCCGCGCATGCGCATAACGTTTGTGTGACGGGGGTCGCCGTCACACAAACGTTGAGAACCACTGCTCCAGAAGGTAGTCTAAGATTCTTGGAATCGTTAAGTCCGGTATAACCACCACAAGCAGAAATTTTTCCACGTGGCCTCATAAATACAGTTGGTAGCAGGTTGTCGGTAGGCCTGGATCATAGAAATGACGCCTGGCGAGCAGGACTCCTGAGACAAGATCCTGCGCTCAAGTGCCAGCAGCTAATTGGAGCCATTGAGGATCCAGATAATGCAGGGTTCCCTGACTGAGCAAGACGTGATCTGGAGGAATCCTCCACGGGAGCACTATGGAGAGGTTCATGAGGTTGGTGAACCAGGGTCTCCACAGCCAGTACAGGACCACTAGAAGAATCTCCATCCTCTCCTGAAGAAGCTTGCGGACAACCACTGGAATAAGAGGGAGAGGAGGAAAGGCGTAGAGCAGTCCCTCCGGCCAAGAACACCGGAGAGCATCCGCCCTTTCCGCTCTAGCGGATGGGAAATGGGAGAAGAATCTTGGTAGATGAATGTTCACCGGGGAGGCAAACAGGTCTATTATCAGTAAGCCAAAGCAGTCGGAGATCTCCCTGAAGATGCTCGGGTGCAGATGCCACTCTGAGTGGTCCACTGCAACCTGCTCAGGAAGTCTGCTTGTCTGTTCGCCTCTCCTGAGATGTGGTCGGCCTTGATGGAGGCAAGATTGGTCTCTGTCCAGGAGCCCAACAATTGGGCCTTGGTTATGAGTGCACGGGATCGGGTGCTTCCGCCAGTTCACATGGGTCTTTGCCGCTACATTGTCTGTGAGAATCAAGACGTGATGCCTCGTGACCATGCTACGGAAGTAACGGAGTGCCAGGTGTATGGCCCTGAGTTCCAGCCAGTTGATGTTGTGCCGCAGGTCTGAGCGGGACCATTGGCCTTGAGCCCACTGTACTGAAGGTGCGCTCCCCAACCGAACAGGCTGGTGTCAGTCATGAGGGTGAATCGATCGGGTTCCTTGAAGGAGGACCCTCTGAGCATGGCCGGGGAGAGCCACCACGTGAGAGATTACAAAGTGTGATGAGGGACTCTTACCCTTCGATTGGAGGAGCTGGTGCCCAGCCTTTGGAAGGGAAGTAGGAACCACTGGAGGTTCCTGTAATGTAGCCTGGCCCACTGAAAGATCGCTATGGCCAATATCATTTTCCCTAGTAATTGGGAGAGAATGGCCAACGTCACTATCCAGTCTCTGCATATTTTGAGGACCAACTCCCGGATACTATCCCAGTGTTCCTGGGAGAGATAGACCTGGCATCCTACTGTGTCTATGATGGTCTCCAGGTGCAATAGCTTGGTCGTGGGAACCATATGACTCTTCAGGAAGTTTACCGAGAACCCGTGATTCTGGAGTACGTTTGTCACCAGCCTGAGGTCTGACTGGGCGGTCCAAATTGATGATGACTGGATTAGGATGTCATCCAGGTAACATTGGACTCGGACCAGCACCAGTCTCAGGTGAGCGGCCAGAACCGCCAGGATCTTGGTAAACACTCTCGGAGCCAAGGACAGACCGAACGGGAGTGCCCTGTATTGATAATGGTGATTCATATAAGTAAATCTTAGAAACCGGCGGTGGTCAAAAGAGATGGGGATGTGGAGATACGCTTCCGTGAGGTCAATGGACGTCAGGAAGTCTCCCTTTCTTATGCTTCCCAAGATGGACTGGAGCGTTTGCATATTGAATTTCCGGTATGCAACTTCCGATAATTCAAGCCTTCTAGGTCTAGGATCGCTCTCCGTCCCCCCAAGGCTTTGGGGATGACAAAGAGGATGGAGTAAAATCCCTGACCTCTCTGACCCTCCAGCATCGGTTCTATGGCCCTTATGTTCAAGAGATGACAAATAGCCTCTTGCATGAGTCCCTTCTTTGTGGAATTTCTTGATTGGGGGCAAGATATGAAATGCCCCGGAGGGCTAGAAACGAATTCCAGGGACAGGCCGTGATGAATGGTGTTTAGAACCCAGGTATCTGTGGTGGTGGCCTCCCACTGGCAGGCAAAAAGGGACAACCTGCCCCCTATGGGAGGAATCGCCTGAGAGTCACTTAGACTGTTGGAATGGGCATCCGCCCCCTCAAAAGGGCCATTTGCCCTGAAATTGTTGCCTAGGTCTGGGAGCTGTTCTGTCAGGTGGGCAGTAGTCCTCGACTTACGACCGGTTGGGGGTCGCGGCATTAAAAAGATGAAAACCACTGCTTTATATTTTCATCAAAAGATTATTCAATAGAAGACCAGCATGTTAAGAGATTTGACAGAATAAATATGTCAGCTGTTACAATGATGGCTACATCAAGAAATCTCAAAGAGAATTACAGAATGACAACATACAAGAAAAATAAGCTTTTGAAACAATATTTTAAGGCTTCGAACTTAAACATTGGCCACATATTAATATAACAAAAAGCAAAATAAACATGTTTGCTTTTATACTTCTACTTGACTGAAATAGTACTTACCGTAAATGCCGGCATATAAGGCGACTTCCGCAAGCGCTGAAATCGGCGCCAAAGACGGGGGTCGTCTTGTACGCCGAGTCATCTTATACGCCGGAAATAGTGGTAGTTTCCGGCGTATAAGACGACGTTCTAGGAATGCGGCCTGGCTATAAAGACGGGGGTCGTCTTATACGCCGGGTCGCCTTGTACGCCGGCATTTACGGTAAGACTATAGAACTTCTATCTTACAATCACATATTTTATAATCACATAATATTGTATGGCCATGTTCCTTATAATTGTATAAAGTTCTGGGCATTTTAAGGGTTAGGGTTAGGATTAGGGTTGCTACTGCCTTTGCCATTTCAACTAAGTTGTATATTGAATTTCAGTCACACACTAAAAGCTAGGGTTTTCGTTATCACTGCCATACCCCTACAGTAAGGTTTATTCTACATTAGAAAAAAAGGCATTGGCCAAAAACAATCACAATAAAAACTTTTGATGTTCACCTTCTCCACCTCCTTCAAGGAATTAATTGCCTTTTAAAGATACAAAAAAGATGAAGTGAATAAATCAGTGACAAAATAAATAAAACATTGTCTTAACTAATGAGAGTAATACATTTAGATTTGTAGCTTTTAAATTTGGTAGCTGATTACCAAATCAACTCAGGGGACAAATGACTGATTTTATCTGTGAAAGACTGTACCAATTCTGTTAGTTAAATGTAGATTAAGTCAATTTTTTCTAATCTTGTTTTTACAGTTGTATTGGACTATTAATCTCAGAAAGCTGGTATAAGGAGGACACTACTTTAAAGAAAGAATTTACTTTAAAATTAAAATGGATTAATGGAATCAAATTCAGAAAATGGATATAAAAAACAAGTATTTATGTGAATATTTACGTGTTAAATTTATTTGCCATCTATCTTGCTATAGGACTACTCTAGGCAGTTTTAATAGAAGCAGTAAAGTGCACAATAGAAATCAATATACAAAAATCTGCCAATTGAAAGGGGTGTTGTCTTACCTGAACGCCTTTTCTCAGTACGGTGATGGAAAATCCACCAATGGGTTTTCTCTGTCTGCCTGCTCTTGAGACCAAGTAGCCAAACTTGACACGCCCCCTCTTGCTAGGAGATCCAGTCTTAACGAGGGTGAAGTGGCTGAAGGTGGATGAGGTGTTGGCTTTCAAACCCTTAAATGCAGCCTAACTGACCTAAAGGGTGGTGTGGATTCTCTGAGAAAAGGCGTTCAGGTAAGACAACGCCACTTCTCCAGTACAGGAGATGGAGAATCCACCAATGGGACATACCAAAGCCTCACTGTCCCGATGGGTGGGAAACAGATAAGCCGGAAGAGTGCCCCCAGAGACAACTTGCTGGAGGACCCTCTGACCAAAGGAGGGGTCCGCTGAAGCGAAGCGGTCGATTCTGTAATGGCATACAAACGGGGAGGGCCAGGACCATGTCGCAGCCCTGCAAATCTCCTCGATGGACGCCTGAGAGGTCCATGCCGCAGAGGTCACAGCACTGCGAGTCGAATGGGCAGTAAGATGACTTGGAGCCGGCAGGAAAGAGGACTGGTACGCCTCCGTGATACAGGCCCTGATCCACCTGCCAATAGTGCCAGCGGAAATTTTCTGTCCCAGAGAAGCCGGACGGAAAGAAACAAATAGGGCCTCACACCTACGAAAAGGCTCTGTGCGCTTCATGTAATGCTGCAGTGCCCTGCAGACATCCAACATGTGCCACTGCCGCTCCAAGTCATGGGAAGGATTGGGACAAAAATTTGGTAAGATGACTTCCTGTGCCCTGTGGAAGAGCGAGTTTACCTTGGGTACAAAGGCGGGGTCCAGACAAAGGACCACCCAATCGCTGTGAAAGATACAAAGGTCATTCCTGACCGATAAAGCAGCCAGCTCAGAGATATGTCTGGCTGACGTGATGGCGATTAAGAACACCACCTTAAGAGACATGTTCCGCAACGGAATAGTCGCTATGGGCTCAAAGGGTGGGTTTTGTTAGAGCGCAAAGGATGCAAGGCAAGTCCCAAGAGGGGTACCTGTGTACCACGGGAGGCCTGGTGTTGCACGTACCCTTGATAAAGGCGCGAATCCTAGGATGGTGAGCTAAGGGAACGGAATCCGCACAAGTGAGTAATGTTGACAGGGCCGCCACCTGTCTGCAAATAGTCGCAGGAGCGAGGCCTCTGTCCAGACCGTCCAAAAGATAATCTACGATCTGAGGGATGGTTAATTTGGAAATATCCAGTTGTCGCCTTCGACACCAATAGCAAAAAATTTTCCAAGTAGAATCATAAATGCGATTGGTCGCTGGACGACGAGATGCCTGAATCATGGTAATGGCATGAGGGGAGAATAATTTTTGTGTCATTATGCTGCGCTCAAGCGCCAGACGGTCAACTGTAAACACTGAGGGTCCGGGTGTTCGAGGGTCCCCTGGCGTAATGACACACGATGAGGAGGAATCTTCCACCGATACCGGGAAAGATTCATCAAGTCAGCAAACCACGGCCTCTGTGGCCAGTAGCCACAAGGATCACTTCCGCCTGCTCCTGGAGTAGCTTGCGGATGATCGCCGGTATGAGTGGGAGGGGAGGCGTAAAGAAGACCTTGTGGCCATGGAGTCCGCAAGGCGTCCGTCCCCTCTGCCCCTGGAAGGAAATAGCGGGAATAGTACCTGGGGAGTTGGGCATTGGCTGACGACGCAAACAGGTCGAGGACTGGATGGCCGAACCTGTGGGAGATCTCGGAGAACAGATCCGGATGCAATCCCCACTCCAAGGGATCCACGGTAGAGCGACTCAAAAAGTCTGCTTGCTGGTTCTCGACCCCCGAGATGTGTTCGGCCCTGAGAGAGGCCAGGTTGGACTCTGCCCAGGAACCCAGGAGCCGTGCCTCGGACATGAGGGACTTGGACCTGGTGCCCCCCTGACGATTGACGTGTGCCTTGGATGCAACGTTCTCCGTAAGGATCAGAACGTGACGACCCCTGATCCAGTGCCTGAATTGGCAAAGAGCTAGGTGGATGGCCCTGAGCTCCAGTCAATTGATGTTGTGTCTCAAGTCTGCGCGGAACCAACAGACCTGCGCAAAGTGAGACTGTAGATGGGCTCCCCAACCGAACAGACTGGCGTCATGTCGTGATTGTGATGCGGTCCGGTTCCTTGAAGGAAGATCCTCTGGTCACCGCCTGTGAGAACCACCAGCATAGCGCCCTGCGAATGTGAACCAGGACACTGACCTGACGGTTGGATGCGCTGGCATTCACCCGCTGGAATGGTAGAAGGAACCATTGGAGGTCCCGCAAGTGGAGTCTGGCCCAGGGAACTATGGCTATGCAGGAGATCATCTTTCCCAACAGTTGGGAGAGTAAGACCAATGGAACTGTATGTTCCCTGTACACCTGGCGAGCCAGGTCCCTGATGCTGACCACTCGCTCCTGAGAGAGATAGACCATGCAGTTTGTGGTGTCTATGACGGCTCCCAGGTGCAGAAGCCTGGATGAGGGAACTGTCTGGCTTTTTTGAAAATTGACTGAGAAGCCATGTTGTTGAAGGACCTGAATGGTGTGTTTCAGGTCCGCCTGAGCTGCCTGGAAGGATGACGCTTGAATCAGGATGTCGTCCAGTAACACTGGACGCGTATTGGTATTTTCCTCAACTGGGCGGCTAGCACGGCCAGGATCTTGGTGAACACCCTGGGTGCCGAAGAAAGGCCGAAAGGAAGGGCCTTGTATTGGAAATGCCTGCCCCTGTAACAGAACCTTAGGAACCGTTGGTGAGTTGGATGAATAGGAATGTAGAGGTACGCTTCCGTGAGGTCTATTGATGCCAGGAAGTCTCCCTGTCTGATGCCCCCCAGGATGGACTGGAGTGATTGCATCTTGAAATTTTTGTAAGTGATGTAATGGTTTAGATGTTTGAGGTCCAGAATCGCTCTCCACCCCTGAGGCCTTGGTAACCACAAAGAGAATGGAATAGAACCCCCCTCCCGTGGTCCAGCGGTACCGGTTCTATGGCCTGAATCTCTAGAAGATTTTGGATAGCCTCTTGCATGAGTCCCTGTTTGAGTGGATCCCTGGAAACGGAACAGACAATGAATCGGTCCGGGGGCTTTGCTAGAAACTCCAGGGTCAGACCAAACTGGATGGTTTGTAAGACCCAGTTATCCGTGGAAGTGAGTTCCCACTGGTGGAAGAAGTGGGCTAGCCTTCCCCCAATGGGAAGAACAGTGTAGGAGTCACTTGGACTTCCTGTAGGGGCGTCCTGCCCCTCGAAATGGTCGGTTAGACTGGCTGCTGCCTGGACCGAAAGCCTGGTCCATCATAAGGACGGTCATACGGTCTCTCCTGTCTGGGAGTGTAAGAGCGGGAGGGCTGAGTAACTGTTGGGCCTGCTGCCGGCCAAAAGGACTGCCTACGAAAGTATGGAGCAGGACGCTTATCGGACTTTTTGGTCAAGTGAGCCATGACCTTCCACTTGTCCTTGTTTTCTACAAGGTACGGTGTCAGGGCCTCCCCAAATAAATTAGTGCACAGATAAGGAGCAGTCGCTAGACATCATTTGGCCTTGGCGTCAGCCTGCCAGTGTTTCAACCATAGCATTCTTCTGGCTGTGATGTTGGATGCTATGGACCTAGAGGCAAAGCTGGCCGACTGAAGAGTAGCATTTGCAGCGTACTCAGTGGCCGCCACCATTTTGCTTAGGTCCTGGTGGGTCCGAATGTCCTCAGCAGGGACTCTGGCCTGAAGCTGACGTAGACATAAAAGGGTAGTCCGGACAAAAAAGGATGCACAAGTGGCTGTTTTAATTGCCCATCCTGCTGATTGATGGGTCTTCCGGAAAGTCTGCTCCCGTTTTTTGTCGTACGCTTTAAGTGCCTCCGACAAGTCTCCAGCGACCGCAGTCTGGGATACCAAAGGGGTCCAGGCTTCGTCAACCTTGGGAACCTCCAGTGCATCAGTGAGGTCTGTGGAGGTGCTAAATATCTTTTTCTCAGTCCTGCTTATGGAAGGGAAGGAGGAAGGGGAGACCCATTGTTTCTTGATCCCTTTAATAAAAATAGGGGGACACGGGATATGATGTTGGGTTGCCATTGTTTCAAAAAATATCGGATTCGGGCTCGAATCTGATGTTGTTTGTGGCTGAGGGAACTGATCGGACCCTATGTTTGCCGTTGATGTGGCCTTGCGAAGCAGTGAAAGGAACAGGGCTGGATTGAACAATCTTCCCGAAGGGGAGGGCTCGGGGGTAAGTTCCTCCTCCTCTGACATATTAAAGTCCGGCTGTTCCTCACCGTGAGAGGAAGAATAGCCACTCATGGAGGAGTGTGCAGGAGACGCGGCCTCCTGAGCTACAGGAAGCTCCATAGGAGGAACATAAGGTGGCATAGCTGATGTGGAAGCTCCCTGACCAGGTGGATGGAAGGATCGTTCTGCTACGGCTCAGTCCACCACCTTAGATAGTAAGGCCTCAAGGCGGCCGTTGGAGAAAATGTCTCTGATGTCTGGTCCCGAGGCCTGCAGCCGTGGGCGTGAAGGTGGCCTCCGGGGCTGAACCTGGAGCTGTTGTTGTGTGTTGAGTCAATGTGGAAGGAGAGCTGAGCATGACAGGCGTCCCTGTGAGGGACTACACACCTTGAGCCGAAATTGAAGGACCTAAGGGAAGGTCAAATTCAGAGACCGCCATTTGATCCGTCTCTAATCCAGCCTGACTGTGCTCTGGAGAACTCCTTCTCCAGAGCCTAGTGCCTACGGCTGGCTTGCTTTTCCGCCAACTTGGAAGACTTCTTGAGAGTGGTGTTAGCCTTAGATTTGGACTTGCCTGCCACCTTCTGTGTAGAGGATTTGTGGCAGCCGTAACTGGAGGACGGTGAGGCAGTGCTCCTGGGTTGAGCCATCGTTGAGTCCTCCATCCTGGTTGAGCAGTCTCAAAGAACCTGAGACGAAGCTCTGGCAGGCAAGTAGTTGGCGGAAGCGAAATTGGAACAAGTAACAAGACTGTTCCCCTGACCACCTAACCAGAAAAAATTCTATCTGGGCTTAGGTCACGGCAATTGAGTTAGATGCCGAAGGCACGTTTGGGGCCACTCTGTGGGCTCCACCCGGGGGCCTTAGGTGGCCAGTCAAGGTGCACCAGAAAAGGCAAAAACTCCCAATAAAGGGTGCAGAGGGCCTGAGACAAGGCCTGGCAAGAAAGGATCAGGTTCAAAATGGCGGCTGGTCAATGTTTTAAATTGCAAGTATTCATTTGTGGAGATTGAAGGCTCTATCCTCTAAAAGTTTGACCTACTACCAACAAGACTCTCACTATGGTAAAGTGATGAGGCCTGCAGGCAGTCACTGGGACAAGGCTCAATGTGGCCTAGTTAAATGACCGCGTGGCGTGGTTCAAAATAGCAGCTGCGGTGGGTGCGTGAAAGGTGCTGTTAACCTAACGGACTGTGGTGGGTCTGAAAGACCCTGGCCCCCAAAACATGTGAGGCCTATCCCAAAATTCAGGAGAAGGCCCCAAATGATTGCAAGAAGCAGAGGAAACTGCTCCTGTACTTCGTTCCCTGGGTGGCGGCCTCAAAATGGCAGCCGCGACCTGCTCTCTGTTGGGAATGACACCGGAGGCTTTGAAAGGAAGGTTACTGGTGCTGGGGCCGGATGCTGAGGCAGCGCTAAACGCTGCGCCGAAATTTAAATCAACAGGCAGCCTCTGAACAGCAGGCAAGAAAAACAACTTTGTTGCCTCGGACAGCAACCAAAATGGTGCCCGCAGGTGTTCCCGACTGCCGGAGATGATCCGGAGGCCCCAAATTAAAAAAAAAAAATCTCAAACCTGCAGCACGAGATTCTGTTGTTGGAAAAAAAACGGGGGGAGAAGGATGGATTTCCAAGGCAAGCCTGCCCAAGGAATTTTCCCCCACAGCCCTGGGAGAGAACAGGAAAGGAAAGCTGCAGGAGTCTCTCTCCCCCCCCCCACCTCCCACTCCTCAAGCAGTAATTCTAAAGTAGCACTGATCCCAGTGATAAAGGAAAAATTTGAGGGAGGATTCCAAATTAGGATTTACAAAGTAAGAGAGGATTTCAATTAATATTCAGTCAATTTAAAGGAAAAAGGAGAATTCACCAATAGATTTCTGACCTGCTATTGTTGAGAGCCAAACCTGATACGTTTTCAAGAGCTGAGACCAAGTTAAGACTGGATCTCCTAGCAAGAGGGGGTGTGTCAAGTTTGGCTACTTAGTCTCAAGAGCAGGCAGATAGAGAAAACCCATTGGTGGATTCTCCATCTCCTGTACTGGAGAATCAATATACAAATATTCTTTTACAGGCAAGAATGGATTCATTGTATAATGACTTCTATAATGTAGTAAAAATTTGAGGAAAATGCAAATGATAGATTCTCTAGTATGCTGGCCAATTAAGAATTTAAAAATGTTCAGATGGAGTGCTACACAATCATCAATTGCCAATAATGCCAGATTGGAACATATTTTAGTTTCTGCTAGTACTAAAAAGTCCCTAAATATATATCAGTACTTCTACCAAGCAATTACAAATACCTATAACCCCATTTCTCAGACGCAAGTAACCAAAAGCACTTTTGAATAGACTCGAACAGAAGCTTTATTATTGGTCACCTATGTTACAAAAATTTTGTCAGACTGACTATGTTGCCTTGGGGATGGTCAGATAAGACTTCAGGGATTTAGCCATCAAACCTTTTAAATACCTATCTACATTAGTAGATAATCTGTTATTTTCATATCTATGCCAATCTCACAGTCACAGTATTTTGTCTGTTTTTTCATGCCTACCAAACATATTTTTGAATAGAATAGAATAGAATAGAACTACAGTTCTATAGTTTGGTAGTATTTCTTTTTAAAGGCTTTCATAGAATAGAGTGGAAACTCTTGAGCAGTGGTTCTCAACCTGTGGGTCGGGACCCCATTTGGGGTCGAATGACCATTTCACGGGGGTCACCAAACCATGCTGTCCGCCATTTTTTCCCTTTTCCTCGCTGTCCCACTCCCTCTTATTGGTGGCCACACCCACTTGGGGGTCACCACAACATGGGGAACTGTATTATGGGTCACGGGATTAGAAAGGTTGAGAATCACTGCTCTTGAGAGTTCTGTTGCTCCCTTCTGGGAGGAGTTTTTGAAGTATTTCTAGTATAATATCTAGTACTAGATTCTATAACAGTTTTGTTCCTTATGCCATCTCATCCATCTTGTAAATCTGTAAGATTCTTTTTTCTCGCCATGTATGTGTATAAATCTGAAGTAGACTGTTGTTTTTCTGTGTCATATATGTGTGTGTATGTGGGTATATGCATAATTTTTGTCATGTTTATGTAGTGTATGTTGGAGATGGTTAATGTTTGAGAGCCAAATGGAACAGAATTTCATTTTAATGTATGCTGATTAATGTACATTTAAAGTGACAATAAAGTTAATCTCACACTGATTGGAATGGCTATCTTCCACTTTTTATAAACACTTTTTTCTGTTCCTGTTTGTCTAAATTTTTTCCCCCCTCTGTTCAACTGTATCTGATTCTCTGAGATTGCCTGGACAAGTCCCTGCAGTTTTCCTGACAAGATTTTTTTCAGAAGTGGTTTGCCATTGCCTCCTTCCTATATGACTGAGGGAAAGTGACTGGCTCAAGGTCACTCAACTAGCTTCATGCCCAAGACAGGACCAGAACTTACAGTCTCTCAGTTTCTAGCCTGTTGCCTTTACCACTACACCAAATTAGCTCAACTATAAAAATATCTTTTCTGAGAGTACTAACAATTCTCCAACTCACACCTCTCCAAACCTGGATGGACTCCATATTGTCAGATCATTACAACCTAGAAACCTAGCATTATCCAAACGATAAGCTTCATCAACCACACCAACCTAAAAAAGAACAGCTAACAATAGGGTTAAGAAATAGGCTCTCCATGAAAACACCAGGGATTTCCAGCAGCACTAGATGAAACCCTATTGTTTCCTACTCACATTTAAAGGTAAGATCAATTAGCCTTCCCCACCTTGTATCCTCCAGGGTTATTGAAAGAAACTTGGAATTCCATGCTTGAATGCACAGTAACCATTTTGAGATTTGTATCTCCAGGATATAATCTGGCTGCAAAATGTGGTTATGTACTGGCTAGATCCAGATCCCATTGTATTTTAAGCTTCTCATTTTGCCTTAAAAACTTTTTTTCCAGCTGCCCTTTAAGAATAAAACCATTCCTCACATCCACATTTAGCTTGGGCTAAATAAATCTATACTCTGAGATAAAGTTCATTACAGTCAAGATAAAGTTTCTATATTATCATGTAAAGTCCCTTACAAGTATACTGGGCCAATTTCCAAATTAACTATATACAAGGTAGAAGTTTACAAGATTTTAAATCCAAAAATCTAGACAGTCTCAGATAATAAAAAGTTAACCTAAGAAAGACAGTTTCAAGGATGAAAATTTTATCACTGTTAATATTACTATTATTGTTAATTTTTATTATACTTCAAGACATATTAATATTGCTTTTAACTTATGTTATTTTTTTCTATTTATGTTCCACCTCTTTCAGAAGTTTTCCTGCTTATGTTTTCATCTTTTTTTTGCCAGAAAGACAGAAATCAGTATTGACTCATCCAAAATTTTGCTTCTGCAGGTAGTAAAATCTGCATCGCACCTTTAAGCTGATGCTTCTTCTAAATCAGTGGTTCTCAACCTGTGGGTCGGGACCCCATTTAGGGTCAAACGACCATTTCACGGGGGTCGCCAAACAAGGCTGTCCGCCATTTTTCCTCCTTTTCTTTGGCCACGCCCCTGGCACCTGGTGATGTATAAGTGGTTGGGGGTCACCAAAACATGGGGAACTGTATTATGGGGTTGTGGCATTAGAAAGGTTGAGAACCTCTGTTCTAAATGCTCCCCAGCAGAGTCTAAAGTCTATAATACTTCCAGTTTCAGACTCAATGAAAGTTTTTTTCTTCCCAGCCAAATTGAAACTTTGTTTCCTATACAATCACATTTCCAGCAATACTCTAGCCAGTGGTGGCAAACCTATGGCACGCGTGCCAGAGGCGGCACTTAGAGCCCTCTCTGTGGGCACGCGCACCATGCCCCGGAGATGGCAAGTGTCCCTCTTTAACCAGCCGCCCATTAACTCGCCGAGGTCCCACATATGGCTGGATGCATCCCAGCACCCATGCGCTCACTGGCCTTTGTGTGCAGGGGCTGATGGTGTCAGGCAGCAGCCGTCCCAGCCCCACCTTGCCCTGTAACAATGGCACCCCCACCCTGCCTCACCTCACCCTGCAGGACAAGCCTCCTGCCACCACCCCACCTGCCAGAGACCCCCCTAGATCTCCCCCAACCCTGCCCAGCCCCCACAGGCGTCCCTCTCCACAAACAACATTGAGGTGATCACGCCCACCTTGGCCACACCCACCCAATCTGCCATGACCACCACAGCCACGCCCATACAGTGGGCCACACCCACCTAGCTCCCGGCGATAAATAAGTGGGTTTTGGGTTGCAGTTTGGGAACTTGGTCTCTGAAAGGTTTGCCATCACTGCTCTAGTGCAAGGGTGTCAAATTGCCGGCCGACCTCTGGGCCGGACGTGTCACCAGGAAACCACGCCCACCCCATTGCTGTCAATGGAGAAAAAGCTCCATCTTATGTTTTGCATAATTAGTGTAACAGCTCAGCCACTGAAGCAGAAAGGAACATGCAGCCCATAATGAAGAGAGAAATTTTTTTAGATCATTAAAATATTTTTGACCTATTCCTAGAGCCTATATTTTAGACTAAGCCTACTTGGAGCAACTCTTGTAGTCCCAATTCTTCTGTTCCCAATTTAGATGAATAAGATGTTTTGATTAGCTTTTCAATTTTAATCTTATTAGCAACACAAGCCTGAATGCTCCATATGCCTTTTACAGAACTCCCTGAGAAGCAGTAAAAAACATCTCCATGGCCAATTAAATCTCTACCATCTTTGCCAATTCAAAATAATTAATTTGGATATCTCAGCATAACTCTGGGGTATACATTTTCTAGTATTGTTTAGCGCATTTATACCTAACAGCAAAATGTATCATTTCATTTAGTAAGTACTACTGAGAAATCCTTCCTATTACTGTAATTGTCTGGATATTCCACTCTGGATTGGAATGAAAGCAACATAATAAATCAGTTCTTAAGCTTCAAAACGATGAAACAGCAAGTAGAATATGTAGTTCCACAGAGCTGCTGGACTGTAATTTCTACTGTTGACTCTTTCAATCAACACAGGCATCTTCTTGAAACAGATTTGATGGTCAGTGAAGAATGTCCCTCACAATTAATGTACATTATTTTATTATATGACTCAAACAGACTTTTCCACAAACACCATGCTTAAAATTTTGAGTAAGTGCACCATTACATTTGAGAAACACGCTGCTTGAATTCCTTTTGCTGCCACTTAAATATCTACATTCCAAATGTTCTATTAGATGCTCATTATATAGGTTCACTGAACTGTCAGGTGCTTTCCCAATTAGTTTGGCCTAATTTAGCTGATTCCAGAACTGCAAAATAACTGTAGTATGCAATTTAGAATACAGTGGGCTAATATACATAAAGAAACAACCATTCTGAACTGTGCATTAATGAAAAGATGAAAAAATACTGAGATATTAATCATTGGAAGAACCCCAATTAGTCATCTGGTCCTACTTCTGGATCTAGTGGCATTATTTGTCCTTAACAAAGCCCAGATGTCTTTCCATAGAAAATATCGAATTTTCAAAAATTTTACATACCAGCCAGGAATCCATCAAACACTTTGGGACAACTCTCAATTGTCAAACTCTCAATCACCGGAGGCCTGTAAATTCGAGGAAGCTGCTATACATAACACAGCTTTATCATAAGAATGATTCCAAACCACCACCCAATTCTACACATATAGATTGAAAGGGGCGTTGTCTTACCTGAACACCTTTTCTCAGCACGAAATGGAGAATCCAATGGGTTTAGACTGTGTTCCTGCCCAATCAGATCAAGTCAGCAAAAGTTGCAACACCTGCCCTGGACTAGGGTGTCCCAGGCTTGATGTGGGCGAAGCCATTGACTGACAGTAAGACGTGTTGGCTCATAAACCTAACCCTAGGCCTAAATATTCTGCGAGGGTGGGAGTGGATTCTCCATCTCTGTGCTAAGAAAAGGCGTTCAGGTAAGACAATGTCCCTTCTCCAGCACTGGAGATGGAGAATCCACCAATGGGACATACCAAAGCCTAATGTCCCTGAGGGAGGGGAGCAGGCCGGTCCGGTGTGATATCTTGAGGTACGACCTGTTGGAGAACTCTCCTGCCAAAGGAGGCCTCCGCTGAGGTGAACCTATCTTGTAATGACGTATAAAGGAAGATGGAGAAGACCACGTGGCTGCTCTACAAACATCCTCAATGGACGCCTGAATGGTCCAAGCCGCAGAAGTAGCCACACTACGGATTGAGTGGGCCGTGACACGTCGTTGAACCAGAAATGACTCAGACTGGTTGTTGTTGTTGTTAACTGCGAAGTCGTGTCCGACCCATCGCAACCCCATGGACAATGTTCCTCCAAGTCTTCCTGTCCTCTACCATCTTCTGGAGTCCATTTAAGTTCACACCTACTGCTTCAGTGACTCCATCTAGCCATCACATTCTCTGTCGTCCCATTCTTCTATTGCACTCAATCTTTCCCAGCATTAGGCCCTTCTCCAGTGAGTCCTTCCTTCTCATTAGGTGGCCAAAGTATTTGAGTTTCAACTTCAGGATCTGGCCTTCTAAAGAGCAGTCGGGGTTGATCTCTTCTAGGACTGACCGGTTTGAACGCCTTGCAGTCCAAGGGACTCGCAAGAGTCTTCTCCAGCACCATAGTTCAAAGGCCTCAATTCTTTGGCGCTCAGCCTTTCTTATGGTCCAACTTTCACAGCCATACATTGCAACTGGGAAAACCATGGCCTGGACTATACGCATTTTTGTTGGCAGGGTGATGTCTCTGCTTTTTAGTATGCTGTCTAGATTTGCCATAGCTTTCCTCCCCAGGAGCAAGCGTCTTTTAATTTCTTGGCTGCAGTCCCCACCTGAGGTGATCTTGGAGCCCAGAAAAATAAAATCTGTCACTACCTCCATTTCTTCCCCATCTATTTGCCAGGAATTGAGAGGGCCGGATGCCATGATTTTGGTTTTCTTAATGTTGAGTTTCAAGCCAACTTTTGCACTCTCCTTCTTCACCCGCATCAAGAGGCTCTTTAGTTCCTCTTCACTTTCTGTCATTAGCGTGGTATCATCTGCATATCTTAGGTTGTTGATATTTCTCCCGGCAATCTTAATTCCAACTTTTGATTCATCTAGCCCTGCCTTTCTCATGATGTGCTCTGCATATAAGTTAAATAGGCAGGGAGACAGTATACAGCCTTGCCGGACTCCTTTCCCAATTTTGAACCAATCAGTGGTTCCATGTCCAGTTCTCACTGTTGCTTCTTGACCCGCATATAGGTTTCTCAAGAGACAAATAAGATGGTCTGGTATTCCCATCTCTTTAAGAACTTGCCACAATTTGTTGTGATCCACACAATCAAAGGCTTTAGCATAGTCAATGAAGCAGAAGTAGATGTTTTTCTGGAACTCCCTAGCTTTCTCCATGATCCAGCGTATGTTGGCAATTTGATCTCTAGTTCCTCTGCCTCTTCGAAATCCTGCCTGTACTTCTGGTAGTTCTCGATCCACATACTGCTGGAGTCTAGCTTGTAGGATTTTAAGCATAACTTTACTAGCATGTGAAATGAGTGCAATGGTGCGATAGTTTGAACATTCTTTGGCATTGCCTTTCTTTGGAATTGGAATGTAAACTGACCTTTTCCAATCCTGTGGCCACTGTTGAGTTTTCCAAATTTGCTGGCAAATTGAGTGTAGCACTTTTACTGCATCGTCTTTTAAGATTTTGAATAGCTCAGCTGGAATACTGTCACCTCCACTAGCTTTGTTGTTGCTCAGATTTTCTAAGGCCCATTTCACTTCACATTCTAGGATGTCTGGTTCGAGGTCAGTGACCATCTCATTGTGGTTATCTGGGATGTTAAGCTCATTCTTGTATAGTTCTTCTGTGTAGTTTTGCCATCTCTTCTTAATCTCTTCTGCCTCTGTTAGGTCCCTGCCATTTTGGTCCTTTATCATGCCCATCTTTGCATGAAACGTTCCCTTCATATCTCCAATTTTCTTGAAGAGATCTCTGGTCCTCCCTATTCTGTTGTTTTCTTCTATTTCTTTGCACTGTTCATTTAAGAAGGCATTCTTATCTCTTCTAGCTATTCTCTGGAATTCTGCATTCAATTGGGTGTATCTTTCTCTTTCTCCTTTGCCTTTCGCTTCCCTTCTTTCCTCAGCTATTTGCAAAGCTTCCTCAGACAGCCATTTTGCTTTCTTGCATTTCTTTTTCTTTGGGATGGTTTTAGTTGCTACCTCTTGTACAATGTTGTGAACTTCCATCCATAGTTCTTCAGGCACTCTGTCTATCAGATCTAATTCCTTAAAATCTATTTGTCACCTCTACTGTATATTCATTAGGAATATGATTTAGTTCATACCTTAGTGGCCTAGTGCTTTTCCCTACTTTTTTCAATTTAAGCCTAAATTTTGCAACGAGAAGCTCATGATCTGAGCCACAGTCAGCTCCTGATCTTGTTTTTACTGACTGTATAGAGCTTCTCCATCTTTGGCTGCAGAGCACATGGTCAATCTGATTTCTATGTTGACCGTCTGGTGATGTCCATCTGTAGAGCCGTCTCTTGGGTTGTTGGAAAAGAGTGTTTGTTATGACCATCGTATTCTCTTGATAAAATTCTATCAGCCTGTGCCCTGCTTCATTTTTTACTCCAAGGCCAAACTTGCCTGTTATTCCAGTTATCTTCTGGCTTCCTACCTTAGCATTCCAATCCCCCATGATGATAAGGGACATCATTTTTTGGTGTTAATTCTATAAGGTGCTGTAGGGCTTCATAGAACCGGTCAATTTCATCCTCTTCAGCACCAGTGGTTGGGGCATAGATTTGGATTATTGTGATATTGAATGGTTTGCCTTGGATTCGAATTGAGATCATTCTGTCATTTTGGGGATTGTATCCCAGTATTGCTTTTCCTATTCTTTTATTGACTATGAAGGCTACTCCATTTCTTCTGAGGGATTCTTGCCCACAGTAGTATACCTGATGGTCATCTGAGTTAAATTCACCCATTCCTGTCCATTTTAGTTCGCTGATTCCTAAGATGTCAATGTTCAGTCTTGTCATCTCTTTTTTGACTACGTCTAGCTTGCCTTGATTCATGGATCTTACATTCCAGGTTCCTATGGAGAAAAAATCTTTACAGCATCGGACTTTCCTTTCACCACCAGATATATCCACAGCTGAGCGTCCTTTCGGCTTTGGCCCAGTCGCTTCATTCTTTCTGGCACTACTAGTACTAGCCCTCTGCTCTTCCCCAGTAGCATATTGGACACCTTCCGACCTGAGGGGCTCATCTTCCAGCGTCATATCTTTTTGCCTTTTAGTACTGTCCATGGGGTTTTCATGGCAAAGATACTGGAGTGGTTTGCCATTTCCTTCTCCAGTGGATCATTTTGTCAGAACTCTCTGCTATTTGTCCGTCTTGGGTGGCCCTGCACGGCATAGCTTATAGCTTCATTGAGTTACACAAGCCCCTTCGCCACGACAAGGCAGTAATCCATAAAGGGGATTACTCAGACTGGTACGCCCCCACAATACACGCCCTGATCCACCTGCCAATCATGGAGGACGATACCTTCCAGCTCTTGGAAGGAAACGAAGAGGGTTTTGGAATTGCGGAAGACAGCTGTCTGTGAGATGTAGTAATGGAGTGCTCTGCAAACATCCAGAAAATTCCACTGCCGTTCCAGAGCATGTGATGGGTTAGGGCAGAAATCTGGAAGCACGGTTTCCTGAGCCCTGTGGAACAGAGAATTAATCTTAGGAAGAAAGATAGGGTCTAGACGAAGGACCATCCGATCCCGGTGAAAGATGCATAAGTCACTCCTGGTGGAAAGTGCCGCTAATTCCGATATCCGTTGCACGGAAGTAATTGCCACCAGGAAAGCAACCTTGTGCGATAAGTATCGCATATCACACGTACTGAGAGGGTCAAAGGGCAGATTGGTGAGAGCCCAAAGAACCAATGGCAGTTCCCAAGAGGGGTACCTATGCACTACAGGAGGCTTGGTGTTTGTGGCACTCTTGATAAATGAACGAATCAACGGATGTTGACCAAGGGATACCGCGGTGTCACAGGTAAGTAGGGTGGAGAGAGCAGCAACTTGCCTGCATAAGGTGTTCAGAGCCAGGCTCCTCTCCAGACCCACCAGAAGATAGTCTAATATTTTTGGAATCGTTAAGTCAGATATGGATAAGTGATGGCTCGTGCGCAACGAACAGAAATTCCTCCATGTGGTCTCATAAATACGGTTGGTAGAGGGCCGACAGGAGGCCTGGATCATGGTAATGATGCTGGCGAGCAGGACTCCTGGGATAAGACCGTGCGCTCAAGTGCCAGACGGCTAACTGGAGCCATTGGGGATCCAGATGAAGGAGGGTCTCTTGGCTGAGTGAGACCCAGTTTGGGGGAATCCTCCATGGGGTCGCTATGGAAAGGTTCACGAGATTGGCGAACCACGGTTTCCACAGCCAGTACAGGGCCACTAGAAGAATCTCCGCCCTCTCCCGAAGGAGCTTGCAGACGACCGCCGGAAGAAGAGGGAGAGGGGGAAAGGCATAGAGTAATCCCTCCGGCCATGGGCTCTGAAGAGCATCTGACCGTTCCGCCCCCAAAGATGGAAAACGGGAGAAGGTGAGTGTTCATTGGGGAGGCAAAGAGATCTATTATTGGTAATCTGAAGCAGTCGGATATTTCCTTGAAGATATCTGGATGTAGACGCCATTCCGAGTGGTCCACTGTCAACCTGCTCAGGAAGTCCGCCTGTGTGTTCGCCTCCCCTGATATGTGGTCGGCCTTGATGGAGGCAAGGATGGCCTCTGCCCAGGAGCCCAGCAGAAGGGCCTAGGTCAAGAGTGGACGGGATCGGGTGCCCCCTTGCCAGTTCACATGGGCCTTTGCTGCAAATTGTCTGTAAGGACCAATATGTTACGCTTCGCTACGGAGTTGCGGAAGTGACAGAGCGCCAGGTGTATGACCCTGAGCTCTAGCCAGTTGATATTGTGCCGAAGGTTGGAGCGGGACCATCGGCCTTGGACCCACTGCGAGTGAAGGTGTGCTCCCCAGCCGAACAGGCTGGCGTTGGTTGTGAGTGAGCCGATCGGGTTCCTTGAAGTAGGACCCCTTGAGCATGGCCAACGAGAGCCACCACCTGAGCGAGCGCAAGACACGAAGAGGGACTCTCACCTTTCAATTGGAGGTACTGGTGTTCAGCCTCTGAAGGGAAGCAGGAACCACTGGAGGTTCCTGGAGTGAAGCCTGGCCCAAGGTACAATTGCTATGTCCGAAATCATTTTCCCTAGTAATTGGGAGAGGCTGGCCAGCGTCACTGTTCGAGCTCTGTGTACTTGGAAAACTAACTCCCATATGCTGTCCTGGCGTTCCTAGGAGAGATAGACCCGGCATCCTACCGTGTCTATGATGGCTCCTAGGAACAGTAGTCTGGTTGTGGGAACCATATGGCTCTTGGAGAAATTTACCAAGAAGCCGTGACTCTGGAATAGCCTTATCACCAGTTCGATGTCCAACTGAGCAGCCTGGATCGACGATGATTGGATTAGAATGTCTTCCAGGTAGCAATGGACTCTGACTGCACCATTCTCAAGTGAGTGGCTAGAACCGCCAGTATCTTGATAAAGACTCTTGGAGCCGAGGACAGGCCGAACAGGAGTGCCCTGTACGGGTAATGGTGACCCCTGTACTGGTAATGGTGACCCCTGTTGGCGAACCTTAGAAACCGGCGGTGGTTGAGAGTGATGGGGATGTGGAGATATGCTTCCGTGAGGTCAATGAACATCAGGAAGTCTCCCTTTCTTAAGCTTCCCAAAATGGAGCGGAGAGTTTGCATCTTGAATTTGAGGTATGCAAGATGAAAATTTAAGCCCTTGAGATCTAAAATGGCCCTCCATCCCCCTGACGCCTTGGGAACGATGAAGAGGATGGAGTAAAATCCCTGACCCCTCTGTCCCAGAGACATCGGTTCTATGGCCCGTATGTGCAGTAAATGTTGAATGGCTTCATTCATCAACCTTTTCTTTGTTCAGTTCCGGGGATATGGACAAGAAAGGAACCGATTTGGGGGGTTGGAGATAAACTCTAGGGAAAGACCGTGATGAACGTTGTCGAGCACCCACGCGTCCATGGTAGTGGTCTCCCCACTGGTGGGCAAATAAAGAGAGCCTGCCCCCTATGGGAGGTACTGATGGAGAGTCACCTGGATCGGTGGAATGGCCTGCTGTTTCCTCGAAAGGACCGCTTACCCTGGGATTCTTGCCTGGGTCTGGGAGTTTGTCTATCAGTCGGTCTCTCCTGCCTATCTTGCCTGCAGTAGAGGGGTGGAAGGGCTGGCTGTAATTATATCTAGCTCCTGCACGAAAGGAGTGTCTTTGTGGATAATAATTGGAGCGTTTGTCTGATTTTTTGAAGAGATGATTAAGGACCTTGCATTTGTCCTTGTTTTTAGTTATGTAGGGATTTAGGGCGTCCCCAAATAATTTACCTCCCTGATATGGAGCAGCCGCCAGCTTCCACTTAGACTTAGCATCGGTTTGCCAGTGTTTCAACCAAAGCATACGGCGACCAGCGATACTGAACGCCATAGCCCTGGACGAAAACCTGGTGGCCTGAAGGGTCACGTCTGACGCATACTCAGTGGCCGCCACCATCTTGCTAAGGTCCTGGTGTGTGCAGATATCCTCCGCTGGAATATGAGCTTGAAGCTGCCAGAGCCAGCAGAGGGCGGCCCTGTTGAAAAATGAGGCAGAAGTGCAACGGCCCTCATCGCCCATGCAGCCGCTTGGTGCGTTCTGCGATACGTGGATTCGCACTTGCGATCCTCGGCTTTAAGGGCCTCAGAAAAATCCCCGGAAATAGCGGTGGCTGATACTAGGGGACCTAAGGGCTCATCCACGGCCAATACTTCCAAAGCCTCCTCCAGATCCTTGGCAACATTGTACAACTTCTTGTCAGTGTTACCTGGGATGGGAAGAGAAGCCGGAGATGTCCACTATTTCCGGATTGCATTCAGAAACAGAGAAGGGCAAGGGACGCGTTGTTGTGCCGCGACCGGTTCGACGAAGTTCGGGTCTGCCTCCGAGTCCGGGGGAACGGGGGTTGTTGTTGATGAAGGCTCAGGCCCAAGATGGGCGGTGGATGTGGCCTTACGTAGCAGGGTGATAAAGAAAGAAGGATTAAAGAGGCCACTGAAAGAAGGGGCCTCTGGAGGAGCTTCCTCCTCTTCAGACATTGGGATGTCGTATTCTGTGGCGGGTTGGTGGAGGTAAGAATCCCCAGAAACTGATGACCCAGATGGAGAGGAAGGACTATAACAGACTTCAGTCCCCGGTTGTTGGATAGGATGGGTAATCACTGGCCTGGGAGCCTGAGCCCTGGCGTCAAGGGGTCGGTCTACTGCTTGTGCGATCAGTAAGGCTAGGCGGTCCTCCGTAGGGAAGGGGGCCGGTTCGTTAGGACCGAGTCCTGCTGCAGTGGGGGTAAATGTGGACTTGGGAGCCCCCTGAGGAACCCGTGCAGCAGAAGATTGGGAAGTGGAAGGAAACTCGCCTGTCCTGTACTGCGCAGGGGAATGTAAGGATTCCCCCGTTGACCAGATCCCCAGAGGGGAGGTTGGAGCTCCCAGGGGTAAGTCCAAGGCTAACCCTTCGTTCTGAGGTTTCTCCAACCTGGCTCTTTTCTGCGCCTTGGAGAACTCCTTTTCTAAGGCTTGGTGTCTCCTTTTTGCCTGCTTGTCTGTTCTTTTGGAAATTTTGGCGGTAGGTTTGACCTTAGTTTTGGCCGCAGGCTGATCAATGCCTTCCAGACCAGGTGGACTCGATGGCAAAGCTCCCTTCGAGGCAAGAGTAGAATACTCCATTCTCCGATAGCACAGGAACACGAGTGAGCCGTTATGTGTGCAGGAACTGGAAGTGACTGAGAAATGTAGGCGCGGGCAATGCATGCTCTGATCCACCTGCCAATGGTCGAAGATGAAACCTTTTGACCCATGGCAGAGGGTTGAAAGTAAACAAACAGGGCCTCCGACTTGCGAAAGGCCGAGGTTTGCTTGACATAATGGCGCAGAGCCCTGCGCCCATCCAATTTATGCCACTGTCATTCTAGACTGTGAGAAGGATTAGGACAAAAATTTGGAAGGACCAGATCCTAGGCCCTGTGAAACAATGTATTGACCTTTGGAACGAAGGAGGAGTCGAATCTGAGGACCACTCTATCCTCGAAAAAGGTGCGCAAATCACTCCTAACAGAGAGCGCGGCCAATTCCGAAATCCTTCTAGCCAATGTTATGGCTACTAAGAATGCCACCCTCAAAGATAGAAAATGAACAGAACAAGAGCTGAGAGGATCAAACGGTGGAGAGTTCAGAGCCTGTAACACCCTAGGCAGGTCCCAAGACGGATAGCGATGTATCGCGGGCGGTCTAGTGTTAACCACTCCTTTTAGAAAGGCACTAACTGCCGGATATTGCGACAAAGGGACCAAGTTGTCACAGGTAAGGACCGTTGACAAAGCCGCGACCTGCCTGCGTATGGTACTAGGTGCTAAACCTTTGTTCATACCCTCTAGCAGATAATCCAATATATTAGGAATAGTAACCGATAGTGGCCTGAGTTGTTTCCTGGTACACCACGTGCACAAGTTCCTCCACGTGGCATCATAAATCCTATTAGTCGAGAGGCGCCTTGAGGCTTGAATCATCAAGATAACCCCTGACGAATAGGATTGACTAGCTAAACTTTCCTGCTCAAGTGCCAGGCGGCCAACTGGAGCCACTGTGGATCTGGATGTTGAAGGTTCCCTTGGCTGAGAGCCACTCGGTCTGGAGGAATCCTCCACGATGACAAGAGCGATAGATCCACAAGGTCGGCAAACCACGGACGCCTTGGCCAATGTGGAGCAATCAAGATTACCTTCGCCCTTTCCTGAATCAGCTTGCGGATGGTTGCCTGTACCAACGGAAGGGGAGGAAAGGCATAAAGTAGGCCCCCCCGGCCACTGGCACCAGAGGGCATCCGTTCCCTCCGCTCCCCGTGTCGGGAACCTGGAGAACCTGGGAAGTTGAGTATTCGACGGAGAGGCAAAGAGATCCAGATGTGGAAGGCCAAACCTGACTGAGATTTCCCTGAACAGTGCGGGTCCAGTCGTCACTCTGAGTGGTCCACTGTGACCCTGCTCAGGGAATCTGCTTGTTGATTCGCCTCCCCCGAAATGTGTTCCGCCCTAATGGACCCCAGGTCGGACTCTGCCCACAGACCTAGATCTAAGGCCTCCTGCATGAGCGACCAGGACCGGGTCCCTCCCTGCTTGTTGACATGGGCCTTGGCTGCCACGCTGTCCATCAGAATCAGGATGTGCTGACACATCACTAGGGAGGAAAACTGTTGGAGTGCTAAGTATATGGCTCTGAGTTCGAGCCATTCGAGCCAATTTATGTTGTGAACCAGGTCCGACTAGGGCCAGTCCCTGAGCCAAGTGGGTTTGAAGGTGGGCCCCCCATCGAACAGACTGGCATCTGTGGTCAAAGTAAGCCTGGAAAGCTCCTTGAAGATGGTCCTCTTGGACACTGCGGACGAGGCCCACCATAGGAGGGATAGCAGAGTGTGGTGAGGGACCCTGACCTTTCTGTTGGATGAACTGAGATTCTGTTTCTGAAAGGGAAGGAGGAATCACTGAAGACTTCTTGAGTGAAGTCTGGCCCACGGGACGATCCCCGTGCAAGAAACCATCTTTCCCAAGAGTTGAAACAGCTGTATCAGAGGCCCTGTCTTTTCTCTTCGAATCTGATGTACGAGCTTTCGGATGGTGGCCCGATACTCCTGTGAAAGATAGATCTTGCAAAGGTCTGAATCTATGATCGCCCCCAGATGAAGGAGGCGCCTTGTGGGGATCGTGTGGCTCTTTTTGAAGTTCAGTGAGAACCTGTGAACCTGGAGGGTACGTATCGTGATTTTCAGGTCTGCCTGCGCCAACCGGAAAGAACTGGACTGAACTAGGATGTCGTCTAGATAGCATTGTACGCTCATCGGTATCATCTTGAGGTGAGCAGCCAAGACTGCCAAAATCTTTATGAAAACCCTTGGAGCTGAGGATAGGCCAAAGGGAAGGGCTCTGTACTGGTAATGCCTGTGCGCGTAACAAAACCAAAGGAACCTGCGGTGTTCTGGAAGTATTTGAATGTGCAAATATGCCTCTGTCAGGTCTATGGAGGAGAGGAAGTCCCCTTTTCTGATACTGGTGAGAATGGACTTTAGGGTCTGCATCTTGAACCTTCTGTAGGTCAAGAAGTAGTTCAGACCCTTTAAGTCCAGTATCACCCTCCATCCCCTCGAGGCTTTGGATACCACGAACAGAATGGAGTAAAATCCTTCTCTCTGTTCCGGAGGTACCGGCTCTATGGCCTTTATTTCTATCAAGTGGGAGATAGCTGTGGCTACCAATTCTGCCTTGGTTGTGTTTTTTGAGACGGGACACTGTATGAAACCATCTGGAGGACTTGAGAAGAACTCTAGGGCGAGACCGTGTCTTATGGTCTCTCTCACCCAAGAGTCGGTGGTGATAACCTCCCAAATGTCGCTGAACAGTGACAAGCACCTATCTATGGGAGATCTTTCCTTGGCATCACTTGGACCGCCTGTAGGGACGGCCACCCGAGCCCTGGATTGGCCGTTTAGACTGGAATTGGCCCTTGGCTCCCATGCTCTGGTGGTCCTGTGGGCGATCCTGCCTGGGGGGAAAGGATCGCAAGCCTCTTGACCAATCCCGGATTGCCCTGCCCGAAAAGGCTACCGCCAATCCCAGGAACCACTGGGGCGGAAAGCCTGCCTACGAAACTCCTGCTGGGGCCACCTATCCGACTGTTTGGAAGGGTGTGCCAGAATCTTGCGCTTATCCTTGCCCTCAATAATGTGTGGTTCAAGGATTGACCCGAATAACTGTGTGCCGCTATACTTGGCCGTCGACATCCGCCACTTTGACTTGACTTCAAGTCAGTCCTCCACTGTTTCAGCAATAGTAGCCTACGTGAGGCAACCGTGGCTGCAATGGATCTAGCAGAGTACCTGGTCAAATGAAGAGAAATGTCTGCCATGTACTCTGAAGCAGCCACCAGCTTCCCTAGTGTCTGATGTATCTGAACATGATCCGGGGGTTTGCGGAGCCACATGATTGATGCTCTTGTGAAGAAAGAGGACGAAGTTGCAGCCTTGATCGCCAATGCCAAAGCCTGGTGCGCTCGGCAGAGGGAAAGTTCAAACTTTTTGTCCTCGCTTTCAGGGCCTCAGCCATATATCCCCTGGAATAGCAGAAGTGGAAAACAATCAAGTCATGAGAAGTGTCAACAGAAGGCACTTCCAAGAGGGAAGCAAATGAAGAAGAAACGTTGAACAGTTTCTTCTCTGTACTATTAGAAGGCAGTGTAGGCAAGGACGATCACTGTGGACAAGGGATCTGCTTGTTCTCCACAACTTGTTCTGCGAACAAGGGGTTAGACTCCTGGCTGGTGGAGGTAGAAGGTTTCTCCTCCTGTACAGAAGTAAGGTTGGTGGTGTTACAGGCCTTCATCAGTAAAGACCTGAAAAGAGAAGGGTTAAAAAGTCCTGAGGTAGGCGCCTGTTCAGGCGCTGCCTCCTCATCCTCTGACATAGGTGTGTCAGCTATCTCCAGATCCTCTGACCCCTCCTCCCTTAGCTGGGAAGACGTCTCAGAGATGCCTGAACCGGGGACTGTGGCACGTCCCGCTTGAGGGGAGGTATAGACGGAGGCAGTGGTGGATGCAAGGATCGTTGACTCCTACAGGAAGACATGACTTGCATAAATGCATTGTGCATATAAGTTTGAAACTGATCTGACCACATATCCCTTTGTTCCATAGAACTCCCCCCAGCCTCAGCTGGGATAACCGTGGCTTCAGGACCCTGATGAGGAGATAAAGATGAGGAGCGAGGGGGATCAACCTGTTCAGTTTCCCCCTGAGGAGACCAAGCCCTAGGGGCATCCTGAGAAGGTGCAAACCATCAAATGGAGAAGTGTCCAATGGAACGGGGGGGGGAACCATTTCAGCTCCACTGGAACTGAGCCTTTGTGCTTTGGAGAATTCCCTCTCCAGTACCAGATGTCTCCTCGAGGCCTCTTGCTCAGCTGCCTTGGATGGCTCTTTGGTAGAGATGTGTTTTGTCTTGGCTTTTTTCTTTCCCCTCGCGTTCAAATCAGTAGATCTGTGCTTTGTTTGTGCGGGGGGAATATCAGAGCCTTGGTATGCCTGGAGCGAGGAACTGTCTGCCATTGCAGTCTAGATAATCTGGGTAGGAGATATCTAGAAGTGGGGGGAACCCAAACATGCAGATCTGGTTGACAGAGATAGAAAACCAATCCTCGCTCTGCACAACAATTGCAAAGGACAGCCAGACACTCCCTAGAACTGCCTGTCTAGGCCAGTGACAAGATGCCACACTAATTGGAACAGGTGGATCTAAAATAATTCCCCTTCGCTCCACTACACCAGAATTTCAGGATATGTGACAGAGCCTCAATGAGTAGCTAGAACAATAAAACCAATACAAAAGGAGCAATCACACATGTGATTCTGCTGATAACGCACTGAAATGCTTCCCCCCGGTGAAGGCCAGACAGCGCAGGCCAAGGTAAATACAAGCAGGCCTCAATATAATTCAGAGGAACCTGAGGTCCCTACAAAAATGGCTTCCGTGTCTGGTGACACACTCAAAATGGCAGCCGTGCCGAATAGCCCTCTCAAAATGGCAGCTGCACCCGAAAGCCCTTGCAAAATTGCGACCGCGGCCAAACCATGTGGTCAAAATGGCGGCCGGTGCCTCAGAGAATGGTGACCACGCCGAAAAGAGGGGGAAAAGCAGACAATCAACTCCCTGGTAGAGAGAAACTCAATGGGATAGCCAGCTAAACAATCAATTCCCCCGTTCACAAAAAGCACTTGCGGTTAGTAGAACAGCCTCCACTGCGACCCGAGCTCTGCTGCCTAGAGAGAGGCCTTGCGTTGGTGAAGCTTGAAAGGGAAGCCTCCGAATTGCCTGAATCCCAAAAATGCCTCCGTTGCCGCAAGACAGCTTCTCAGCCGGTCCGCGCTCCCGACAATCTGCTTACTCGGAGCTAAAAAGCTCCCACTTGTAAACGGCCTGTAGCCTTCTCCACAGGAGCCTGTTAGGCTCGAACTCAGAAGGCCTGAGTCAACTTTCTATCCAATTTTAGTTAATTTGAGTCCCAATTTAAAACAGAACAATTTAAATACTGCCAAATTAAATTAAAGCCAATTAAATTCAATCTGAATCAATTAGAAATTTCACTTTAACCTAGCCTAGCTAAGGAGCCAAAATTTTTGCGCCCTACTGAGCCAAGACTAAGCCAAAAAACTGGGAAGATACACCCAGAGGGAGGCGTGGCCAAAGTTTCTGACTTAGTGTCTTCTGAGCAGGAAGGCTGAAATTACCCATCCAGTGGATTCTACACTCATCATGCTGGAGAACAGCCCCTTTTACTTCTCCGAGCAGCCGCCTGCCAGCTGATCAGCACTGCCCTCATGCGCGCGCGCACCTCCTCCAGTGAAATCCGACCGGGAGAGCTAAGCGAAGAACGTGGGGCTTGAATTTGCTGGAACAGCCTCAAAAGAGTCCCGCACGATCCTGAGGGCGATCTGGGAAACCTGTGGATCTTCAAGTCTCTCACTGGAGCTGCAGCTGCAAGCAAAATCTGATGGAAATTCAAAGCCCCCCCCCACCTGTGGATGATGGCTAACAGTTGTTAAACCCTGCCTGATCAGGTGTTGAGGTAAAGGGGAAATTTAAGAAGGGAGGAAGAAGAGGAAGGAGCCCCTTACCCCAAGTAAGCTAGTTATTTCTCCCCCCCCCAATGTAGGAGATTGGAAGCCAATTTCCAAGTTCCTGAATGGGAGAGGAATAGAAATTTTGGTACTGTAGGCCAACAACTACAGCACAGCAAAGCTACTGGGGAAAAGAAAATCCACCAACTGAGACTATACCTGCCTAAGAGCCAAACTTGCACGTCTGTCCTGGGCAAGATCAAGTCAAGACGGATCTCTATGGTCCAAGACAGGTGTGGCAATTTTGGCTGACTTGATCTGATTGGGCAGGAATACAGTCTAAACCCATTGGTGGATTCTCCATCTCCAGTGCTGGAGAATCATTTTTTTCACCATTTCCTTATAGTCTTCCCAGTTTAGAAGCTAGGGTTCCTCTTGGCAGCTACTGAATACAAATAGACCTAGAATTATGACCATTCATTCAGTGACCATTCAAAGTTACAGCAGTGTTGAATTAGAAGGCTTACTATAGTTCTTCAGAGTTCCAACCATTGTAGTATCCCTGCAATCACATGATTGCAATCCAGGAGTTTAGTACCAAGATCACAATTCCAGCATCACAGCAAGGCATGGTCATATTATTATGAACTCCAATGTTCCCTGACAGATTTCCAAAAGCAAAAATCAATGGGGAAACTGGCAGGAAGTTGTAAGTCACAATCATGAGATCCTTGCTTAATGATCCAAATGGTTCTTATTTAACAACCGCAACCAGTTTGGTCTAGAAGTTAAAGTACCAGGCTAGAAACCCAGAGACTGAGTTCTTATTGTCTTAGGTATGAAAGCCACTGATGATTTTTTGTCAGTCACTGTCTCAGCCCACCCATTTCATAGGATTGTTATTGTGGAGGAAATAAGAGGACGGAATTTTAGGTATGTCTGATGCTTTGAATTATTTATAACAAAGAAAGATGGGCTATAAACAAACAAACAAATAAACCAGGATTGCCAGAATTTCCACTGCTAAGCAATAATCACATGACACCTTATTCCAGTTCTCGTGGTCTTTATAGTCATTGAAGTTTTAGACCATCTCAACTTGGCTTTGGAATTCCTATATAGCATATACTAAACTTCTGTATGTTGCAGTCCCACTGAATTCAGGTTGAGGAAGGAAAGTAACTAATATGCAATCAACTATAGTCAAGTTCTCCTAGTTTCAAAACATACAATAGAATAAATGAAGTATTTTTAGATGCTGAATTCAATTCAATCCCTGAACAAATCTACTTCACAAATCAATAATGTAATTATGATTTAACATGTGATACTAGTAATTGGAAATCAAATTTTTTTTGAAAAAACAGAATGTATGGTTTATTTAATAAACTATACATAGACTAGAAATTAAGAATTTGTGTAACAAAACCTTTATAGAGAGACCCTCTTTGAAATATTATATACACTATCAAGAACTGTTTCAGCTAAATGTGATTCAAAGTTTACCCTAAGAGAACCACCAAAAAATAGTTTTCACTCCTTCCCATCAGTTGATGTCATCTTTAATTCCATAGCACACCTGCTTCATCAAAGATCTTCATCCAGGAAAGTGGATAAATGGAAAAGCAGGGCTACACAGCAATGGAAGAGTACACTTTTCCTGGAGAGACTTAGAGCGTCTACTTGCCCACCACACATTTTCAGAATCTGGACACTTTATTTTCTAGCCATTGGGACAAGCCATGGGAGGTTAAATGGTATATGAAGGAGTAGTTAGAGCCAAAATTAGAAGAAAAAAAACCTATTTTCTCCTTACCATTCATTTTCTACTCTTTCTGGAGGGTTAGCTTGTTTATCTGATTTGTTAATTCCTTGATTGGGGCATTGTTTCTTTCTTGATTGTTGGTGTAAGTATTAGTGTTAATCTCTACTTATCTGGGTGTTGATTGCTGATGGGGATGTCTTTTTGATTTCTTTTTGGATTTTTGATTGTCTCTTTTGAATGGTATGTAGATGTTATTTATCTCTATGTGCCAGTTAACGGTTGATTTATCTAAGAACCAGGCTTTCAGGAATTCTTTGACATCTTTTGGACTTGGTTTGATCTAGGATGCTCTGTTTTCCAACTGAAACTATGGTTAAGTCTGTTTATGTCTTGTGAAATTAAAGAATTTTTATTGTGTTTTCTGATGGCTAGTTGGTATATTCGTGGACAAAATCCATTAATCTTCTATCTATTGTTCTATGTAGTGGCTGTTAGTCCTTACAATGGATGTTGTACATGATTCCTAATTTTGTTTTTTTAATAGTTTATTGGTGTTTTCTGAGATGGGACGTTATCTTACCTGAACGTCTTTTCTCAGCACGGAGATGGAGAATCCACCAATGGGTTTAGACTGTGTTCCTGCCCAATCAGATCAAGTCAGCCAAAGTTGTCACGCCTCTCCTGGGCTAGAGGATACCAGTCTCCACACAGGCGAAGCCATGACTGACAGCAAGACGTGTTGGCTCATAAACATAGATCTAGGCCTAATAGCCTACTAGGGTGGGAGTGGATTCTCCATCTCCATGCTGAGAAAAGGTGTTCAGGTAAGACAATGCCCCTTCTCCAGCACAGGAGATGGAGAATCCACCAATGGGACATACCAAAGCCAATTGTCCCTGAGGGAGGGAATCAGGCCTGCCCAGTATGGTGCTTTGAGGTAGTACCTGCTGTAGAACTCTCCTGCCAAAGGAGGCCTCCATCAAGGCGAACTTGTCAATTTTGTAATATCTAACGAAGGGTGACGGAGAGGACCACGTCGCCGCTCTGCAAACATCTTCAATGGACGCTTCAGTGTCCCAGGCTGCGGAAGTAGCCGCGCTACAGGTGGAATGGGCCTAATGCGCCATGGAACCAGCACTGAATCCACCCGATATGACTCCGCAATACAAGCCCTAATCCACCTGCCAATGTGGAGGACACTTTTCTGCCCCTAGAAGGAGGATGATAGGAAACGAAAAGGGCCTCGGTAGTGCAGAAGGCAGCTGTCCGCAAGATATAGTAACGGAGTGCTCTGCAGATGTCTAGCAGGTGCCACTGTCGTTCCAGAGCATGCAAAAATCTGGTAACACGACTTCCTGAGTCTTGTGAAATAAAGTATTTACCTTTGGAACAAAGGTCGGATCAAGACAAAGGACCACTCGGTCTCGGTAAAAAATGCACAAATCATCTCTAGTGGAGAGAGCAGCTAATTCGGAAATCCACCACACGGAGATGATAGCCACCAAAAATGCTACTTTGTGTGATAAGTATCGCAAATCACATGTTTTGAGGGGTTCAAAAGGGCGGATTGGTAAGAACCCACAAAACCCTTGGTAGTTCCCAGGAGGGATATCTATGGACTACAGGGGGCTTGGTGTTAATAGCACTCTTGATGAAAGAGCGGATCAAGGGATGGTGACCTAAGGAAGTTGCCAAATCACATGTAAGTATGGTGGAAAGAGCAGCGACCTGTCTGTGTAGTGTGTTTGGAGCCACCACCCCCCTTCCAGAAGGTAGTCCAATATGTGAGGAATCATCAGATCTGGAATTGTCAAGTGGTGCTTTGAATACCACAAACAGAAATTCCTCCACGTGGCCTCATAAATACAGTTAGTCAAGGCCCAACGGGAGGACTGGATTATAGAAATGACTCCTGGTGAACAGTGCTCCCGGGATAAGACTGAGCACTCAAGTGCCATATGGCTAATTGGAGCCATTGGGGTTCCGGATGAAGGAGTGTCCCCTGACTGAGTGAGACCCTGTCCGGGGAAATCCTCCATGGTTCCGCTAGAGAGAGGTTCACTAGGTCGGCAAACCACAGTCTCCGAGGCCAGTAGGGGGCCACTAGAAGAACCTCCGCTCTTTCCCTGAGGATCTTGCGGACGACCGCCGGAAGAGGGAGGAGGAAAAGTGTAGAACAGATCCTCCGGCACGGACTCCGAAGAACGTCCGAATCGGTGGGAGATTTCCCTGAAAATTCTCGGGTGCAGGCGCCACTCTGAGTGGTTCACCATCACCCTGCTGAGGAGATCCTCCTGTGTATTTGCCTCCCCTGATATGTGATTAGCCTTGATGGAGGCTAGGTTGGACACTGCCCAAGAGCCCAGGAGGAAAGCCTTGGACAGGAGGGCACGGGATCGGGTGCCCCCTTGCCGATTCATATGAACCTTGGCAGCAACGTTGTCCGTGAGGACCAGTAAATGACATTTCGCTACAGAGTTGCAGAAGTGTCAAACGGCCAGGTGTATGGCTCCAAGCTCCAACCAGTTTATATTGTGCCGAAGGTCGGAGCCGGACCAACAGCCTTGGGCCCACTGTGAGTGTAGGTGTGCACCCCAACCGAACAGGCCGCCCAACCTCCGGAGCTGTAATCGCAGCTCCAGCAACCAGAAAAATAGCCGAAAACCTGCAAGGAAGCCTCCCTACTCGCACTGAGCCCAAACTGCTGTTCTTGGGCCTGCGCACACAATAGGGCACCGGGGATGCAACCGCAGCCCGCCAGTCATCACGAGTGAAGGCTTTGATCAGCAAGGACTCCAGAACGGCAGCCACAGTCCCGGCAACAATAAATACTATCACAAGTTATAGGGAAAACCTCCCTGAAGCACACTGAACTTCTACCACGCCCTTTGTTCCATGCGTGCAATAAGGCCTTGGAGCTGCAGCCGCCAGCTCCGGCAAGCACTCAAAGAAGCAAAAAGGAAAAGGCAATTATTGTTGCCTCTGAGGGATGAAAGCAGGCTCCCCACAGTCTAAACCCATTGGTGGATTCTCCATCTCCTGTGCTGGAGAATTCTAATATTCTGACATCTAATTAGATACTGAAACTTATGCAAGAAAGCCATCAAGAATCCCATTGTTCAACTTTGATCAACAAGTATTCTTTCCACTATACATCTCGTTAAAGTTCATCTACTTTGATTAAAAGGTGACTTCTATTAAAAGAACAATTAATAATCTATGATCAAAACTTAATATATACTTCTCTGAAACTTTCTACCTACAGAGAAAAGGATGGCCCCAACCTTGCTAGCTTTTCATAACACCTAAAGCAGGGCTTTTCAACCTTTTCACCCATTGTTATCACTTTTAGGATATGGCAATATCCGAGTACCACCATTAAGGTGTGAAAAACTTGATGACCCAAAAAAAAGTGATAAAGTACAGGTAGTTCTTGACTTACAATAGTTCGCTTAGTGACTGTTCAAAGTTAAAATGGCACTGAAAAAAGGACCCCAAGCCACAGCCGAGCAAGACACCTGCTGCCCACCTGGCGGTGCTCTTCCTCCTGTCCAAGGTTTTCTTTGTTGTGAGCATTTCTGTTGAGGATTGGCAGCAGAGGTGGGGTGGGGGTGTTTGGTTTTTATTCCCCCCGTCTGTTGGGTGGTTGCAGCAGGTTTTGGTCACTTAAGATGACCCAGGGACACTGTGACCGTCATAAATATGAATCAGTTGCCAAGCATCTGAATGTAAATCACAAGACCCTGGAGATGCTGCAACATTCCAGCTGATCGACGCTTCTGGGCTCAGCAGAAATGCCAGGATCAGTGCTGCTTTTCAGCTGATTGGTGCTTTTTCAGGGCTCAGAAGCACCAGGATCAGCGTCGAGCTCCAGCTGGAGACTGGCGCTGATCCTGGCGCTTCCACTGAGCCCTGACAGCCCTGCAGCTCCAGCCATCTCTCGCTCAGGCTTGTGCTGTGCTGCCACTGGTTCAGCTCATTCCCCTTCCCTGCTACTTTTCCAGGATGGTCACGTATCACCTGCCAGGTACCAATGTACCACAGGTGGTACCTGTACCACTGGTTGAAAAGTCCTGACATAAAGATCTAGGGCAGTGGTGGCGAACCTATGGCATGCATGCCAGAGGCAGCAATCGGAGCCCCAGCCCTGCCTCCTCCCATGGCCCCCTCCTCACCAGCAGCCCCCCAGAGGAGAGTTGCCCCCGGGCATGGCCCACATGAAGCAGCACAGCCAAGGACATGGTAGCCGGGCAGCAGGGACAAGACTCCGTCCTTGTGCCCCATCGCGTGCAGACGATGCTGCAGGGCACAGGCAGAGGGTGTGGCCGCCATGGCGCTGCTGGGCTACCTAGGTGATCTGTGGTGGGCTGTGGAGGTGGTGGGTAGCCCAGTGGGCACAGCAGAGCGGGGACAGGGGTGGGGGGCGGGTTTTGGGCACTAGGTCTCTAAAAGGTTCGCCATCACTGATCTAGGGCCTAGATCTTTGTGAAGGGATCCACCTCCTGGCAACGTTAATGATTTTTGTATTTTTCTCAGTTACTACTATGCGTTTTAACTTTTGTAGTTGTTACTGTTTGCATTTTTTAACATTGTTTGCTATCCAGAGACACTTCTTGAGATGGGCGACTACATAAAATAATAAATAAAAGAACTATTTTTAAAATGTTAGTAATACCAAACTAATTAGGAATTATATATATGAATTGTTTATAAAATAGTTTTCAATCAAATCAGTCAGATGAAAACAAAATCAATAACTGGATACTAATGCTGAGTTCTAAATGCCAATAAAAATAATCAGTATGCAAGTTTGATCCATGTATTTCAGTGAAAAAAAAGAGGAAAATTAAAAGGGAAATTATATGTATATATGTATGTATGTATATATGTATCTCTGTGTGTATATATGTATGTGTGTGTATGTGTATGTGTGTGTGTCTTTGATAACATTAAAAATGTGAATCCTGGGTATGAGCATGTTAGCAAAACCAAAAAGTCGAACACCAGGATAGAAGTATAAGCAAAGCTGCTTAATATAAACAAACAATTGACTTATGTAGCCAATTGTTTTGCGCCTTGCTTCTTGAGCGCATCCCGGCCCACTCATTTCAATCAGCCTATTCATTTCAGCCATGGCCATGTGTTTGATCTTGCCAACGCGGAGGCCATATCCCGAGAGACCACCAAGAGTGGCCGCTTGCTTAAGAAGTCCTGGTTATCTGAGAATTCAATCAATCGTCACATGGACCTCTTACCAGCCTACCAGACACTTAGACGGTGGGAGGGGCAGCAAAGGAGACAACCAGTCCACCCCTTGCAGGATCGGAGCAAGGGGGCTACAGGTGAGGCGGCGGCGACTTCCAGGGAAGACGGCGAACCGGCAGCGCGCCCAAATTGCAATTTGGAAACTTATGTGCAAGATCATCTCAAAGCGATAGGGGAGGAAGACAAAGAGAAGAAGCAATCGGACAGCCGCCCCTTGCAGGATCAGAGTGATAGGGCTACAAGTGAGATGGCGGTGACTTCCAGGGAAGACAGCAGTGCACCCAGATTGCAATTTGGGGACTGACGCCCAAGATCGGCTCAAAGCGAAGGGGGAGGCGAAGAGCAAAAGGGATCAGATAGCCATCCCCGGGCGCCTCTACGCGCGCCAAGGGAGCGATTGCAAGGAGAACAATTTTTGAATCCTCGAACAGGTTGATAGGAGTGGGACGACTTAGACTTAATGCATTACGGCCGATTGAAATGAATGGGCCGGTGACGCACTCAAGAAACAGGGCGCAAAAGCAATTGGCTACATAAGCGAACTCCTGGATCTCCTTTTCTTTTCACTTTGACAATGTCGGCAGTTTGGCCGACGAAAGCTAAGTGACTTTATAACAAACAGTCTTCTTTATATTAAACAGCCTTGCTTATACTTCTATCCTGGTGTTCAACTTTCCTTTTGGTTTTGCTAACACACACACACATACACACACACACACACACACAAAATTAAAATTAAATTAAATTAAATTAAAATGCATAGCAAAGCACAAGCTCAAGCATCAAATTTATTAAGAATCCTTCTGAATCCCACATGGACTCCATATGCATTCTTAGGAAATAGAAATTTTAGGTGGTTTCAGCCAAGTACTTTGTCTGGAATGTACTCATTTACACAGGAAAAGAGAAATATCTTGATGAACTAAAATGGATGGCAGAAAACAACTTCATCAGTTTGCCTTTTGGTAAGGGAATGCCATACTCTCCAAAGCAGCAAATGCTATTAGAGCAACTACAACATGTTCCCAAATTTAAAATGGGTAAAATTTCTCTCCAAAGTTACAGTTCTGAAATAAGCAAACCTGAATACTGGTATGTGTTTATTTTAAAGACATCTAACTGGAATCAGGCAGGTACAAGTCAAAATAAGTAACACAAAATCAAAATAGTGGCTGAAAAATGAAAAGATATTTCTTGGTAAGAGACATGCTTTTTTTTTTAAGCAATCACTGTATTTTAATGCTGTGTTTAAAGCGAACTATGATCTGAAGTGAATAAATCTGGCCTTTGTTTTCAATGAAAACAAGCAAAGGGAGAGGCCCATTAATTGAGCAAACTAAAAATACAGGGTCACAAACAAATGAAACAAATTTAATTTTTTTAGCTCAAAGAATAAAAAAGAAAGTACAGTAAAATTACAGTCTATTATTAATTTGGTTGTCAAAATGTTTACTTATTAACAGAACGAAGCACTGGTCTCCAGGTTAGACAGGAAACTGATTCTGAGGGCAGTTGAACTATTCCCACATAAATCCCTTTTTTCAAGAGTTATACATGGCTCAGAGAAAATCATATTATACCAAATACTGAAAATGACAGGGTGTGCACATATGAACAATCAAGTTGCATCTCATTTAAATACAATAAGCAGACTGCAATTCTATAGATGGCATGAACTTAACGTTAAGTTTGAAAACTAGATTCTACATTTTCTTTGTGTTTCTGCATGGATATAATCATCAATGTAACATAAGAGATTTGACGCAACCACTGCATTTGTTTAGGCCCATTCAAATTTCGACATAATCAACTGTTTATTCTTTTTCCTACCTGCCTCAGCCAAAACCTGTCTGCATTATGAAGAAGCTTATTCCCACACTAAGCTTTCTATAATAAAGATCACAGCAAAACAAATATTATTCATTCTTTACTAAGTTTATATTTCCTGAATCTAATATGATTTTATATATATATATATATATATATATATATATATATATATATATATATATATATATATATATAAAAACATGCCCATGTGCAGATATTTATGTCAACCAAAATTTTCAGCCTAACACTGTGTTTAAATTATATTAAGCTGACTTATAATACCATCACATCATGTGACTATGATATTCTTTTGTAACAGTGAGGACTTGTAGACCCCTATCTATGCATGTGTAGAGTTTTTCCTAAAAGCCATAGCTTGTGGCTTCAGAGGATTCTTTCTGACCAGCACTGCATGATTACCTCAATATCTAAGCTGCCGTATTTTGTAGCTTCAACTGGTGAATTATGGAGCTACAACAAATTTTTAAAAAGAAAACAAAGAATCCCACAGGGCTGATACTGCTCATTCCTAATGGAACTGTTTAAGATTTTATTTTTTTGCCATCTCTCTTAAATCACAGAAGCCAATCTAGATATTTTTTCAGTACATAAAATAAATACACACCTAAGGGCAGATTAGTTCTCAAAGTCCCTGTAACTTTCCATTAACCACTAGCCACTCCTCCAATTAAGTTGTTACAAGACAAACATAAAAACAGAGTACAGCTTTTTCTAATCAATCTGCAGTTCTAGTACAGCTCATTCACATCCCAATGTATTATGGTACTCACTTCGGCTGATCCAGAGCTTTGATATTTACTACCCTGTGACTGAAGGGTTACAATAATGCTTCTTATCAGACATCTTTGAAGCCATTACTCTGGGATAAGTACCAGATGGCCATCTATTTACAGATTCATTACTGGGGAGTGGATCCCAAACTGAACTTATTCAATAAAGAGGAAATTTCATTCATTCATTCATTCGTCAGACTGTACCATTTGTGTTGTTTTTAGTCCTGCCTTTCAAATTTTTCTTCTTTATATATAAAATGTTATATATCAGGACTCACAACGTGATATTTAACATGCTAAACAATGGTGTCAATTTATCACCTCAAATGTTGGTTGGTTGGTTGGTTGGTTGGTTGGTAGGTAGGTAGGTAGGTAGGTAGATAGATAGATATAAAATATTATATATCAGGAATCACAACTTGATAATCTCCTGCCCACTCCTCATCCAACCAATGTAAAACAGTATCTTCAAATTATCTTCTCATGCTAACTGGCATTACTGCAATCTGGAAATCAGAACACTTGTACAGCATCATATCATCCATTACTGTTACATACTCACAGAAGCTTAGATTTAGAGAGAAACATGAACAACTTCAGTGCAACAATTTCTGCATTGTCTTAAATCATTTATTTGTAGGTAATTCTTTTCTATTACCCATAGACCCATTATAGAATAGAAGTATGGGTTGGATTCTTTTTGTTAAAAAGCAATAAAGATGTTCGGCTATTCTCAGCCACATTAATACTTAAAACAAGTTATTCTCTTCAACAAGCATAACTTAATTTAAGTATGATACTACCATTCACCAATCAATAGCCTATCAAGTGCAGAAACCTATTTTATATAAATTACATTGAACACATCTTAAAAGCAAACCAACTTTCCTCTTCTAAAACTAATTTGTGTTACTGCAGCTTGCTGGCTCCTGATTTTAACTGTACATTAAACAATACTGATATGAGACAAAACTTATCTGAAAAACAAAATATTAAAAACTGTAAAGCAATTAACACTTGATGTTACTCACAGGGGTACATGGTGCTGTTCTGGATCTGCTTTGGCCAGTTCCTCTTCTTCAATATCAGACTCTCCACCTGAGCTACTGTCTGTGACATCAGAATCAAATGTTTGCTCACAAGAGCGCAGATTAGCCATTCCACTGGCAGTAAACCTTTCTAGTTCTTCTGAGATAGAGTCACTTTTTAGGAAGTTGCTCAGTCCTTCCGAGGTACTTGTCTCATTTGCAGTTTTTCTTAGAGCTGCTTCTGCCTTGCGGGTCAGCATTAGCTGACTCCGGTGTCTCAAGGAGTCCAAAGCAGGTAACTTGCTTAGCGTTTTCTGTAAAAATCCACCAAGCTGTTGCTGAATGTGCCGCTCTACCTGCTTGGCCTGTACCACCTGCAGCCGCTTTTGCAGCCTGCGAGCACGATTCTCAATGTCTGCCTGCCTCCGCAGTAGCACCTTTGTCCTCATATCTGAATCTAGAGTGCTAAAGGAACTGTTCGGCAGAGTGATCTTCTGTTCCTCTGGCTTGCTGCTTCCAAGCTCAGAACAAACAGGCATTCCAGATAACAAAAGCAACCTGTTCTCCCCATCCCCTTCGAGTCCACACTGCTGCTCTGGGGAACTGTGGTCATGTTTATTTGTCATGCCATTATTGCTAAGTGGGGTAGCATGCTCTGCATCTGGGCTTTTATGTGGTAGAGTGCAATTGCTCAAACCAGACTTCAGGTCCTCCAAATCACAACTTCCAGATCTATTTGAATCAACTTCCTGGAGAGTCGCAGAAGAAGGTGCACTCTTACCACCATTAAGTGAAACAGAACTTTCATGGTCAGAGCTATTAGTTTTAGCTAATTTTTTAGCCAAACCATTGACAGGTGTTTGTGGCAAAGGTGTCTGATTACTTGTACTCATGGTTTTTAGATTTTCCAAGGAAATCTCCAACACTGGTGGCCTTCCCAACAGATCACTAGTTTTCAAGAAAGGATGAGTCAACAGAGAATGAGATTTAAGGACTGTCTGCTTGTTGAAGACCCCTTGCAGTTTCAAAGACTCCTTTGGAGGAACAGATGTTACATCTGAACAGAGATAAGATGCTACCAATGGCTGCAGCTTTCCCAGCTCTTCTTTTGTAGAATTATTTCGGAAATCTAGACTGGAATCCTCAGCTTTCCTTTTGGTGACGTTACTGGCAACAAGGATGTTGTTGGCGTTGCCGTTTTTCTCGGCACTGCCAGGAGACAGGGAAGAGGATGAGGGAGCCAGTTTGAACCGGATGTGGTGAGCTTCAGTTGCTGCGTCAGTGAGAGCGGGCGCCATAGTAGCCATTCAGCACAGAGAGTTGGGAAGTCCAGCCTCTCCCCTTGCAGAGGCCAGCTCTGCAGTGTTTTTCTGCCTCGCCGAAGGGCAGCCTTAAAAAAAAAGCAGATATAATTTAGAAATGTAAAATTGGCAAACTAGAAGTAACAAGTTATTTGTATCTGCATTTTTATCAGATACAGAGAGCCTGTATACACCTATTCATCAGACATAACGGATAATTTCCTAGCCAAATTAGTCAGTATAATATCCAATGGGAAGGTATAAAGTGGACCATGAACACAAATGTGAGCATCCTCTGAAATGACAAAATGGTGAAATAACCAAAGGATAAGAAGCAAGAATGAAGATGAAATCGCGAAACAAGTGATAAACAACAAATATTGGACATGTAGATAAGAAAGCTTTCTCTAACAAGAGAATGTGGCTTTTAACTTTGTTGCTAAGAAATGTGAAATGCTGAGGGAAAAGTGTGTTTTGCCAAACAACTGAAAAATGTACAATATGAAAAACGGGTTCTGAATATAATAGAAAACAAAGCTGCATATGAGAGCCACTGTGGTATAATGGTGAAGATTCTGGACAAAGGACAGAGAAACAGGATTCAAGCGTAAGCCCAACTATGAAAACGTGCCAGATGACTCCGAGAGATCATTAGCTCTAAGCCCTATCTTAATCACAGGATAGTTACTGCGAGGAAGGAAGAACTAGTGGCAGTGTTATATATATCATCTTCAATTATTCCCTGATGATTGGAAAAATATCAAGCTAATAAGTGAAATATATTTCTTTATTAAATGTTCAAGCATTCCCCAATCACAGCCTCTTGTGCTTCAAATCCCAGAATTTTCAATAAAGGTTTTTCTGGAAGAACCCAGGAAAGCTAGTATGCATCATGTATTCTATGTTCCACCGGCAAAACGCAGAAGCCAGCACTGCTCTTACCAGGGGTGGCAGAAAGCCAAACTAAATACAAAATCAGTTCAGAAAGATATTTTCCACCAGTGAATCAAAACTGAACTCATCTAAATTCCCTCAATTGTCATGATCATGAATAAGTCTCTATCATAAAGAGCAATCATTTGTTTAGAAAAAGAACTTCTTTTGTGTTTAGGAAAAGAGGCCTTCCCTATTCCACTGCTAAAGGTCAAGAATCTTAATTCTTAGGATTCACAAAAAGGAATTTCCACCTGCATTTCATTTGACTCTAAATATAAATCATTACTTTCCCCAAATAAAATTAAAAAATATTTTCTAATTACATGAATTAACGTATTTTGAAGATATTAAAAATTATGAACTGAACAGTATTTTCCCAACTTAAATCACAACTGAGCAAGCAGATGAGATACTGCCCCTTAAGACTTCATAACAATCTCAGAATGCTAAGAAAGATGTATAATGCCAGAGATGATTGAAGATGTATTGGTCTAAATTTCAACTGTTTAATCACAGGCAATGGCAAAATAATGTCCTTCCCAATATGTTGAATAATAACTTTCATTAGTCCTAGTCAGCTAGGCAGTGGCAAGATCTGAGAAAATTGTAATCAAACCATGTGCAAAGCACTCAACTGCCTACTTATGCTCTACCATTTTCTCTAATTGTCCCATTAATTAATAAGCCTTTTCTTGGTAAAAAGTTCAACCCTCTTCTGCCATCTCAACATCTTTTTCAGTTCTATTGTTTAAATGGGAGACAAGTCTGTATGCAGTATTCTAAAAATAGTTTTGTATCCCAGATTTATATAAGGGCATTACACTTGCTGCTCTTTACTAGAGACAAGTAAGACAAAATTGCATTCTCTGTTCCTATTTCTCTTTCTAAAAGAGCATGTAGAAACAGTAGGCCCAAGCCAACTATAGTTGTGAACAAAAGAATCAAATGTAACTCCTTAGGATCAAACAAAACAGCCAACCAGCTCAACCACATTCAAGATGAGGAAAACAACTTTTGTTCTCATATGCAATTTTTGGCACAAATCTGCTTATTGGATTGGGATAAATATTTGGTATTTATTCTGTTTTCTCACAATTTTAAACTAGGATATTCTTGCCCATAAAAGCATGATATATACTCAAATGTTTCTTATTGTGTATATTTAAATTTGGCAGGGGGGAAGGGAGAGAGATTACCTATAGGTCTGGCTCATGATTCACAGTAGGCCAACATTTCAAAGAATGTTGGCTTACTTTGAAAGAGCAAACATGCTGGTGCACTTTCAATCACTTCTATTTAACTTCTAGCAGGAAGAGTAGCTAAACATTCTCCAAAAGTTCTTCTATGGTTTATTTCTTGTACTGTCTGAAGGAGCATGAATTGTGGTTTGCAACTTTGTCTGCTTATAAGGGAGATTCCTCAGCATCTCATGATAAATAATGGAAGCCACTATCATGGTATGTGTTACTTGTTCCCATTAGGACACTGCCATAAATATTATACTATATTTAAGACCAGGAGAAACCTTATATTCCCAATTTTTATTCTTATCTACTAATTTTTTTCAATCCAGCGTAAAAATGATAACTCAAAGCTCTGATGATTAATCCAAAGCAAGTAAAATATTTTAACAAAAATTCAATTTTCTTTGTTTCCACATCAGTAAAGCTCATAAATACTTGCTGCAATTATATTCTAAGTTACCTTGTAACCTAAACAAGTACATTTAAAAAACAGCTATCCAATCACATACCCTTAAAATAAATTCAGAGCATCTACTGGGATTAAGTAATTTAAGAAATTTTTAATGATCCTTTTTGGTTGCATTACTGTTTAATATTTGGTTCCCTAGAAAATTTATCTCTAGTTTTCAGCACAACCATGTTCTATTCCATCACTTTATATTTATCAAATGCAACGCACCATTTTTTTTTCAGTTTTCCCATAATCACTTCTCTCCCTCTCCCTCTCTGTGAAAGCATGATTTCAATGAATTTTCTATTTGTTTGAAAGACAAAACAAAATACATGCAATTAAAAATATTTTATTTGATTAGTTGTGGATCTTTTATTGTCAATTGCCATCATCCCACAACCAAATACAGGGTGCTGACTGGACAACATGGAAAGTGCAGATCTGTACATGAGGAAAACAAAACAACTACTTCATAAACCCATTTCACAACTTAGGAGAACAAACCCACCAGGACAAGATTCAGCAGTCCATCTGCATTTAAAAGACAAAGGCCACTCTTTCGAAGACAGAAAAATCCACATTCTGGGCAGAGAGGACCGCTGATTTGAAAGAGGGGTCAAAGAGGCCATCTAGGTCAAAATTGAACAGCCCTCTCTCAACAGAGGGGGAGGCATACGACATCATCTATCTCCACTATCTCCAATCTACAACACAGTCCTTTCAACAGTTCCAAGAAGGCTCCACATCCATTTGCACTACTAAAGTGACCCTGACCACACAGATAAACCTCAGATAAACCTCCAGGCGGCCCCCAAGGACCCTCTAAAACAAGCATATCAAACTCGCGATGTATCACTTTTTCCCATTGCTGGCAATAGGGTGGGCGCGATCTGCTCTAAAAGAATGCAAATAACCAGCTATCGGCAAGGAGTATAAATCCTTCCATTTCCCATCATCCAGTCAGAGTTGAAGAAACTTCTTGGAAGAGAAGCCAAACATCTTCGAAGAAAAACAAGGAAGTCCAGTTGCTCATGAAAAAGATTCTTTGGGAAAGTGTAGTCAACAAATTTAGAGGATACAGAAGTTAGAGAAGCACTATGAAGAAATTAAGCTTTCTACTTAGTGCATGTAGTTGTTAAAAGTAGATAAAGGTACAATTACAATTTAAAACTTGCCCATTTTCCAGAGTCCAAATCCTTTTTATTCTTTTCTCTTTCACAAAACTGTTTTGTTTTCCTCATCGACCAATAAATGGACAATAAGCTACACTGGTTTCAGCAGTATGAACATACCAATAAATGGACAATAAGCTACATTGGTTTCAATAGTATGAACAGAGAGCCAGGCACAAATCCTCATTCAGTGGACAACTTCGAGCTATTACTTTTTCACAATTTCCCTTACCTATCTGAAGATAAAATCTGAGGAGGAAAAAAAGAAATATCCATATAACCAATCTGTCCCTATTCAGAAATCAAAGACGCCTCAAACCCTGGCTCCTAGCTCCTACTCTTAGCCACTGTTTAAGTTTCCATCTGCTTTTAACTTTTTGAACAGAAACACATCAAAGTCTCCAATTGCTAACAAGCACTACAAAATATTTAATGCAAATATGTTAAAATTAAAGACTAACATTGATCTATTTTTGTTTCATTCATCTACACAGAAATCATGATGTAACATTAATAAGTAGTCATATAAATAAGTCATTTTTCATTCTGAGGCTACAGAAGTCTACAATCCTGAAGAAACTATTTGCATCATGGTATATGACTTTACTTTCATCAATGCACATTTTTCTCATATGCTTTCCCTAACACCATCCACAACACAGAAAAAAATACTGCATTTGAAAACTTAATAGAAAAGAGGCCAAAAACCAAGGATGGTCCACATTGCCCCTTTTAAACAGTGTCCCCCTTGGAAGCAGACAGCTCTGGCTAAATGCTTCAGCATTAAATATTTCCAGATATGCAGCTGAAAAAAAAAAACAGTGTTTCACAGGAGGAAAAACAATTAAAGCTTTAGTGAATTTATTGAGCAGTAAATTATTTGGTTAAAGCAAACAAGTCATTTTATTAATTACACAATTTATTTCCCTCTCTTCAAAATAACTTCTTTCAAGACAGCTTACAAACAGCAGCAAATGTTATTGAATTCAAACAAACCCAACTACTAGTAATACAGTTAAATGAATTTAAAAGAGAGGGAGGGAGAGAAAGAATGGTCTGGTTATAGAAAGTTTCATTTGATGTTTAAAAAATAACATTAAAGCCTTCCTTCATTGAACTACATATCTCTTTTTATATGCTACAAGCAGTCAGACTTTTTAGTAGATTTTGAAACTGAGGTCAGCAAAGCTAAGAAAAATTATTATAGATGTTTAAGATCTATCTAGTAAGATGTGGCTACCACTAAGAATGGGTAATTTTTTTGACCTGTGGGCACATTTAAAATTTTGATAACATATTTTAAGCGGCCCCACAAAAATACTTGTCCTGACAGGTTTTGCTAGTCACAGAAACTTTTATCAGAAGACAAGGCTGTGAACATCCCTAGGACATTGCTTACTACTACAGCTTTTCAGTCCTTTGGATAACAAAGGCACATACTTCAATTAAATCCCTACAGGCAATACTGAAAATAAGGATGAAGTTCCAATTTCATTTTTAAAATGATATAGTTTGGGGAAATAAATTAGATAGCAAAGAAACATACCAATAGTTAGAAAAAAATCTTTGGTATAACACCGTAATTCTCAGGAATTATTGCCTCCAAAGAGTTTACTAAATCACTGCAGTATACTATTCTGAACAGACTGCTACTGGTATACCTTACCTTTAAAGACAGTCTATGCCAGAGGTTATTTAGGAACAAAGGTAAGGTTTATGAGCATTTCAAATTGCATATCTAATGTTTTAGAGTGGGATACAGCTCCAGATCTCACTTTAGATATCATTTTGCCAATCAGGATATAAAAAACTTTTTCTTTTAAAATTTTTATACCTGAACACATACACACATGCAAGCATTAATACTACCAAAATATCTTTTTTACAAAAATACAGCAAGGTAAATAATCAGCTTCATATATACTGTAGAGTTGTAAGACAATAATTCAAGAATGTAATTATGCTTAACTGATTTAACTACTTTGAGAAGTAGTCAGTTAATAACAATTTTCTGACAGCTGTATCAGCCTATCCCATGTAAAATAATTAATATACTGGCCATCTTAAGAAAAAATAAGGCAATCATGAAAATACTGGTTACTACCATTTTATAATTTATTACTTTTATCATCTCTTGCAATTATTATATTTTTAAAATAAAATGTTGTATTTTAACTTTTTTTCTGATTTACTGCCAAATTTTAACTGATATATTTTTTGTGGCATATCCTATATTAAGAAGCCAAAAACTATTAGTACAGATAATCTATATATGAAATATCACATAGACATTTGTTTGTTTTAACAAAATTTAGTAAATTCTCTTAGGTAATTTGTTGGTCTAACCGTAATGCTATTCCAGTAACAAAAGACTGAGTTGTACAATAAAAGCTAAAAGCCAGAAATATTCATTCATATATAAATTTGTTATTCAGATCCATTGTTCTGGGAATGCAGAATATTAGTATATCAGACACAAAAGAATATTCTGTATTAGCTATAGTAGCTGTTAAGTATGAAAGTTATTTGGGTATAAATATGGCCAACAATCCTAAACTTATAGGATTCCAATAAGTGCAAAATTATGTTCAAGGTTCTCTACTACTAAATGTGGTTTAAATTCAACCGGTTGCTTTCATTTGGACAAACATTTTGGTTAATACCGATAGACAGGTAAAACCTCAAAATGATGTCACATTTCAAATCAGATCTATTTTAATAGATAAATTATCAGAGAAATCAATATCCCAGAACTTTTTCCCCCAAACATATCTTTTAAACAGATTCTATCATTTCCTATGCAGCAATCTGCAAAATTCCAGCCCTTAAAAACTTCTCTCCCCCAAATTACACCAGATTAATGGCAAAATGCCAATATTTAATATTTGTAATTTAATATTTCTATCATTGTAGCCCATGGAGATAATTTATTTTCAGTACAGCACTTAGCTGCTAAAAAGTTACTTGGTTTACATAACATTTACAAACATAACGTCAATAATCAAGAAATGTCAGAATCCACCATCAGTGTTTTTTGGTTTTATGACAACTGTTAATTAAAACTCAGAACTTTAAAACAATATATGAAAAAACATGATTATTTTCACATTTTAATCAATGCTTTAGAAGTGTATTTTATTTAAAAAAACAGAATCTGTTAACATAGCAAAAATAGGAAATCTTTGGTATTCTGATTAAATTCATATGACACTTATGATTAAATCAACTTCTTATAAAATAAGAAAAATGGAAACAGCAGTTGAACAAAGATAATAGAATTTCATGAATATTTCTGTATAATTTTGCAGCTATTTTTTTTCCTGCACTTTGACCTATCTTTGTTAATGTGATATAAATTATTAGAGCAGTATCTTCAATATGTTTTCAAATCTTGATTCAATGAACTCATTTGGGGTAAAAATCAGATAACAATATGATTTGTATAATTTTCTTTTGTAAGTCTTTTTTATAAGCTTTTTAACCTATGCCCTTAAAAAACTAATAAGAGCTCTCTGTCCTTAACTTATAAGTAAACAAAATATCTTTATACTGAGTAGTAAAGAAATTCACAGCATCAAGTAAACTATGCTTTAACATTTCCATTGTAATTATGAGCAAAATATCTAACATAAAAGACATCCAAATGAAATAATCAGCTTCCCTATCTGAAGATTACAATTCCCAGCCAGCATGGATAAAACCTAAAAGCTACACTATCAGAGAATTATGGGGAGCATCATTCAATACATCTGCAAAACAAATAAAACACAGCAGCTGCCCTCCAACAGATTTTTCTACAAATATATTGCTTTTAAACCTTATTTCTATTTTACATCATCAAAATGATTTGAGGTAGCTACAGCTGTATACAGATGAAAATAATAAACAAAAAATAAACTTCAAATACACAATACATCTGGTTGTCCTAGCATCAATGAATGTGGATAAAGTTTACTTATTCCTGGCAGCAAAATCTCACTTGTGATTATGAGAACTGCAGCCCAAAGCATTCAAAGGAGTAAGGAAGACCAATTCAAAAGAATACTGAACATTCCAACAACTATGCTGGAAGTGATGAGGACCACTGATTAGAAAGCTAGCATGAACCAAATGCTGATCAAACAACCTTCCTACCCCACTGAAAGAGGAAATGAAGAGATTGAACTGTTAGGTTTGGTTTGTCTATCTTAGTGTTATGAGTACAGTCAACCCATCAGTTGCAAATAGGTATAAATATTATGCTATTCCATGATAAGCCAGTGCATTTCCCACAGCTGTTGATGAACCAACAGGTGTATTTACCACTTAGCCATTCTACAGCTTAGCTTTATCTTCACTAAGCCATCCCAGAAAGGATGTTTCCCCAATTTGTTTTCCTTATTGTGCCGTTACAGATACACGTAGTATATATAGTTCTTCCTTCTATATTCTCCCCACCTATGAGATAGGTGATCAGAGAATGACTAGCCCGAAGTCACTCAATGAGCGTTTGTAACTGAGGATGGACTAAAACCTGTTTCCCTTTTCCTAGTCCAGCATCTTAACCATGACAATAAAATGATGCTGCAAATAAGGATAATCTTACATTTTAGATGTTAATAAAGAGTGATTCCTTGAAACAGAATTATGTTTATTTTAAAAATGACATTCAGAAATTCCAGCACTGTGGTAACTTTAAAGAAATATGTATACTTTTGTGAAGTATACCACATTTGAGAAAATAGGATCTTATTCACAAATTACTCAATTGCATAACCAGCCATATGTATAATTACTTGTTTCACTGTGTTAAAGAATTGACTCCAATGTGAGTTATGTTTTACAAATGAATCAAACAGGTTTAACATATCTAGTATTAAGAATCATCATTCACAAACACTAGGCAGTTATATAGCGGAATCCTATGTAACTTTACTTAGAAGTCACATTTGGTTAAAATATGAACCCAATGTACTTACTGTATTTTATTCAAGTTAAACATACTTTACTATAAAGTGCAAAGACAGCAACTTGATTAGAAGAAGTGAAGTTTTTATTTTTGAATCCCCTTGTGCAATAACACTACCTTTCTAAAGATTGTTTTCCATGTATAGGTTAAACAATTCATACAATTCAAGTAGTTTCCAATAGCTTCTAGAGTTTATGACAACCAGAAGTACTATTTTTACAACATTTAACTCCTGCAAAAAAAGTTTTTTAACCTGATTTATTTTTAGAATTATGCATCATAGGCAGAGTAAGTATGAGCCATCATACAATCGCAAGAGAGAAAGGGAAACTATTTTCTAGTGGTTAGAATACAAATATCAAGTTAATATACTCATATTTTAAAGTGGCAGCAAACAATTATGTAACACTGAAGAGGTTTTAAATCAAAGGATTTAAAATGCCAACTTCTCTTCCAAACAAAGTTTCATCTTCTTTTAACAACTGTATCTCTTTTCTGAACTGATCTAAAAGATCAAATAGTGAGGCAGAATTTTCCATTCTAGGAAAAAACTGAGAATTATATTTGCTAGTTTGTCTTAAGAACAAAAACAGTGCCATCAATTCTAAATTATTGGTGGTAAAGACAGCACATGTTTAACTAGGGAAATTCACTAGAGAAAGCTAGACAACTATAACTCTAAGGAGGAAAAATGCATGTTCGTAAGTATAAATATATACTTGATAATAAAATGTCATTAAGAACCAACATCCTAGCACACCCTTCTATACTACTTATTACATTGATCCAAATCTATACCCCAAACAGTAATTTCAAATTCTATTACAATAAAAAGGAAAATCTCACACAATAGACATTAAGCAAAACAAGTGTTCAATTTAGGTTGGTTGGTTATAACAAATAAATAAGCCCCATAATAACGTATAAGTTACTTTAGAAAGAGCCATGAGAGAAGAGAAGGAAAAAGAAGCAAATTCATTGTCGATTGTAAAAGCTATAGCGACAAGGATACAGCATGCATTCTCCACAAGGCGCACACAAAAATGACTGCCAACCAGCCACGTGACGACAAAATCTCCAATACAGGCGCGCTCACGGGCGCGCTCACACACATAAGATGTTTGAGAATGGAAATTGGGGGTAGGTTTGAACGGATGTGATGGAACTTTGGGAACGCCGGAGTTCGAATGTTAGCGAGAAGTAAATTTTGAAAGGTGCATGTTTATGAGAGAGGAGGCAAACAGAGCAAGAAGCGTCTAATACAAAGAAAATAAACATCTTCCAATTGGGAAGCTTTCTGCATTAACAGAAGAGCGAAGCCTTCAAGTTAAAGTGGCGCCATAAGAAACCAGCTTTTCTTCTTCCCCTCCCCCCATTTGCATTGGAACCGCAATACTTCGCATATGCGCGCACATACATGGCTAATTTTTCAATGCCACTTTAACAATAACATTAACAACAGCAAGTGAGGGACAGGCCCGTTATACAAGACGTCGTGTTGCATTGATTGAGGAAAGTACTTTGCAAGTGCTATTGTAAAATGGACAGCGGGAGTGGTCGCATCTATTCCAAACATTAAACAAAGTCAATCTTTTCCAGTTCCCTCTCTTCCCCACGCCCTAGCAGACGACCGGCTGCAGTGCTTATTCCCTCCCTCCCCCATCCCCGTCCCACATTTAACTGTTAAGGGAAACTAAAAGCTCTTTTGTAACCTTATAAAAGCGCGATTACTACACAGCTTTATGGCTTTCCAAAGGTAGAGAAGAGATCGCATTGTAGTTGCAGGACAGCGCAAACGCCTGAGAGTGTTGCAAACACATAACAGGTAAGAACGGGAAAGTAGCAAGAAAAAAATTAATATCAGGAAGAATTAAGAACGTGGCAATGCCTTACACTTCGAATGGAAAATAAAAAACCGGGCAAGGAAGTTTCATCATGATTACGTCTTTTTAAAAAAGAAAAATCTCTCCGCAAAAAAAATGCACACCTTACAACCAGAAATTAAAAGACAAGCGAGTCGCAAATAGAAATCAGGGGGGAAGGGAAGGAATAAGGGTCATACAAGTTGTTTTCTGGCCGCTGCGGCTCGTACGGGGTACAGGCAGCCAGTAGCGCTAACAAAGACAGCGACAGAAGGGCCGAGCAAGGGCAACGGGAAAGCCAAGCAAGCAATCGAGTAAAGCAGGCAAAAGCAAAGCAAGCAGGCAGCGACACCTACCACGTGACGGAGCTGAGAGCAGAGTCCGGGCGGATCCGGCCCGACGCAAAAAATATATATATGTAGTAATAACAAAAAGGGCGCAGTTTGCAAACAAGGCGAATGCGAGAAGCAGAGTCTTCTTCCCTCGCTCCCGAAACCACAAATCGTCTTCTTGCCGTTACTGTTCTCTCTCGGTCGCTCCCTTTCTCCCCCTTCCTTCCAGCCCCAGCTCCCCCTTTCCCTGCCCGCCTGCTCCCTGCTCTTCTGCGGGCAAGGAGGGCGGGCGGGCAGGAAAAGGGCTGGGGAAGGAAAGGACTCGGGGGGGGGCGGGAAGGTTGCTTTCTCTTTTGCAACCGCCCCCACCCCACGCACCCAAGAGGAGGGAGAGGCGGCGGCAGCGATGGGGGGGGAAGGTGCTCCTGGCTTTCTCCCCCCAGTGGCGGCGACGGCGGCTGTTGCGGTGCCTCCTCCTCCTCCTACTGCAAAGGAGGGTCTCCCGCTCTTCTTCGAAGTGGGGCACAATGTGCAACAGTCTCTGCGGCGTTTCCTCCTCTCCGCCTTCGCCACCCCCTTTTTGCCTTCGTACCCGACCCTCCACCCGCGTACGGCAGAAGGCAGCCGCAGCGACCGCGGAGGTGGCGCTACTGCTGTTTTTCTGCTGCTAGATAATGTTCGGGGGGAAAATGGCGGCTGAGCTCGTTCTCTGCTCTGCCCTCCTCCTCCTCCTCCTCCCTTTAATCGGAGAATGCACCGGGCAGGCAAGGCAGGGGGAAGGGAAAGCAAAAAGGAGGGGAGGGGACGAAACACAAAAACGGAGGTGGTAGCGCCACCGCCGGTTTCCCGTGCGCACTACGAGGTTAAACTGTAGTGTTGCAGCTGAAAACCTGGCTTGCGCGCGAGCCAGACAGCTACCAAAGCAAGTTAAAAAGGCGCGTGCACCCGACACAGACGGGAAAATAAATGGCCCGACGGTTAAATAGAAAATGATCAATCAATGCAGGAGTACTAGCAATCAGCTGTATACTCCGGAAAATCTGTGGAATTAAGAGCCATGAAAACTATTAAAATATTCAAAGGTTGATAAGAGTGACTCTAAAACATGTTGTTAAGAACAAAATTGTGTCGGTGATATTCACAATATAATACTTTAAAACTGTATGCCAAAACACTTATCACAAGTCTTTCTTAATAATGGGGCATATTTCTCAATCTTTTCAGAATCTATTGGCCTTATCTTTTGCTGGGAAGAAAAGAAACCAAACAAAATAAAACAGATGATAGGATCAAAGAGATTGTGAAAGTTCTTCATAGGCGTTACAAATTACTAACTATCAAGTAGTCAAAAAATGGGGGTTTCATTAAATTGCAATCTTCCAAATTAAATTGCTATTTGGCAATTTATTAAATATTACATTGCATAGTTTCTCTAAAAACATCTGCAGGACTCAATCGCTGACTCTGCCCCATTCATTTTAATAACAGATCTCTGGGATTTTCAATTATAGTTGCATAAAAAAAGGAACATCTCTTTCTAACTATGCTGAAGTATGTTGAATTACTGAGGTAGGCCAAATGCACAAAAAACAATACATAATAGCTACGTGGACACCACAGAAACAAGCAGATTTATATACAACACACGGAACTAAAATGTGTCCATTTTCAGGGAGTTGAATATTCAGCCAGAATATTCAGTTTTACAGGTAGAGAATTTTCTTGAGATCTAGAAACTTCCAATAGTAGAGAACTCCATAATTTAAAGCAATAACAACAGATCTTATGCAGCTCTCTGTAGGCCAATACAGCCTTTTCCAGTCTAAAAATTTCCAGATGTTTTGCACTAAATTTTTCCTATGTTGGGAATTGTGGGAAGGGCACTGGATTGAAGTAAATTCAATAGTCTTCCACCTAGCATACTTGTCTGCACAATCTCCTAAATGCTGGAACATCACATGAAAAGTAAGTGCTTTTTGTCTCAACTACATAGATTTTAGATGTTCCTTCATCTGTGCAATGCCGGTCTTAAAAAAAAAAAAAAATCACCTCCAGATGTGCCACACAATTATAAATGCTGTGCCGGCTAACCTACTATAGCATCACAATACCATACTATAACATCACAATACCAGTGTTATACATTTTGCAAATCCTAACTATTCCAATAAATAAAACTACAAACTCTGTTTTTACCTTCAGCCATTGGTCTCTCTATACCTCTATAATATAATTTGTTGACAAAGAATTTAACAATTTAAAAAAACTTTTACTTTTGAAGTGGTAGATTTACTATTAGAAATGCTAACAGTTCAGTACACTAACATAAATGAATTATAAGATTCCTTAGGGCAGGAACTTACATTTCCCACCAGCACCACCAAGTGTCTGAAGCTTTTTTCTCTTCTGTTTTACTTAATTTGCAGCATTGTTATCTAATGCAGTGGTTCTTAACCTGGGTGATATTGCCCCCCAGGGGGCGATTTCATTTTTCAGGGGGGCGATGGAACAAAAAGGGGCAATGTGGGGGCGAAGGAACAAAAGGGGCGATATGGGGGCGATGGAGCAAGAAGTTTTGGGGACACCTTTGAGACTTTTTCGTACAGTGAATCGCTGCATATCTGTCGTACAAAAACATCAGATCGCTCGCTATTAGTCGATTGAAATGTGTTTTCAAATGTTCCTCCAGCTAGCTTCAGTACAGAACGCCGTACATATGTGAATACGCATCGCTTATCTTCATATGCGTTGCGCAGCAGCCTCTATCCTTTTTATATTTCTTTTTGCGTCTTAAATTTCACTTGTAATTCAATCATTAAATATTACTGTTTTTCTTTTCAGGCATTTCATTTTCTTGCAACTGAATTTTGTTTTCAGTGGTCATTACATTTAAGTGTCTTGAATAAATAATATAATAATGAAATACATGTATCACAAAGTTTGGGAATAAAGTGATGGGTGGCACCAAAATTTTTCAAACAGTTGAGATATAGGAAAAAGACTGGAAATAAATTATTTGCATTGATATGTCCTGATAACAATCTTAAAGAAAACAAAAAAAGTGGTTGCATTAAATTGAATTATTTCCTATGTTGTGATTGAGAGGTTATGTTGGGGGAGGGGGGCCACGACAACTTCCTCATTGGCTCAAGAGGGCGATTCGTTCAAAAAGGTTAAGAACCACTGATCTAATGCAACAATTCAGATTATTTCAGATATTCATGAAATAGCAAATATTTCCTTCATCCTTTTAGATATGATTCCAAAGAATCATACATTATAGTAAGCCATTGTTTGTATATAAAAACTACAACTGCAAGTTTACATAAAATACTAAGTAAAGGATTCTCAAACTTTGTGATATTAAGACCCTTCAAAAGTTGAATTATTTGTTAAAAAAATTCCACCATGATTCAAAGTAATAACTTGATATGAAATATATATCATTTATTTTGGGCAGCCGTATTTTCATCTTGATATTGAATTAAAAAATGTAAAAACTGTACAACTTTACGGAAAAATAAAAATGAACATAACAGACTTGTACAGATTCCAAAGGCTATGAATACATTAAACTGAACACACAAAAATAAATTCAAAAGAAGCAAACTCAATAACTGGTGGTAATGTCAATGGATCACTAACATTCAATAATAGTTTATCACATGATCAATAGATGTCAGGTGCAATAGTCCGCATATATGAGATTTTTATTAATCCCAATCCATAAAGAACCCAGTAGTCAGGGCAAATTATAGAAACAATCAACAGCAGACATGAATAAATTGAATTCAGTTTTTAAATTAGCTATGCACATTTTTTTCCAAGTTCATTTCAAAATAATATTCTATAACAAATACTAATTATTATAGAATACTAATACTAATTAAAAATATTACTGGAAGTTCTTCAGAAAGCAGTCAAATATTTAAGCTTAGTAACTAAAGTCTAAACAACTACTATTCCCCCCTTACAATTTGTGACTTTTTGGGATTCACAACCCATCATTTAGGAAACCATGTGCTAAACCATAATCCAAGGACCGACATTCATATAGCATCTGCATTTAAGGATTAGGAAAAGAAGCATATAGCAATGGGAGTGAGAAACAAGTACTATAAAGTATATGATATATACAGCTTGGACTGAGATGTTCTGTTTTCTGAAAGATTATTGGGCATCATCATTATTATCTAATTCAGACCATGGCTATTAAAAATCAAAAACATCTGCCAGACTATCACACCTCCTTTACATGGATGACATCATCTGAACATCATCTGAAATAGAACTGCCGCTCAACACTATCTGTATATGCAGCCAAGACATTGCAATGGAATTTGTACTGAACGACTGTGCCACGCTCACCATCTAACAGGAAAAATAGTGAAAACTGAAGGAATCAAGATGTCCTACTATGGTAATAACATCAAGAGTCTGGATGAAAATAATCACTATAAATACCTGGGCATCCTTCAAGCTGACAACATCAAGCACACTGAAGTCAAGAAAAGGTTAGAAATGAATATATCAAGAAAATGAAGATGATCTTAAAGTCCAAAAGAAATGAAGGAAATACCACCAAGGCAATCAACACCTGGGCAATTCCAGTCATTAGATACATAGCTGGAATAATAGAATGGACTCAAGCAAAACTAAAAGCCATGGATAGGAAGATCAGAAAAATAATGACAATGAATCATGCCCTTCATCCTCACAGCAACATAGGCAGACTCTATCTATGAAGGAAATTAGGTAGGTATCTATGTTGCAAGTATATCAAATGGTTGAAGAAGAAAAAAGAACATTGGAAGAATATCTGGACAGTAAAGAAGATGCACTGAAGTCAGTATACCAGGAAGCCTTACTGACTCCTGGAGAGACTAAACTGGTCTACAAGAAAGACTAAATGAAGAACGGAATGGAAGCATCAGAAGACAAAGTATTATATGGCCAATACATTAAACAAATAGCAGGGAAAACAGATAATAACAAGACTTGGCAATGACTAAGAGCAGGAAAGTGGAAGAAAGTGACAGAGGAGCTAATTCTGGCTGCATAAGAGCAAACTTTAAGAACAAATGCATACACATACATACAAAGACAGCATAGACAGCAAATATTGCCTATGCAAAGAAGCTGAAGAAGAATGGATCGCCTGGTTAACTGCTGCAAGAAGATTGCACAGACTAACTACAAGCATGACAGTGGTGCAATGGAAGATGTGCAAGAAATATCATTGTCTGCAAGCAAGAACTGATGGGACCATAAAATAGAGAAAGTCTTAGAAAATGAAGAAGTTAAATTGCTCTGGGATTTTATAATTCAAATAGATGGGCCATATAACATCCCAGACTTAACAACTGTTGATAAAAAAGACAAAAATGTCTAGATAGTGGATGTGGCAGTACCTGGAGACAGCAGAATAGTAGAGAAAGAACTGGAGAAGATCAGAAAATACAAAGGTCTGCAAATAGAAACAGAATGACTGTGGCAGAAGCAATATATTGGCTTTCATTCATTCACCCAAAAGAAAGGGTCAGAGCAAGTACTTTCCCTATGTATCTTCAAATTTTACCAGTATATTTCAAAATGTCTACACTTTCTGGATATTATATTAATTATCACTATTTCCATTGGATGTTCATAAGCAGAAACTCTTTTTACTGTCACTGATAGCCTGAAGTGCATGTATACATGCACTTTTCATGAAGGCACATGTATTCTATACTTGAGTAACAGTAACCCAAGGGACTTTTGCATGTATCTATGAACTACTTTTGAAGATTACAGGTTATCCTCACTTACCGACCACTTTTTCAGTGACCATTCAAAGTTATAATGGCATTGAAAAACAACCCATCCCTTGTCTCAGCATTCCCCCAGTCATGAAGGGGCGTTGGTCTTACCTGAACGCCTTTTCTCAGAACGGAGATGGAGAATCCACCGATGGGTTTTCTCTGTCTGCCTGCTCTTGAGACCAAGTAGCCAAATTTGACACGCCCCCTCTTGCCAGGGGATCCATTCTTAACAAGGGCGAAGTGGCTGAAGGTTGATGAGATATTGGCTCTCAGTTCCCTAATAACGGCCTAACTGACCTTAGGGTGGGTGTGGATTCTCCATCTCCGTACTGAGAAAAGGCGTTCAGGTAAGACCAACGCCCCTTCTCCAGTACAGGAGATGGAGAATCCACTGATGGGACATACCAAAGCCTCACTGTCCCGATAGGTGGGAGACAGATAAGGCCGGAAGGGTGTCCTTGGAGATCACTTGCTAGAGGACCCTCCTACCAAAGGAGGCGTCCGCCGAAGCAAAACGGTCGATCTTGTAGTGCCGTACGAATGGGGAAGGTGAGGACCATGTCGCGGCCCTACAAATTTCCTCGATGGACGCCTGAGTGGCCCATGCTGCCAAGGTTGCAGCACTTCGAGTGGAATGACTTGGAGGCGGCAGAGACGAGGCTTGGTACGTCTCAGCGATACAGGTCCAGATCCACCTTCCAATGGTACCGGCGGAAACTTTCCGCCCCGAGTGCCCGGTCTGAAGGACACAAAGAGGACCTCTGACTTGCGGAAAGGCTCCGTACGTTTTATGTAACGTCGCAATGCCCTGCGTACGTCCAATGTATGCCACTGCCACTCCTGGTCATGTGTCAGGTTTGGGCAAAAGTTTGGGAGAACAATTTCTTGTGCCCTGTGAAACAGAGAGTTCACCTTTGGGATGAAGGAAGGATCTAGCCTAAGGACCACCCTATCACTGTGGAAAGTGCAGAGGTCATTCCTGACCGACAGTGCGGCCAGCTCAGAAATTCGCCTAGCCGATGTGATGGCGATCAGGAACGCCACCTTTAGAGACAGGTGTCGTAAGGAAACGGTCCCCAGTGGTTCGAATGGCGATCCTATGAGAGTGTGAAGTACTCATGGCAATTCCCAAGATGGGTATCTGTGTACCACTGGGGGTCTGGTGTTACACGCACCCTTCATAAAGGCGCGAGCCCTGGGATGGGGAGCTAAGGGAACCGAATCCTCACACGTGAGAAGAGTGGACAGAGCCGCCACCTGCCTGCGAATAGTCGCCGGGGTGAGGCCTCTGTCCAGTCCATCTAAAAGATAGTCTACTATTTGAGGGATGGTTAATTTGCAGATTTCAAATTGCCGCAAAAAATTTTCCAAGTGGAATCATATATGCGGTTGGTCGCTGGACGGCGTGCAGCCTGAATCATGGTAATGGCACAAGGAGAGAATAACTCCTGCATCATTATGCGGTGCTCAAGTGCCAGACGGTCAATTGCAACCATTGAGGGTCCGGGTGACAGATGGCTCCCTGGTGTAGGGACACTCGGTGGGAGGGGATCTTCCACGGGGGTGATTGAGGAAGATCAGGTCTGCGAACCACGGTCTCTGTGGCCAGTGTGGTGCCATGAAAATCATCTCCACTCACTTGTGTATCAATTTGCGGATGGCCGCCAGTATGAGCGGAAGTGGGGGAAAGGCGTGAAGTAGGCCTTGTGGCCACTGAACTCTTAATGCGTCCATCCCCTCCGCCCCTGGGTTGAGATAGCGGGAGTAGAATCTGGGAACTTGAGCATTGTCCGACGATGCGAACGGGTCGAGGATCAGTTGACCAAACCTGCGGGAGATGTGTAATAACAGGTCCGGGTGTAGCCCCCACTCTGAGGGGTCTACTTTGGCACGACTCAGAAAGTCCGCTTGCTGGTTGTTGACCCCTGATATGTGTTCCGCCCTTAGCAACTCCAGTCTGGGCTCTACCCAGGTGAACACGAGTCGTGCCTCTATCATGAGGGCTTTGGACCTGGTGCCCCCCTGACGGTTGATGTGTGCCTTGGCTGCCACGTTGTCTGTAAGGACTAGGACATGGCAGCCCCTGATTCTGTGTCTGAAGTGTCGTAGGGCTAGATGGATTGCCCTGAGCTCCAGCCAGTTGATGTTGTTCCTCAGTTCCGCGGCGGACCAACGTCCCTGCACGAAGTGAGAGAGTAGATGGGCTCCCCAACCGTACAGGCTGGCATCTGTCGTAATGGTAACCCTGTCTGATTCCTTGAAGGGTGACCCCTTGGTCACTGCCCGAGAGCACCACCAACGGAACACCCTGCGAATGTGCGCCGGAACCCGGACTAGGCGGTTTGATGTGCTGGTATTCTGTCGTTGGAATGGCAGGAGGAACCACTGTAGGTCCCGCAAATGAAGCCTGGTCCAGGGGACTATGGCTATGCAGGAGACCATCTTGCCAAACAACTGGGATAGTGTTACCAGGGGAACTGTGTGTTGTTTATATACCTGGCGAGCCAGTTCCCTGATGCTGACCACTCGCTCCTGGGAGAGGTAGACCATGCAGTTGGATGTGTCTTTAATGGCTCCCAGATGCAGTAGCCTGGGTGAGGGAGCTGTGTGGCTCTTCTGAAAGTTTACTGAGAACACATGCTGCTGAAGGACGCGGATAACGGTCCTTACGTCCGCCTGAGCCACCTGGAGGGATGTTGCTTGAATCAAGATGTCGTCCAGATAACATTGGACGCTTATTGGGATTTTTTTGAGTTTTGCGGCTACTACCGCCAGTATTTTTGTAACACCCTGGGTGCTGAGGAGAGACCGAAGGGGAGGGCCCTGTACTGGAAGTGTTTGCCTCCATAACAGAAGCGTAGAAACCGGCGGTGAGATGGATGAATGGGAATGTGAAGGTGGGCTTCTGTGAGATCTATCGATGCCAGGAAGTTGCCCTGTCTGATGCCTCCCAGAATGGACTGGAGGGATTGCATCTTGAATTTTTTGTATGTTGTTTATCGGTTGATATTCAGGATTGCCCTCCATCCTCCTGAAGTCTTGGGGACCACGAAGAGGATGGAGTAAAATCCCTACCTCTGTATTCTGGTTGAACAGGTTCTATGGCTTGAATATCCAACAGGTGTTGGATGGCCTCCTGCATAAGTCTGCGTTTTATGGGGTCCCTGGAAACTGAGCAGATGTTGAATCGGTCTTGAGGTGTGACTAGAAACTCCAGGGACAACCCAGACTGGATGGTATGCAGTACCCAGTTGTCCGTGGAGGTTTGCTCCCACTGATGGAAGAAATGGGCTAGTCTTCCTCCAATGGGGAGGTCGGGGTAAGGGTCATTTGTTCTTCCGGTAGGGACGGCCCATTCCACGAAAGGGCCGCTTAGTCTGATTTTGTTGCCTAGACCTGAACCCTGGTCTGTCATAGGGACGGTCGTACGGTCTGTCCTGTCTGGTCGTGTATGTTTTTGCATTCTGATTGAGAGGCGCGGTTATCGTTTGGCGAAAGAGCTGCCTCTGAAAATAAGGCACGGGACGTCTGTCAGATTTTTTGTTTAAGTGAGCCATAACCTTACATTTGTCCTTATTCTTGACGAGGTAAGGAGCCAGGGCCTCCCCAAACAAATTGCCGCCTAAATAGGGGGTGGTCGCTAGGCGCCACTTAGTCTTGGTGTCAGCCTGCCAGTGTTTTAGCCATAGCATTCTTCTGGTGATTATATTGGACACTATGGATCTAGAGGAGAAGATGGCCGATTGGAATGTTGCGTCCGCAGCATATTTCATGGCTGCCACCACCTTGGCCAGGTCCTGGTGAGTCCGCAAGTCCTCAGCCGGGACCCTGGCCTGTAGTTGTTGTAACCACAGGAGGGTAGTCCGAACAAAGAAGGAGGCCGAGGTGGCCGCTTTGATGGCCCATGCCGCTGACTGATGAGTTTTGCGGAAGGTATGCTCCCACCTTTTGTCATCAGCTTTGAGGACCTCCATTAGGTCCCCCATAACCGCTGTCTGGGAAACCAAGGGGGTCCAGGCTTCGTCCACCTTGGGAATCTCTAGTGCCTCCTTGAGATCTGAGGATGTGCTGTACATCCTCTTGTCCGTGCCACTCACCGAGGGCAGGGAAAAAAGGGAAGTCCATTGTTTCTTGATCTCTTGCAGGAAAATGTCGGGACAAGGCACGTGGTGTTCCGTTGTCACCTTTGCAAAAAATATCGGCCTGGATGTGGTGTCCGTTGTCACCTGCGGTTGAGGGAGCTGTTCAGCCCCTATGTTCGCAGTGGACGTAGCCTTGCGAAGGATTGTGAGAAATAGATTGGGATTAAATAGACCTCCCAATGGGGATGGTTCAAGGGGGAGTTCCTTATCCTCAGACAAGGTGATTTCCAGTGGCTCCTCCTCTTGAGGAGAGGAGTAACCGCTCATGGAGGAATGGGCTGGAGATGCAGGCTCCTGAGTAGCCTGGATCTCTGTGGGGAGTTCAAGGGATGGTGTGGTCGAGGTGTGGGCTCCCTGATCGTGTTGGACCGAGCGCTGCGATAGAGCGTGGTCCACCACTTTGGTTAACAGGGCTTCCAGACGTCTGTCTGAAAAAATATCCCCTATGTCATGGCCCCTGAGAACAGTGGTCGGGGGTGACAAGATAGGGGTACCTGTGACAGTGGTTGTTTGTTGGGCTGATGTGCAGGACGAGCCTAGTGGTGATGGAGATCCCGGAATGGACCATACGCCCTGTGTCGATGTCAATGGGCCCAATGGTAATTCCATCTCGGTGGTCGCCATTTGATCCAAATCCAATTGGGCCTGCCTCTGCGTCCTGGAGAACTCCTTCTCCAGGGCCTGGTGCCTACGGCTGGCTTGCTTTTCCGCCAACTTGGAGGGCTTCTTAAGCATATGCTTGGTCTTGGTTTTGCACTTGCCGGCCGCCTTCTGGCCAGAAGGAGCGTTGCAGCCATAATTGGGAGGTGGAGAGGTCGTGCCCAAGGACTGAGGCAACAAGGATCCCTCCATCCCTTTAGAGTAATCTCAGGAACAAGCGCTGAGAAAAAGCTCTGGCAGGCAAGTAGTTGGCGGAAGCGAGATTGGAGCAAATACTGAGACTGCCGCCCTGATCACCCGCCCAATAAAAAATTCTCTCTGGGCTACGGTCACGGTAGGCGAGGCGGGTACCGAAGGCACGTTTGGAACCACTCTCTGGGCTCCGCCCGGAGGCCTTAGGTGACCAGGCAGTGTGCACCAGTAAAAGAAAAAGGCAAAAAAATCAGGGCAACCTCGAGGAGGTTTGAAGGCCTGAAGTGGTCAGTAAAGGGTATCAAATGGCGGCTACCAAGACTGAAGGAGGTTACAGGCTCCCCCCCCCCCCGATTTATATTTGATTTGATAGACTTATGCTTTTTTATATATGCTATGCTCTGCTATAGGACTTGCTGTGCCTGGCCTACTACGTGGCTCCCCCTAGGCCGCATCTACAGCGAGGTAGGCCTCTTGGGCCTAGAAGGCCTCCTGTGGCCTAGAGGGCCTCACGTGGTATCCACGGATCCGCAGCTTTTTGGGGGGGCGCTGATGATTCGTGCGATGCTGGGTCAGCTACCTTCCGGAGCCTATTCCCCCTCCCCAGCTGCCTAGTTGCCAGGAGCCTTGCCAAAAGGAAAAAAAGGCCTCCGTTTACCTTTGCGGCTTGAAAAATGGCGGCAGCGGCACGTTTCCTTCTGAAAACGGGCTCCACGGCCTTTTCGTGTTTTTGGGTGTTCCGGGTGGTGGTGGATGCAGCGCTGGGTGTGCGCTGCGATTTTGCCGCTCTGGGGCTTGATTTGGGCGAAAAAATCAGCTTTCTTTCAGCTTCCTTTGTCTGCAGGGGCAACCAAAATGGCGCCCGCGTTTGCCCTGGGCTGCTGGAGCGAGCTCCGGTGATTCGGATTCAACTTTGAATCCGAGTCTGGAGCTTGCTATTTCCCCCCCAAAACTGGGGAAAAAAACATTGGGAGCTGGGGAGAAAGACACAACAAGTAGTTTCTGCTGATGCCTTCTTCTCCCCCCCCCCCACCAGAGCCCTGGGAAAGGGATGGGAAGCTGGAGGAATTCCCCCCCCCACACCCCACCTTTTAAATAACTTGAGATCACAAATGATCTCAATGCCTGTGGGGAAATTGTTAAGGGAAAGTAGCCAATTTAAAATAGCCAATAATTTAGGGTGAATCCACCAATGAATTGCTCTGACTAATCTGAAATCTCTGAGAGCCAAGCCAACACGAGTCTTCAAGAGCTGAGACCAAGTTAAGAATGGATCCCCTGGCAAGAGGGGGGGGGGGCGTGTCAAATTTGACTACTTGGTCTCAAGAGCAGGCAGACAGAGAAAACCCATCGGTGGATTCTCCATCTCCTGTACTGGAGAAATCACAATTCAGGCACTTGATAAGCAACACACATTTACAATGGTTGCAGTATTTCAAAGTCACATGATTTTTATTTGCAACATTCACAACCAGCTTCCAACAAGCAAAAGCAATGGGGAAGCCAAAAGAAAGTCACAAGTCAGTTACATGTCATACTTAACAATCTCAAATGATTCACTTAATGACCACAGCCAATACAGACAAACTGGTGTCATGTCGGGTGCAGTCATTTCACTTTACGACCATGCCACAGTGATAGAATTGCTGGTCCCAAATGTGGTCAATAAGTGAGGACTACTTGTACATCAAACAGAAGCAATTTCAAATTGCAATAATATTGATCAGGAATCACCTTTTTTTAAAGAATACTCTTAACTTTTTAAGAAGAGATTGGACAATCATTTGTCTGAAATGGTTTAGAGTTTCTTGCTTCTGGGTTGGACCAGAAGACTTCCAAGATCCCTTCCACCTCTGTTATTCTGTTCTGATACCTTGATAAACTATCTGCTTTTAGCCAAATATCAAATAAAATACTGTTAACTTTCCTTCCTTTGTGTATGTTCTTATATATACTGACACATTAAGGCAGGGGTGTCAATCTCGCAACGTCACGTGACGTGTCACGACGTACTGTGATTTTTTCCCCAGTGCCGGGAATGGGGTGGGCGCGGTTTCTGCATGACGCATCCGTCCCACGAGCCAGCAGTTTGATACCCCTGCATTAAGGTATTCCTCACAATCTTTATCTATTCTTTCAGAATAGATAAGACATTTATGACCAGGGACAGGGAATTTTTTGTATTGGCACCAAAATTATTGAACATCTTGCTCAAGCAATTTCTCTCTATTTTCTAAGGTAGACCAAGTCTGGTATTTGCCCAGAATTTTCAGATATCATAAATATTTTATCGGTTGCAAAACATAATTTCCTTGATGTGCCATTGCTTTAAGTTATATTGTTGTTACAGTAGTGCTGTTTTAAAATAAGCTGCTTTAGAGTCTGTGGACTACCAGAGTGGAACAGGACATTGAATAAATATGCACAGGCTCCTATGCAAAACCAGTATTTTCATGCTCAGTAATAAACTTTCACTCTATTACATGGTCCCCAACCTCTGGCCACGGCACTCTACCAGCCTTGAGCTTTTCGGAACTTGGATGCAGATGTAGCAGGTGAGCGTACAGGCATTCCCACTCACGCAAGCAGTGGGCATGCGCAGGTGTGCGAGCTTCATTTGTGCAATGTGCATGTCCGCAGCTCATGTAAATAGAGCTGTACCTGCTTGCGGGAAACCATCCCCTCTCCCCCCTCTTCACTGGACTGCAAAGCTGAAAAGGTTGGGGAACACTCTTCTATTAATAGGAAGAAGGCTGTGAAAAAGCAACAAGAATGTGTTCAGAGAAGGTGCAGAATATAGAACAAACACACATAGAGAGACAGAAAAATAAAAAGATAGATATTGTAATGCTGGGGAAAACTTTGGATTCAGTGAGAGAAATGTGATTTGGAGCACAGATAGGGATGCATAGAAGACCAGTCAATGAAACACATACAAATACATACTTTTCCTGTAATCATGTAGGTGCACAAGTTGAAGAAAAATGCAGCCATCTTTTATAAGTGTGCATCCTTTGAATCACATTTTTTCCCTCTGAATCTGAAGCCCTGCACATATATTATAGGTTTCATTAGTGCCTTGAAGGAGATATCCTATTTCTAAAAGCGAACAAAGAGGCGAACTTTCTCAAACAAGGTCCTAGTGGAAAAGTGTGCAGTGGGAGATGAAGCACTGCCACTAAAATAGTGAAGAGTGACTATCATGAAGAACCATTGTTCATTGATTACAATAGCTGTTACATAAATCACAAGTACCGTACAATTCCTAAGCAATCCTCAGTGGCCTCCTATCTGAATTTTGGAAAGCTTATAACATTCAGTCTAGTCAATACTGACAAAGTTGAAGCAATGGTATAAATAATTCGATATAATTCAACCTTTTATTTTTAATTTGATTAGTGTGTATAGAAAATGGTCCCATCCAGTTATTGGCTTGCATAGTACTGCCACACAGTGCCCAATTTCTCAACTGGAATGTAATATTTGCTGATGCTGAACTAACTCTATGTTTTGGGGACCCACCAAACTTATGAAACTATTAATTGTCTTTTAAATATATAAAATGATCAACTTCATTATACAACAGATTTAGATGTAATAACATAAACACAAATATTTTCCAGATCTTGCTTGTTTTGCTTTAAACAAACCAAGTAATAAAGAACGTAGGATGCCACCTAGAGGTTTAATCCAAACCATCTGCAGAGTATCAAGTTCAAAAACGCTAGCCTCAGACCAATAGCAGCAATCAGCAATAAAATCATGGGCTGCTTTTAAATGCTGTAGATTAAACAGTTTCAGATACCCATGGATGGAATAGTTTCTCTTGAACTCCTCCCATCCTTTTCCTAAAACACCAGCATTAGTGAATTAAATTAGCAAACAGCAAGCACTCTGCAACTAAAATGAAAAAGAAAAGCAATGCAGTTCCTGAAAGCCTGCTGGGAATTGTAGTACGCCACAGGACATCAGCTGTGTACACAGACAGTATCGCCATCAACAGGCCATTACCAGGTCATTACAGTTACTTAAACACAGCAGGGACTCCTAAAATGTCATCCTGCTTAAATTTAGTCCTCCTTAAATTTCCACCCCACTTTTTTAAACACTGCTGAAATCTTTTTTTGCCATAGATAAGACAGATACCTACCATATATTTCTTCCCTTTTTTCATATGCAGAAGAGAACATTTCTTTTCTTTTTTAAAAAAGCAATATCTATTGAATCCTTTTTTTCTTGTAATATTAAAATTGTTACAAAAACTTTGTCATACTATAAATAAATTCATAAAGTTACATTCAACCTGCAACTGCAACAATTTTTAGACAGATTGCTAGTTAACTTTTTGGAGCAAAAACAAGAAAACCTTTGTTCATCTTAAAACCCATTTATTATGCATGAGCTTTCTGGGATTGTAGTCCACTTAATGAGGTACATAGCATACTTTGTCAGATATGTGTGCAGGCATATTTATGTGTATATATACACAATCACACAGAGCTGGTTGGGGATGGAGGAACGCAGCATGTCAAAGTTAGGTGTTATATAGACATTTATGAGAGTACTTTCAATTTTCATTGGATGTTGTATTCTATGATATCCCTTAGCTAATTATTAATTTTTTACATAGAGGATTAGAAGAGAGAAGACAGAATACAATATAAAAAGTCCCAAGTATGGTACAAAGAGACAGCATGATAGATGAACAATAAAACACTCTAGCGGAGTGTTTTATTGTTTACCTATTCAACCTTGGAAACTTTAAGATTTGTGGACATCAATTTCCAGAATGGCTGGCTGCAGAATTCTGGAAGTCCACAAGTCTTCAAGTTGCCAAGCTTAGACATCTGTGCTCTATAGTATAAAGCGGAAGAAAGAGGTCCTCCCAAAAGGCTAAGTGAGCAAAAAGTAATTGCTGGCTTAGACTATTTGACTAATACTGTATTGTTACTATCAAGAAATGGTCTAAGGTCTGGTTTTGATATGATACATCTTGACTATGAGGAAGTTTGTCTGGAGATGTGGGTAGGAGCCTTAAGACCACAAAATACCTGATCCTGTTTTAGCATTAAGCAATGTTTGATAATCTCAGGAGATAGGGAGAATGCCCTTTGGAATGTTATTGGAGAAAAATATCCACATTTGGAAAACAACAAAATTCTGGCTCAGATGTGACTCTTCTTTATTTTCTCAGGCAGCTTACTTTCCACATTTAGGGTTGCAAGTTCTAGCACCGTGGTGGCGAACCTATGGCATGCGTGCCACAGGCGGCACACGGAGCCGTCTCTGGTGGCACGCGAGCCATTGCTGGGCCGAGCTGCTCCCTCCTCCTCTCCGAGCATGCACAGTCTGGGAATAGGCGAGAGGCTATAAAAGGAGCAATTTTCTACGGAAGCAGCATTTGCTGCAGACAGCTTGAGAGTGAGCATGAGTCGGAGCGGACAGTGAGCGAATGAGCGAGCACGAGCCGACAGCTTGGTAGCCATGCCCACTTGGTGGCCACACCCACTCGGCACCCAGCAATGCATAAGTGGGTTTTGGGTTGCAGTTTGGGCACTCGGTCTCTAAAAGGTTCGCCACCATTGTTCTAGCAGATTTGCACTTTAAATAGAGCTGCACTACTTTTGTGACTAGGCAACAGATAAACCAACAGCTGGAATTAAACTGAATGATGCTAAAGTCTCCTAAGAAGCAGTTACTTAATAGATAACTTACTGTATACTTCTCTCGAGGCATAAAAAAACCTGTCTTTCTAAAGTCATCTTAAGCAATGAGTTAACATATACCAGTGATAGCGAACCTTTTAGAGACCGAGTGCCCAAACTGCAACCCAAAACCCATTTATGCATCGTCAAGTGCCAAGTGGGTGTGGCCATTGGGTGGGTGTGGCCCATTGCCTGGGTGTGGCTGCAGTGGTAATGGCAGACTGGGTGGGACTAAAAAGTTCAATCAATCAATTCCAACTTTGCAAGATCTTTTTTCCCTGCAAGAAGTTGAAATTGACTGATTGAACCTTTTTTTTTTTTTTTTTTTGCACATGGCGGCACAGGCCTAAAGCGAAAAGGTTTTATAAATCCAGCTGAAGGCCTAGGACTGGGGCGACGGTGTGCATGCCATAGAGAGGGCTCTGAGTTCCACTTCTGGCACCCATGCCATAGGCTCGCCACCATTGACATATACCATATTTCTGGATCTAGAATGCTAGATACTCTTTAATGTAGCAGCTTTAGCTTTTGCTCACTTTCACACAGTCTTGTTTTTGTTTTTTGTTCTGTAAATCTGAACTATGCTAACAAACAAGACAGAACAAGAAACCATGATTTGGTATGTCATGTGAACCATGTCTGTGTATGGTTTCTTTATTAAGTACAGTAATGAAAACTAGGCTGGCTTAATATAACCTGCAAGGACAAAATCATTCAAATTCCAGTATTGTTCAATCTGATATTCTCAAACATGATGGTACCATTTCACTGGGGTTAGATTTGGGAAATAAATATACCTGTCATAATAAATACATTTTACTTCATATATTGACTAAAAAAAAACCTCATAGAGATAGGTGCCAATAAATTTAGAAAGAATAGGAGGACCCTTACAACTTTGTAATACTGTCACTGGAAATAAACAATGAAAAAACCTCTATATAATAGGAAGAATGAATTCCTTTAGTTTGGTATAATTCCTAAAATCTGGGTTTTATTTTTGAGCCAGCAATCTCATTTCTTGCGCCACATTTATTTTTAATAAAAAATTGCATATTAGAGCAGCAATTATAGAACATCTTGACTTTGCTGTCAACTTGTTCAACAGAGCAAGAGTAAGTTCTGATACCAATTCAGCTTTCGGAATGTGGTGCATGTCAAAACCAGAACTGTTGAATTGTCCAGGTATAGTTAGAGTGAGCTTTAGCAGAATCTTTCTCTATCAGGACAAACCCATCCAAATCCATACCCATCAATAAATTTTCCTTATGACTATTTATGAAATTGCAAACTACACTTTGAAAATCCCCAGTTTAGTGCAATACTGTACTATATGAATATCTACTAATTTTTCCTATTCCTTGTAACAGAAAAAGAAGTCAGTCATAATCTACAGTGTGAGATTTACAATCAAAAGATTGTCCTGAAACATCAGAATCATATTTCCCTCAGATATAAACATTAGCAAAACTAATACAAAACAGTCAAGATTAGAATGTCCATGTTCCAAAATCTGAAGAACATGAGTACACAATTCATAATACCAGAATTCTACACAGTCACTAACATATTCCTGCATTATATCAAAATCCACAAAGTATCTTTTTAAAATGTGAGTAACTGCAATTTCTGCAACAGTTTTGGATTTTTGCCATGGAAATAGTGTTCTACTACAATGCCTCCTACTTGTAGATATCAACATATTTTCAAAGGTAAGCAGTCTGTGGCAAAGTGCACAATAACATAAATATTAATACAAATATGCATGATTATTAGGCCAAATTTTTAATTCAGTAGTTGATTTACACAATAAAAATCAGTGAAAATCTAGGGTTTTCAACAGTGACTGCACTAAAATGGAATCACAATTTAAAGTATTCCAGCTACCTAAATGTAGAGAAAAGAATTCCCAAAATATAATCAACTTCTAAAACAGACTACGTTATATTTCCCTGATTAAAAGATGTAGTTTGTACTGAAATTAGGCACCACTTGGAGTACAGATAGTAACTGTTAACCACAAGATTCATTATTAAAAAACATTAATTTCACCCTTCAACAGTTAATTCAAGACAACTCAGGGACAAGATCTTGATTCAAATTAACTTTCTGCTAGATAACATGTTAGTTACTAATAAACACAGAAGCATTACAAACTTACCTTAGAGAACACTGCTGCAAAATCCATTTTGTTCAAAATGTCCAAGAAATTCCAGAAAGAAAAGTTTAACTTCTAAAAAGTATGAATATCTCTGTAGATGTCTCCAGTTCTGAGAAGGAATAATAGTTTCTCTGTAACAGAAAACTTTTTGTTAGTAGAAATAAATGGACTGCACAGAGCATATATTGCAGCGCTATTATCTTTAACAATTTTTTTAAAAAGGCAAAACTATGAAATGAATTAACAAACATGCATTTGTTTAGTCCATAAATGCCAACCCAAAATATAATATATTAATATGTTGTCCAAACTCAACTAGTGTGGCAATTAAAATCATAGTCTACAATTTAATATATTTTACAAATTCAGTTTATTCCCTAAGTCGTGTGTGCACGCGCATGTGTGCACACATATGTAGGCCAGCATCATTTATTCCCTGGAGAGGACTGAGGTAAAGAACAAAATAGCTGCCCCTCCATTCTATATATTGATGAGGTTAGCAGCTAAATCTGACTTCACAGTTGGTAATAGTTTCCACAACTGAGGATAATAGAAATGTCTGTACACTTCATATGGTAATCATAACTCTAATCATTTTTGTTCCATACCATCCAACAGCTCTCATTTTGCTTAATGATAGAGCCAGCTCTGATCCCTCCACTTTTCCATATTTTTTCTGCCAACCAGTAATCACTGTTGTTCTGTCAGGCAGAAATTTATCCCAACTGTTTAACATCAGACTTTACCTTCTTCTTGGGAGTTATTTTCATACCCCGGATATATCTCCAATTCACTGTGCATTTAGTGCACCTCCCTTTTGATCAAACACACAAGCAAGACAGAATACAGCTGTAACTTGCTAGTGATTTGAGCTTAAAGACTATTACTTATTATAAGAAGTTGGAGTAAAAAATCAGATACCTGATTTCATGCTGTAGTTTGGAAACTATTTTAGGGAAGATTATGTTATCTAAATACAGTCTAAAAATCACTCTTTTTCATTATTTAACGAAGCCAAAAATATAAAACTCCTTTTCTAGAAAGACACAGTAGAAACATGAGTCTGCATCCTTACTTCCAACATTGTCCCTTCTACAGTAACCATCTCAAGAACCTGAAGTGCTTAATAGTGTAAGACACAAAAGATTACACGTGGAGTATTAACTCTTGGATCCATTACAAGTTTCTGTATTCATACAATCTGCTTACAGAAGTCTGATTTTCTCAAATTAGTTATATTGTCTTGAAAGAAAAGCTATATAACTTCAAATAAGAAATCCAGTTAAAATAATAATTTATATCTATGCTATAGTTCGCTTTGAGAAATTTGATCTTTAGCTACTATACATATAAATATTCCAGTTACATAAACTCCACTGCATCTTATTTCCATTTATTAGAGATGAAATGTTTCATAATGTTAGTACCTTAATAAAATTAAGCTTTAGGCATCATTTTTCCTCTCTATCAATAACCTGACAGAAAGTGACAGTAGAACATTTTTGGTTGTAGCCATTTCAACATCCTCCATTGGTACTGCAATAGTTCCTCCTTTTCTGCAAATTCAAATATTGTATTTAAACTCTGGAAGCTCTCTTAATAATTCTTATTAGGAATTATGGAAGTCAATTGCAACAGATGAGTTTATTTTCTAACTTTATCCAAGGTTAGTATATAATTTGCTTGAATAATGAATCTACTGTATGCTTTTCTTCAAACAGTAAGAAATACATACAATATTAAGTATTATTTTTCAGTGAAATCAATATCAATATAGTAATAACCTTTATCTTTTGCTGATGCATGTAGTTTATTCTTGATAGTTGTTTTATATTTTAGAAAGTTGTTTTTATTCTAACTTGAAAATGGAGTCAGAAATGTTAATGTCCAAATAACTTGGCAAAATAACTTTTCCTAATAATAGATTGTATTATATAAAATTAAACTATTTAATGAATCAAGTGCCCTTACCTCTGGGACCAAAATATTTGAAATGTAGTAAAAAAAATTAACTAAACTAAAGTACAAAATATATAATGAATGTATAGCCTTGGTATTTATATTTCTTGCATTCCCAGCCTTATTTCATAAATATTTTTAAATAAGAAATAAAACATCCAAGGACATTATAAGAAACTGGTATCAAATACATTATCAGCATTCCATAAGATTAGCATAAAAAAAGATACCCATACCCATGTGAGAAAGCTACACCAAGAATTCAATCATGGTTTATACACAGTCCTCCTTTAAATTGTTTCTGGCCTCTTTATATTTTTTTTCATATATATACATATACATATACATTTTTAGGTTGCTAACAAAGAATAAAGAGAGAACTGGTATAGCTATTTCGAGTTCCGTTAACTCTCTTCAGCCAGACTTACTCTTCTGAGATTCGAACCTGGGCTTATCTGCATGTTAGGCAGTTGTCATAACCTCTAAGCCACAGGCTCTCTCCCACTCTGTTAGCTATCAGGAGAGAGACAGGGGGAGGAGATTTTTACCTTGAATGTACACCCTGTCAGCCCAAATATGGGAGAAAGAAATCTTCTTTCTTTTTTTTTTTTTTTTTGATACAGGCAAAAGAAAAAGAAAAAGAAAGATTTCTTTCTCCCATATTTGGGCTGACAGGGTGTACATTCAAGGTAAAAATATACATATACATATATATACACACACACATACATACATACACATGTAACAATTTGTAAGTATTTAAAAATATTTTGATACTTTTTTCACCTACTACTGTTGTAGATAATGTATATTTGTTCAAAATGCTTATGCATTTGTTGCCCTTTTCTCTTAGTGTGCAGTAAATCCAAAATTTTTGCATCCAAGGGACAGATCACTTTGACAGTATAACAAAATTCACCTTCCCTTGAATATTACTAAATTAGGAGCAGATATATAATAAATAAGGTTTGATTCTACAAATCAGTACTTTTAAATTGCAATCTTATGCACTTTTATTAAATAAGTCCTATAACACTAGCAGCAAATAGACTGTTCTTTTAGCTGTTTTTAAGTTATTTATAGCTGTATAGCTGAATTTTCATTTGACTAATATTTTCATTCTGTTTTCCAACAAATTTCTTTAAAAATATGCATTGTCATTTTCTTTCAAAAACTGTTTACACATATACATAATATACACAATCAGTGAAGTATGCAAATACACATACTGATCAGACACTTAAAGCAATCAAACTTACCTAATTTTAAATATATGGGTTATTTTGATTTTTAGTGGTATTTCAATACAGCCCAATCACAACAAAAAGATAACAGCTAATCCCATCTTTTTATAGTAGTTCTATACCTTCCCCTATCTGACATTTATCATCTCCAGTCAACTTATGAATGTTAGGGATCATATTCTAATACTAGACCCAAGTTTTCTCTGCTTTCCTTTTTGCTTCTGGCATGAAGCATCCTTTTTACTATACTTCAGTTAGAACTCCTGTTTAAATGCCCACAAATAGGACTTTTTGAAAAACTAAGTATTCCAGCAATATCATCAGCAAGAGTCAGGATTCTGAGGCCCTATCCCTACACTAGGGACGTCTGCACTTGGTCAGTAGAGAAGGAAACTTACCACAATTCTTATCTTTTAACTAATAGCAAGCCCCATATAACTTATATTTCTGAGGAAATATGTACAAAGGAATTCTGTCACTCTGTATATGCTCTATGACTCTTACGGGCACTGCTGTGGTAAGGAAAAAAAATCTATAATCCCGACTCAAAAAAAAACTCAGCCCAGTCCAAAAATTCAGCATTGCCTTTAGATAATCCTCGCTTCTAGAGATTCCCTGAGGGGACTGCTTGGGCCTGCTTGCCTCGCCATCATTTTCACTTGCCCGTACCGATACTGTAGACCGTATATGTGGGTGGGCGGAGGGACAGAGGCTGATACGATTGTTTTGCTTTTCGCAAATCAAAGATTATAACTTCCAAAGTTCCGATCCCTTGAATTTTTGACAGCCCAAATTCACTTCTGAGGTGTTCTACGGAGGTATTCTTCTAACCATAATAACCTTGATTCGGTCTCAACTCCGTTCCTCCTCCTCCCTCCCGCTCCTGGCCTGTCCAGACGATCTCTGCTACAGCAGTTGAAAAAGCTTAGCTTAGCGTCGTCTTTTCTTTCCCCATTTTCCTCCCGCTCAATCAAAGTTGAAAGAACGGGGCTTTCAGTTACTCGGCCTGCAATCTATGGCAGGAAAGGAGTGTACATGTGTGTGCGTGGATGGGATACGGGGGGGGGGTCCGTTTTCCAGCTACATTCCTCCTCGGCAGCATGCATCTGCAACGTTACGCCCCCACCCCATTTTCCCCCATTCCCACCTCTTCACCTGCCTCCCCCCCCCCCCACTCACCCTTTTAATCGCCCCTGTTTTTGCTCCCTCCTATTTGCACCAGCTGGAGAAGATACTCCCAAACCCCCAACACCTACCTGCACAGCTCAACCAGCCTTGAAGTGGGTGTGGGAAGTCTTCCGCCCTCCTCCCTTCTCATTGGCTTCGCAGAGGACAGGGTCAGACGTTGTTGGTCGAGAAAATGTCGGTCACAGACAAGGGGCGGGGTCGAAGGACGGTTGGATGCCGATATCTCGGATTTATCCCTCCCTTTGCTTGTGTTTCCCGAAGGTTTGGGTGGGGGGAGTGTACGTTGAGAGTATAAAATTGTGGCAATACCTAGCAAGGCAGGGCCTTTAATCCGATCCTCTACAATGTTTCTTCAAATCATACCTAACAGTTAGTCTTTTGAATGTAACCAACTCAGGACCCACTGAAATGCAACACTGCCAGAAAACCATTCCAATAGGATACTACCTCAGATAGATGAGGAAGGGGAAGAAGATGACTTCTGGATAAGAAGAAGGGAAGTGCAACTGGGTTTCACACATACACAGTCCATCACCACTCTCTTAAAAAGAGGGAGGAAAAGGTGGCATATTCAACTTTACCAATCAGGCAGGGCTTGCTTGCAGTGAGGAAACGAGGCAGAATGGATTTTTTATAAGATTTGCAAGTAAAGGTACAGAAATCCAGTATGGTGAAACAGAGTAGGGGGATGTTAGCTGGTCTCCCTGGCAAGGATTTTTTTATTTTATTATTTTATTTTAGCCAAGCCCATGGTCCTCTGTAATATATTTCAAAAAGAAAGAAGCCTAGAAATATGATAAATATCCCTTTTATTTTTTGTTGCCTACATACTTATTCATCGTGCTACTCTCTTTTAGATAAGCAACATAATGCAGAGGACAGAAAAAGAATAGGAAATAGCGAGTGGAAGAAATTAAAAAAGAAAAAAAGAAAGGAAATGGATTAAATCTAATTTATATCAACATTTTTCATTTTCCACAATTCATTTTTTTCATCCAACACATTCATACACTGCTTCATAGTTCCTCCTCCTTCCATTCCTTTCACCCTTCTTTCATATATTTGTTTTGAAATCGGATTGTTTTTTTTTCTCTTTCTCTGTTTGGCCACGCTGCCTCCACCTACTTCTTTCTTGGTAGTTTTTCATTTTCAAGCCACATTTAACCAGAAACCAATAATTTCTGCTTCCATCCCTTTTTTTAATTACACACACTTAAGAATCCCATTCCCACTTCATTCATTTGTAATACCATAGTGTCAGACTTACAGATATTAAATGACAATGGAGCAATAGCAGGATACATGCATATTGTAAGTGTCCCCGTGCCTATTCTATACGTCCAGGGTAACGGTGACAGTCCTTTTTTTAAAAAATCCTCTAAGGTGTTTAATAAATGTGAAAAATACTTTTGAATTAATCATCATAATATCATAAACATATTTCATGGTTTTTTTAATTCTTAACCCATTGATTTGTTAACATTCCAAGCACCCATTCCATAATTAATGCATCTAGTAACACTCTTCAAAAGCAGTACTCTATTTACCTGTGTTTCCCCAAAAATAAGACCGGGTCTTATTTTTTTTGCCTCTAAAAGAAGCACCAGGTCTTACTTTTGGGGGATGTCTTACTTGCCTCCGGCACCAACAGCCCCACCCAGCAGGTCCACTTCTTCTTGGACTGAAGGTGTAGCTTCATTCTGCAGCTGCATTCCAGCCTGTATTTTGTAGTCAGGCCTTTCTGGAAGGCCTCTGCAGCCGAGTATCGAGTTATGGATTCAATTCAGTCCTCGGTTGCAGATGTCTTGCAGAACCAAGCTATGAACTGAATCCATAGCTTGGTTCTTGGCTACAGAAGCCTTCCAGAAAGCCTGTGACTGAGAAACGCTGGCCTGGCTGCAGAAGATGCCTCAGAAGAAGTGGGCCAGCAAGGAGAGGCCTAGCTGCAAGGTAAGTGAGTGCGGGGACATGTGGGGCAGATCCACACACACCCGCCCTAGCTTGATTTTTAAACTAGGGCTTATTTTTGGGCTAGGCCTTACTTTCAGGGAAACGGTATTAAACTCTAAAATCATTCCAAATACATACCATTATTCACAACAATTTATGAGTTTTAAATGCTAATGTATCTAAGGTGACCAACCGTCCTCCTTTAGGGAGGACAGTCCTCCTTTTGTAAGTTCTGTCCTCCCTCAAAAAGTGTCCTCCTACATGTCCTCCTTTCTGATATTTGAAGACTTATCTGCAGGGCTTTTTTTTTTCTCATAGAACACTCAGAACAGTGTTCCGGCACCTTTTTTGATGGTTTTTTTTTTTCAACTTTTGCATGAGCTGTGCTATTCCCCCTATTGGCTTTCGAAAGCCAATAGGAATTGCTGCTGAGCGCGCCAAAATACCCAGACGGCAAACTTTGCACATGCAAGATGTCTGCAGTGAAGGGGAATTGGCAGGAACTTAGCACCCCTTCCTGCTACCCAACTACACCATCTCCTAGTTAGTTCCGAAGATACCTGAAGGAGACTGGAGCAATACATTTCTCTTGATCTTCGGTTCTGCTAGGGCAATAATGGCTGTGGGTGCAATAGGCAGGGGTGGCGGGGGTGCTGCGGGCGGGGGTGTGAGGGGCGACAGTGGCCGACTGCCCCCCATGCTGTAGGAGCCGTGGGGCCCTCTCTACATGGGGCTGCACAGGGTGGGCGGTGATGCTGGCAGGGCAGCTGCAGGTGGGGTGTGTTGACAGCGGGCTGCCCCCCAGGGCCGGAGCCGGCATGGCTGGTGCTTTGGGAGCTGTGGGGCCCATTCTACATGGCAGGGCAGCGGTACTGGCGGGACAGCTGCGGGCGGGGGGACGGTGGGCAGTTGACCTTCCATGGGCCAAGCCAGCTTTTACAATATTTTTTTTCTTCAGTTTATTTGTGTCCTCCTTTTCATTGTAAAAAAGTTGGTCACCTTAATGTATCTGAATCAAATTGCAAACAGAATTGTTTTAATTATTATACTGTGATATTGTAATTTGGGCCAGTCTACATTCCTCCAGTAGTAACTCAACTTAAAACTTGATTAACTATAAATTAATCCAAGATATTGACACCTGCATTCGCTTGTGATTTCTGGAAAAAAAAATACCCCCAGTTTTTAAACTGGGATCAAGAGATTGAGACAAACCAAACCAAATCACATTCTAGGTTAGTCAATGTGTGAAAGCCAGAATTTAATATTTAAGACATATTACTATCACCATGCCATCCAGTTAAAACTGCTTATTAACAAGTAAATAAATAAGCTACAAGGTTACAATTCAAAATATCTGAGCTTGCAAAATATGCAAAGCCCAACCAATCTCATTAACTGTTTACCTAAAACCTGAAAACTAGTTGCCTATGCTTAAGATCAGGGAGGCAATGCTGAAGTTGTTAAGAACTGGAACTGCCTAACCTTCCAGGGACTATAAGAAACCAATCAGTGATGTCATTGGAAGGAGAATAAAGGCCATTTTCTTGGATTCCTTTTCATGCTGTAGTGATTAAAGTGCTGGCCTAGAAACCAGAAGATTTGTGAGTTCTAGGTATGAAATCAGCTGGGGACTTTAGGCCAGTCAATCTCACTCAGGCCAACTCACTACATAGGATTGTTGTTGGGGAAAGAATAGGAAGAAGGAATATTATGTCTATTTGTCATCTTGTATTACTTAATAAAGGTGGGATAAAAATTTAATGAATAAATAAGCTTAGGGAAGACTTAGGATGGAAAGGGGAAACAATGCTTGTGAGAAATACATTGTTCTCATCTCCATTCTTTAATGCACAATCCCATAAAAAAACAATTATTTACATTTGAAGTTTAACCATTTACCATTCAACTTTAGCAATGAAATTAGGGAAGGGGTTGGGTAAGGCATATTCATTTAAGACATATTGCCAATTACATTAACATTATTCCATTTAATCAATGATAAGAGGCCTTGACAAATACAATTATAAAATGTCACTGAGGTTATTCATTTATTTTGCTTGTCTTTCATTGAGATACTCTTGTCTTGGGAATCTAAATCAAAGTAATAAACTTTAAAACCCAAGTCTCTCAAGGAAAAAAATCCAAATAAAAGTTCTTATGAAATCTTAAATTCAGTAATGTCATAGCTTTCATGAAATGCAGCCCAATTGATCAAAAACATGTAATGTATTTTACAAGCATTATCGTAACTATAAATATACTCTTCTGTCTAAATAGTGTTATAGGGAAATTAAAGGAACAGAGTGATCATTATCTTTTTAAATCTTTTCTCATTCACAAAATAGTTGCTACGTATTATAAGAGGGATTCCTGTACTGGTAAATAATTAAGATGCTTAAATAATGTACACAGATCATGCTAGTTCCAAATTTATAATGACAGAACTAATTGACCATCTATAGCAAGGATGTCAAATTGCTGGCCTACGGGCCGGATGCGTCATGCCAAAACTGCGTCCACCCCATTGCCGGCAATGAAAAAAAAGTCACAACATGTTGCAACACATCACATGACATTGCGAGTTTGACACCCGTGATCTATATAGCCTGCCAGATGATAGGACATACCATGGCAGTGATGGTTTGCAGGTCATTTACCAGATTTAGATTGCAGATCTTGTAATCCTATTTTCAAATTTCTTATATTTATTTCACCCCTTTAGAGGTGGACAGAGGAATAATTTCAAAAACTGTGGAAACAATGCATTTGGTCTGTGGTGGCAGCCTCTGCCTGTCCTCCGTATATCTAAAGGACACCAGGGAAAAATAATCTTAGATTAAAACTTTCCCACCTCTAGGTTTAAATAATACATCAGACCAGAAAAGTAAGCTTAGGAAAAACCATGTCACCGCCTGAAGAATTTCATCTTGATACATAATAGGCTAGGAACTTTCCATGTATTCTCAATTATTTTAATGGTTTAATCATACTATCTTAACATCTGATGCAAAAAGATTATCCTAAATTCCATAATTGTAGATCACTTTAATTGCTGATTAGCTCTAATTTCGATTGGCAGAAGCTCAAGACCACCGAGCAGAAATGGTGATATTAGGAAGACTAGCTTTTTGTACTACATCAAAGCAAAGTTGATTTTGCAGATTAATAGCCTGATTCACATATCTTCCCAGATTTGCTTAGCAATGGTTTGTTGAATTAAATTCTGATTGGCTAAACTCTTATTAGAAGCAATACATCATCAAAGTTTAATACATTGGTGGATCAATGTCATATATAAATAGAAATATGTAGTTATTGTTTCTTGAACTGGCACTCCAAGCTATCAAATGCTTTGAATATAATGAAGAGAAATACAACAGATTATCTATTTGGAAGGCAAAGCCGTAAATACTAAAATTGATGCTACTTAATGACATTTTGTTTTTGTTTTTTTGTAAATTTTTATTGATTTTCTAATATTACATTTAAATATTTGAAAGCAAAGGTGGCAGCTGGGTACAATAATTCTATTACACATAGATATCATTAGTACAGATCTCAAATTGTTACAATCCCCATTCCCTCTCTTTCTCCCTTAATATCTACTGTCTCTTTTTTAAAAAAAACAAGTCTTATTAATTTTCCATTTTTACAAAGCTTCAGTTATTAAAGATTCATAGTGCAATAACAAGCTTTTCCATACATGTCAGTTTACATCATCAAAAAATTCCTCTTTTTCCCTTAGTTATTATACCACATTCAAGTTAATACATTGCTAGTTATAACTCAATCATTTTAAACATTTATCAACAACTTTTGACTTATATGCCTCCAGATCCTGTTTTTAACTTTTATCTAATTTCAATTACAGTATTCCAGTTGGCTTAATGTCCATAGTATTTAGGTTTCGGATAGCCCACGGTTCCCTTAGTTCATTACAGAATAGTTATAATGTCTAAAATACACTTATTATTTATTCAAATAAATTCTTAGTTTATTTCACAATCATATTCTACTTCTCATTCTAATATCATCACTTACTAATAAAATAACCTTTATCCTCTGAATCCATCTTCTATATTATAATTCAAAACTATTATTCTAGTAACTAATTTATTTCCCTTATAGGTATAAATCCTGGATATTAAATTGATTAATATCTTTTAAAATCTCCTTAGCCCGTTAAGTGAGATTTTAGGCTCTTCCATTAAAGGTCACATAAAGAAAACCATATTTTAAGTCTAACTCTGGCCTTCCTTTTGTGCCAGACAGACTTCCATAACCAAGCTTTTAAACCCCGATGGATTTCCCTTCATTCCTGCATATGTCATTTGAATCAAGGGAGACCATCCAGTTATCAACCTGTCAAGGAAGCTAGTCCCTTCATAGTCATTAGATTGTTGGCCTGATAGTTTGAGTCGCCATATTTGGCTTAGTATATTTGTCATGAGTTCAGGCTGGTCTTCTTCTTCTGAATTCAGCTGATTTAGATAAAAAGTCATATTCAATGTTATAGTTGTTATTTGGTCATCTGGGTTATCTGAATTCTCAATGTACTGTGTATGTAAGTCTTCAGCACCTTCCGTCTTAGTTTTGCTTTCTTCAGTTTTTGTTGCTGTTGAAATTGCAGATTCTTTGGATGAAATCAAAGTTTGGGTATCAGAGTTCTGAGTAAATTGTAGCTGGTATTCTTTAAAATCCACTTTAGTGTTAATTCCTTCTTCTTCTGTTGACTTTTGGATTGTAAATTCATCTATTGAAGTCAGGGCTGCATTTTGTTGCTTTAAGGTGGCGCGTATATCTTTCAGTCTGGAATTCATTAGCTCAGTAGCTTCTAAGATTTTTTCAAGTATAAATTTGAAGTTAAGCTGTGGGTGGTATTCCTCCATTTCTGCCATATTTATAGATAGTCCTTTAGTGGAGGCTATTTTTAATAAAAATCAATAAATGTCCACCTCTACCACAGAGAATTATTTTCACCACCCAGCTGTTTCAGGTTCTTATCTTTTTTGATAATGTCAAGGACAAATTTTACTCTCACAAGTTTCCCAGTCAAAAAAATGTTTCACTTGCTATACCAAATTTCACCACAAGATGTCCCCAGTAACGTGCAAAGTTAAGCTTTTATCCTGTTCAAAGAAGGAAGGAAATATTCCTTCCCCCCCCCCCCCCCAGCTTAGCAAACAAGCAAAACAATAAGTCTCTGTAAGAATAAAGAACTTTTTAGGAGCCCAGGTATCCAGAAATTACAAGTCCAAATATTTAGTCTTTTAGTCTAGTTGTTCTCCCCCCCCCCTTGCTTTATATTCCCAAAGTAGGCAGGAGCCACAGAATTGAGAGGAGAAAAAAAAGATATTTCCAAAGGCTTTTACAGGAAAGTAGTTGGAAGCAGGAAAGGTAAGGTAAGGTCTCACCCAATGTCTCCACGTTGCTTTTGTCATGCTTAGTAGTGCTTTGAGCTTTCAGCTGGAACAGCTTGGTGACCGGCCATTGCCGCTCTTCCGCAATCAATCAAGGGTCCTCCTCAGTGGTGGTCGCCCCTCCAGGGTGACTTTCGACCCTTTCCAGGGTCTTCTGACAGAGAAAAACCAGACAGCAGAGAGAGCAGTCTCCCCGCACGCACGCCGGTGCCCAGATCGCAAACTGGAAGCCCTGCTGTCTCATATTTTAACTAATACAATTCCTGTTCTGTCAATCAAATAGAAAATAACTTTCTAACATTTATTAATAATTTTTAGTTAATATATATCTTAGTTGTTTTAACTTTCAGTCTTTGGACAATCAATGACCTAATCAATTTTTCTCAATTTTAATTTTCCATTAATATTTAAATTTAATATTTAATAATTATTTCCACACTTTAATTGACCCCAATTCCTTTATCACCATTCCTCCCAAAGCCTAATATTCTCACCATCTACATCAACAAGTAATTAATGAAATAATAGTATTCTTACTTTCTAATAATTCTCAAATACCTTAAAATCTTAAATTTAATGGCCAAAATTTCTTTTATTTCTGCATTTAATACTTCATCTCTCTTTTTTTTTATATCTACTATCTCATATTTAGAACTAATAATTTTTCCCCTTACTGTAACATAAATACATATTTATTACTTTCATCCATAAGGTTTTAACATATATATATTAATCTTTTTTACACAATCTTTATGCACAAGTCAATATTCCAATTAACCTATTAATATTTTAACTTCTGAGTTTTACATAACCAAAATTTTCTTTGTCTCAACTCATAACAGCATCTTATATTCGAAATACACATCCTATCCATTTAAGTATATTTTATTTTAAAACATAGGAAGACCTGGAGGAACATTGTCCATAGGGTCGCGATGGATCGGACACAACTTCACAACTAACAACAACAACAAGTTTAAAACATACAGACATATTTATTGCTTTCATCAATGAAGTTTTAGCTTATATGTGTCTTAATCATCTTTACAAGACCTTTATGCACAAATCGATATTCAAATTTAATTGTTAGTGTTTTATATTTCTAAGTTTTACTTGATCAAAATTTTCTTTATCTCAACTCATAACAATATCTTATATTCAAAGTACACATCTTGTCTGCTTAAGTATATTCTATTTTAAGTTCTCATAATACCCATCTTATCTATTTAAGTATATTCTATTTTAGATCTCATCTATAAATCAAAACCCCACTCTTTTTGAGTCTTATTCTAGCTTTCTTTCTTTGCCAAATCATATTCCATGTCCTTGCTTTGGGATTATCGAGCAATTTTCCTTGGGTTGTTATATCTATTATTTGACGTTGAAATAACCATCCAGTTGCCATTTTTTAAAGAGGATTAGCAGATCCAGAAGGTCTTTTCCTTGTCTTTTCATTTCCTGAACTGTTTATCTTCTCTTCCATTTGTTTTCCTTTTATTTATTTATTTATTTATTTATGAGACTTATATACCGCTTTAAGTGCAAGCACTCTCTAAGCGGTGTACATCAGTAAGCAATGTATATATATATTTACATTGCCCCCAACAATCTGGGTCCTCATTTTACCTACCTTGGAAGGATGGAAGGCTGAGTCAACCTTGAGCCGGTGAGATTTGAACCGCTGACCTGCTGAACACAGTCAGCTAAAGTGGCCTGCAGTACTGCACTCTAACTGCTGCGCCACCTCGGCTCTTATAAGATATTTTAAGTCCTCAGGCTCCTTCTGCTTTAAATAGGAAGTCTATTTCCTTCCCTTTTGTCAATTTCTTTTCTATATTTTCCATTGTGTGTATTTGTTGAGCAGTTGAGTCTTCTGTCATGATATTTAATTGTTCCACTTTTTCTGTAGTATCCTGCATAGATGATTCTTTAGTTATAGTCATAATTTGCTTTTGCATATCCAGGCTGTCTTCTTATTTTTTTCTGTAGCTTCTTATTTCATCACCAGCTGTAATTAAGATTTGAAGAATCTCTTTCAACAGACGACGAGTTTGGTCTTGCTCTTCTTCCATAAGGAAGATCTCTTTCTGATCTTCCTCCATAATAGTATATTTAAATTAAAAGACTTTACATTCAAGAATTCCATTCAATAAAGAGCACAGCTGAGCATCTCAAGGTTGCAAATATCTTATCTACTTTCTGGGCTGTCAGCCAAATATCTTTTACACAATAACAGATTGCACTCTCAAGTTTAGCCACAAGATGCCTCTCCAAAGTTATTTTAATCTTCTCAATATTTCTTCTATTTTAAAAGAAAAAGCCCAGATCTTCGGTAAAAATAGGGAATAAAAATTGAAGAAAAATAGGAAATAGAAAATAAAGAGTCTTTTAATCCACAAATTCTAAGAAATAGATTCCCAATTAGGATCTAGTTGTTTTTTCAATGTTTTAAACTTCCCTGGGTAGTCAGTCGCTGCTGTGTCTGGAGAGAGGGCTGAAATCTCTCTTCCCTCTCCACAGGGGGGAAAGTACTTTAGCAGCTTGTGTAGGTACAGAAAACAATTAGGATTTAAGAAAGGCAGATGTCACTCAGTCCTTTCCACACTCCTTTGAAGTTGCCAGATGGTGAGTGTGACTTCGGCTGTCTGCAGCCTAGTGATGAGCCGTGTTTCTATGGCTGGTCTTTCATCTGCCAGTTTGGAGGGATCGCCGCCTCCAGCTGGAAAGCTACCACTCTTCCATGATCCAGCAAGAGAGTTACCGCTCTCCTGTGATCCAGCAAGAGCCCCTCCTCTACGGGGCGACTTTCAACCCTTTTCAGGATCCCCCAGCGATATGAAACTGGACAGGGGAGACAAGGCTCATCTCCCAGGCATCCATGGCGGCAGCGCAGCAAACCAGAAGTCTACTTAATGACATTTTGATATATATCTTGAAGTGTTCCTATAACTGCTAAGATAAAGAATGAATGCAACAATGATTTAAACATATTGCCTTTCTCCATTTACTATTTCTTTAATTTGTTTAAATCTTCAAGCCAATAATCCAAGTTTCTGAGTAGAGCAAAACTAAAGATAGATAGAAATTAGATAGCACTGACCTTATTAATAATGTTCACTTCAGAATGAGGAATGGCAAAATCCAGTAACACTGGTCATGTGTCTGGATATGAATAACAGTATGATATAGCAATTAGATTGTTGGATGTGGGAATCCATAATTCAAATTCCTTTAGGCCATAAAGCTCATTGGATGATAACTGGAGGATAATTGTTTCTGCAGAATAATTATGGGCTAACACATTTTGCAAAATTGTTATGAGAAAAAAATAGATTAGCTGTGCCATCTAAGCTTTTAGAAATAAATGAAGATACGACTACATTAAAGTAGCAGTAAACTTCTTTTCTGTAATCACATCAATAGTGGAGGGTGATTGTTTTTAGTGAAGAGTTGAATAGTCACCAACAACAGTAGGCACAGTATATCTGAATTCTGTGACAATCATGATCTGCTAGGTCATCATTTCATAGATATTTCCTTACCAGATTCCTTAATGCCTTTAGCGATGACAGAGCACTGTCTTCATTGAAAAAAATCTCAAAAATTCAGGGAGATATTCAGAGATCTCTTTGCCTTGAAAGTAGGCCATGTTGAACTGTATAGAACCATCACACATGAGGAGCTGAGCAGAGAAAATGTTTTATGACATTTTGTATTATGTCATAAAATGCTTTATAAAATTTCCCAAATTTCAATCTACGGAATCGTGAGTTCCAGATTGTAGATGTATTTTGTAAGTTATTGCATTTTAGTTACCTTGGTTGAAAAGTTTTGCCATATGATGCATTGTTTCACCCAGTTAAAAGTTACAATCCCAAGAGTTTTAGCAGTATATAGATATTATCTTTACCTTTGAAAAGCTCCTAAAATATAACCATCACCAGACAGGATTTCAAATTGCCCTACATGTTTTCAGAAAACCAAACTTTCCAGCTGTCTATTATGGTCAAGGACCAAAATGTGAAGTAGCAAGTAAATAGCACACATAATTTACAATAAAATATTAGTAGGATACTTATTATTTTGTGTAAAAGTACAATAAGCATTATACTGAGCTCTATACTGAGCTCTAAATCTCTATGTAGATATCACACTTTATATATATTCATTTGTGATGCTAACTCAGCAGACCTGATCTCCTAGAATTTATACCAAAGGTTTAGTGTTTCTAATTTAATTTACCAAACCAAAGTGCACAGGAGTCTGCTATCAATCAAGATGAGGAAAACATCAAATTGTATTGTGACAATACAGTCCTAGGGTTTTGTATTTGCATTCCAGTAGTAGTTATTGGGTAAGTCAGAGGGTTTATGACATCACATACATTGCCTCACCTCGCACCCCACTTCTACAGTAGATGCTCATGCATAATGTAAGTCAAGGATTGGAGAGCTGAAGCAGAAAAATGTCACAGGCATCTCATTCTCTTCATTGGCTCCAAATGAAGCACAATTGGCCGAGTATATACAACATCCTAAGTCAAAATCAAACAAACCATATTATGGCTTATGGGTGAATCTGGTTAGTGAATGGCCTAATTTCTCAATATATTGTCTATTCCAATGCTAGATATATTGTATCACTAGATTTCTACTCTTAAAAAAGAATATTTGTAAAGTTGCACATCTTTATTTTAATTTACCTCATGTTAAAATACCTTATTCTTCTTTCATCTAATATCATGAAGGAAATTGAAGGAAATTCTACTAAGCTGTCTTGCACAAGTTTTCCAAAATTTTAGTTTGCATAATTACATTCTTTCAATCCCGTTTTGATAACTTCAAAAGAACATCCTGTCCCATTTTTAAAACATTGAGCTTAAATTGTAAAATTCTGTATTGCAGGCTTCTTCTTCTTGTTGTGCCATATCCGTTATCGGACATTGGCGATCATGCTGGCGATCCTGTTTTTATCAACAGCCGCACAAAAAAGTGCTGCTGAGTTTTGTCCAAACCAGTCCCTTAGATTTTGAAGCCATGATATTCTTCTTCTGCCTGGATCTCTTTTACCTTCGATCTTTCCCTGGAGGATTAAATGGAGTATGCCACATTTTTCTGGGTATGACATCGCATATCCGAAATATTCTAATTTTCATTTTTTAATTGTTTTGATGATTTCCCTTGGCTTTCCATTTCTGATCTTGTCAACCCAGCTTATATGTAACAGCCGCCTGTAAATCCACATTTCAAATGCTTCTAGTCTCTTCAGGTGGCCTTCTGTCAGAGACTAACTCTCTACTCCATAGAGCAGGACAGAAAAAATATAGCATCTGACAAGCCTGATTTTCAGTCTTAGGCTTATGTGACTGCAGAAGATCTTTTCATTTTGGAGAATGCTTTTCGAGCTTTCTCCATCCTTGTCTCCATGTCTCAGCTTTCATGTAGATTAGAACCAAGGTGTGTGATCCTTTCAACTTTTTCTAGTGGTATTCCTTCTGAATTTATTGGTGGTAAATTAATGGGTTGTTTGCTGACTACATATCACTGCAGGCTACATATCATAATTTAAGATCAGGAAATCTGGGTATATTAGAAAGAAACAGGATAGTTTCCAATATGATAATGTGAGATATAATGTAATAAGTTGTAATTTTCCATAATGTACACTAGCATATCGCTTATGAATAAGGTTTATTCTTTGTTCAAATTACCTAGAGTTAGTATTTTAAAGTATAACTACACACTACTACATATCCAAAGCACAGCCATATTTAACTGATGCATGAATCCTGTTAGGCAATAATGTGCACAGCTTCTGGCTTAAGATATGTACCAGGTACTGAATTGTACAGATAAACAAGAGAGCTGATAAGGGAATACCAAAGAGGTGAGAAATGAAAGGGCTGAGTGCTTAGCAAGTTTGGATGACAATAAGGGCTTAACTAACTTTAAACATTTAGGTGTGATGGTAAATGATAGGCAAATTGTTAGCATGTGACTGACCTGGGCCTATCAACTGGGCCTGAGAAGGATGGACAAGCGGCCAGGGATAGAAATGTATTTAAACTGCTGAGATATGTAACTAGGTGTGGTCTCTCTCTCTTGCTTGTATGCTTAGAGATCCACCAGCTTTTGCAAAAGTTCTAATAAAACTTTGTTATTTCCAACAATTTGAATATGAGCCTTGTTTCTCACAATAACATATGACATGGCATTTCTTAAGCCAAGAGCCTGTCCCTTTTCCTGTTTACACTTCTGAGAATTCACATTCACATTCTTTCACAAGAATACCTTGGAGCTTTTTGAATACTTCTAGAGACAAGTTGTTCCACTAATTAGTTGTTCTAACTGTCAGGAAATTTCCCCTTAGTGTTAATTGGTTCTCTCCTTGATTAGTTTCCATCCATTGCTTCTTGTCCTGCCTTAAGGTGCTTTGGAGAATAGGTTGACCGCTTCTTCTTTGTGGCAACTCCTTTGGATATTGGAACACTGCTATCATGTCCCCACTAGTCCTTTTCATTAAACTAGACATACCCAATTTCTGCAACCAATTTGTTATGTTTTAGCCTCAGTCCCCTAATCATCTTTGTTGCTTTCTGCACTTTTTCTAGAGTCTCAACTTCTTTTTTATATTGTGATGACTAACACTGGATGTAATATTCCAAGTGCAGTCTTACTAAGGCATTACAAAACAGTACTAACACTTCATGTGATCTTGATTCCATTCCTCTGTTAATGTAGCCTAGGACTTTGTTGGCCTTTGTAGGCTGCATTAACAAAGGGAATAAAAGGTGAAATATTCGCTATTTGATTTTCAAGTCTTTCCATTCTTTTTCACATTACCACTCCCCGGATGGTATTTTAAACTTTCTTAGCCTAGATTTTGGATGGGCTGTAGTGACCGCTTAAAAAAAATCCACACAGAAGCCCTGACATTTCTAAAACTCTGCTGTTATCCTCTCTAGCATGTGTTGCATTTTAGCTACCAAAGAGCTGGCATTTAGAGAATTGTGTCTTATTAATACGTATAATGAAAGCCTTGTAAAAATAGACTAAAATTAAAATATGCAAGAATTTACAATACGATTTTATGAAATTTAAACCATTTTATTGTGCATAATTTGCTCTTTAAAACTGTAAGGTTATCATACACTTTCTTGATGGTCACTGCACAAAAGCCAACCACCTTTGTTGCAGGAATGCTACAAAGGAGGAAAAAACTGGCTTTGTTAATACAGCCTAACTTCTTTCCTCAGAGAAATAGCCATCTGGGGTCTATATTTCTACAAGACATTATAGAGGAAGTACGTAAAACTTACAGGATAAAAAAAACCCAACCCAACCCTCCCCAAGAGAAGACAGATAATTGCACAAATTTTTTGCATCTGTTCATTCAGACAACACTTTACAAAATAATTTTTGAAGGGAACACTGCTGTAAATAGATGGAGGATGCACCACCATTGTAAGGTTTGATTGGATTAAGGCTTCCATTGTCATCTTGGCATTCTGTCATTGTGAATTTATTTCATTGCATTTTTCAACACTGCAAATCTACACATTTATTTCTTTTCTAGGAATTAATAATTGCAACAGCACTTTGATTTTTTTTGAACTGTCAGGTGCAATTACAAGGAGCACATGATGAGCAACATCATGTTATTGAGCTGAATGGTATACAAATACAAACAAATGATGCTTTGGAAGTTAGCCTGATGAACTTAACTTCTTGGTGGAATACCAAAGTATTCTGTGGAAGTCTCTATCCTGGCAAGTTCATAAATCTAAAGGAGGGACACCGGATTTTATATTTTCTGTACAGTGTTCACAAGAGAAAAAAGTCATTTTAAGGTCATTTATATTCTCTGGCATTTAATTTACAGTCAAATAATATTCAGAAATGTCTTCAACACATTCCAGTCCTGTGCTTCCACAATTATCTCTGAAGAGTGTGGAATGGAGAAGCGCAGGTCTCTGCTTCTTGGAAAGAGCCAAACTGAGACTCTTCTGGGGAAAGAGCAAGTAACTGCTTCATCAGTTACTTTCCCATATCTCCCAGTTCCTGTACAGCAAATTTCATCTTCCATGATAGGGTTGTCAATAAAAAGGAGATTTTAGAAAAAATATTTCCTTCTTGAAGAATCATGTTTACAAAGATGAAGTCAATCGTTTTGACTGAAAATATGACCTCAAATACACTGCCATTAATTCAGAATTAATTAAAATCTGATGAATGATGCGCCTGGGGTATCAGTGGAGCATTAAAACAATGCTGGCTCTGTGGCAGGAAGGGAAAGGAAGGATCCAATAGAATGAGTCGGTCAAACATCCAAACTCAGAATCCACTTGGGAGTTAAAATTCATCACTTTCTACTGCATGGAGCTGTGTGTCATCTGCGTCAGTCATGCTACTGGCCTGAGACTCATCTGTGCCAACTTTTAAAAAGAAAAAATACACAAAAATAAGATTTATTTATATTATTTGCACATTTCACAAGCTATAAGGATGACATTCTACAATGGGAAGACTAGTTTTCCATTATACTTTTTATATCTTATTTATACATTGTTCCAATCCAGTTTTTGGAAAATTATATATAATCATTCATTCAAAATGCTGACATTTTTCCTTGCTAATATGCCCTTTTTTTTCAAGGCTCAAAAACTATGCAATTCCCAAAGTTACATGCAAAATCTTAGAACCTGAACTAATTGTGTTTGAGTGAGCTGGTCCTATTTGAATTCAGATCTCATAGATAGTTTCAGACCCAATTCTATAATGCAGTTTTTCAAATAGTTTTGATATATGTTGTAATTAGACCAGGCATTTAGCATTTAGACAGCACAGGAATTGTAAATGATTTTCATCATAAATTAGAAATCATAAATCAACCTGTAAAGCTGGTTAAATTCATAATGCCCATAATGTGAACCTTGTGGTGGGGGAACTAATAGCTTGCTTAAGGCTACCTGGTTGGTTAACATTAGTTTATCCTTCTTTCTCCTCCTTCCTCATATAACTTCACAGCAGCACATTTAGAAAGCACCATTAGATTGAGATGGGGCGTTGTCTTACCTGAACGCCTTTTCTCAGCACGGAGATGGAGAATCCACCAATGGGTTGAGACTGTATTCCTGCCCAATCAGATCAATCAGCCAAAGTTCCACACCCGTCCCGGACCACGAGATCCCAGTCTTGACGCGAGCGAAGCCATTGACTGACAGCAAGACGTTGTGGCTCACAGAATTACTAAACCTAGACCTATATGACCTATAAGGGTGGGTGTGGATTCTCCATCTCCGTGCTGAGAAAAGGCGTTCAGGTAAGACAACACCCTTTCTCCAGCACTGGAGATGGAGAATCCACCGATGGGACATACCAAAGCCTATTGTCCCTGAGGATGGGAAATAGACTGGTCCCATGTGGAACTTTGGTTTAAAACCTGCTGAAGAACCCTTCTACCAAAGGAGGCCTCTGCAGAGGAAAATCTATCGATTTTATAGTGACGGATGAACAGGGAAGGTGAGACCCATGTGGCCGCTCTGCACACTTCCTCGATGGAAGCTTGAGTGGCCCATGCCGCAGAAGTGGCTGTACTCCTTGTAGAGTGTGCCGTAACCCATCTGGGGATTGGCAAGGCCTCCGCCTGATATGCCCCGGCGATGCATGCTCTGATCCACCTACCAATAGTGGAAGAAGAGACCTTCCTGCCCCTGGAAGAGGAGTGGAAGGATATAAAGAGAGCTTCTGAACTGTGGAATTCTGCTGTCCGTGAAATATAGTACCTCAGAGCCCTACGGATGTCTAATGTATGCCATTGTCGCTCCAGGTCGTGTGTTGGAGTTGGACAAAAATCCGGTAAGACTATCTCCTGTGACCTGTTAAATAAGGAATTGACTTTTGGAATGAATGTAGGGTCTAGTCGCAGGACTACTCGATCCCTGTGGAAGCAACACAGATCGTCCTGTATCGAGAGCGCGGCTAATTCAGAGATACGACGAGCCGATGTAATTGCGACCAAGAATGCTACCTTGTGGGTTAGGTGGCAGATGTCACATGTTTTCAGGGGCTCAAACGGTGCCTTGGTAAGTGCCTGTAGGACCCGTGGTAGATCCCACGAAGGGTACCTGTGCACGGTGAGGGGACCTGATATTCGCGGCCCCTTTGAGGAATGAACGGAGTAAAGGATGATGACCCAGAGACTCCCCAGAGTTACAAGATAAAACCGTGGAGAGGGCGGCGATCTGTCTGCGTAGTGTGTTTGGAGCCAGACCCCTCTCCAGGCCGCCTAACAAGAAATCCAAGATGTTGGGGACCGTAAGTTCCCCGATGGTGAGGTGCCGGTAGGAGCACCATAGCTGAAAGTTTTTCCACGTGGCCTCATATATACGGTTCGTAGAAGGACGGTGAGAAGCCTGAATTACCCTGATGACCCCTTGTGAGCAGAATTCCTTTGTCAGGATCGAGCTCTCAAGTGCCAAACGGCTAATTGTAGCCATTGGGGCTCTGGATGGAGGATCACCCCCTGGTTGAGTGAGACCCGGTTCGGGGGGATCCGCCAAGGGTCTGCGATGGAGAGGCTCCTCAGGTCGGCGAACCAAAGTCTCCTTGGCCAAAACGGGGCTACCAGGAGAATCTCGGCTTGCTCCCGTAGGAGCTTTCGTATTACCGCTGGGAGGAGAGGCAGAGGTGGAAAGGCGTAGAGCAGACCCTGTGGCCATGGGCTCTGGAGTGCATCTGTCTGTTCCACTCCCGTAGATGGGAACCGGGAGAAGAAGCGGGTCAACTGGGCGTTGGACGGTGATGCGAAGAGATCCACGAGTGGGCAGCCGAATCGGTGACAGATTTCCTTGAAGACCCTCGGGTGAAGTCGCCATTCCGAGTGATCTACTGTTGTCCTGCTCAGTAGGTCGGTCTGAGTGTTCACTTCCCCTGATATGTGGTCGGCCTTGATTGAAGCCAGGTTCTGTTCTACCCAGGAACCCAGCAGGAGGACCTCAGTCCATAGGGAGCGGGATCGAGTGCCTCCTGACGATTTATGTGGGCCTTTGCTGCCATATTGTCCATTAGGACTAGTATGTGTCGCCGTGCCAACGAGTTTTGGAAGTGCCGTAGGTCTAGGTGTATGGCCCATAGTTCGAGCCAGTTTATCTTGTGCCGGAGGTCCAATGTGGACCATCACCCTTGTGTCCACTGCGACCGGAGGTGTGCTCCCCAACCGAACAGGCTTGCGTCGGTCGTGAGCACTAACCTGTCCGGTTCCTTGAAGTATAAGCCTCTGAGCATGGCTGGAGATATCCACCACGCGAGGGAATGCCGCACTCGGAGTGGGAGACTTACCCTTTGGCGAGATGCGCTGAGGTTCTGTCTCTGGAAGGGAAGCATAAACCATTGGAGTTCCCAGGAGTGAAGTCTGGACCAGGGAACAATTGCTATTGTTGAGATCATCTTTCCTAACAGTTGCGAGAGACTGGCTAGAGTTACTGACCGGTCTCTTCGTATTTGTAGAACAGCTTCTCTTATGCTGCTCCGGCGTTCCTGAGATAAGTATACCCGGCACTCCAATGTGTCTATGATGGCCCCAAGATGTAATAGTCTCGTCGCGGGGGCCAGGTGACTCTTGTGGAAGTTTACTGAAAATCCGTGGCCCTGGAGCAGTTTGACCACCCGTTCAGTGTCCCGCTGAGCGGTCTGTTTGGACGACGATTGAATTAGTATGTCGTCCAGATAACATTGGACTCTGACTGGTATCAACCTTAGATGGGCTGCCAGGACCGCCAGGATTTTGGTAAACACCCGGGGGGGCGATGAGAGGCTGAATGGGAGCGCCCTGTATTGGAAGTGGCGCCCCCTGTACGCGAACCATAGAAACTGGCGGTGGGCCAGAGATATAGGGATGTGAAGATACGTCTCCGTGAGGTCGATAGACGTCAAGAAGTCCCCTTTTCTTACGCTTCCCAAGATGGAGCGGAGCGTTTGCATTTTGAATTTGCGATATGCCAAATAGAAATTCAGACCCTTGAGATCTAGAATGGCTCTCCATCCCCCTGATGTCTTGGGGACGACAAAGAGTATGAAATAAAATCCCTGACCTCTCTGGCCCAGAGGTACCGGTTCTATGGCCCGTATACTTAGTAGATGTTGAACGGCCTCGTTCATGAGTCTTTTCTTTGTTCGGCTCCTGGGGTATGGGCAAGATAGGAACCGATTTGGGGGGTTGGAGAGGAATTCCAGAGATAGGCCGTGACAGACGGTGTTCATCACCCATGCATCCATGGTAGTGGCTTCCCACTGGTGGGCAAACCGGGAGAGTCTGCCCCCTATGGGAATTGCTGATGAGGAGTCATCGGGAACGGCTTGCCGTTCCCGCGAAAGGGCCGCTTGCCCTGCGCTTGCTGTCTGGGCCTGGAAGTTTGTCTATCTGCCTGTCTCTCCTGCCTATCTTGCCTGGCCTGAAAGGGTTGCGATGGCTGGGAGTAGCCAAACCTAGCACCTGCGCGAAAGGACTGTCTCCTTGAGTAGTGACCAGGACGTCTGTCCGGTTTCTTAAGGACATGATTGAGGACCCTGCGCTTGTCCCTGTTCTCTGTTAGATAAGGATTTAGCGCATCCCCAAATAGCTTGCCTCCCTGGTATGGTGTGGCTGCCAGCTTCCATTTGGATTTGGCATCGGCTTGCCAGTGTTTTAACCACAGCATGCGCTGGCTGGTGATGTTGGAAGCTATGGCTCTGGCCGAAAACCTGGCCGCTTGGAGTGTTGCGTCTGATGCATACTCCGTGGCCGCTACCATCTTACTGAGGTCCTGGTGTGTGCGGGTGTCCTCCGCTGGGATCTGGGTCTGTAATTGGTGAAGCCAACGGAGTGCGTTGAAAAAGGAGGCGGATGTTGCGGCCCTGATTGCCCATGCAGTTGTTTGGTGTGTTCTGTGGTAGGTAGACTCGCATTTCCGGTCCTCGGCCTTAAGGGCCTCAGAGAAGTCCCTGGATATGGCGGTGGATGATACTAGGGGCCCTAAGGGCTCGTCCACCATTGGTACTTCCAATGCTTCCTCAAGTTCTTTGGCTACATTGTATAGCCTTTTGTCAGTGTTACCTGGGAGAGGAAGAGAGGCCGGGGAGGCCCATTGTTTCCGGATCGCGTTCAGGAACAAAGAAGGGCAGGGGATACGGTGCTAGGCTGTTACCAGTTCGATGAAGATCGGGTCAGCCTCCGCATCAGGAAGAACAGGAACCCGCTCCACTGGGGTTCCCGGTCCGAGGTGAGCTCTAGATGTGGCCTTGCACAGTAGGGTAACAAAGAAGGAAGGGTTAAAGAGACCACTGAAAGAGGGCACCTCAGGTAGAATGTCCTTCTCCTCAGACATTTGAACCTCCTGCTCTATGACCGCCTGGTCGAGGTAGGATTCCTCGGAAACAGATGATCCTGATGGAGAAGAGGGATATTGTTGGGTCTCCGACCCCCGTTTTCTTGTGGAACGTGAAGGGACCGTTCCTAACTTTGGAGCCTGAGCCCTAGCCTCAAGGGCCCGGTCTACTGCTTGTGCGATTAATATGGCTAAGCGGTCCTCCGAGGGTAAGGGTGCCGCCTTGCTGGGGCGTAGCCCTGCTGCCGTGGGTGTGAATGTGGCCTCGGGAGCCCCATGGGACACCCGCAGTGAAGGGGATTGGGAGATTGGGAGAGAGAACTCCCCTGTCCCGCATCGTGTCGGGGACTGCGAGGATTCCCCTGTTGACCAGATTCCCTGGAGTGAAGTTTGGGGTCCCAAAGGCAATTCAGGAACTAAGCTTCCAGCCTGCAGTCTTTCTAGTCTGGTCCTCTTTTGTGCCCTGGAGAACTCTTTTTCTGGGGCTTGGTGTCTCCTGCTGGCCAGTTTGTCAGTCTTTCTAGATGATTTCTTAGTAGACCTGGCCTTAGGGGCCGCCGTCTTATCAATGCCTTCCGGACCAGGTAAGCCTGATGAGGATGGCAGGGCTCCTGTCGAGGGAATGATGTCATCCTCCATTCTCCGATACCACCCGAACACGGTAAGGGGCCCCTGGTATCTGGAGAATATACATGCTGGGTAAGGACAGGCATACTACTGGGGACGCCTGGAACCCAGGTACAGCCTCTACATGGATGATAAAAGGCGCACTGGGGGGCGCCTGAATCTCACAATGGCTGTGCATGGATAAGGACAGACACACAACTGGGGGTGCCTGGAATTCGGCCTGGTATGCTGTGGATAAGGACAGACACATGACTGGGGGCACCTGGAATCCACGCAGTTGTTAACCGAATAAGGACAGACACACTACAAGGGGTGCCTGGAATCCGGTTTGGAGCCAACCTGAAATTTGACAGAGTAGGAGCGAGGAGACACCAGGGCCTGAAAATGAGGTATTGGTATTGACTATGCTATGACTAGTAGTTCAAGATGGTTAATGAGCTTATTTATCCTGTATTTATTTCACGCTATTTACTAATTGTTTATTAAATCAACATTAATTAATTATCCCTATTTATTTATCCTTATTTGAGGCTAGACCTCGATCTGCCTTAAGTGGCTAGTCCCTATAAAGTAACCAGCAGACTGGATTTAAGTCTGTGCCTGCCTAGTTTAAATGTGGTGCTTTGTCCTCTGCTGCCACCTGCTGGGCTTTGGCTGCAGGATCTTCTCCCCGCGGTGGTGTGAGAGGCCTATGGTATTATATGGGTCTCACGGGTAATGTGGGCCGCGCATGCGCGAAAAGACGGCCACGCATGCGCAGTGGTTGCGTCCTTAGCCTGTCCAGGCCATGTGCGAAGAACAAAGGAGTCGCACGTGTGTTGCAAGACTCCAAAAATGACGGCCTGCGTGGGGAAGACCGCTCGCTTGGAGCCCGCGGAGCTAAGTTTAGAGGAGGAAGGGTTCCCCAGTGGCCGCCTGTCAGCTGGTCTGCGCTGTTCCGTGTGTTGTTTTGCGTGAACACACCTCCCTGCTGGTTGGTCCACACCCCTCCAAAGGGCACCCCTCTTCGAATTCTTTTTGTGGGTCTGGAGCGGCCCGCAAAACAGCTGGGTGAGTTGGGGACTTTCCTACGTGCGAACTCTTCAGTGGAGCTGCAGCCGCAAGCTCCGCTCCCGAATGCGATTACTTTTGGCTGGACTAACAGCATTAGTCCAAGCCGCTCGTTAAAGGGTCCCTTCTTGGGGTAATGGTAGGAAATGTAGAGAGGGGGGAGGGAGATGGGAACCCCATCCCCAACGAGGCCTGATACCTCCCCAGTGAAAGGATTTAGATATCTCTAGCCTTTACTTGAAAGAAATTTAGAATTTGCAATGATCTAGTTTAAATTAAATAATCCAATTAACTAAACTACTGGAAGGGAAATCCACCAATGATAGACTGTACTTGCCTAAGAGCCAAGCTTGCACGTCTGTCCCGTGGGCGAGATCAGTCAAGACTGGGACTCGTGGTCCAGGACGGGCGTGGTAATTTTGGCTGATTGATCTGATTGGGCAGGAATACAGTCTCAACCCATCGGTGGATTCTCCATCTCCAGTGCTGGAGAATGGAATTACTCTAAGCTTTTCGTGCCCTAAACAAATTCTCTGGACATTATATTACATCACATCAAAGAAATCAAATTCTAATTAGTGCTTTGGATTCATAATTGATTTTCATACTCCCTTTAATGTGCCAGGGAAAGAAAGCCTAGCAGCTGCAGGTTTTTTTTTTCTTTACCTCTTACACTGAAGTGCAAAAAATACAGCCTGGAAGTCACGTGATCTGCCATCATCCCTTTTGTACCACCAGAATCCTTTAGAGTGGGTAAAGCCAAGCATTGCAAACTATTTTTATTTTGAATTTTTAAAGTCAAGGGGCAGGAAAGAGGTACTTTAAGCTTTGCAAATTTTAGGGTACCCATCTTGTAATAGTAGTAAAGTTGGAAGGGACCTTGGAGGTTATCTAGTCCAACCCCCTGCTCAGGCAGGAAACCCTACACCATTACGGACAAATGGCTGTCCAGTCTCTTCTTAAAAACTTCCAGTGTTGGAGCATTTACTGCTTCTGGAGGCAGGCTGTTCCACTGATTAATTATTCTCACTGTCAGGAAGTTTCTCCTTAGTTCTCGGTTGCTTCTCTCAATTAGTTTCCACCCATTGCTTCTTGTCCTGCCTTCAGGTGCTTTGGAAAATAGCTTAATTCCCTCTTCTTTATGGCAGCCCCTGAGATATTGGAATACTGCTATCATGTCCCCCCTTGTCCTTCTCTTCGTTAAACTAGACATACCCAATTCTAGCAACCGTTCCTTATATGTTTTAGCCTCCAGTCCCCTAATCATCTTTGTTGCTCTTCTCTGTACTCTTTCTAGAGTCTCAACATCTTTTTTACATCGTGGTGACCAAAACTGGATGCAGTATTCCAAGTGTGGCCTTACCAAGGCATTGAAGAGTGGTATTAATACTTCACGTGATCTTGATTCTATCCCTCTGTTAATGCAGCCTAGCACTGTGTTGGCCTTTTTGGCAGCTGCAGCACACTGCTGGCTCATATTTAGGTGATTGTCTACTAGGACTCCGAGGTCCCTCTCACTACTACTATTGAGCATGGTGCCACCTATGCTGTACTTGTGCATTTGGTTTTTCTTGCCTAAATGTAGAACCTTGCTTTTTTCACCTCATCTCATTCTTTTAAACTCTTCAAACCTCTTTCCAAGTGAGTCCTCACCAAGTCTGCTTTTGAAATGCTCTCAGCAGGCCACACAAAATCTTGTGCAACTATCAGACTGACATAAGTTGCATATCTCCATCTTAAATGATCACCCCCTAAATTTTTAAAGATGCCACTTTTTAAAGGAGAAGCATTAGTGGTTCTAACTTTTCCGAACTTGGTAGTATTGTGCTTGAATATTGTGTATAATTTGCTAAAGTCTTATGCAAAAACTTAGGAAATTCCTTAAGTTTTTGCATAAGGCTAAAGGGAGTTCCTTTTAGGAAATTAAACTCTGATACTTCAGACAGTTCTGGTGCTGCTCTTATTTGATAGGTTCCTACTAAGCAATGATAAGATCGCTTTACTAGTCCAAAATTTAATTTCATGTCAGTGTTATAATTTGCATGCCCAGCTACATAGCTGTACCCAGCCAAATTTGGCTGATCTCAAAAAGCTAAACAAAGGTAATCTTAGTTAATACATGAGGACCACAGAAAACACCACGTCTATAGGATAGACTGGAAAATAAATGGCAACCATTTCTGTAACATTCCCAAGATGACCTCATGGATACATCCATGAAATCAGCAAGAATTTAGCTTTATTCAGGAAACTTTACCTTTTATCATCTGCTTAAATAATATTTATTTTACAATTGTTTTAATTAAGAGTGGCAAAGAGAAGAATGACAAGAAAAAGAATGTTATAATATTCAAATAAATTTGCTTGCTATTTATAGGATGGGGATGCTTAATGTTCAAAGCTTCTCTTCAGACTTGGAAAAAAATAAGAAAACATTTTCAATTATTTCCAGTCATAAGATACAGTGAGTGACCATAAGAAAGGGAAAAATGCATTTTTAAAATACTTGTAAGAAACCTGCACAAAACTAGGGCCTATGCTATATAAAATAGCAGCATTGGTAAACTTCAAGATTATTGCTATGACAGTATTTTCAAATTACTCAAATAGAATGTATCACTTTTTACCTCAAGAGAAGAACAAATAAAACAACCAAAATAAAAAAACAACCTGATTCATATGGACAGCATTCACTGATCTGTTCTTCTTGTGTTACAGGCTCTTCATCATCAGGTAGGTACCGCTTGTCAATGGCCTCTTTGATCTGGTTGTTGGCGCCTTTGGGATCCAAGTCCATTGCCCAGGAAAAGTTCATCAGTGCAAGATGGGTCTGCCCCAACTTTTTATAGACCTAACAAAAAAAAAAAGTGTACTTACGTCAACTTTGTATGAATTTTTACTTCATATATTTTAATGCTTTTTGTAGACAGTTTTTACTTACAGTTTGTAGGTAGATGTCTACCAGGACATCTGTCATACTCCTAAATGGCACTTATTCCCCTCAAAGATTATAAACAATAAAAATATTTTTAAAAATCAAATGCCACAAATGGAGAGAGATTGCTATATCTAGTGAGGAATACTGATACTATACTGATATACAGCAGAAGAGATTGCAAATTTCTCTTCAATCAATTCTGGATGAGGTTATAGTCCCCACCAACCCAGCAAAATAAGGAAGAACATAGTACACATTATATATGAGATTGTCTTCAAATATTAATCATTATTTACATTTAATTTGAAAATAGAGTTGCTGCATTGCTAAGTGGGGCTGAAGTAGGGAAAATATCTTACTGAAGTAGATCAGACTTGAACACCAAAATCATGAATGCTAAAATTATTTTTTATTACAGGGTTATAGTAACAGAATCTTGCACGTCTGAATATACCTCTCTCCTTCCGGTCTTTATCCTAAAGAGAATTAGTGAGTGTCCAAACTGAGATGCTTTTTCAAATTCCATTCCTGTCTGGGCTGAGATTTCTCCCATTGACCACTCCCTTGACCTGCCTTAGGATAAAGACTGTGACTCTTTCTCCTTTTCTTCATGATTATTCTCATAGCTCACCACAGGTCCTTGAACAACATCACTGTGTTCTAATCTATTTCTGGGTTTGATTTAAAACACCAAGGTTTATTTTTAAAAGTTCTTCCAACTTGAAAGAATCAGGCTATGTCAAGATATACAGATTGTAAAGAAGGTAAAATATTTAAGGATTCATCTGACAGCAAGATGTACAACAATTAAAGAGGATAATTATCACAAATTGAAAAGACAAATCAAAGTAGATTTGGATAAATGGAAAAATGTACAATTATCATTAATGGGAAGGATTGCGATAATCAAAATGAATATATTACCACGATTATTGTTTTTGTTTTCAACAGTATCAATAAGATTGGATAAGAAATATTTTGATGGGCTTAATAAAATAATCTTGAAGTATATCTGGCAGGGGGAAAAGGCAAGGATTAATCTAAAAATGTTACAAGATACAAGACCCAGAGGTGGGTTTGGTTTACCTAATTGGGAATTGTATTATCAGGCTGCAGCATTATCATGGATGAGAGAATGAATCTTACTGAGGGATACAAGATTATTGATATTAGAGGGACATGACTTGCAGTTGGGATGGCATGCTTTCATATGGTATGGGAAAAATAGAATACATAGCTATTTCCAGAGACACCATATAAGGAATTCTTTATTTGTGGTCTGGGAGAAAATAAAGAGAAAGCATTATTTGAAGATTCCAAATTGGATCTCAACTATAGAAGCGCTAATACACCCCAATATGCTTAATATGGGAAATATTATAAGATATAAAGACTTACTAACAGATATGGGGAGCTGAAAACCAAACAACAATTAGAGGAACAAGGAATAAAGATGGATTGATATATGAGAACGGAAATACAATCTAGGTATGAAAAAGATGTTAAAATAGATGGTTTTAACTTGGGGACAACAGAGTTAGAGGAAATACTCACGGGAACAGAAGAAAAATGTATAAAAAATGTTTAGTTACCTACTACATATGGAGTTAGGGGAGGAACAAGTGAAAGAGAATGATAAAATGGACAAGGAATTTTGGATATACAATTGAATTAGACAGATGGCAGCAACTATGGGAAAGAAACTATAATCTGACAATGGTGACTGCGTATAAAGAAAATATGTACAAAATGTTTTATAGATGGCACATGTCTCCAGAAAGACTAGCTAAAATGTTTAAGGACAGATGTATGAAATGTTGGAAATGTCATCAAATACCAGGTTCTTTTTATCATATGTGGTGGATGTGTAGAAGCTAAAACTTATTGGAATATAATTAGAACATGGATAGAAAAGATGATACAACAACGTATAGAACTAAGACCAGAAATATTCCTGCTGGGTATTTTACCAGAGAAATATAATAAAGAGAAAACATATTTGATTATTCATATAATTACTGCAGCCAGGATTGTGTTTGCACAAAATTGGAAAGCACAGAAAGCCCCCCCCCCGAAGGAGAAGTGATTGGGAAAATAATGGAATGTGTGGAAATGAATAGATTAACAATGATAATTAAAGATAAGATAGAGTCAGAGTATTATGAAATTTGGGGAATTTTTTATGATTGGCTGAAAAGAGAATATGGTTAAAAGGTAGTTAACACCAATTTAGATGGAAGAAAAAGGAGGAGATAAGGAGGGAGACCCAGGTGACACAGTATTGAATAACCGGAGGTCGTATAAATATTTATAAAAGTATATACCGAGAAGGTCAGATAAATAGAAGTATTAACATAATAGAAAATTAATCTTATTATATATAACATAGATAGGGAAATTTAGAGAGAGGAATTACTCGGATATTACCCCTGAATTGTATCTGAAGAGGAATGAGAGGGAAGAAAGGAGAGGAGAGAGAGAAGAGAGTAAAGGAGGGGGGAAGGAAGTAGGAAGGCTGGAGGTGAGGAGAAATGGGAGGGAAGTGGTGAAGGAAAAAGGATAGGAGAGGAAGAAGAGGGAAGTAAGGAAAAAAGAAAAGAAAGGGAGAAAGAAGGTAGAGAATGGGCATTGTCTTACCTGAACACCTTTTCTCAGCATGACGATGGAGAATCCACTAGAGACAGGTTATCCTTGTCTTCCTGCCCAGAGACTAAGTCAATCAACTTTTGCCACGCCTCCTCCCCTGTGCCAGGATCCCAGTCTTGATGAAGGCGTAGTTGTTGATGACATTACCATGAGGTGGCTCAAATACCCCTGACACAGGACCTGACGGACCTAAACGGGGGGGGGGGGAGAGGATTCTCCATCGACATGCTGAGAAAAGGTGTTCAGGTAAGACAACACCCCTTCTCTAGCATGACCGATGGAGAATCTACTATAGATGGGACATTCCAAAGCCTCACTGTCTCTATGGGTAGGAAGCAGTCTGGGCCTGCGTCCCACTATCCGGTACTACTCGGTGGAGAACTCTCCAACCAATGAGATTTCCGCCGAGGCGAACCTATCTAAGCTATAATGTCTCACAAAAAAAGAAGGTGACGACCGCACTGCTGTCCTACAAGATTCCTCGACCGGGGCCTGTCGCCCACACTGTTGAGGGTGCAGCACAGCTAGTCGAGTGCATGGTGATCCGACTGGGAACTGGCAAGGAGAGTGCCAGGTACACCCCTGCCATGCAAGCCCTAACCATCTGCCAATTGTGGAGGCAGATGCCATCAGACCCATTGACGAGGGCTGGAGTGCAATGAAGAGGGCTGCAGATTTGTGAACGGTGCAGTACGCACAACGTGCTGACGTAAGACTTAGTGAACGTCCAAGATATGCCACTAACATTCCAAGTCATGAAATGGCTGAGGCAAATTCTGACTGCACAGCCTCCAGCCCGTGAACAAAAAAGTGAATTTGGGAACAAGGAGGGAGCCAATCGCAGGACCAACCTGTTGACCTGGAAGATTGCCTAAGGTATCTCTGAGAGACAGAACTGTCAGTTCAGAACTGCGCCAAGTTGATGTAACAGCCACAAAGAGGGCAACCTCAAGCGTTAGAACTCAGAACGTAGGACCCGACAGTTCAAATGAAGATGAAAGGGTTTGTAGGGCCCTGGACAGATCCCAAAAGGGATATCTGTGAACCACGTGCGGTCCAGTGTTAGTCGCTCCCTTGACAAAAAAACATGCCATGGGATGCTGAACCAAGGCTCAAATTGCCCTATGTAGGCACCATGGGAAGAACCACTACTTGTTTGCGGATTGTATTGGGCATCAAGCCCTTCCTGAGCCCTTCCAACAGATAATCCAAAATCCTTGGAATCGTTAAAATCGATGGGTTCGACTGTTGCTCTCCACACCAGTAAGAAATTTTCCCATGAGGAATCATAATCCTTTTAGATGAAGGCCTTCTTTAGGCCTGAATCACAGTAATGACGTCTGATGAGTAGGACTCTTGCGTCAAGAACCGCCGCTCAAATGCCAGGTTGTCCATCGGAACCACTGGGCTCAAGGAGTTGTAGAATCCTCTGGCTGAGGAAAACTCAGCCTGAGGGTATTCTCTACGGAGGAGAGATCGAAGACCCACAAGTTCGGGCAACTGCACAGTCTGGTCAGTGTGGAGCAACCAGTATCACCTCTGTTCATTCCTGCAGTATCTTACTGATAACTGCCTGGGTCAGAGGAAGAGGAGGTAACGCAAATAACCGACCTCCAGCCACAGCCTGTGGAGGGAAGCTGCCTTTTCCATCCCAGGAGATGGGAACCAGGGGAAGAACCACGGGAACCGAAAATGCGCCAGAATAATAAACGAACCAGAACAAGAGAGTCAACCTCTCTGATATCTCCCTGAAGAGATCTGGATGCAGGTTCCATTCAAGTGAGTCGCTGTCACCCTGTGCAAGAAATCTGTCTGTCGATTCACCTTTCCCTGAAAGGTGCTCGGCCCAAGGGAGGTTGATCTCAGCCCATGTTCCGAATAACTGGGTTTCGGCCTTAAGGGATCTGGAACAGGTATCTCCTTGCCAGTTGACATGGGCCTTCACCGTCACATTGTCTGTGAGGACTAGAACGTGTTGTCTTGCCACTGCTCTGCGACAGTGGCTTAGAGCCAGGTGTATAGTTCCAAACTCCAACCAGTTTATGTTGTTTCAGGGCTGATCAGGAGCACCAGCCCTGAGTAGCTGTGCTCGCAAATGTGCTCTCCAGCCAAACAAGCTGGCATCCAAGATCAAGATGAGCCAGATGAGGTCCTCGAACAGGGTTCCCCTTAGCTATCACTGTGGAAATCCACCACTGGAAGGATCCTAGGGTCTGAGACAGAACTGTACCCTCGAGTTGGAGGGAATGGTGCCCGGGCTCGGAACAGAAACCGGAACCATAGCAGGTTCCTGGAATGTAGTCTGGTCCAAGGCACTATTGCGATGCAGGAAATCATATTTCCAAATAGTTGGGAAGCATAGTCAGGGCGTCTACCCGCTCCCCTTATACCTGGATGACACAGGATCAGATGCAGTGTAGACGTTCTCGAGCTAGGTAGACCTTGCATCTCATGCGGGTGGAGGGAGCTGTCTGGCTCTTCCGAAAAGCTACTGAGACCCCGTGACTTGAAGGATCCTGACAGGTAATGGCAGGCCTGACAGAGCCGGCTGAACCAAGGAACGAAGATATCGACCAGATAACACTGGATACACACCGGTCGGTCCTGAAATGTGTGACCAGGGCCCTTTGAACACCCTGAGGCCGCTGAGAGGCCGAAGAGTATGGCCCTACAATGAAGTGTTGGCCTGCATGGCAGTACCTGAGGAACTGCTGGTTTGGAGTGTTCATGCCTGAACCTCTCGATTCAAGTGAGTATTGAATCCCTTTAAACTTGAGGATTGAGGTACATTGTTGTCTGCAATTACATCGTTGTCTGCCATTGCAATAGAGATATCTCGGTGGTGGCCGAGAGGGATCTCAAAGGAGATGTCTCAGTGATGTGCTGAGAGGGATCTCAATAGTGAGGAGCAGAGTAATGATAGAGGCAGGGCCATTCGATAGAATGAATCGTTGTATTCAAGGGTTAAACATGGCTGCAGGACCAAATTAATGGAACTGCCCTCCCTTCTGTAGTGCTCCTGATGGCAGCAGGGCCAGTAAGAGTACATCCAGTCCTCTGGTCAGTGTCGCCGTGGTGGCAAAAACCAATTTCAATGGTAACGGCCAGCTCACAAGTAATTCACTTAGTGACATTAAGACCAGTTTAATGGCAACGGCCAGCACACTAGTCCTAGCTAGTGGCAGTGAGACCAGCTTAATGGTATGGCCATACCTTCTCCTCTCAGGATAAGGAGGTAGCCAAGGCTAGGCTGGGGTCTTGTGCGAGCCCAAGATAGCCATTGTTATGCTCGCCTCCCTATATAGGTCCAAAGCCCTGAGGCCTGAAAGGACCCAACGAAGGGAAGGAGGCTAAGCAGGTTTGAGGCAAAGAGGGCTGACTTGAATGGCGTCCAACCTATTCAAATGCCTAGCGATTTGTATTTCTGTAGTAGGCCAAACCCTCGTCGCAGACGCAGACATCTAAAGACCAGGCCCTTCGCTGGAAGAGGCCCTGGAGAATTGTTGCACTAAAGCCTTGTGTCTCCTGCTGACTTCCTTCCCAACAGACGCAGAGGGCCTCTTCTTGCCCAAGATAGTTTGGCCTTGAGCTTCCCGACTGCAAATAGGCTATATCTCAGTGGTGAGCTGAGAGGGATCACAACAATAAGAGGCCAATGGCTGGGTAGTGGTGATGGCTGCAATAGCCGGCGCACTCAATGATCCAGATAGTGGCTGTGAACCAACCTAATGGAAATAGCCAGTACATGGAAGTCTAGTAGTGATTGTAAGGCCAACTCAATGGCCACAGCCAGTCCACATGTGATCCACTCAGTGACAGCAAGCCCAACTTAATGGTATCGGCCAACACTCGTATAATCCACTTAATGGTGGAAAGCCAAATTAATGGTTATGGCCAGCACAATTGGTTCCTTTAGGGGAGGCAAGATCACCTTAATAGTAAAAGGTTGTAAAGGTGAGGAAGTCTTTAGCCCAGACACAGCTACACTTTGTCATTTGGAGCCTTGGAGAATTATCTCTCTAAGGCCTGGGGCCTCCTGCTGGCCTCCTTTTCAGCCGCCCTAGAGGAATTCTTGATAGAAATAGCCTTGGTCTTAAGTCTACCGGCTGCCTCCTGTCTGGAGAACTTGGACTTCCTTTTCATGGAAGTGCAGAGAGGCGTCCTCTGAAGTCTGAGATGCCAAGTTGTCTACCATCGCAATTAGAGATATCCCAGTGATGAGCTGAGAGGGATCTCAATAGTAAGGAGCAGAGTACTGCTAATGGCAGGGCCTCTCAATGTAAGAAACAGTGTACTCAAGGTTCCAACGTGACTGTAGAACCAATTAATGGTGCTGCCCTCACCCATACGATGCTCCTGATGAGTAATTCACTTAGTGACGTGTGTCTCACTTAGCAATGGCAAGTAGGACCAGTAAGAGTGGGTCCTGCTCTGGTCAATTCAACTATGGTGACAAGACCAACTGAATGGTAACAGCCAGTTCACAAGTAGTTCACTTAGTGATGTGTGTCTCACTTAGTGACGGCGAGACCAACTCAATGGTAAGTGCCATTACATGTTTCACTTAGTGACAGCAGGACTAACTCAATGGTAACAGCCAAACTTACATGCTTCGCTTAGTGACGGTAAGACCAACTCAATGGTAACAGCCAAACTTACATGTGTTTCGCTTAATGACGGCAAGACCAACTCAATGGTAACAGTCAAGTCACATGTAGTTCACTTGGTGACGACAAGACCACTCGATGGTAACAGTCAAGTCACATGTAGTTCACTTAGTGATGGCAAAACCAACTCAATGGTAAGATCCAATGCACATGTAATTCACTTAGTGATGGTAAGACCAACTCAATGGTAACTGACAGTTCACATGTAGTTAACTTAGTGACGGCAAGGCCAATTCAATGGTAACAGTCAGGTCACATGTGCTTTACTTAGTGGTAGGTTAACAGCCAGCACACTTGACATTCAGAGTGATCGTGAGACCCTGCTTCCAAGAAGGCGGCTTTGCCTCTGCTTTCAGGCCTTGAACGCCCAGAGGCTGAATAGAAATTAGCATATGGATTGAATTGAACTAAAGCAGCAACTATGTTGAATCCGTACTAGATGCAATAATTAGTCCCCTTTTAGATATAAATAGGCAATGATATTGCTGCAGTTGGCAAGGCCTAATTGCTGGTTGTGATGCGTGGCTTCCGAAGAATGGTCGCCACTCGGATTCATTGAGATCTAGGACCTCAGTATATAGTGCAGTTGGATTTAAATGCTGTTGCTGCCTTTGCCTGGTAACCAGGCACACGCACAGTTCAGAGAACAATGCTGGCTTTCACCCCTGAGTAGGCAATCAGGCTTGAAAATGGGAAAACAAGTTAAATGCTGCCTGTTTCTGCAGCACGCCCATTTGCGCCCAAAATGGCAACATGCTGCCTTTGTCTGGTTATCAGACACAACACAGTTCTGTGGGACTTGAAAATAAAAACAACAACTTAAATGCTGCCTGCTTCAGCAGCACCAGAATCAAACACTCAAGCGACTCCGATCGACCGAGAAGGAAACCCAGTGAGAGGAGACAATCAAAGAGAAACCGAGCGAGCATCCACGTGGTGTCTGCGCCGAAACGGCCCTCCTACAAAGGCTATATACAAGGCTTCAGTTGAAGCCTCAAATCCCCTGAAAACCTGGTGGATTCCGCCTGTGCTGTGAAGGCACAGCGACTGGAGAAAAAATCCACTATAGATGGGAAATAAACAACAGAGAAACCATACCTGATCTGTCTCTGCCTACAGTCTGAGCCAATCTTACCATGTCTTATTAGGTCGAAGACTAAGTCAAGACTGGGGTCCTGGCCCAGGGGAGGAGGCATGGCAAAAGTTGATTGACTTAGTCTCTGGGCAGGAAAACAAGGATAACCCATCTATAGTAGATTCTCCATCAGTCATGCTGGAGAAGAGGGAAGAAAGAGTAGGAGTGTGGATATAGTGAAAGGGGAAACGGGAGAGCAACACCAAAATTTATGTGTATGTATTTATTTTATTTTATTAAGAGTATCTGATAGATAAGAATATAAAAAGAATGTATGTTAGCACGTGATAAAATATTGCGGTATATTTGTTGATGTGTATGGGGGAGAGTTGGGAAAAATAAAAAAAATCAAGTTGAAAAAAAAAGTTTCAATTTTCCAAACAAACCTCACCGCCCAGTCTTTTGTTTTGTAAAGCAATGCCATATCACGTCTACAGAATCAGCCTGCACAATCAGATAGGCTGCATAACTGCCAAACCATTCCCAGACTTTCTCCACAACTGTATGTGGGACAGAGATGTGATTTCAAAATTAGGAGGCGAACTGGTTGTTCACCACAGTGGATAGTACTGCTGAAATAGAGTGCAGTACACTTGGTGAGCACTGCATAACATTACTATCAATATTAACCTTTTATCTCTTTATAGCAATAATTCAGAAAGTAATGCTCAAAATTATTTTTACCTTTCCTATCAAAAAGTAAACAAGAGATTCTTTGGGAACAATTTGCTTCAGTTCTTCAAGTTCTTGCAAAGCATACTGAAAGGAAGAAAAAAACCTGAATAGCTTTTTTAAAGGACTGCAGTAATATAATTTAAATATATACATCAATGAAAAGGTCTATTCAATACAATAAAGTCAATTTTAATTTCTATGTCTGATGTTTTATTATTGTTTGACAAATATATTTGTTGCGGTACACGGGGAAACTTTGCTTATTGACTGCCTTGTTTAGTGAAGTTACAATGGTGTAAAAAAGAGTCAAGACAATCCACATGTTTATGACTATTAGTGTCTGTAGTCATGTGACTGCCATTTAGGTGCTTCACTTCGCACATTTACAACTATCACAACATCTCATAATCATATGATTGCCATTTAGATTATTTGCAACTGGCTTGCAATATCTAAAGTTAATAGGGAATGTGGAATTAAAATCATAAGGGACAGTTATGTGATGTTACATTTAATGACTGTGATGATTCACTTAATGACCAACAAGAAAGTGTGATATAAGCCCATCATGGTAATGTGATTTTCTGCTTAATGACTGCAGCACTTAGTGATGAAGTTGCCCATTTCAATTGTATTCGCTAAGTGAGGACTTCTTGTACAATTTGAAATGTTACAATGGATCTAGAAAACCAAGAGTTTAGTTTACTGATCACTCCAAAATTTGAGATATAATGGACCAAGCAATTCAGGAAAGTCTTGAATAGAAGATATATTCCATTTGACTATCATTCAGGTAAATCTAGAAGTTGTAAAAATATTTTAAAAAATGAAGTGGCAACAAACAGAGAATCACCATGATTATAACTAAAATGCTTCCTATGAAACTGTAGTTTTTATTTAGGACTCCTACAGTAGTATTCCCTTTCTTAAATTACGAACAATGTTTTACCATAAATCAATATGATAGGGAGCAACACTCCTTTTGATTGAGCAAGAAGCTCTCCTGGAGCAGTGGAACAAAGTTTTGAATCACCAGCAGAGAAAAAGTGTTCTTAGGGTCCTCAAATCTAATACTGCAAAGAATCTGCTAAACTCAATGAAATATATTTACTGTTGTTCTGTATGCATTTTACAATTGGCTTAAATGGATATGGTTAGTATTCAGTTTTCCCTAAGGAAAAAGAAGTTGCTTTCCCAAAAACTCAAGTATAGTTTCCTTCAAATTCATTACTCACTTTGTACTTCTCATTTGCAAATAATACTGAGGCTCTGTGGAATTTGCAGAGGGGGTTCTTGGGATCAATGTTAATGGCTTTGTTCAGTGTATCCAAAGCTTTCTCAGATTTCTTCAGAGCATGCTGAACCTGAAAAAAAGGAATGTCATTTTCTACATATATGCAACATCTGATCAGTGTTCATATTATATATCAAACCTGAATGAAATGTGATTTACTTACAACTCCAATGTGGCACAACAAGACAGAACTCTGAGGATTAATATGAAGTGCTTTTTGGAAATGCATTTCTGCCAGGCTGAATTTCTCTTGCTTGTAGTAAATCATTCCCAATCCATACCTAGCATTAAAAACAAAAGCAAAAAACCAAAAAATGTATATAATATTACTATCAAAGAGAAAACTCAGCTTTGTAGGCAAATGGACATATTTTAACATTTAAGAGAGCTTAATGACTTCTTTCATAAAATGTCTGCTACGATAGATATGGTTAATTACAAAACATCAATTTCATGAAAGATAAATTGTGGAGGCTAAAATTTAAATACAAAACAAGAATGCAATCTGAACTCTATGCAGATAATAGTGTTACACATAAGATATATTAGAAACATTACTAATACAGGATCCAATCTGGGTCGGTCATCAGGACCAGAGATTTTGTCTTCCAAGCTTTCAGATTCATGCTAACTAGAGAGAAAATCTCTGAAAGGATGGCTTTGGCACGAGTTCAAAAGCTCGGAAGACAAAATCTTCTGGTCCCGTTGACCGACCCAGATTGGATCCTGCAAGATTATCCTGGGACACGTATATATTTGCCTTCATTCATTACTAATTCACACATAGAACCAATATATCAAGTGAAAAATACAAGTATATCACAGAGACCTATAATTTTCTAACCTTCAGAAGACTTTTTCTCCACATCTCAAGTTACTTTTCCTGTTCATACAATACTGTGACAAGCAATAGTACAGTACAGCACAAACTTTCCTGTTTATTTAATTAGAAAATATGAAATCGGGAGGGACTGCATGCCTTATTAAAAAAAAGGGAATTTTTATGTTGTCAGCAGCAAGAATCTTATATGCATAAAGATGAAAAGACATTAAACCCCACAATGGAAGAGTGAATTGTAATGGTGATGGCATTAGTGATGATGGCAAAACTTTTAATTGAAGAGAAGAATTTAGAATTCATTAAAATTTATCTAATTTTGTTTTTACTTGGAAACTGCTTCTGGACTTTTTGCTTGAAATTGAAAAAATAAAATTCTGATTTTAGGTTTTAATGTTTAGATTTTGTTATTATAGAAATGATCTGAAATGTTATGAAATGTAAAGCAAAAGGTTGAGATTGTTTTCTTTGTTTTTATATACTTTATTTCACTGAAAAAATCTGAAGTCCCCACTTTTTATTTTTCTTTGCATTTTTCTCTTTCTCTTAGTTTTCTGACTTTTGTTTTTTCTGTATTTTTATTTTTGTACGAAACTTAATAAAATTGTATTCAAAAAAGGAATTTTGAAAATATAGATATATCTTAATAAAATAGTGAAATATGGGGTAGATAATATAATGATTTGGATGAAGAAATTAAAAGGACATTTATCACTTTTACAAATAACACAAAACTGGGAGGTGTGGGTAATGCTTCAAAAATATAAAATAAAGTATATTCAAGAAAATCTAGACAGTCTTTTTCTTTTTTATAAATATTTTATTAATTTTCTATTTTTACAAATAAGTGCTTAATAGACAACGTGTTGACTGGGTCCATTAATAATTCCGTGGTACATATAAGCTTCTTCAAACTAAATCCAATATTACACCATCCAATATCTCTTCTCTTTTTTCGGTAATAAACATTTTTCCACATTAAGCAAATACAATTCATTGTTATTAATAGATATACAGTTAAATATCAGCATTTATTACAGTTTTCTAATATCAATGATATCACTTTAAAATATCTTTTCTAAGCAAAACATATCTTAATTGCATTTACACTCAATATCCATTTATTCAGTCAATGTCCTATTTTTGCTTTTTTTTCCAGTTTTAATTTCCCATCCATATTCAAAATAACCCAATCATTTATAGTTTCAAAACAAGTTATATTTTGGTAACCAAAAGTTCCCTTAGCATTTTCTTATTTCCCTTTTCATGCAAAATATGATATTCTGATTACCAATCTTATCTATCTAGTTATAATAATATTTCTATTTCTAGCAATATATTCTTAACCATATTCAAACATCTAATTGATAATATAATATCCCCTCTAATAGGTCAAAGCTTCTGTTTTCTTCAGTCTTACTCTAGTTTTCTTCCTTTGCCAAATAACTTTCCAGGTCAGTGCATTTCGATCATCAAATAATTCTTCCTCTATTTTAGTGCATATTATTTGGAGCAAAAGAAACCATTTAGTTAAAGTATTTTTGGAAAAGCTAGCCCACTGATATTCATTAAACAGCCTCCCTCCTTCTCCAATTCCCCACAGTTCTGGTAACAACTCTATCTTCCATTCCATCAGCTTTCCTTCCTTATCCTCCAGTATGCCTTGAAATCTTGGTTGATAAAATGTCTTTTCCATGTCCAATATTATCGTTATGTCTTCTAATTCTTCATTTGTCTGAGTCTGGCTGTTAGTTTTTTCCTTTGGATCCTCCATCTTTGGGCCAGCTTCCTATAGTTTTGCTTCTATTTTCTGGTTTGCTAGTTCCTTCTCTGTGGTTATTTTCTGGGTTTATAGATTTAAATTAGAAAATTGTTCTTTTATCTCCTTTGTGTTATTTTTAATCTCATCACGAGCTAAGGCAATTGTTTCTTGTATTAATTTCAATATGGAGAGAATTTCTTTCTGTGATTCATCAATATTTTCTTAGTGTTATGTCAAACTGAGACTTTTGGAGACAGATGTTAAGGATGGTTTTTTTACCATTTAGAGCTAAATATGGAACATCCATTTTATTTTTTGTAAATGGCCTTTATAGAAATCTGTTTGAAAACTCAGGAAGTTTCAGTTAATTATTATTGGAGCTCCAGATTCTGCAACTAACTTATCAATCCTTATCAAACGTACCCTAAGCAAACATAAGTGAAATTCAAATTTTTCTGTCCAATGAGAAATATATCCTTTCTGTTTAGGGAGAAGAAAGAACCATTAAAAGTTGTTTATCAGTCAAGATTTATAATCCAAAATGTTCCATCATATCAGGCAATAGTGTATATTTCTTCTACAGGAAAATAGTTCCACAATACAGTTCTGAAAGTCAATATTTGTGTTCATAGTTCAGACAGGCCAATTTTAGAATTGTTTATTGTCTCTGCCACACAGATAAGCAGCCCACAAGCCTTTTCTTTCTCAGCTGCAATCTTCAAAAGTAAAAGCTTCCAAGGCCAGCCAGAGTCTTATCTAAATCTTGGCTGTGAGCCAGGTTTCTTTTAGGCGTAATAAGTTGTAGTATATATATTTTCTAAGTTTTCTCCATTTTCGCCAAGTAATTAAATCATCACTTTTCTTTTCCTGAGGGAATGGGGCAGAAATTCTCCTTTCCTCTCATCGGGGGAGTGCTGTGGGCAGTTTTTCATAAAATCATAAAGAGAGGATCAGGTCTCACCCAGTTTCATCCAAGTTGCTGTAATGTTGCTTGTTGGTGCTTATTGTCTTCCGTTGTCAGCAGCTTAGGACTGTCTACATGAATGTAGCCAGTCTTTCCCCCGTCGGTTTGGAGGGCTTCCTGGGATCAAACAGGAGGGCTGCCGCTCCCCTGCGATCAATGAGGGTCCCCTCTTTACTAGTCATCTCTATGGGGTGATTTTTAACCCTTTCCATGGTCCCCCAGTGGGGCAGAATTGAACGCGAAAGATGGAGCCCCGTCTTCCTGTGTCTGTTCTGCCACATCAAAACCGGAAGCCCAGAAAATCTAGACAATCTTGAGTAGTGCACTGAAAATAGTAGGAAGAATTTAAAGGAAGTTCTACATCTAGATTGGAAAATCGAAAGGCACAAATACAGGATAGGAGAACAATAATACATGTGGAAAGGATCTAGATATCCTTGCTGACCCCAAACTAGAAAAGCAAATGCCTACTCAAGGTGTTTTAAAATCCTGCTTCTGGAGAATCAGGGAGATGTTCTTGAAGGAAATGGCTAAATTCCTTCCAAAGAGGATTGAAACACTGCTTAAATTCTGGGAAAATTAGATAATAGTTGGAAAAGACTCAGGCAGGTTCTTCCCAGTTTATTGGGGTATAAGAGAGAAGGGAGGTAAAACATAATGAGGCCTGCGAGATTCATGTTAGACCTTTGGGGCAGACCAGATCAAGAAACAGCTCCACAGGAACTCTTTACTATGTATTTTTTTTTTCTGGGAAAAGCTATAATAGCTATAATAACATCTCTATATAAATATATTAATATACTACTCTCTTAATAAGTTAAGCCAGCGGTTCTCAACCTGTGGGTTACGACCCCATTTGGGGTCGAACAACCATTTCACGGGGTCACCAAACAATGCAGTCCGCCATTTTTTCCTCCTTTTCCTTAGCTGTGCTACTCCCTTTTATTCTATTGGCTTTTGAAAGCCAATAGAATAGACTCTCTTGAATAGAGTCTAATTCTATTGCAGTGGTTCTCAACCTTTTTAATGCTGTGACCCCCAACCGGTCGTACGTTGAGGACTACCCAACCGGTCATAAGTCGAGGACTTTCCCTGCCTGGGAGTGCCGCACATGCGTGGTGCCGCCCCCTGCGCCAGCCGAGGCGTAGCTGGCAAGTGGCAGAGACGGTGCAGGTCGACCACCGGCTGGGCCACCAGCTGGCCCAGCCCAAGGGAGGTAAGGCACCCGCCGGGCCCCACGCGCGCCAGCAACCCTCCCTGCGCCCGCCGGCCTCCCACCTCCCACCCCTGGCTGTCTTTTACTTACATTTTTAGTAGTTGCTCAGCAGGGAGGGGTGGAAACTTCCAGACAGCTCGCCTTCGTTGCAGACAACTTGCAGCACTGTTTGCAGAATGGGACTTTTGGCGGGCTCAGCAGGGCAGAGACAGCCTGGACAATTCCTATTGGCTTTTGAAAGCCAATAGAATTAGACTCTATTCAAGAGAGTCTATTCTATTGGCTTTCAAAAGCCAATAGAATAAAAGGGAGTAGCACAGCTAAGGAAAAGGGGAGAAAAAATGGCGGACTGCGTTGTTTGGCGACCCCTGTGAAATGGTTGTTCGACCCCAAATGGGGTCCCGACCCACAGGTTGAGAACCACTGTTCTATTGGCTTTCAAAAGCCAATAGGAATTGTCCAGGCTGTCTCTGCCCTGCTGAGCCCACCAAAAGTCCCATTCTGCAAACGGTGCTGCAAGTTGTCTGCAGCGAAGGCGAGCTGTCTGAAAGTTTCCACCCCTCCATGCTGAGCAACTACAAAAAATGTAAGTAAAAGAGGGCCAGGGGTGGGAGGTGGGAGGCCGGTGGACGCAGGGAGGGTTGCTGGCATGCGTGGGGCCCGCGGCGGGTGCCTCACCTCCCTTGGGCTGGGCCAGCTGGTGGCCCAGCCAGTGGTCGGCCTGCGCCATCTCTGCCGTTTGCCAGCTACGCCTTGGCCGGCACAGGGGGCGCCGCCGCACATGTGCGGCGCTCCCGGGCAGGGAAAGTCCTCGACTTACGACCAGTTGGATAGTCCTCGACTTACGACCGGTTGGGTAGTCCTCGACTTACGACTGATTGGGGGTCGCAGCATTAAAAAGGTTGAGAATCACTGAGTTAAACCCTTATTAAATGTTTAACATGGCTGCAATGCAGATTTTTCTTGATACGATCAGGTTATCAAAACGTCCATGATTATATATGAAATGTACTTATGACAGCATTCCTACACAATTAAGAAATTATTACCTCTTACATTAAGAGATAATAAAATGCAATTGCAATGGTATTTACCTATCCCTTCTGATTCTTACTGACCACAATCAATAGTCCTACATCTTATGATCGTGGTATCAATAATTTCATGTTGGCACTGAAGAGAGAAAGAAGCCCTAAAAGATATCATCTAACAATTCTCATTTTAAGGCACAAGTGTTCCTGATGGACCCATATGAAGTTTACTAGTAAAATAGAATGAAGTCACTGTAAAGGACCATCTCCTATTTCCAAATCTGCAGAATACCACAGTTGATTGATGGTATTGAAAATTGTTGAAAGTAATGCTCCATCAATCCCTCTAAAACTATGTATTAGGCTAGTCTAAACTATGAGGCCCACCAAGAAGTTAGTTTCATATGGGTCAAGATAATCTGCTTCCACTAGTACTGAGAAGAGAGCACTGTCTCAAACACTTTGCCAAAGCATGGGAAATTAGACAGTAATCTATAATGTCATTAACTGCCTCCCTTAAATAAAAAGGGAAAATACCTGTAATCATCTTCTCGCTAGACATTAGAAACCGAAATGGACAAGTGATGGTATATACTAGTAGTGCAAGCAGTCTCCATGTCACAAATGTACAAATAGAAAGAGAAGTAATCAAATTCCCCCATTAATTAATTTATTGGAAAAAATACAGTCCAGCATCATCACAAACTAACAAGAATTCTATAATCAAACACTTTGATGAGTAGGTAGAGATTATAGAGCTCCTTAGAACCTGAAACAATTTATCAGCTTGTGAATCTGCAGATGCTTCAAATAGCATCACCTCCAAAAATACAATGTAGATGTGGAGATATTTCAAACAATATTTTTGAAGGAGCTTGTTTAAGAGCTGATCCACACTTCCAATATAGTTCCTCCCCCCCAGACTCCTTTCTCTGATGACCATTTAGTGCTGGGCTGCCCGCCATGACTGATTGGATTTTTAGTTGTTTTTTCTGAATTCAGTATATGGTGGCCCTTCTTTAGTCCCATCGATGAGAAGTGAAATGTCTTAAAAAAAAAAAAAATCAAGAAAGTCCAGTTATCTTTTTTAAAGCACCTTTGGGACAACAATGACCTGGATGACCGAGAACCTCCGCAGACATCTGAGTTCAATAGTGGAATGGTGAAATATAGCACCGATAATTTGTTTGCATGTTTAATAGGTTCAATAGAGAAAAGTGAAACACTGATCCTTTCTTTGTTTAAACTGGGTGAAATTGACATGAGTTCAATTTCAACCTCAAAGGATTAGAAGAACTATTAGATTAAAGCAAGGGAATCCACCAACTGTGTCCACTTGGTTCAAACAGAAAATCTACCTATCTCTTTGGCCAAACTTGAAATCTAGAAAAGGGTTTCTTAAGCAATTTCATTTCATAACATACAAGACACTTACAGGCATAATTGTAAATCTAATTTATAATATATGAAAATAAATGAATTTACTCCCTATAGAATGGAGGAGGAGGAGAAGAAGAAGAAGAAGAAGAAGAAGAAGAAGAAGAAGAAGAAGAAGAAGAAGAAGAAGAAGAAGAAGAAGAAGAAGAAGAAGAAGAAGAGGAGGAGGAGGAGGAGGAGGAGGAGGAGGAGGAGGAGGAGGAGGAGGAGGAGGAGGAGGAGGAAACAACAACTTTGTCTATAGCTTGCATATGTTATAAAAAGATATTTGATTCTGTTCCACATAGTTGGATTGAGAAATGTCTCAAAATTTTTGGAATCAGTAGAAATATTTGGCAAACTTTTGACAACAATGCTATGGTTAATGGGGAAGAATTAGGAGCAGCTGAAATTAAATGTTAAATTTTTCAAGGTGACTTATTACAATTTTTCTTCTTTATACTATCAATGCTCCCACTGACAACAATATTGAACAAAACAACTTTAGATATCAGTTGGCTACAAAAGGAATAAAAATTTTGCATTTACTCTATATGATTTAAAATTATTTGGAAAAATGAAGGCTGAATTGGATTCCCTGTTAAATGCATAAAAGAATTCAGCAAAGATATTGGGATGCAATATGGCATTGATAAGTGTACAACCTTAGCCATAAAGGCAAATAAAATTGTTGTAAACAATTTGAAATTTTGATAAAGACAATAGCACCAAAAAAAAAAGGGGTAAAGTATTTGGACAGTTTTGATTCACTACAGAGAACCAAGTCACAGAAATCACTTCTACCAGAGATAAAAAACGATAGTTTGGAAAAATTTTGAAATCAAAACTACAGTAAATGATGGAAATATCTTCAAAGCAATTAAAGTCCCTGTTATTCAAAATATAGTGGGAATAATTGACTGGACCCAGATGAAACTTAGTAACTTGGTTCAGAAAACAAGAAAACTAATGACAATGCACCATGTTTTACATCCAAAAGATGATATCACTTTGCTGTATTGGCCAAGAACCAATCGGGGGAGAACTTTCATAGGTGAAACAAACTGGAGAACTAAAAATATGGCTTGAAGGACTACATAAAGAAAAGCTAAGGAAATTTCTGATGGAAATCAATCAAGGACAACTCTTGAAAATAAAATGAAGGCTGAGTATTGAAAAGAAACAATTTAAAACTGATTCAAGCCAATGTATGGTCAATACTTGAAGGATATAGAAGGGAAAGCTGGTAAGAATCTTATATGGAACTGGTTAAGATCAGGAGTAAAGAGTTTATTTTAGCAGTTCAAGAACAAACTTTGCTAACTAACTGCATGAAAGCAAAAAATTCAACTGGTAACTAACAGCAGCAAATGTTACTTTTTAGAAAAAAAGGTTGAACAATTGACCATTTAATCAGAGGTTTAGATTTCAGTAACAAAAACAGAAAAACATCAAACTGAGATTTTGGAAAATGAGTGGGTTAAGATTCTACACTTTAAAATTCAAACAAATAAGCACTATGTTCATGACATGTTTAATATAGCAATTATTGGGGGGGGAGGAACAAGATACTGAGACTTGCATATTGTATTTGAATGCTTATAGTAAAAAAAATCCTGTTATACCAATCATTATTGAAGCCATTGGAACAATACCCAAAGGTATTGTATTTTGAAATTTAGAATTTATCAGACCTGAACATCTTAATTTTACAAACAAACTCCAATTTGCTTGGAACTGCCTATATCGTTAGGCATTACCTTAGTTATCCTTAGGCCCTTGGTTAGGAATTGAATTATTAAGTTTCCACCAGTCTTGACCATAATTCTAACAGTAGATTACCCACATATAATACTAATAGACATGTATAGACCTGTACATCTATGAGAACTGGACTGAAATTATAAATAGAAAATTAGAGAGAAAAGTAAATCCTTTTTGTACTCCAGAACTAAGCTATATTGAGGATGGAAATGAAATTGTTTAATACTTTGAGGGGAAACTATATTCCCAACCTTCACATTTTTATTAATCAAAAATATTTCTCACCAAGCATTGTAGTGCCTTGGATTCATTCTGATTGCATTCCTAAAGCAGGATAATGCTCTCTCAAGTTCTTCTGTCAGCACAAATTCATGTCCCAAGAGAGTATAGGCATAAGCATAATTTGGATCAACTTGAATAGCTCTCTGGAAAAACTTGATAGCAATGTCATGTTCCCTTTGCAAACTGAAGCAATTTCCTGCAGCACACCATGCCTGGAAGAATGAAAAAGTAGAAGATATACCACAAAACTTTGATTTTCCCCGCTTTCTACTTTTCAGTAGTATAATAAGAGGGAGAAGAAAATATTAATGAACTACTATTAACTACTAGTTACTATTTAAGTGCTCAGTCACATAAGAGTTTGCAAAGTAAAATAAAGTAATTTCAACTTCAAATTTGTTAATTTAAATTGAAGGAAAGATTCAGAGGCTAAACTGTAGTAAAAAAAAAATGCCTGCCTCAAAATAGCCAGAAATGATACCTCTGGTGAATTTTTATCCATCTCAGTTAAGTCTTTCGAAAGGACTGAAAGAGCTACATCTTTTTGCAGATGCCACAATGTGGTTGAATAGATTTCCATGCCTTCTACTCTGTAGTTTTCAATCCTTCTTACTTCAGAGAATATTCTCTCAGCCTATGACAGTAATGAACAAATGAACATATTTAATCAACATGATCAATTTTTGACATAACATGAGTATATTTAGATATATACCTTTAAATGAAATTGCTGGTTTTGATACAAGAGTATACTTTACTTAATAAATTAAATGTTTCATCTTAAGAGAAGTTTGATTCATTCTCAGCAAATTTTATTTAAAAAAAATGAGACAATATCCATTTTCCTCTCCTTACACAGAACCACATGGCCAGAAATTGTTTCTGTATTAATTGACCTATTTAGAGAATATCTAAAAGGAATTCATAAGATACCCTGAAAGCAGAGTATGGTAGGGAATGAAATAAAGAACAGCAGCACTTATAAACAGCTATTCAATATTATTATTATTTTGCAATGCCGAGATGGATGTCAATATATTAAGAGTTCTTTCAAGCCTAGAACTTCTCATTAGGATTGTTAAAAGGTGAAGAGCAAAGGAAATCTGAACTAGTTTTCAGTTTATGTTTTGGGGTCAATTTTTGTACAATTCACTGCAGTACAAATACAGGATATAGTATCAAAAAAAAATACATGGCCTCTTTACCTGCATATATTCTGCAAGTTCAAAGTAAGCTCTTCCAATATGACATAGCACCCAGCCTGTGTTATAGTGGTGAGAAGGCAAATGACTCAGTATATGAATGGCTTCCTTGCAATTGTAGGAACACAAGGCTAAATATCCTTTCCCCATATCACGAAGAAGGCTCATCAAACCTTCTAGGAAAAAATGCAATAAATACACAGGAGAACAAAGAGATCAAGATATACTTGCTTAAAGTTGCCTCTGTGCTACTGGTGATAAATATGGCAGATACTCTCAAGAAACCTAGAGGAAATTCCAACAGTTTGAGTTAACAAAACACAACTGTGTTCTTCCAGTGAATTAGAATAGAATAGAATTAAAGAGATCTAGTTAAAATCTAAACTTTGAGATATAAATATATACTAATATCCTCTGGATTCCACACATGATGGCAACTTAATTAGAAAGAACAAGAATGAACTTTCCCTGTTCATTTTAATTCAATTCCACAGGTATTTTCTGTTTCTCTTGCTTTTGAATTTTATGTTACCATTACCTTTTGGATTTGCACAAGTTTATACTAATTCTCAGGAATATTCTACATACCTGCTGCAGCTTTCTGTAATGTAAATGCCTGGATTTGTGGTGTTACTGAGGTAATCTTTCCTTCTGAAATAATGGACGAATCAAGTTTGGTGATTTCCAAACTGTCATTTATGTTTGGCTGTGTGATCCCTCCTTTACTGGTTTTACATTTTGTCTTTCGGTTTGCAATTTTTGGTGGAAACTTCATTTTTAACTTTTTACTATTTTCCTATGAAAGAAGAAAAAACATTTTAAAGAATCTTTCTTGCAACCAAATAGCAAATTATACCATTCAAAACAGAAATCTGCAAAACAATTCAAGATAGAAATTTAGAGGAACTTCATTTTGGTTTGAATGGGGAACCTCAGCCCAATCACATATGTGATTTCATTTAATTTCATGTGATGTGCTACTGAAATATGTACTACATAGTCCTATTAACTCCACTCACTTTGGCTTTTGACTAATTTTTCCAATGTTTTGTGATTTTTGATGAAATTTTATGGCTTTAAACTAATATGTGATTTTATACAACATATATCATTATTGAATAATGGAATGAGACATCAAAACACCCACTTTCTATAATAGTATTAACTAAGCCTATAGAATAGAAGATGCCAGTGATATCTTTCCACACAGATTTTAATATCATAGACTCTCAATTCCACTCAAGAAATCTGAACTAGAGCTGTTCTACTATACACCAACAATACATTTTAGTATGGACCGAGTGATTATACTGATGTGAGGAAGGTGGATAACTCAAATGCAGAGGACGTAACAGTACTAGATAAAGTATCTTCAGAATGTTTGCCATTCTGCCAGTTAGCTTGGAGTCCCAATGGGCGAGTATCACAGTGGAGGTGGTTGATCAACAACAGATCCCACCTCCCCACATCCTGCTCCCACCCTCTTTTAAGTGGGACACGGTATTCTAGGTCTTATATTAACTTATGTTTTTAATTTATATAGTTTTTATTTTTTATGATTATAAGCCACCAAGTATTACCTTGAGGTAAGATGGGCAGCCAACACATACATACATGCATACATACATACTGTGCATTTACCTTGGTTGTAGAACTATCACTGGAGAACAAACGTGAACTTCTTCGAGGCAGCACATTAGGAGGAGCAGCAATAGTTGGGCTCAATACCTGAGGAGTTGTACTGGAGAGAGAAATCAAATTTCTTAACATAATTTATGGGGTTAGGGTTTTAACTGTTTTTCAATCAGAAATACAGGAAACATGATAACAACAGATGCAGCCTAGGAACGAAAACATACATCAGGGAACAAGAAAGAAAATTATACGCCAGGCTAGGAAAACATTGCATACCTCGTCTGTGCGCCTGAACTTTGGGTCTGGGCAACAAGGATTGGTGTTACTTCCCGACTATTACCGCTTTGTGAGAAGACCGACTTTGTTCCAGCTTGATTTATTCTGGTAACAGTCTATACAAAAATGTATCATGTTAATTATGCATTATATTTATAGCAATTGCAGACTATGACTTATGACCTTCATTGGCAGAGATAGGGGACAATCTGCTAAATGTATTAATTTTATTAGTTCATTATATTACCTAAAAAGAAAAATGTTACATAGAAAGTGATATGCATTTTATTGCATGGTTAACACCATAAAATTAGCTTTGGCAAACATCATACTGTTAAGACATGTTCTTTTCTTCTTATAGCAGAGCAATGTTAAGACATGTTTTTCTACAACTATAGCAGAGCAATGACAGATAACTGAATTCTGCAATGAACTCACAACTTCACGTGTGTGTGTGTGTGTGTGTGTGTATACATATGACAAAATAACTTTGGTTTTCATATTAATTCTGCCACATATTAAATGTTTTTTTTCTATCTGATTTTGAATACTTGCTCTAAAGTACATTCCTTTTATGAGCTAGCATTAAAAAAGCAGTGTAAACATGAAAGTTTGCAAAGGATTTTATGATTTGTAAAGATAAGCATCTTAATGTATTTAAAAATAAAATTCCAGTTTCTACATCTTGGAAAATGTATATTAAAAATATTTCCAGATTATCTATATAAGGTGTCTGCATATTTTTTTTGCATACTGCAAAAATAACAGAGGGGAAATTCACAGAAACATCACAAAGTGGCTTTGACATTTTTTTTCTTGTAAGGAACTACTAGCCCTCATTTTACAGATCCTTGAGCAATTTTAGCTGTACATCTTTCAGCACAAGATACCTTCTTGGAAGGGGCTCCTTGAGGTGGCACATCAATTACAGAAGAAGAGTTTGTACAGTTTTGTAAATAAGATCCATCTCCAGGGCTAGGGGTTTCCAATGGCAATATTCCAAAGCTGAGGAAATATACAAGAGCATTTCAATACGTGTGTGTATGTGTGTATGTGTGTGTTCCTAAAGAAAGAGGAGGCAGAAAAAGAGAGCATTTTTGAAAACAAGAAAAATTTTCAGGCCTAAGGCTTGTTCATGCATTGCAAGGTATCTTTTTTTTGAGAATAACAATTTACAAACTTACAGTTATACTGTGTATGCTTTAAAAAATATAACACTAAGATGATACTATGTTCAAGTGTAGGGATTAGCTCCATTTTTTGTTTGTTATCAAAATATTTGACATTTTTCATTTTTGGATTTATAATTTAAGGCAATTATTTAAGAACAACTATTCTAATGAAAATGATGAGAGCCAGTCTGGTGTAGTTTAATGGTCAAGGCATCAGGCTAGAAGCCAGGAGACTGAGTTCTAATCCTGCTTAAACAAAAAGTCAGTGGATGAACTTAGGCTAGTCATTTTCTCTCAGCCTGCGAAGGAGGCAATGACAAACCACTTCTAAAAAATCTTGCAAAGAAAACTGCAGGGACTTGTCCAAGCAGACTCCAAATAGTGGATACGATTGAACAGAAGAAAAAAATGAAAAAGATGTAGCATACTCATTTTAAATAAATGAAAAATAAAAAATGAAAACTATTCAAGCTCTTCAGGATAAAAATAATAGCTAATTTATTGTCATTTATCTTCAAAACAATCATATGAAGTAATTTAGCTGTGGGGGAAAAGCAAAATTGAAATCTACAAGTAGTCTCTGGGTAATTATGAAGCAGGTCAGCAAGAGTTTCTGATTTCCACATTTAATAACAGCAACAACAAAAATATTTTCCCACCTAAATTAAGTTGCTGAAATGAAGAAAGCTTGGGGAAAACAGGAATGGGCTATATGTTCAATTCAGCTCGGGTTCTGAAAACAAATTTGAAGGCTTAGAATACGCTATAATTTTTAAAATATATCCAAAAAATTAGTGTTTAATTAATAGATTTAGGCAAATTCAAGTGATTACTTGGGGGGGGGCATATACCTGAGTAAATTTGAATTGGGTCACACAACTATTGTAACATTTATTTTTGTGTATTAGAGCCCACATTAATAAATCATTAAACACATTCATAAAGGTTATTTTCAGACAATGATTTGTTTGTCCTATGCAGAAGGTAGAATAACATAAAAAACTGACTTTAAATGACAATATTTAGAAAGCAACTAAAATATATTTTACAACTCTCTAGATATTTTGCTGCTTTAGTTCTCAAGACTCACAGGGAATATCTAAGAGGAAAATTATTTTATTAATACATTTGATCCAATTAATTCAGGTCTTTATTGAATCCTTACATTCATTATCCATTCTGAGTAATAGATATACATATAAGATTATTTAATCAATTTACTGCTATTGCAAATGGTGTTCATGTGCACATTTTAATTTTACACTCAGAAATTTACTGGATCTCTTACATTTCATATTCTAAAAAAATAGGATGCCTCCTCAATACATTTGCACATTCATTTATGCATCTCATAAAGTAAATTCTCTTCTATAAAAGCATATGCCAGTCTATATTTATTAGCACACAGAGTCCCACTAGGTCTCTTCCGTTATTCTTCTAATAATGCTTCCTAAGAAAAAATGGAGGAACAACTTTCAGATTCTTTACCTTGGTGTTAAAGGGCTCAGAGCAGCTGGTCCACCTAGAAGACTCCGGCCAGTTTTTGGTTTGTTCTGAGCCTGTTTTGTTAAAAAGGCAGTTCCTGATCCAAGAGATACAGCATCTGGTGAAATTACAGCCGAATCAATATAAGAAATGGAGGAATCTGTGTTGGAGGAATATTTAGAGTTGGAGGACTCCAGATTGAGTCTGTTTAATTCCTGAAAAACAAAACCATTTTTTAAAGACAATACACATTTTTTCTAAATAGAATGAACATGAACTATAAAGATGTTGGTAATTAAGTATGACTGGTAGAAACATACAAGTGTATCCTGTGGTGTTTCCATAAGAACTGTTTCTGGCTGTCTGTGGATTATGCTGTGATTAGATACCACTGTTGTACATGTGTTAGGCAAGCAGCTGCTGAAGTTCTGTATAGAAGTTAACTTGAAAGTTTGGTCAGGGTCTGGCTTCTCACCTGTAATGAAAATGAAAGGGATTGGGAGGCACGGGAAGATACAAAAAAGAAAAAAGGAATGTTTTAGACCAACGCTATTTAACCCCATAGCATGGGATGTGTATGTGAAATTTATTGCTATTAAACATTATAACAATCAATACTTTAAACACAAGAGTAGGTAACATAGCACTAATCAGAAATTTTGGACTATAGTTCATATCACCTCTCCATTTTTGTGCGATCTACCAAATGAGAACTGCAATGAACTTCTTGAGGGTGCCAGATTGCTTACCTTTTGCCATACATATCCAATTCAGCCAAAGGTGACACAATTTTTTTTAGAATAGTTTCTAATGTCTGATCCATGGTAGTTATATCACTGATAGGTAGATGTGAGACTAGAAATTTTTTTAAAATAATGGCCTGTTACTAAAAGGAACGGTTGGATTTGCAGGATTTGTATTCTGCCCATTCAAATAATAGATATCTAACAAATAATACTATAACTTAATATATCCAAAAACTAATATAGTCAAAAATAACTTAAAACATATACTATCAGCAATATAACAAAAATAAAAAATATAAATTAAAATAAAATTAAGCTTACAGAAAAAAAATAAAATGCAATTAGAATTAAAATAAAGCAGAATTAAAACCAGCAGTACTTATTAGATCATACATTCCAAATACCCTGCAGAAGAGCCAAGAATTTTCCTGCCTTTATTATTTTTATAAGTAAGTCAGGGCAGTGGATATACTTAATACTCCTTTTTCCTCTTATGTTCCTCATAAGAAACCTGTGAGATGAATTGGGGGAGAGAGTTGGCTCTTATGCCTAAAATTCATACTTTCCTTGTTTCTAGTTTTGTGTCTTAACCACTACACCAAATTGGCTCTATTTATATTCAAAAAGTTTTAGAAATTTGTGGAAGTCATTCCTTTTACTGAATAGTAGACTATTATTTTAAAAAGTTCTATTCTAATTACATATCTACTTATTTTTACATCTTTAAATGATGAAGTTTATTGTAATCCTATGGCTAGAATCATGTACTGAAAAGTATACTAGCTCCAAGCAGACACCTAGCTACAATGATTGGTACTAGTGGACAATCTGGGGAGATAAGTATAGTATGATTGATAGCTCTTGATGTGTATTTAATCAAATTAATATTGCAATCCTATCTATAGTTCGGGGATGCCTAACACTTTTCCACCTTAACCACAAGGTCAAGGTGGAAGAGTGTTTCTTCAAGAAAGTAAGTAGGGAGGATCTTTTACTATTTCCCTTCCTTTCCATATCCCATGATGTTAGTAATGGAATTTATCAATAATCATGATACAGTTGCTTCAAATTCAATTATGAATCCCATTTATTTATACCGAAGTACAATTTGATTGCAAAAGCAAAAATAAAGAAATGCTTAGCACATATAAATTTACAGTACATGTATGATACAGGAACTTTCAAAAGATAGATATATTAAGGCAGCATTGCTAGTCAAATCACTGATTCTGCCACTACATCTAGTCCTCAACTTACACCACAATTGAGCGCAAAATTTTTGTTGTTAAGTAAGACCTTTGTTAAGTGAGTTTTTCCACATTTTACGACCTTTCTTACCACAGTTGTTAAGTGAATCACTGCAGTTGATGTTAGAACCTGGTTATTAAGTAAATCTGGCTTTCCCATTTGCTTATCAGAAGGTTGCAAAAGATTATCACATGACTTTGGGACCCAGCAACGGTCATAAATATGAACCAGTTGCCAAGTATCTAAATTTTGATCATGGGATCATGGGATGCTGCAAAGGTCATAACTGTGAAAAACCATTGTTAAATCACATTTTTCAGTGCTGTTGAAACAATTACTAAACGAACTGTTGTAAGGACTACTGTAGTCAATTCCAAAGTAATAGGAAAGCAAGAGACCTAATGCAGCAAACAGATTGTGGAACAGTAGCAAGTTTAAAACATGCATGTATTCATACATGGAACACAAAGAAACAAAGAATTGAACATTGCCTTAACTCTAGGTTCTAAAACTGTATTTCTAACTTGGCAATTATTTTCTATTTATGGCACTTTAACTTTTGAATTTGATGCATGAAACATCAAACTGCTTCTATACATTTAATTATAAAATTTTGGTTTTGGAAAGTGATCAATGGGATTGTACTTGTTCAGAATGTGGTTCTGAATTTGGAATATAGCATTAATTTTTAGGATCAAAAATTCTAATGTAGAATGATAACATTTTAATATTAGCCAAGGAAAGCAACATGTCCATATGAGATCCAGAAAGCCTGCTCCTCTCCAAAATTTTGACCTGTAGCTCACTGCTATAAATTATCATAACAATCAAAGGCTTTTTGTTTTCGCATTATTTTGCCCTGTTTTTTACCTGTTTTCTCTGTTATTTAAAAAAAAGTTTTATTTTATTTTCCTGAACATGCACCCTCCCCTCCTTAGTGCAGCATACAAATTGTTTGCAAAATGTTTTAATTCCTTTTTTAGAATATATTGCAGTTATGTTTATCTCCAAATTATAGATTTTTTACATATTTTCTGTCTGAAACAGGATACAATGAGATTATGTCAACAAGACAGCTGCTGAGATCAACTTCAGTCCTGAAAATAAATTTTGAAAGAGACAGCATCTAAAATTAAGACTTATACGAGCCAGCATGAATCATATTAATAAAAACAATAGAATGAGCTTTCATAAAAAAGGAAAGCATCCAAATCAATAACTCATATTTCTGTTGAATTTTAGTTTCAAGTAAGACAAATCTCAAAGAAAAATATTTATAAACATTTGCAATTTTTTCCAGCTCATAACAGAAGACATGCACTGTCTCCCATTCCTAATCAGAATAATTAATATAGAGATGATAAAAAATTGAAGAATACCTACCTATTTCACATAGTGATTCAAAAGGGGACCAGAGAAAGGGATTTAAACTAAGGCTCTTTTGGTAACATTCAGATCCTTTGGCAAGTCGATCTGTCTTACTGTTAATGAAAAAGAGAAGACAGATAACGCAGAGAGAAAAGAGTTCAGCAGAAAAGTAACAAGAACCAGTCATTCTCCATAGATTATATTATTAATATTAGAATTCTCACTTGCATTTGGTTAGTTAGATAATGGAGAGTTAAATAGAGATAGAAAAATCTATACATTTCTTACTTAATAACTTGCATATGTTACATAAACTTTATGCAAACTATATATTCCTAAAAAAAATGACAGTCAGCTAAATGGCTAGAACAGAATGTCTTAGTAAAATTACACTGGTAATTTTATCAGACATTGTTATAGTGCCCAAGCATTTTTGAAAGAGGTTTTGTATCTTAGGAAAGGTAGAAATTAGAAAAAAGATATTTAACTCTGTATTGAAATTCAAGGGGTGCAAACTCTCTAACAATGAGATCCATGAACATACATTCCAGTGATGAGATGAATAAGAGCTACTCTTTTAATTCATGCTAGATATATAGACATTTTAAGATTTTCATAGAGCTTTTAAATTCAAATACAAAACAAATATGTAGTTTCTCCCAGTTTAGGAACAGCAGTAAGGAGTTAAGTGCATTGCAAGTCAACCACAGATTATGAATACCAACCAAAATGCATGAATTCCCTTTTCAGTCAAAAAAATCTTGAAATGTTAGAGAATATATATATAAAAGTAGTCCTCAACTTACGACCACAACTGAGCCCAAAATTTATGTGACAAATTTGTTAAGTGAGTTTTGCCCCATTTTACAACTTTTCTTGCCACATCTGTTAAGTACAGTTGTTAAAATTAGTAAAACCATTGATAAATTAATCTGGCTTCCCCATTGACTTTGCTTGTCAGAAGATCACAAAAGTTGATCACATGAGCATGGGACACTGCAACCATCATACATATGAACCAGCTGGAAGCATTCGAATGTGTATCACATGACCATGGAGATGCTGCAATGGTCATAAATGTGAAAAATGGTCATAATTTTTTTCAATGCTGTTGTAACTTCAAACAATCACTAAACGAACTGTTTTAAGTCGAGGACTATCTGTATTCTGTATACATCGGTACACATATATATGTACTGCACATATCATACTGTTGGACAACAGCACTTGTTTTTGGAAGAATTACACTCCTACATGAGGAGTAGATGTCCAAGGAATTTGGAAAAATCTAAACATAATAAAGTTCCAATAAAAGAGAGTATTTGTAGCTTAGGGTTGAAATGAGGGGTCCCTGGTGCTCTCTAAACCTGGCTGTTTTCTCACAGACATTTTATTATCCAAGCTAGGAAATATTATCGGTGTCTGCAAGAAAGCAACCAAGTTCAGAGAGCACCAAGGACTCTTCAAATAATAAAGTTCTAAAAGAAACATTTCTGTATTACTTATATATTGACCACTGACAAATATGTTGAATGTTTCTTGCATAAATGAATCTTCTCAGAAGGAAGTATCTATATCTGAAGCTTTACAATAGAAATAGAGTGCTTACTTATAAGAAGCTTCTCTTTGCTAAACAAAACTGTGTGTCTATAATCCAAACCATAAAAGTGGGATACAGTAAAATGATAAAGACCATTAGCATTGATAAATTCACTATCTATCAACTGCAAAAGGCAGCTTTACTCAAAAAATCTTATATCCTGTGACAATATCTCTAGCACCGTTAAATATCAACATCTGCTTATTCCAGGTCATTTGGAAGGACTCAATAGGTAAATAAAAATGCCAAATCCAGTCTGAACCTCTGATTGTGCAATGAAACATAATAAAGCAAAGATTGTGGCAATAGTAACAGGTACCTTGGGTGCAATCTCAAATTATCTAGCTCATCACTTGAGCACATCAGGTGCATCAACATTTACAAAATCACCATCAATCAATTGCAAATAGCAGCTTTACTTGAAACAGCTTACAAACAATAACATCTGCCTATCTCAGGTCATTGGAAGGACTTGGTAGCTGGATAAAAATGCTAAATCCACTTTAATCTGGTTGACTGACTATGCAACAACCCATAATAATAAATCTACACACATGTAAGTTTATCATATTGCGTGAGGATAGTGGAACAGCAATTTATCCCCCCAAAATAGAGAAGCCATACCAGTACACATGGCCCAGAAGGGATAGTGTGAAACATGCAGAATCTCCAAACTCAGTTACAATGTCCTCATGACTTTTCTGTTTGTTAAAAACTCCACCAGACAGAATCTGTTCTCCTTCTGCGAGTCTGCTTAAAGATAGTAAAATAGAAATTAAGAAAAATAAACAGAAGAGCAAAATGAAATAAGAGCAATGGAAATGAGATGGATAAAGGTTTATTTCTCAGCTTTTTTTAAAAAAAAATGTTTTATTGATTTTTAACATACACCTTAATATTTGATAAACAGTGTCTGGGTTAGTGTTTAAAAAACAATCAATAAAAATTAATTTCTATAATTCTATAGTCCATATAATAGCTTTACTTGATTTCCTCTTCTTCCAATAATATTCTCTTTTGCCAACCTTAAATTAATACAGTTCTTATTTAAATAAATGACAATTGAATATAGACATTTTTCTCATGTTTCTGGAAATAATAACCACATCAATATAAGGCTACTTTTCATTGATTATCTTGATTGCCTCGTCACAAATTCTTATTTGTTTTCCCCACAATATTCAAAGCATCCTTACTGGTTAAGATTTTCTCAAAATTAGTTACACTTAAGTATTTAAGTCTTTTTTCTCATACAAGTCATTACATTTTTATATTTCTCATATCTTAAAGAAAAAAAGACAAAACAGAGAAAACATTTATTTTATATAAACCATCCCAACATTTTTATATTTCTCATGTCAAAAAAACAAACACAAAAGAAAAAATAAGACATACTATGTTGAGGGGTTCATCCTTTTTAAATTAATCTTCATTTATATTCAAAATCTTTCTATTTCTTTAATCATATTCAAACAAATGTTTAATTTTTAAATATTCCCTCTGGTAATTCCCATCATCTAATTTCTTAATTCTCATTTTAGACTTCTTTTTTTTGCCCAACATCTTTCCTGTTCAACATACTACGATGAATCAAAGAATCTTCCCATAATCTTATAAATGTTGTTGTAGGTACAAAAGGCAAAACAGGTAAGATGTTTTTATAGGAAGGTTTCGCCCCTTTGTATTCACTGAAATGTTTCTTTCTTGATTTTATTTATTTTTTGTCTTTCAAGTTCTTGTAATTATCCTGGCAAAATCCATTTTGCCAAATCTTTTTTCTTGTCCTCAAACTTATTTTGTAATCTTAAAGTATAGTTTGTCTTTTCCATGTCCAGAGTTTCCTGTAAATTTTTTTCCATCTGGGTTAAGTCATACTTCCTTGTATTGTTAAATTCCATCTTGAAATCTTTCTCCTTTGTCTCGTATTCGGTAGTCTGTTTTTTCTGCTCACTCTCTATTTTTATTTTATGAGAATGTTTATGTTGTAAAGTTAAATCGGAGATGTATTCATTTATGTTTTCAAAGTTATTTTTAATTTCCTTGTGGTTTGAGATCTCTTTCTGGAAAGTATTTGTTTTTTCTTGGTATATTCTTTCTGCAGATCTCTTGGTATATTCTTTCTGCAGATATCTTTCCATGATAGCCAAAAATCAGGGTTTTCCTTTCTCTGCAGACAGCTTTAGAGTCACAGTTAAGTTAGTATTTGTAATCCAGAAAGGTCAATTCTTTTTTCTCACTCTGTAGATAGCCTAAAATGTTTTCTGTTCTCTGTTATTAAGACATTGAAGGTCACCAAAATCAAATTTATCTTTTCTTGGGCTTTGCCAGTCCCTGTAATAGAACAGCTGCTGTTGTATACTTTCATCTACCACTAGATGTCAGCATCAGTTCTTTCAGTAATAGACAGTTATTTACTTCTATTTTCTTGATGTAAAAAGAAAATCTTAACAGATTCCACTGATTTCAAACTTATCCAAATTAAGTCTTATATTCTTTTCATTTAAGTATATTTCTGTTTCCCTGAAAAGTTTAATTCACCGCTTCTGTCTGCAGGAAGGTGAGGCAAAGGTCCCCCTCCTTCTCACTTTCGGAGGCTTTTTGCTTCTTGGGGTTTCTCTTTGTTTTTTTCCCCAGGAAATCAATTTTCAAATAGAAGAGAGAAAATCAATGTTCTTACCCAGTTCCAAACACATTGTTTACAGTCAGCTTGAAGTTGTACTTTTGGACTTCGGTTGCTTGTAGCTTGGACTAGATTTGGAAGTTAAGCTAGCCTTTCTCCTACCTGTTTCTGGAAGGCTTTTCCCAAGCCGATCGGATCGACCGCTGTCTCTTTGCAATCGGCGGGACTTCCCTCTTCTATGTTGCTTTACGGGGCAACTTCAGGCCCATTTAGGGTCCCCTGGCAGGCAGAAATCAGCCGTAGGGTGTGGAGCCCCGCGATCCCTCAGCTGTTGTACTACAGCGCAAAACCGGAAGTCCTACTTCTCAGCTTTCTTATTAACCATATGGAATCCTTAGCTGTATTCCTCATTTACAGGCAAGGAAAAAATCATCTCTCATGCAGTTGTTACGAGTTTATTGTTTTACATTTAAATAAATATTTTGTCTATCCTGTATTGAGCTTGCAGAGACCAACTTCTCTATGCATTCCTTGTTAAACTGTATCAGTAAGCTACTTCTCTATTAATGCCACATTCATTTCAAGAAGGCAATAAAGCAGCTCCATGGTAACAAAAATTTGCTGATAATTAGATATGAAAACATAATCATTACACTTCTTCCATACTTAATACTAGGGCTATCAATGCTTTGGAGCATATGGAAGTACTCAGACATTTGTTGGCAACTGCTTAAACTGGTTTTACTTTTTCTTAGCACTCTGCTGCTACCCTTCACAACTCCATAGAAGAATAGAGCTGCTCCACTCCTTCATGTGGAGGTCTACATAAGTCATCTCACCTTTTTTTCCTTAAAATCTGAACCAGTCCATAGACTACTTAATACAGGGGTATCAAAGTGTCGGCCCGCGGACCAGATACATCATAGCAAAACCACGTCCATCCCATTGCCAGCAATGGCAAAAAAGTCGTGATATGTCGTGACATGTTATGTGATGTTGTGAGTTTGATACCCGTGACTTAATATTTGCAACTAATCTAAAGCAGCATTGTAAAGATGTGAGCAGGATAGTTTAAAATTGTATCATATTAGTTTTAAGACAATATTTCTACGTCTTCGCTTTTTCTTTTACAAGACTTATACTTTTACAAGACTTCGCTTTTATACATCAAAGTGAACGTATTCTGAGTAGCCCAATAGCTGAAAATCCACAAAATGATGACACATATTTTATAAAGAGAAATGCATAATACACAATACTAACAAATGTAGGGACAACTTACTTGCCAAGATCAATGCAGCACTTGGCAAGCAAATATTTACACTGTGGGGTGGTACAACTGTGTCCTTTAAGGAGCCTGTATGCCTTGTAAGGTTTTCCTGAGCGATAGTAACAGGTTGCCAGTAGGAAGAGAGCATCTTCTGAATGTACTGAAGAAATAAAGATGAAAAAATATCAGTTGCTTAGCCCTAAACTTCTGGATGCAAACAGTTAAGGTGCATAGTATTTTGTGGTAACTTTCATGCCAAACTACTCTGAGGATCTACTTATTTTTGTTTTACATAGTAATTACAATCATTTTGTTGGCAAGCATCAAGAGTTCTCCATAACTTAGAAATTTGTGACAATGACATAATAGATCGTACTATGAACAACCATGAACTCACTCTGTTTGTTTGATGTTAGGCCTTTCTCCACTGTTCTTGAAATGCTAGCCACCCATCTTTGAGTTTCAGAAAACTATATCAGCAGAGGTTGTCTCTTCTCTTTGCCCAGCCGTATCCGTATAGCCTTTGTTTCAAATTGCAGCAGTTAACTGACCTCACCCAGCTAATAAATGACATAGTCTAATACATTTTAATACTGGAGCCTATACCTTTGAGCAATAATACCTTTGAGCAATAATATGATAAGAGGAAAAATATTAATATCAGCACAGCTAAAAATGACAAATTTGTATCATCCATGAATAATATCACGGGATCAGGAACAATAGTAACAAAAAATGCTGCTAGGATGTTTGTGCTGTGCATAGATGGAAATGAGGAAAGGCTTTAAAAACCGTACATTAATATTGACCAATGTCATGAGGGAAAATATTTTCTAGGCCAGCATCTTTTCCTAGGTCTGTCAAGCATCATCCTTTATTTGTATACATGTTCTATTTTTGATTATGTAAATATGAAATAATGTAACACAATAAAGTACCATTCAGTATATAATAATACTTTCTACAACTTTAAAATATTGCCTAATTTTCATACATTTAGATTATAGAATACAACCTCCTTCCAGCTGAGGGCTGATCTGACAAAGAAGCCTATATTTTAGCTTTAAAAAAAAGGTTTTTAAAGTTCTATCACTGGACTAATACTCAGAATGCTATCTATTAAAATTATTTTTTCATGCTTAAAGGAATACTCTTATATACTACTCTGCTATATATAGATACCATCTCTGCTATTGATCAGATCACATTATTATTTAGATTTCGTGGATAATGGTGGAAAAAAGCTTTAAAGTATTTTGACAATTCTGCAAATAGTGCAAATATTTATAACAGAGCAGGTTCATACCTTCTGCATACAGTCTCTCTGCCAAAAACACAGCATCCCGATAAGCATAGTGGTTAAGTGCTTGCCATATAGCAGCCTATGAGAAAAGAAAAAATAATATTTATTGTTACCAGATGCAAGCAAAAGACGAATAAGTGTATTTCCAAATATATTTACATGTCAACATATTTACCTGAAATTATGTTTTGTTTTTAAAACTGTAATATTTTTTTAAATGCATAGTAATTAATAATTAACTAATTAACCTATTCTGATTTTGTTATTTTAAGCGAGTGGTTCTCAACCTTTTTAATGCCGCGACCCCCAACCGGTCGTAAGTCGAGGACTACTCAACTGGTCGTAAGTTGAGGACTACTCAACTGGTGCAGCACCATTTGCAGAATGGGACTTTTTGTGGGCTCAGCAGGGCAGAGACAGCCTGGACAATTCCTATTGGCTTTCAAAAGCCAATAGAATAAAAGGGAGTAGCACAGCTAAGGAAAAGGGGGAAAAAATGGCGGACTGCGTTGTTTGGCGACCCCCGTGAAATGGTCGTTCAACCCCAAATGGGGTCCCGACCCACAGGTTGAGAACCACTGCTTTAAGCCATCTTGAGGACTGATCTGGATTGACAAGCAAATTGGAAAGAGAAAGTAAAATTAAACTATTTTTTGAAATGCAAAAAAACATTTCAACCAATAAACTTAATATGAAACATACTGTTGTTGCTATGTGGATAAGACTAAGTAGAGCTAAAACCATGGACATGTTTTGATTGCAACCTTACAAATCTGGCCATATACAGGAAATTTGAACAAAAGCTATGTTATGTTATTATTTTGTCCCACTTTTTTGGCAACATATAGATAAAGCCTAATATGCCTGTACTTTCTAAAGCCTATTTTTTGCTCAAGTGGGAGTGCTTTCCTGCACTGCTTTTAAACTCTGGAATGTATGCTTAAGAAAGTATGTTTTTCCACTTTCAGAAAAGGATTCTTTCCTCTTCAATATCTATAAAGATTTTATTATTGTGCTTTAATTTCAATTATTTATATTTTATTTTAAATTTATATTCATTGAGCATAATAAAGAAATGCAGGCTATAAATTGAATTAAACAGTCAGTGAAAAGAACGTGTGATTATGGAAAATTTTTTTACATGTATCTAATAAAGTTAGGATAAATGTCTGTTAATATAAAACTAGAAAAAAGCTTTATTAGTAGTTTGCATATTTTCCTTAAAAACAGAATTGTCTAGTTTCCAAATATTCAGTACTATTTATAAACTATCATATAGTCCGAAAATATTATATCCATTTTAATAACACTGAAATTTATAAAAAATAACTAAAAACTAGCAATAATAATAACACAATAGTTTAGTAGTTTTCACCATTCAAATCGTGTCTGACTCTTAGTGACTATACTGGTAGGCAAATGGTCTCTATGCTACTCTGTCAAGCACAGCTTCTGTCAGTTACTGGATGTTCATCTTTATATCAGCTTTGATGGTATCAAGCCAGCAAGTTCTTTGCTTGCCCCTTCTTCTTGACCCACTAACCATTCCTAGCATCACTGACTTCTCCAATGAATTTGCATGCAAGACATGGCCAAAGTAAATCAGACGTAGTCTTGTGATTTTGGTTTCTAGTTATGTTTCTGATTTTATATGATTCAACACCTCTCTGTTTGTTGTTTTGGCTGACCATGGTATATGCAATAATTTATGCCAGCACCACAGTTCAAAGGCAATAATTGTTCTCTGATCAGGCATTCTTAGTGTCCAACTCTCAAACCTATCCATCTTTATAGGGAAGACTATTGCTCTAACTAGCCTGCTTTTTTATTTATATCAATATTTCTGCTTTTCCAAATCTTATTCATGCTAACCATTTCAGGGCGACCTAAGGTTATCCTTATTTCAGGTGCAGAACTACCATCTTGAACAATTTTTGATGCAAGAAAGATAAATTCTCAAACTAGTTTAATTTCCTCCCTGTTGATTTTAAACATCTCATGTCCATCTGCAGCTGCTGTCATTATCTTTACTATAATACTAATATTAATTTACTTGGACTTCAGTAAGGCATTTGATAAAGTAGATCACAACCTACTACTTGACAAGATAGAAAAATGTGGGGTAGACAGAACCACCACCAGATGGATCCGTAGCTGGCTGACCGGCCGTACTCAGCGAGTGGTCCTCAATGGAACTGCATCTATATGGAGGGAAGTGTGTAGTGGGGTGCCCCAGGTCTCTGTTCTGGGCCCAGTACTCTTCAACATCTTCATCAACGATTTGGATGAAGGGATAGATGGGGAACTCATCAAATTTGCAGATGACACCAAGCTGGCAGGAATAGCCAACACTCCAGAAGACAGGTTTAAGATACAGGAGGATCTGGACAGACTTGAACACTGGGCGCTATCTAACAAAATGGAATTCAATGGTGAAAAAAGCAAGGTTCTACATTTAGGCAAGAAAAACCAAATGCACAAGTACAGCATAAGTGGCACCATGCTCAATAGTAGTAACTGTGAGAGGGACCTCGGAGTCCTAGTAGATAATCACTTAAATATGAGCCAGCAGTGTGCGGCAGCTGCCAAAAAGGCCAACACAGTGCTAGGCTGCATTAACAGAGGGATAGAATCAAGATCACGTGAAGTATTAATACCACTCTTCAATGCCTTGGTAAGGCCACACTTTGAATACTGCATCCAGTTTTGGTCACCACGATGTAAAAAAGATGTTGAGACTCTAGAAAGAGTACAGAGAAGAGCAACAAAGATGATTAGGGGACTGGAGGCTAAAACATATAAGGAACGGTTGCTAGAATTGGGTATGTCTAGTTTAACGAAGAGAGGACAAGGGGGGACATGATAGCAGTATTCCAATATCTCAGGGGCTGCCATAAAGAAGAGGGAATTAAGCTATTTTCCAAAGCACCTGAAGGCAGGACAAGAAGCAACGGGTGGAAACTCATCAAGGAGAGAAGCAACCTAGAACTAAGGAGAAACTTCCTGACAGTGATAACAATTAATCAGTGGAACAGCTTGCCTCCAGAAGCAGTAAATGCTCCAACACTGGAAGTTTTTAAGAAGAGACTGGACAGCCATTTGTCCGAAATGGTGTAGGGTTTCCTGCCCGAGCAGGGGGTTGGACTAGATGACCTCCAAGGTCCCTTCCAACTTTACTAATATGAACAATATGAACAATACAATTCAGTAATATAAAACAATACTATAATAATAAAACTCTCTCTATAAACATTTTTGATATTAATGCTAAAACTAAGATTTCTTAGACCTTTAGACTAAGACAAGATGAGGAAGGGGGAGGTATTTTTGAAGGCCACAAAAAGAATGCCAGGATAAATATTAACAAATAAGTGAGACTACCTCTTTTTAAGGAGAAATCCTTAAATTTACTCATAAGCAATACCATTAAATTTCTATTTACAAATTGTAAGTTATATCAAGCAAAATCTAGTAACATTGCATATAATAAATGGTTCCTTAAGTGAGAGGAAAAAAATCAAGCTTTCAATATTACCTGTAACAAATGTCAACAAAGAAAGAACAAGTTTTTCAACTACATTAGTAGCCTTTAATTCATGTCAGCAGGTTCATTTTTTCTCACTTTCGTATGGACAAAATGGGATAGACTTTAGACTACATATAATCACAATTAACCTCAATAAGACCATTCTTGCTGTTATAATCCATTTAAAGCTGCATTTTTGGAATATGAGTAAATTTTTAGTTGGAAACAAAAATTTGCCAAGTTGTAGAATATGTAGTGAATAACAGAAACTGAAACAGACAAGTATTTTAGTTTTATTAATTTCATGTATCTTTCCACTCTTCTGATAATAAAAGTTAATTACTTTTTTCCTTAAAGAGAAATACAATACAGGTTTGGCAGTATTCTGCAAAAACTACCATATTTTGTAATTATGCAACCAATAATCCAGTTACACTAGCTTAAAAAAAAAAAAGAAGGTTGGTATTGCAATGTCTTTTTTTGTAACCAAAGTTTTAAGGGCTATATTATGGTGCAAAAATGACACTTGCATAGTGCCATTATGCAAATACCATAATTATGCACTTGCATTATAACAGCTGACAAAATAACTAAGACACGATATTTGTGCAATGACATAATCATGCATCTGTCATCATTTGCCATCCCTTGTTGCTCCTGAAAATACCCATATGTGGGCTGACACGGCTGGAAGTAAATGGATTAGAGAAATGTTAAACAAATAAATATTGCACAAGAACTGTTAATTCAGCAATTGATGACTATATGTCTGCAATATCAGTGGACAGTTAGTCAAAATATAAAAAAAAATTAATTAAGATTTGTTTGGGAAAAGCTGTATAAATACTATATTCATTCATAGTAATATTGCAATATTTTAATAATAATATTACCCACTTTAAAATGGAGCCCTGAAACGTCTTTATTTCCATTTCATTCCTCCTGCTAGAGTAACCAGATAAATAAAATAACAATAGTTCATTTACTGTGACTGGAATTGAACTCAATAACAAAAAATTCAGTTTGTAATTGTTTCTAATGATTCCAGCCATTTTGGCTTGTGTGCTAATATCAGGTATAGCACCTGGCCCCCCTTCCCTGGGCTCAATACTAAATAAGGTTGGATGTGGTTAGAACTTGGATGCCAGATTTGTAGGGACTACTACAGCTGCAAGCTAACCTTGAAAAAACACCCTAGGAAACCACTTGCCAAATGTGATCTATCACAGAGAAAAGACAAACCCAGGTAAAAAAGTGAAATTATCTATGTCCAGGAAAATTACATTCTTATGTAACAAAGCACTAAAACTCTTTGCTACAAGCATCAATAAGTAAAAACTCTGTTCAGTTGTGCCCAACTCCTGGTAGCTACATGGACACACCTACAGTTTTTGTGACAGGTGTATGAAAATGGTTAGCCATTACTTTCTTTCTGGATATTTTTTGGTTCCTATCCAAAACAATTTTACTAATATTTTGTCTACTGCTCCACAAACCTAGAATCTACAGAGTTTAAAATAGCATCCTGTAATTTCAGCACACAGACATTACCACTGAAAATAATTATTGAGTTTTAAAAAAACAGATGAAAGATCCTAAAACTAATAGAGGACATCTCATTTACTGATAGAGAAGAAAATTTAGTCCTATTCTATTGCAGAAAGTCCATCAAATCTTTTTGTACTGTGTCTGCAAATATAATTTAAATGCACAACTACTGGAAAAATCACATAAGTTTGATACAGAAATATACATACTACCAACCAAATATCTAAGGGAAATATAGTGTTAGGATGTGAGCCCCTCATTTCAAGAGAGATAATATACAACATTAGAGCCAATCTCCCTCTCAGCCCAACCTATCACACAGAGTTATTATGGGGAAAATAGGAGGAGGAAGGTATATTGGATATAATTGCTACCTTGAGTTATTTATAAAAATAATAAAGGTAGAATAAAAACAAATAAATATATTATACCAACAAGAACAATATTAAAGAAAGCCGTACATTAAGTATAGTGTACCTGAAATAACATTAAGAAAAATGCTTATAATTGTAAAACAGCAACCAAAAAGTAGAATACAAAGTCAATTGAGTCCAAAATATCCATTGCTAAGTATGGCAGTTATTAAGTAAGTCATATCCCATTTTACAACTTTTTTTCCACGGTTGTTAAGAGAATCACTAGTTGTTAAGTGATTCATGCGGTTAAGTGTATCTGATTTCCCCAATTGATTTTCCTTGTCAGAAACTGCAAATAGCTATCCCAGTCATTAATCAAATTTAATCAAATGGTTGTAAGTTGACGACCTGTTTATTTTTTGGCTGATAAATTGGTCTTATTGAATATTCCTGGTCTTGGGGCAAATAGGAAAAGGATCTTCAACTTCATCTTCTGATGAAGAGAGTTTTACTACTTTTTCAATATCCATGATACCTAGGCCCCTTAATCAGTAATTTATATACAGTCAAATAATAGAAACATTGATAGATGAAATGTTCATATATATTGCTAGTCCATGTATGATATGCCATATGCTTCTTGTTTTTCCTACTGTAGTAGAAAATATGAAAATAAGATTTTCTAGAGAAAATTCCCCAAAATTTGTACTGGATATTAGCTAATATTAACTAGAAGTATCAGTCTAGGAACTGATTCATTACAATCATCTTTTTCAGGGACAAAATATGAGCAACTGCCCTGTTGTTGTCTAATGTGATAATATCTAGTTCCTTCAGCAGAGAGCCACTACTATTTTCTAAGTAAATATTATAAGCAATAATCACTTCTATCAACTGGGCAATTCTCAATGGTTATTTTAATTAATCATGAAGGACAATTCACAATTGTTCAACCTGATACTTCCAAGAGTGATGTTCACACTTTCATTCAGTATTGAAAACAATTAATAAAATGGAACAATTGTCAAAAGTACATTAATTGGTTCTTCTAAGATGGATTCCAAATCAGTATTAATGCAAGCAGTCTATCTACAAGTGTCTTATAAACTAGTTAGCAGAAATTATAAAGCTAATCCTAGTTTAAGAGTCTCAAAGTTAGAAGAAAATTTAACAATGGTGAAAAAAACATAGCATTAAAAAACCTTCAATGTATCTGTCATGCAAAAATAAATTGGTTAGTTTTAAAGATGCCACAATCTCTTAGCTGTTTTTGCTGCAATGTATTAATATAGTCACATACTGGAAACAGTAATGGAAAAGTAATTTTTTTCATCATTATTTGTACCATAGAATAAATACTACAATTATTTCTAGCACAGGTTGCTTAGGTTCAGTCAGATGCACCTCAGGTTTTTCTTCATTGTCATTATAGTTGTCTTCTCCTTTGTTTCATTGCCCTTAATTTCATTGAGATTGGAGAGTCATCTGATTCTGTGATCTGAAAATGGACACCTGGAAATGATTATGTTCACTGCTTAAGTCATTATTTACTCCAGCTATCAACCAGGACTAAAGATGAGGTGGGCACCAATGATTGAATTACTAAAGCTTTTAGATGGTGCCTACAATTCTAAGGGGGGGGGGGAAGAGAACCCCTCAACAGAATGTTATGATTTGACTTGCTGGCCCTGGCATTACACATCAAAGATTTTCTTTTTGTTTGCAATTTTTAAGAAGCTTTAAGCTTCCTTTGAGAAAAAGATGACAATGAACTTAAACAAATGAAAATGGATGAACAATCAATAAGCACAGTGGGAAAATAAATTGTAATTTGTAGAGCACAAGTCCATGATATTGTAAAATACACAAGATGAGAAAATTTAGGAAGCTGAAAATAAAAATATGGTTTGAAATGAATTGGGTGAAGAATACAGAAAACTGCATTGCTATATTAAAGAAATAGAAAGCAACATAAACAAAAGCTGGCATAGTGCATATGTCTGATATGTTAGGCCCTTAAAAACATTTTATGACACTTGTAAATTTTGCAAAACTCTTCAGTTCAATACAGGGTTGGCATTTGAAGAAGTAATACTAGTTTCTAGATCTGAATAATGATCCAGCCCTAGCCAGTCTTTCTGCAGCAAGGCAAAAACTGAAAATATGGGGCCTCCTCAGCTGGAGCCACAAATATAATGGAGAATCAGAAGGACTGTAGTGGTAGAGGGCCTTTTTGGCAATTAGAGAAGAATCAGATAGCATATAATGTCTTGCAATGACAGAATGGATGATATAAGACATAATCAGAGTATATATAAACAAGCAATGCAAATGTAAGTCCTTCATGGAAAAGGAGAAGCTGACAGGAATTATGATAATTAAAGAATATCCAATGCTACTATACAGACATGGATTTATTTAGTACCATGGACTGGTAGTAAATGGGAGATGGGACAGGGATTAATGAGAGAGGGTTCATGTGGGGAAGACGCTTACACCACAGGTGTCTAAACAGACAAAAAACAAAGTGTGATCCTTGGGGGCCCAGGAGGTCTTTGAGAGTTGAGAGAATATGTTTAAGTCCAGGAAAGGGGGGAGAGAGAATTAAAAACACGAAATGCAAAAGGCAATTTTTAAAAACGACACATCGTTCCTTCCAGAGGAGAGAACTGAACTGCTTTACCGGTGCAGGGGCAGTCGAAGTGCGAACGCGACATTCACAAAGGCAATAACATACTGTAAACTAAGAAAGTGAGATTACAGAAGATTCTCTTGTACCGCCATCCTCCATCCCCCATTCCCTGAAAGGAGCAAAGGGAGTTTGTAAAGGAGCCATATCTTATCAATAGAAAAAGAAGAGCAGGAACCCTTCTTTCTCCTGAGGCTCCTTTCCTCTTTCTCCTGCTTTCGTTTCTCCCCTCCCAGTACAGGCCCTTCGCCACCGGTGTCCGTACCTGGACGGGTTCCTGCAGCACCGTCATCCTGCCCCGGCTCCCCACTCAGGGACAGGACCCGGATGAGAGATTGGGGGGGGAAAGGGAGCCCCCTTGTCTCTTTTCTCTCTCCCCCCTCCTCCTGACAGACTCAGACACCGCCTCAGGGTGTGGCGCGACAACGACCCGGATCCCGTCTCATTTAAACTGGCAGCGACCGTTAACTGGGCCGTGAAGAAGGTAAGGAAAGGGAAAGGAAGGCCCCAGCCCGTCAGGAGCCGAGTGTTGCCGAGCAATCGACGGAAAGTGACGAAAAGATCCGAAGGCAAGACTTCTTCCGCTGCTCCTTCCCGAGCGGAGACGGAAAGGACGCGAACGAACTCGAAGGCCAGGCTTCTTCGTTCTTGACGGAAAGTGCCGAAAGAAAGCGAAAGCGAGTCGGTCTTGGACTGCTCTCTTAATTGAAGTCACCCAAAGCATCGTCCGGTCTCGGCTTTATCGTGACGGAAAGAGCCGAAGTGATTCGGAAAACCATACTGCTCAAAAGTAAATTACGTCACCATCTTATGTGTACTGTATGTACTGTACATAACATGAAAATGATAACATGTTGGGGAAGATTGAAATATCAAAAATTGACCAAGGAGGTTTGTTTCTTATTTCGGAAATAGAGGAACGATAGCCGGAAACACCCAAGCTGCCGAAGGGAGAGGCGGGTATTTGAAAACTTTTTGAGTCCCGATTGAGAGAAATGCTGTATTTGTATACACTTATTGAAAATGTTTAGTTTACAATACTCTAAAAATATTTATACGCCAGTGGGGTGGGGGTGTAGAAGAGTATTCTGTACAAGCTCAGAAACTATCTTGAGGGGAAAGTATCGGATAAAAAATACCCTCTTAAAGGATAGCCTGTTTTTTAATCATTAAACTTGAGTGAATGCAGGAAGACCGAAACTATGGCATCAAGAACTAAATGGGGAGACTCAGATTAAATTGGGCCAATTTTACTTAGGTCATTGGGAGAGAGAGAGGTATGATCAAGATTCAATATGTTTTGTTTATTTTAAGGGTTTATAGAGCCACCCATTTCATAAGATTAAAACTATCACAGCAGTTTAAGCTCACAACCACCTGATTAAACAATAACTCCCAAAATACACGACTAACCAGCAAAAAAATCACATCACTACACTAAGGAGCTCACTTAACAGCCTGACCCAAACAGCCTGGAGCATTGTTTCTCAACTTTGGTAACTTGAAGCTATATGGACTTCAATTTCCAGAAATTCTCAGCCACTGGGGAATTCTAGGAGTTCAAGTCCTAAACATTTCAAAATTGTCAAGGTTGAGAAAAACTATTAGGACTTAAGAGCCTTAGGAAAGGTTAATGGGCAGGCCCATCCAATTCTCTGGGTGGGGTGGGGGGAAGGCTGTTCCACAGGGCAGCCACAGAGAAAGCATATATTCAGGGTACAACAACATGGCATTGTTTAATGGAGGGATTTTAGAGCATGCCCTCCGTGCTAGACCTACAGTAATCCAAGCAGGAAGTAAGACATAAATCATCATGAGGAATGTGCACAACTGGTTCACAAAGGCAGGAGCTGTGAGTTCAAGAGGATCTCCAAATTGTACACCAGTCTAATTAGGCAAGTACATCCCACTGTTGTCATTGTCAGCCATTCAGTTGTGTTCGACCTTGGCCATTTTATGGATCAGCACACTCTATGCCCCTCACACCACCTCCTTCAGATTCGCCATGGTCATCCTGGTATCATCCTTTAAGGTGTCCAGCCAGCAGGTACTAGGGGGGGGGCTTTCGTCTTTTTCCGCTGATCACTTCCAGCATGATTGACTTCAAATGAGTCAGCTCTCATGACATGACCAATGGATGATTTGTTGTTAGTTGCGAAGTCGTGTCCGACCCATCGCGACCTCATGGACAACGTTCCTCCAGGCCTTTCTGTCCTCTACCATCTTCTGGAGTCCATTGAAGTTCACACCTATTGCTTCAGTGACTCCATCCAGCCACCTCATTCTCTGTCGTCCCATTCTTCTATTGCCCTCAATCTTTCCCAGCATTAGGCTCTTCTCCAGTGAGTCCTTTCTCATTAGGTGGCCAAAGTACTTGAGTTTCAACTTCAGGATCTGGCCTTCTAAAGAGCAGTCAGGGTTGATCTCTAGGATTGACCAGTTTGATTGCCTTGCAGTCCAGGGAATGGATGATAGCCTCTGCTGATCTTGGCTTCAAATGATATTGTGGTGAGGTTGGATCTAGGGTTGTGTTATTTTTGAGTCATCTCCAGCACCACAGTTCAAAGGCATCCACCTTCTCCCAACTGCCTTTTCCAGAGTCCAAGTTTTGCAGCCATAAATAGCAATTGTAAAAATTATTGCATTAACTAATTTACATTTGGATGTGAGGTTGATGTCTTTACTCTTCCAGATATTATTCATGCCAGAGATTGCAGTTCTTCCAAGTGCTATATGCCTTTTGATCTCAGGGCTGCAGTCACCACTTTGGTCAATTTTAAAGTTTAGAAAGATTAATATCGTTACTGTTTAAATCAGAGGTAGTCAGCCTTGGCTCTTTTATGACTCATGGACTTCAATTCCCAGAATTGGCTCAGGAATTCTGGGAGTTGAAATCCACGAGTCATAAAAGAGCCAAGGTTGACTACCCCTGGTTTAAATGGTCTCATTGTCAATCTGCACTCGATCTACACTCTGACTTGTGTGTTCTGTGCAGTTGTAATTTTGTTTTCTTGATGTTAAGATGCAGTCTAAATTTTTTGCTTTCATCTTTGATTCTCAGAATTAGTCACTCCAGATCCTCCTAACTTTCTATGAAGAATGTTTTATCATCTGCATATTGGGAGTTGTTGATATTCCTAACATTGATTTTAACTGCAATGGTAGATTCCTCCAAATGTGCATTTCTCATAATTATTTCTGTATACATATTTAATAGTAAAGGTGACAGCATGCAACTTTGCCAAGTTCCTTTTTTAATTCTGAACCATTTTTATACTCTGAGTTTCCCATTTAAAATTTAATAGTACTGGCTTGGGCAGAAAGGCCAGCTAGGTGACTATGAGCTAGTCACTCTTTCATTTTTGAAAGTGTTGCTAAGAACACTTTAGGGATTTGTCGTAATCACCATGACTCAAGTCTAAGTTAAAGCACATTATTGTAGAGTTTTTTAAAAAAAGTTTTGGTGAAACAAGGTTTAATCTACTTCCATCAGAAAACCTGGAATTGTAGCTCTGTGGTAAAATCTTTGACTGAAAATCAATTCCATAATTATTGATAAGCAATAATTCAAAATGAGATCACTATATACTGTACAAAATATAACGTGGCATCCTAGACTGTTAAACACATTGTCTATCATTGGGGACTACTACTTTGGGCATGGGATGGCAAAGGAAACATTACCTCTAATATTAAGTTGTGTATCTGCAAATGTTATAGAATATCCTAGTATCTAATCAAGTTTCTAACCCTAATCCTCTTCTGAGAGAGCCAATCTTAAACCTGGTGAGAAGGTAATAATTGTCAGAAGATATAACTGACTTATTGAAAAAAGCTAAGCAATTGAATTTCAGATAAGTTTAAGTTTTGCTTCAGCCATGAAGGCTACTGGGTAACTTTGAACTAGTCATTCACTCTCGGCCTAACCCACCTCACAAGTTATTGAAGGGAAAAGAGTAGCAGGAAAGTGTGCAGGATATATTTTCACCTTGAATTATTTGTAAAAATAAAGACGGGATATAAATAAATAAGCAAATAATGAGAGAATTGGTCTATTATGTTTTTGTCGGTACAGCCTAGCAATGATTCTCTGGAGGATTTTTGTTGAAAAAAGGATTTTATCTCGCTTAGCTGTCTATTCTACTGTTGAACAACTTTTACTAATGGGATTTTTTTTCCTGATTTTAACCAAAATTTATTTTCTTAAATTACAGTGCTATCTTCTACAACAATTCTGAAAATGTTTGCCCAATCTTCTGTGTGAAATCCTTGGAGACAGCAAATATCTCTCTGCAGCCATCTCAAATTCCAAGATTTGTAGCAAGATAACATGTCAAAGGGAAAGGGTTAAGATGGAATTTTGCAAAGAAAAGTAGATTAATTAATATGGATACAACTAGTACTATATTCAAAATCCTTTAGTCTAGATTAAATTATTACCTAGTGAGTGTCAGGTGAAAAACAATGTAAAAAGCCTAGCTTTAATTGCTAGATAGAGAACAACATGCTGGATCCCCATAACATTGAAACTTCAATATTTGCTCGCTTGTTTTATTGTCATTTAACACATACATTTTATTTGTTTATTAAATTTGTTTGCTGCCCACATCACTTACAACATCAAAATAAAGCCATATATACATACAGTTAGAACCAACCTTTTCTATACCCCGCACCCCTAGAATGCTTCTGATATATTCTCGCACCTCTTACAAAAGTTCGAAATAACGGCAACGAATTATGCATATACACTATAATTTTGAAAACTCAAATTTTCGCACCCCCTGGAATATTGTCTTGCACCCAGAGGTGTGAGCACTCCTGGTTGGGAACCCCTGAGTTAGAACAATTAATCAGTGGAACAACCTGCCTCCAGAAGTTGTGAGTGCTCCAACACTGGAAGTTTTTAAGAACTTTGTCTGAAATGACATAGGGTTTCCTGCCTGAGCAGGGGGTTGGACTAGATGACCTCCAAGGTCTCTTCCAACTGGTTATTGTTATTATTATTATTCACACACAGAATTTTAAACAGGGCTTTTTTTGTCATAGAACGCCCAGAACGGAGTTCCAGCACCTTTTTTAGATGGAACCTTGTAGGGTAGGCAAGGCGGGTTGTGTGGCATGTGTGAGTTCTGGCACCTTTTTTTTTTTTTTTTTTTTACAAAAACACTGGTTTTAAATATATGATTTTGAGATGTGTTTGAATACAAGTAGCTCGGGTTGGTAGCTGGGCTGTTTGTTTGATCTCCAGGCTTGGTAATTAGATTGTAAATGTTTCATCTCTGGGGGGACATCTTCAGTTTTGAATTGTGTTCAGTTTGGAATGTTGCTTCCAGTATTTCAGTTGAAGCAGCTCTCGCTCTCGGGTTGGTAGGCGGGGTCGATATTAATGTGTCTGTTCACTGATTGGTTGGTGGAGAACCAGGCCTTGTGCAATTCTCTCCTTGACTTTGCTTGGGTTATAATTGTGGTCCCGGTTAGATTGAACTTGTTTCCTTCCGAGTCCTTGTGGACAGACATGAGGGACAATGGGTCGTGTCTTTTGATAGCCAGGGAGTGCTTGTGCAGTCTGGTAAATAGGTTTTTTTCTAGTTTGTCCACATAGTTATTTTCACAGTTGTTGCACTGGACTTGGTATATGACGCCTGATCTTTGATTTATTTCATTGTCCCTCATATCAGTCCACAAGGACTCAGAAGTTCAATTGTAGCCTATGGATAATCCTAAATGGGGCTTGATTAGAGGGCAAAATTACATCTTATTCTTGGGGTATATAAATGAATTTTCATTTAATCATTGACCAACAATACTTATTCTGAGATGAGGTAAACTTGAATTTTACAAGTTCAAGCTTGATCATTGGTAATTTTATGCACTATTCTCTTAGCTTTCTTTGGTCACCTTTTTCTACCTCTTCATTGACTAAATTCGTGCTACCATTATGAATGGTATGAATTTTTTCTTAAACTCAACAAATGTCAGCAAAGGCTCTCCTTGAATAGGTTACTGTTTTTGTTTCTTTTCAAGCACCCCTGCCTTCTAAATCATGCGCTATCCTAGGAGCTAAAGAAGAAAATACTTCCAAACTTTAAAAGGAAACAGCTGAGTATTGGCCATTGTCCTGGGAGAATTCACTCTTATTTCTATTTATATTGTTCTTCTTCTCCAGTTGTGACAGGAAACTTTGAAGGAGAGGGAGACAGCTGATGCCAACAAAAATCTGTAAGCAAACATACTGTGTGTTATATGGTCACCTTTTCTTTAGAAGAGCCTGTCTGAATAGCAAACTCATGATAAGATTTGAGGAAGGCATAAAGAATTGAAATAGGCCAAGCTTATATCAGCAAAGTACAGAGTCATCCAAATTAACAGTGCCTTTATCCTGGAGAATTTCTAACTATTGATATTCAGGAAGTATAGTTTCAATTTGAAGAAATATTGTTATCATACACTGTATGTCAATTCTATAAAAACTTATCTGCCAACAGAAATTACTAGTGATTTTAACTTTCATTTAAAATAAATATATAATTACAATTTGTAGCAAATTAATGTTAAACTACAAGTCCTCAAGTCCACCATGTGTAGAATTATTATCCATTGGTCTAAAACATACCATTAGAAAATATGATTTAAGCAGGATCAAACTTGGATAATATTTAGATAGAAGACAACTGGGAATCTAGGGCTATAGAAAAGATGGGGAAGTCAAAACAATACATGTAAAGAATGCAAGTTGAATATATTCATGTCATGAGGAGTCAAATTTCACTCAGTAGTCTTTGATCAAGCAAATGTCACGAAACAGTGAGGAAGATTCCAAATACATCAAAAATCTTAAGCCAGGTGTTCTTTTTTAAAAAAAATGGTTTTAAGAGAACAAGAAAGCACAACCTGTGATCTCTGTCATAGGATTTATTCAGAACTGCTGTTGAATTATAATTTTCATACTTCAAAACAGGAAAAGTATTAAATACATGTAGAATAAGAGTGCAATTAATGTACTTTTAAAGAAATGCACCTTAAATTGTATCAAATTTAAGGCCTGTTTTATTATGCAAGTTGTGACACATCAATCCTGTTGTGGTGAACAGCATGTCAAAGTTTGTATGCATCTTATTTTTGCTTAGGAATAGATTGCAGATCTCCCTCCTCTAAACAACCATGTCTTCTGCTTTTTACAATTATTGTTTAGTTACCACTGAAAACTCCTATAAGGAAAATTACGTATCTTCCAGTGTTACCCAAATACAACCCTGGAATGTTGCTACTGATAATGGAATGCTGTGAATTCATTCTTAAGTTGTCTTGTATCCATGGAGCAATGATCTAATATGATAAGCTTGGCCTGCTATCAAGGTCTATCTTAGTTTAGCACTTTTTTCTCATAATAGCTGACAGATGCCTCAGGGATGTTTGAAGCAGAAAGCAGAGCATTTTATTTTCCTCAATTATTTTGCTGCAGTTGGTATTTGGAAGTGTGCTGTCCTGCTCCTTGGTAGACTACCTTCCATAAATGTATTCACCCTTCCCTCCCCCCCCCATTTAAGCTTGTTTGAATTATTGGCCATCGCTACATTTTCTGATAATTTCATAATACTAATTATGTCTTGCGAAGAATACTTTGATAGAAGGAACCTGAAGCATGCTCATTGGGCCAGATTTTGTGGGATGAGCAGAAAAAGTTGGAGATTGGCAGTCATGCAAATAGCCTTTTACCATGAAAGGTTTTATAGATGAAAACCAGCATTTTAAATTGCACCTGGAAGCCTGTGTATATGTGACAGTCAAAGATGATCACCAAAGCCTATTCCAGCTGGACTTTTGCTGGGTTCCCCTGACAAAAACCATTGCCTGCCATATGGGAAAGATCCTAGATATTTGTTTTAAACTACTGTTTTAATTGTTTTAAATAGATAATTGTTTTAAATAGAAGTTGCTTTAGAGCAGTGGTTCTCAACGTTTATGTGACGGCGACCCCCGTCACACAAACGTGCCGCGCATGCGCGGTGGCGCCCCCTGAGGGGGGAAAATGGCGGATCGCCTTGTTTGGCGACCCCCGAGAAATGGTCGATCGACCCCAAATGGGGTCGCGACCCATAGGTTGAGAACCGCTGCTTTAGGGGGACTGTTATTCTAAACAGTAGGATATAAATAATTGCCATAAATATATTTGTATCTTTCTGTTTTATATTTATGTAATAATTATTTTTTCTTTATGTCTGCATTACCTTAATTATAAATAAACTTGAATGTTTTTTTTCAAACATGTGGCAGGTGTTTAATAACTATACATAGCTATCATGATATGGGGCAAAAATGTATATATTGATTATAAATTGCCCTTTCTACAAAAGCCAAATAGTTGCTGCCTTCTAATGTTTTCTTTAGGCTGGTGCCTTCCAGATATCTTGGATTACAAGAATTGTCACCATTGAATCAAGATGGAATGGTCAAGTGTCAGTACTAAAATCCCACAAGTGTATATAGTATCAATTTGGGGAGAGTGCTTAACATGTCAGGAGGAAAATAGTTGATGAAAATGTTTGGTACTTTGGCAAACTGTTAAATTGTTGTCATATAAAATTAATCATTAATTATGAAAAGCTACATTTATTTTATATGTTTTAATATTGCTTATCTTTTTGAGCATTTAATTCAGTCTGCCTTTTATAGATATTGTGCACTTCCATCCCAAAGAGAGCTCAGCAACTGTATGTTCCTCTTCTAAAGAGTATCTCACAGTTTACTATCCTTTAGCAAAAATGGGACATTCTGCAGTTGGTTGAAAGATAGAAACAAACAAATCTTTATTTTTTTCATGTAGCAACATTCTCCAATCTGATGTGTTCCATATCTGATTAATTATAATTCCCACTATCCCATGTCAAATAACCATTACATATGGCCATTACATATGCACAATATTTTCCCTTTCTGGCCTTTTTTTAACCAAATAATAATTTGTGCATCCTGCACAGATATTCATATTTTAATTTGAATGTACTAGATGCAACAAAAAGAAGAAACTATTAAAAAAAGTAAAATTTGAAATTGATGTAGAGGTGTTTAATGCAGTGGTTTTGTTATTATAATGGGCAGCCCCTTTAATGTGGTTTGTGGTAGATTCATCTCCTACAGAGTTTTAAGGGGGAAATAGTATGAGGAAATTTCTGCCGAATCAGTTTTTTATTCATCTGAAGAATCTGGAAAGAAAGAACAAGATAATTGAATGAACTCTTCTTAGTAATTCTTTTTTAAAAAATGTTAACTATGTGTAATCTAATCATGATATAGTTAGCTATACATTTTCATTCAATGGAACCAAGATTGTTTCCAATAATAATAAAATACAGCAAATGCTGTTATTTATGGCTGCAACAACACAGAATTTCGTTGAACACAGTCTTGTGGAAGAGGCCAGCTTTCTGTTTCAAAAAGACACAAAAGGAGTGCACTTTTGAATTTCATAAAGTTATTAGATCAATTAGAAACTCAATTAGTGTAATCAATTAGTGTCCTTCCAATTAGTTTTTCTCAGTGAGGAGTTGCCCAAACATTTTATGAGAGGAGATTATCACACTTGTGTCTTCTGTAATACTGTAATTATTGGTGGATATTTGTGTGTGGGGGTGGGTGGGTGGGTGTGCATGCGCTCATGCCATGTTGCCTCATTACCCGTACTGCACAATCATTTGACTGTACAGATGTTTATGAAAATGCAAAAAAAAGCAAAGCAAAATATATTTATTAAGGAATCCTTATAATCCCTGTGTCTGTCTGTTTATAGCTTTGTTGCTTTTTTATTCTCTAATTCTGTTCCTAGTTTTAATTAATTTTATCAGGTCACGATCAATTTTGCAACATCCTGAAACTTCCATGACATTACCCTCTATTTTCTAATTTCATTTTTCCCCTTCTCATTGCTACTTTGAGACTTGCTAATGTTAAAATATTTAGCACTAGCATCACCTTCCATACTTACTTTCAGGACTAAGAAAAGTGTTAATATATGCCAGAAAACATACATCTTTTCCTAATCATGTTATATAACAATTTAAACAAGAAATGTTGAAAAAGTACTCACTTTCAAGATTCTAGCGTCAGCCAGACATGATATGCTTGACAAAAGCTGAGGAAAATAAAAACAGAAATTTAGAACTAATACAGGTTAATCTGTAGATTATTGGAAAGAATTGTTTTACATAAAAATATTTTGCAGATTTAGTCAAATGTTAAGTCCCATCATAGTCAGTGCAGAGCCTTCAAAATTCAGTTCACATAATCTAGATCATTAAGTATAATAAAAATAAAAAAAGGATTTGAAAGGTAGTTCCGGATGGCCTGAACAAGCAAGCTATAACACAGTTCTAGAAAGCATTTTTTTTCTTACAATAATTCAACATAAATTGATAATTTATACATTTCTATCAATATTTTTAAATGGCACACTGGCAGAGACCTTGGAAATCAGTCTTCCTCCTCCTTAGCTGGCCTGTGAAACTGCCTGCCACTTTGCTGGGGGGATGGGAAATAAAGGAAGCTGCAGAGCTTAAGGAAAATTGCACCCTCACTCCCCATTCTGGCATGTCCCCAGGGACTCCCTCCCTCCAGGGAGGAAAACGGCTCACCCATCACTTATGTGCATTCTTCAGCCAGCTATAACATTACTAGTAGTCATCTAAGCCCCTCCTTTCCTCACTGCCTGCTGCCATTATGAAATTTCAGATTTCAGCCTTTGTTTCAAAGCAGCCAATCCTCTCTTATCTGTAGGGCCTTGCTGCTAGTTGATTTGGTGCAGGGGCTAGAGAGATGGGGAAAAGGGCAGGGAAACAGTTGTCCCATCTTCCTTTGTGCCATGCAAGCTATGGGTTTCTGGAGAATATAACCGAAAAATTTAGTAAATGCTGAAATGGCCACCACTTCCCCCAATTTCATTCTTGGTCATGATTCCTAGCATTCTGTAAATTATTTCATTTAAATTAGTTTGTTTTAATAAACTAATTTACTAATTTATTACCCTTCCAATTTTGCCCAGTTGATGGTCACAAACTGATACAAGATTTTTATACATACACAGATCACAACTGAATGTTTGTTTTTGTTTTACATTTCTTGCTGTGTTCAGAATCTTCAGATTGGGCTCTGTTGCAATAATAGTGAAGAAATTTTGTAGATAGCAATAGCACTTAGACTTATAAACCACTTTATAGTGCTTTAGAGCCCTTTCTAAGCAGTTTACAGAGTCAGCATATTGCCCCAAACAATCTGGGTCCTCATTTTACCTCGAAAGGGTGGAAGACTGAGTCAATCTTGAGCCAGTGAGAATTGAACTGCTGGCAGTTGGCACAGTTAGCCTGCAATACTGCATTCTAACCACTGTTACACCACAGCTCTTGGATGGCTATACATCTCTCCCACCCACCCCCAATTCTGTCCTTTGATCATCAAAATGGTGCCAACCCCTGCTGTAAAGACAGTGCAGGTAAGTAAGTGACAAAAAAGTTTTGATCCTAAATTTAAGAAATAATTTTTATAGAAAGTTAAATGGCATTCAAATTCTCAGGCCATTCTAATTGTATCACTAATAGGAGTAGTCCTTATGTCCCAAATAGAAAGTAGCTGAATGGAGTGGAAAGCCTACCCAATCATATTAATAGAAAGCTATATGATTGCAGTATCAATCTTTATTCTAGCAGTAACTTCAGCAGCCCATACATTTTAATATTGTTTCATTCTATTTCTTCAGAGAGCCACTGTTTATTCCTGGCTGCTTTGTACTCAGACTTCAGAGAAATAAAATATCAGCAGAAACTTTACAGCATTAGGAAGATTTAGCAACAGCTCCAGCAATAAACAGCAAGTGCAAAGGGTCCTTTTAAACAGATTTTTTGAAGTGGGTTTGATCCACTTAAAATACCTTCATAGTTGATGCAGCCATTAGCATCTTCTTGTCCAGCCATCAATTGTTCAACTTCACTCTCTGTCATCTTCTCGCCTATAAAATAGAAATCAAATGAGTTTAATTTTGTTTCCGTGCTTATCTCTGAATACAGGAGAAGTACTAAGAACAGAAATGGGAATTACTTAAATAATCTGGTTGTTGATATTAAATAAGATCTATTTTTTTCTTTCTTAACCTTCCATTCTCCAAATCTATTTGGATTGTAAATCACAGAATGTTTAGCTAGCATGGACAAAAGAATTCTGAAAGGCACCAAGTCAAGGACAACTGACAAAGACAGATGCTTAGCACAGCAGAAGCCTCCAGTTATTCCATTGCATCCTGTGCTAAGTAGCTCCTGATGCAGTTGCATATGCAACAATAATCCCAGAAATATGTGTAATCACAAAAGAATTCCATTTGCCAAATGAGAGAATGAATTCTTGCAAGAAATGAATGTTCCGCTTGTTTTACATATGAATGGGAATTGTGACAAAAATGAAGAAAATTAGAAAACCAAGCAATACAGAAATGCCTTCTGTATGGGCTGCTATGCTTCCATAATCATAAACAGAGGTTAATGCCTGAGAAGTTTACTCTGAGATTTTTAAGGGCAAGGCTGTTCCTTTATTATAAAGTATTATTGAAACGCCTTAGTCACTTTCACACTTGGGCCCCTTCTCCTAGGCATTGATCTTGCACAATCAGTTAGAAAAAAAATCCTAACATGGTAGTTCCATAAACCACAACATATTATTATAAAAACACACACAAACGCACAGTACTCGTAGAAGTATCACAAAAAATAATCTGCTTTAAATTCCAATCTACTGTCTGAATTAATCATACCAATGTGCTACATAGTGCATGCACACTAGAATATGTATGAACATATGGATTATTTGAAAGACAGCAGACAGATTGGCTAAATGCTAATTATTCTGGAAGGCCAAACCTTGCCAAAACATAATTTTTGTCACAAATTCTACAGATATTCTACTTCCTTTAACATACTATGGACTAAATTCCTTCCTGTACCTAAAGTAGCAAGAACGTGACGCAGCTCAGCTCCCATGACAGTGCCATTTCCTTCCTTGTCAAAGACACGCAGTCCTTCCACAAAGTCCTCAAAAGTCCCTTGGTCTTTGGATCTGGCAATGTGTTGAAACATTGGGAGGAAGGTCTCAAAATCCAGCATCTTTGTGTTCATTTCTGACAAGAAAGAGCATAATGATGACAAATATCAAAAATAACAGTTCTGATTCATTTTCTGTCTCTGTCTGCCTCTCTCTCTCTCTCTCTCTCTCTCTCTCCCACACACACACACACACATACTCACTTCTCCTGTGTGCTACAGTTTCCCCATTTCATCAGTATAGCTTCTTGTGACAACAAACTTTGAAACTAATTCAAGCAGATCTGAACTTGGAAAGGATATATTATAGTTTAGAAGAATTAGGTTTGGCAATTGCTTCTAGATCAGTTATTGAACATGCAAATGTATAGTTTTATGATAGATAGGAAACTTCTGGAGTAGGACATGAAAAGGGCTGAATCTTTCCTGTATACACGTACCTTCTGGCTTTGGTTTCCCTAGCACTTTCAAGACCTCTGCATTGGTTGGGTTCTGTCCCAGGGCTCGCATGACATCTCCACATTGGCTGTATGTGATTTTCATTTCTCCAGTTGGGGTCCTGTCAAAGAGCATGAATGCTTCCTTGAACTCTGGGCAAAAAACAAAATCCCATTAGCTCTTAATATTAGCAGAAAATTTTGTAGAAATCCTTCCTAACCAACATGTGGAAATAGTTCAAAGAACAGAAATGGAGGCCTATTTTTTCTATATATGGGAGTTTTGGAGTTAAATGTATCTGAACTTAAAAGAAAGCACAACAGCTAGACTAGGTAGCAAACAGAAATATTAGAATGTATCTCTTTCCATGTAAGAAATTGTAAAGCAGAAAGTGATTTGGGCTGTTGTTCTATGGACATTGGAATGGGACAATTGGCTGTGGCCACCTGGCCATGCCCGCTTCACCTCAAGTTCCCCACCACAGCTGACTCATCAGGGGTGCTCATCATCAGCTGCTGCCTGCCAGACATTCCATACTGTTGTAGGGCACCCCTGGGCTGTACACTGCAGATTCATGGCAAGGCAGCAGCCAAGCGAGCAGAGATTCATGGTTTTCTGAAAGGGAAAAAATGGCTAATAATAGAATCCTTTCAAGCACACCCAGAAATCAGGAATTGTTTCATTTCTTCTGCTAAACTAAAAAAAAACCCTGCCTGGCCCCACTCTGCACCCAGCTCCTCCGAGATGCTCTGGCATTGTGAGAAGGAGCTGGGTGCAAAGCAGGGCAAGGCAGGATGCAACAGGAGGCGGTGGCCTCCTCCTTTTTAAAGGCTGTAAGGGAAAGGCCCTGTCCCCACTGGCTGCCTCAAGAATGCTGGATGGCTGAGTATATTAAAAGAGAAACAGTTGGTCATAACTGAAATATATATATATATATATATATATATATATATATATATATATATATATATATATATATATATATATATATATATAATAAAATAAAATATAATTTTATTATATATATAATATAATAAAATAAAATCTGCTACCAGATCTAGGCCTTGGGTTGTGTGAACAGTGGGGTATGCCTATAGTTTCCAAGAGAGGTTCATATGAACTTGGGAGTGAGGCACCCTAGTAATCATTTCCTGGAGAGAAAATTCATCCAGTCTTTTTATTGGTTGCGATCTGTCATTCCTTTCGCCTAACCTTAACCCATCACTAGCTGGAGGAGGCAGGGTGGGGCTGGGGTTGAGGCGGAGGCGGAGCTGGGTGGCTGGCCAAGTGGACTCAGGCAGAGTCTGGCTAACCGTGGCATTGTGGGGGTTTTTTTTCCGTTCACCATGTCAGAATCTAAGCATAGATCAAATCAAACATTTTGAGCAATGTCAAATTCTGGCACTAATTCGCCACGGTATAAAGAAACTAATCTAGACTTGGTAATCTTATAAAAGATAGTAAGTTTCCAACCCCTAATTTTTAACAATAACATTACAGTAGCAGGGTTTCTTTTAGTTTGGCAGAAGAAAGGAAGAACAATTGGGGCACAACAAGGTAAACTTTCAGCCAACCCCTTCTTCCAAGTTCCATTTAGAAACTGAAAACAAATTCCTGATTTCTGGATGTGCTTGGAAGAATTCTATTATTAGCCAATCATTCCTTTTCAGAAGCACTTCGAATCTCCATTTCCCTACCTGCTGCCTTGCCATGAAACTGCAGCATTGAGCCAAAGGGCTCAATGAAAAAGCATGGAACATCTGGAAGGCAGCAGCTTACAGGGACCCACTGAATCGTTCCTCTGGTTTGCTTTCTCCTTTTCTTTTCACCATGCCCATATACAAGGCCACTCTGAGCTCGCACTTTATAACCAAGTCACTTCCGCTTGTGCACACACAAAGCGCAATAGGTCGGGAAGCAGCGCTTCTTGCCAGGGCAAACAACACATTTACCCACACACACACCTTTCCAGTTTCCACTTTAGGAAACCAGGACACACGGCTAATTGGCCAGGGACAAGTGTCCCTCAGCAAATTGCCTGGGATGAGGGGGCAGGGGAGAAACCACAGGGACAGGTGGTGGGAGAGGAGCGCTGGTGGAAGACCAACCAAGAATGACTTCCCATGATGAGTCAGCTGCGGTCGGGGTGTGTGGTCAAGATGAAGCTGGTGTAGCCAGGTGACCATGAACAACTGTCCTAGACCCTATGAACACATACTTGAAATTTCAGCATCTCAAAGCTCTTGCATAATAAAGAGGAAGAAAACAATTAAATATTTTAACATAAAAATGAATAATGTTCTTTAAATATATTGAACAAATAAAGTGGTAATATAAAAGATGTGCCAGGCATGTTATTTTTTCCAACATATTTGTTTGGAATAGATTATTTATTTATTTATTTATTTATTTATGAGACTTATATACCGCTTTTAAGTGCAAGCACTCTCTAAGCCAGTGGTTCTCAACCTGTGGGTCGGGACCCCATTTGGGGTCGAACGACCATTTCACGGGGGTCGCCAAACAAGGCTGTCCGCCATTTTTTTCCCCTTTTCTTTGGCCATGCCCCTGGCACCCGATGATGTATAAGTGGTTGGGGGTCACCAAAACATGGGGAACTGTATTATGGGGTCGCGGCATTAGAAAGGTTGAGAACCACTGCTCTAAGCGGTGTATACCAGTAAGCAATGTATATATATATTTACATTGCCCCCAACAATCTGGGTCCTCATTTTACCTACCCCGGAAGGATGGAAGGCTGAGTCAACCTTGAGCCACTGAGATTTGAACCGCTGACTTGCTGAACACAGTCAGCTAAAGTGGCCCGCAGTACTGCACTCTAACTGCTGCGCCACCTCAGCTCTTTATAGATTACAGGAAAAGGTAGAGAGGTTGGAAAGCTGACTGACTTCAGGCCAGTCACTTTCTCTCAGCACTAGGAAGAAGACAGTGGCAAACCACTTCTGAAAAACCTTGCCAAGAAAACTCCAGGGACATCCAATAATTGAATACAATTGAACAGAAGGTGGTGGTGGGGGGGAAGCTTTTAGTTGAACTTCAAAAGAAAATTCCTAATACTAAAAACAGTATAATCAACTTGGCTCTGAAGAGACATTTGAGCAGAAACATGAAGCCAATGCATTCAACATTGTAGATTTTAATGTTGAACAGATCAGAGTCATGATTTCTAAGAATGCTTCTATTTCTATAGTATTGTACTACTATTCCATTTAAAAGGAATCATATTTATTGGCTTTTTGGTTATTAAATCAACTTAAATCTATTTGTGCTTAGATAATTTCTAAATAAACTATTCTATATTTTGAATCTATGTTTTATTTAAAATTGCAGGAAGCTTACATTCTTTTGTGTGGCCATCTGAAAAGAAAAACAGTGATTGAACTGAAACCTAATTAATAGCATAATCCATGTGAATCCATTGGATTTAGTGGGAATGATTAAGTCCCATTCAGTAAAACAGTATACTCATAGTATAACTACTGTATCTGGATCCTATAAACTGGGTACTACTTGAAATGTTCAGTTTTAATTTCAGTCCAGAATGTTACCTTCAGGGATGAATATTTCTGGAAAAATCAAAATTATGTTATTTTTGTATGTGATAGGTTTTAGCTTCTTAACTTGCTGCATTATCCGTTCTTTATCCTTTAATTCTGCAAGCTGAATAAGAACAGTCCTGCTGCATTGGTTTGCATTTGATTTGTCCCTTTTCTGTGGTAGTCGATAGGCTTTGTCCACCACAATAATAGGGCCTCCTAATTTCAGAATCTGTGGTAACCATTTTTCTATGAAGGTTGCCATATTGTGGCCCTCTTCTTTCTCAGGCAAGCCATGGATCCTGAGAGTTCGAAGTTGCATTGATTTCTTCATCTGTTTCATGTAGCAACTGAGGTGTTTATTTTGTTTAATTGAGCAATCTAAATCCTGTCTGCATTCTTGCTCGTGCTCAATTATAGAACTAGTTGCAGCAATTGACTGGGCAAGGCTGTGAATTTGCTCTTCCAACATATCCATCCTTGAATTCAAGGCTGAAATTTTACCATCAAAATCCTTCACTACCTCTGAGGCATGGTCTACTTTTTTCTGGATCTCCAACATCACCTTTTTCATGATTGTATCTCTACCATTGAACGATCACAAGAAGTCAGTGCCAATGTGCAACCTCAGACAAGTGGAAGCCCAAGTGTCTTAAGCTCCACAGAAATCCTTGGGCCACAGCAATAGTTGGGTTGGCTTATTATTAGGTCATCAGTGACATCATAATGGCTAATAATATATCAAAAGATTTGCAAACTGGATTGAACCTCAAGATTGAAATTCAGACCGCCCCCAGTGCAGTTTTTCTACCTTCCCAAGCTATTGCTTGAGATTTAGCCAACAATTCCCATAATTTGTAGATAACAATGTCTTTTGCCATACTATCAACCAAAATAAAATATAATTCAACATATCTAACCTTATCTAGGTTTCGCCATTATATGCCTCTTCCTCTGAAAAAAGGGAATTGCTAGTATTCAAAAATACAGGTTAAAACCCATTGAAATATTGTGAAGTTTCTATATATAGGTAACATAGCTGCTTATTCAATAGCTTTCAGATGGTAAAAGCTATTATACAAGGCTATTGCATATTTGCATCTGTCTTCATGCAAAAAAAATAATAATACATCCCAACCTATCAAAAACATAACTGTAAAAGATAGACTAGGGATATAAATTAACATAAGAAAGAAAATGGTAAAAGAACAGCTATCCACTCTAGACACCTAGAGTGGTGGATTACATGCCATAGTTCTGAAGAAGCTGGCAAACATGATCTCAGAAACACTGAAAAATATCTTTCATAGATCCTGGAGTACTGGGGAACTACCAGAGGACTCAAAAAGAGCTGATGTGGTTCTCATCTTCCAAAAAGGAAAAAAAATAGATCCAGGAAACTACAGACCAATCAGTCTGACATCAATACCTGGGAAGATCGTGGAAAAGATAATTAAGCAAAAGATCTGCAAACACTTAGAAGCAAGCAAAGTTAAACCAGAAACTAACATGGGTTTATCAAAACAGATCATGCCAAACAACTCTTATTCTTTGACAAAGTGACTAAATTAGTACCAACAAAATGCAGTGGACATAATATACTTTGATCTCAGTAAAGCATTTGAAAAGTATATCACAAACTACTTCTTGGTATGCTAAACAAATGTGGGATAGACAGCATCACTATCAGATGGATTTGTAACTGGCTGACAAACTCAATATGCAGCCCTTAATGGACTACATCTACATGGAAAGAAGTAAGCAGTGGGGCACCCCAAGGTTCCATTTTAGGCACAATACTCTGCAACATCTTTATACATGATTTAAATGAGGGAATAGAAGGGGAACTCATCAAATTTGCAGAGGACACTAAACTGGCAGGAATAGCCAACACCTCAGAAGATAGGCTCAAAATCCAGATGGATCTTGACAGATTTGAACACCATGCCCTATCTAACAAATGAAATTTAATGTAGAGAAAAGTAAAGTTTTACACTTAGGCAAGAAAAACCAAATGCACAGGTACAGACTGGGTGAAACCTGGCTTAATAGCAATAACTGTGAAAGGGATTTGGAGTCCTAGTGGATTATCACTTAAATATGAGCCAGCAGCATACAGCACAGCCAAAAAAGCCAATGTAATCCTAGGCTGCATTAACAGAAGGATAGAATTAAGATCATGTGAAGTACTAGTACTGCTTTATAAAGCCTTAGTTAGACCACATTTAGAGTACTGCATCCAGTTTTGTTCACCATATTATAAAAAAGATGTTGAGACTCCGGAAATAGTGCAGAAAAGAGCAATAAAGATGACTAGTGGGATGGAGCTAAAACATGTGAAGAATGATTGCAGGAATTGGGTTTGTCTAGTCTAATAAAAAGGACTAGGGTTGACATGATAGCAGTGTTCCAATATTTGAGGGGCTTTCACAAAGTAATAGTAATAGTAATAGTAGTAAAGTTGGAAGGGACCTTGGAGGTCATCTAGTACAATCCCCTGCTCAGGCAGGAAACCCTACACCATTTCGGACAAATGGCTGTCCAGTCTCTTCTTAAAAACTTCCAGTGTTGGAGCATTTACTGCTTCTGGAGGCAGGCTGTTCCACTGATTAATTGTTCTCACTGTCAGGAATTTTCTCCTTAGTTCTAGGTTGCTTCTCTCCTTGATTAGTTTCCACCCGTTGCTTCTTGTCCTGCCTTCAGGTGCTTTGGAAAATAGCTTATTCCCTCTTCTTTATGGCAGCCCCTGAGATATTGGAATACTGCTATCATGTCCCCCCTTGTCCTTCTCTTCGTTAAACTAGACATACCCAATTCTAGCAACCGTTCCTTATATGTTTTAGCCTCCATTCCCCTAATCATCTTTGTTGCTCTTCTCTGTACTCTTTCTAGAGTCTCAACATCTTTTTTACATCGTGGTGACCAAAACTGGATGCAGTATTCCAAGTGTGGCCTTACCAAGGCATTGAAGAGTGGTATTAATACTTCACGTGATCTTGATTCTATCCCTCTGTTAATGCAGCCTAGCACTGTGTTGGCCTTTTTGGCAGCTGCACCACACTGCTGGCTCATATTTAGGTGATTGTCTACTAGGACTCCGAAGTCCCTCTCACAGTTACTACTATTGAGCATGGTGCCACCTATGCTGTACTTGTGCATTTGGTTTTTCTTGCCTAAATATAGCACCTTGCTTTTTTCACCATTGAATTTCATTTTGTTAGTTAGTGCCCAGTGTTCAAGTCTGTCTAGATCCTTCTGTATCTTAAGCCTGTCTTCTGGAGTGTTGGCTATTCCTGCCAGCTTGGTGTCATCTGCAAATTTGATGAGTTCCCCATCTATCCCTTCATCCAAATCGTTGATGAAGATGTTGAAGAGTACTGGGCCCAGAACAGAGCCCTGGGGCACTCCACTACACACTTCCCTCCATATAGATGCAGTTCCATTGAGGACCACTCGCTGAGTACGGCCGGTCAGCCAGCTACGGATCCATCTGGTGGTGATTCTATCTACCCCACATTTTTCTATCTTATCAAGTAGTAGGTTGTGATCTACTTTATCAAATGCCCTACTGAAGTCCAAGTAAATTATGTCGACAGCATTCCTCTGATTACTAATTTTGTCACTTGGTCAAAGAATGCAATAAGATTTGTCTGGCATGATCTATTTTTTTTTATTGAAAATTTTAAATTTTACAAAACAAATCCCTTCCCCAAACCCCCACCCTCCCGTACCCTCCCCCATCTTCCCCAAACCTCCCATACTCTCCCTCAACCTCCCCAGAGCTGAGTACAGGCTTAATTAAAATTTTCAAAGAAAATAAAAAATAGAGAAAAACTTAAAACACATATAAATCCTAAAGAAATCTAAATACCTTAAATTAAACAAATTATCTTCTCTAAAACATAATAGTTACAAACATTAAACACACATTATAATATACTTTAAACATTTTCTAGTATTGTACTTATATTATTATCCATCATTCTATATAGAATCCCCAAAACACAAATTTAAACATTACTTTCTTTAAATATCCATACCTACAATATAAGATCTAATCTCCCTCTTTCTTTACTCTAGAGCACAAAAATAAACATATAAACATTCATTATACCGTTAAGACTGGATACTCTTTTGAATAGTTACACTAAATACTTAAATTTAAACTTCTTATCTAAAATTTTCGTTCAATCACCATAATCTTCTCTCCTTTCAAAAAAAGAAAAAACTTAAAAAACATATAAATCCTAAACAAATCTAAATACGTTTAATTAAACAAATTAGCTTCTCTAAAAAATAATAATAGATCCCATAAACATAACTTAAAACATTAAAATTCCCTTATACCTGTTTAAATCTTTACCAATAACAAATTCCTCCACAGTAAACACATTCCTTCTCTTATCTATAAACCTCTTAAAGGTAATTCCAAAAAAGTTTGTAAATCTTAGTTCTCCTGCAATCTCAATAGTCTTCTAAATATTTAAACTAAATACTTAAACTTAAACTTCTTATCTAAAATTTTCATTCGATCTCCATAATCTTCTCTCCAATAGCCAGTTCCATCCACTGTAAACACAATCCTTATCAGTCTCTCTTGTCCATAAATCTCGAAAGAAGTACTTTAAAATCTGCCCTTAAAGGTAGCTCCAAAAAATTTGTAAGTCCTGGTTCTCCCAACTCAGGAACCAATACTTGTGAGGCTTCCTTAACCTCCTTCTTCTGTTGGTCTTTCTCTTTACGTTTATATGTTGCACAAGTTGTCCTCTGCTCTTTCATCTCGACTTGTTGAGGCCCCTCAAACTGAAATTTCCCATTTTTAATTAATATAGGCTCTTCACACTGCAATTCTGCCCTTAAAGGTTGCTCCAAAGAGTTTATAAATCCTACTTCTCCCGCAGATTCAGGAACCAATACTTGTGAACCTTCCTTGACCTTCTTCTGTTGATCCTTTTCTTTACAATTGTATGTTACACCGGTTGTCTTCTGCTACTCCATCTCTACTTGTTGAGGCCCCTCAAACTGAAGTTTCCCAATTTTCATAAGTGTAAGCACTTCAGATTGCAATTCTGCCTTTTTATCTTCCAAAGCTTTAAACGTGATAGGTGGCGATGAACATACCCCCAGGACCGAAGTATAAAAGTCTTTTGCTTTAGAAACAGTATTAAGACTATAGCGTATCCCCAGGTAATTCACCACCATTCCAGTCGGAACATCCCATCTGAACAAAATTTGTCTCTTTTTAAGTTCGTCTGCTAAAAAAGCAACTCCTTTCTTCTTCTTAAAATTTTAAATGGGATCTCCTTTAAAATTATAACATTTTGTGAAGCAATTTGAAACCTCTTCTTATAAAAAGCTTGTATAATTTCATTGCTCAGGGATCTTTTCCCAAAGTAAATTACCACATCTCTTGGCAAATTCTTTTGCTCTGCCACCACAGAATTAACTCTAAATGTCTGTTCAATTTCACTAAGTATTTCCTCTTTTTCTCTATTCAAAATCACAGCAAAGTCCTTTGCAACCATCTCTCTCAGATCTCCTTGCACAGACTCACCCAAACCTCTGCTTCTTAAAGCATATTCCATTTGTTTATATTGAAGCATAAGAATCTCATCTTGAAAATTTTTCATCTCTTTTTCCATACTTTCAAATTTTTCCTCCATCAATTCCACTTTTTCTGCTACTTCTTCTACGCAAGAATTCAACTTTTCAAGAACAGAGGCAACTCCTTTTAAAGCCAAAACTATCTCTTGCCTCAAAGTCTTATTGTTTTCCTCTAGAATCTCTTTCATTTCTCCCCTAATTTGAAGTATAACATCTCCCATCATATCTTGCAAATCCTTCACCATTGTTGACTGTGGCAAAGAAGAAGATGAGGCTATTAATTTAGGTTGTTGCGCTGATGATGACACCGAAGAAGAAACCACTTTAGAAGCTGTAGGGATTACTGGACGCTTTGGAGCCATCTTAAAAAAATCTTTACTCCTTCTTAGAAATTGCAAAAATTAAACAAAGAAAAAAAAGAAGTTAACTCCATACAATCAAAAAAAAAATCCTTCAAGAGGAGATCATTATAATAAAAAAAGGAGTTCAAAAAAAAGAAGAGAGAAAGAAAAAAGAATAATTAAATAGAAAAAATCCATTCCATTTTTTTAAAAACACAAACAGTACAAAAAACAAACCAAAAAAGTACAAAAATAATAATACTAACACTCCATTCCAATCATTAAAAAAAAACAAAAAAAAAGGAAAAGGGAAAGGGAAAAAAGAAACCCCAAAAAGCCTGCCGGTCGCCATTCTACCTTCTGAAAAAAAAAAAAAACACCGAAAGGCTTGCCGATCGCCATTTTACTTTCCCTTTCAACAAAGGAAAAAAAAAATAAAAAGAGGGAATATAAAAGTAAAAACAAATCTTTGAACTTAAAATCCAAATAAAATCCAAGAAAGCAAAAACTAAATCCTCTACTCAGCTCTGTCCGCTTCTAAAAAAACCTCACCAGTTAACTTTAATCGCGGAGGTGGTTGCAGCGGCTTGTTTTGTCCCTAGGGACAAAAGCAGCTGGGAAGCGGAGACAGTCTGAACTCCGTGGGAGCACTCCTTTCACCCCCCCAAAAAAACTTTGGGGGTGCATAAGAGGCTCTACCACTATTCAGACACCTCTCTACCCCCCCCCTTTGCCCAGGAGAGGGTTTTTGAACCGCTGAACAGCTGGTGTCCGCTGTTCATAGCGATTCAAACACTTACTCAGGAGGACGGCTACAAAGTAGCTGCCATTGCGCACGCAGATCCACCAGAAGTTTTCTGGCATGATCTATTTTTGACAAACCCATGTTGGCTTTTAGTAATGACTTTGTTTGCCTCTAGGTGTTCGTTGATTCGTTGTTTGATTATCTTTTCCAGGATCTTCCCAGGTATTGAGGTCAGACTGATAGGTCTGTAATTTCCTGGATCCATTTTTTTTCCTTTTTTGAGGATGGGAACTACATCAGCTCTTTTCCATTCCTCTGGTAGTTCCCCTGTGTTCCAGGATCTTTGAAAAATATAGTTCAGTGGCTCCAATATCACATCTGCCAGTTCCTTGAGAACTCTGGGATGTAATCCATCTGGTCCTGGCGATTTGAACTCATCTAGGCTGGACAGGTGCTCACTAACCATTTTCTTGCCTATCTTAACTTGTGTTTCTATTTTGTTTTTTATGGCACTATTTTTGATAGGTTGGTCTGTTTTTTCCCTTTGTGTAAAGATGCAAAAAATGAGTTAAATAGTTCTGCTTTCTCCCTGTTGCTTGTCACCTTCTTGCCACTTCCACCCACTTGCCACTTCCACCCACAAAGAAGAGGGATCAACCTATTTTCTAAAGCACCAGAAGGCAAAACAAGAAGCAATGGATGGAAACTAACCAAGGATGGAAGCAACCTAGAACTAAGGAGAAATTTCCTAACAGGAAGAACAATTAGTGGTAAAGCTTGTGGGCGCTCCATCAGTGGAGGCTTTCGATATGAGGGTCTCCTGCTTGAGCAGGGTGTTGGACTAGAAGACATCCAAGGTCCCTTCCAAGTCTGTTATTTTGTTATGGTCTTTGATTTTGTTCAATCATGCTACAGTATAATGTTACATATGCAAAACAAGCCATTCTAATTTGTTTATAAAACCATCATTAAAAGTCTCAATATGGTATATGAATGCAGCAAATGATCTGATACCAACATAATTTTTATCATAAGTCCTGCTGAATTTAATGGCTTTCATGGTTTATGGGTTAATGTATTTTGTGAACTCAACTAATGGTAATTTATTTCACTAAAACATGGAAAAGTAGAAAATAGCATACATATGAATACAATAGTTTTAAACCAACCATTACTTACCTTCAATCTGGTCAGCATTGAATTCAATCTATGGGAGAGAAAGGGAAAGGCATACTTATTAATTATTTGCTATTCCCTTTTTACAGTTTGACTCAACTTGGTCAATCCATCTCTTAGCATGTACTGCATATTAAGATTAGCAATAAGTGCACCATTTGAAAATTGAAAGATCAAATTAGGGACAGAGCATCATGGAGAAAATCTACAAGATCACTAAGAGTTGACACTGACATGATACCACATAATTAGTCAAATTATTTGAATAATTTGAGGTGTCTACAGGCTTTTTAGTACATGTACAAACAAGACTAGAGGTAGTCTTCAACTTATAACCCACCATAGATTCCAGAATTTTGATCACAAGTCGAGACACTACATAACTGGACATTTTATGACCATTTTTACAACAGTCCTAAAGTCATTCACTGTCATTAAGCGAATCCAGCATATCCAATGGGTTTTTTCCCATGTTCTGCTGGCAAATGGCAAAAAATATGGCAAATTGCAATCACATGATAACAGACCACTGCCACCAGTCTTAAATCTGAGTCAGTTGCCAAATGCCCAAAATGTGATCATGTGACCATAAGGAAAGGAGCAGCAGTTGTAACTTTGAAAATAGATCATAAATAGCTTTTGTAAAGTTTGTCATCATTTTGAATAGTTGTTAAATGACCAATTATAAGTAAAGGCCTACTGTAGATAATTTTATTTACTCATTTTTTAAATCTGGTCATACTTTCTAGAGAGAAGAAGTCAATGATGAGAAACTATACTTTTATATTTAGTGCATTTCTCAGGTTGGGATTCTGTAGATAGATTCACATAACATTCATATAATTTGGCTATACTGTACATACTGCTCAAACCTAATGAGCTATGATTTTTCAATAAACCATACTTAAGCAAACTATGTTTTGGAATGATGGGTGAATTCAATTGTATGTGTCAATTGTAAGCTAAAGTATATACAGAATTGCATGAAATTGCTATAGCATGAAAATATTTTTATGTTAGAAATCCCAGCCAAACACATGTATTCTTCAAATTGAAATGAAACTTACCCTTTCTTCCCTAATTTCATCTCTAGAGTCTATCTAAACCATTCCCCCCCCCTCCATCTGTTGTCTCTTTCATTCTAAAACTTTGATTGCAATACTTGTCAGGCAGCGGAGTTTATCTGTTGCTTTTATAAAGTTCCACAAAGTGATGCTAAACATAATTCTTATTTAATCAGAAATGTTTTTATAGTTAGGATAGCATTACCAGGTTTCTAGTTGTTTTTCATAATCTAGCATAAAATCACACAGAAATACTCCACCCTGTACAGTATGTATGTGACAGCTCACATCTTTCTGTGTCTTCCAGCTCATGTCTTCCAAAGATGATAACTCCCAGTCAGACATTCTTAAAGCTTCCATTTAAGTTCCACTCCCATCCCAGTTAACTCAAAATGGCACTGGCTTTATGTAGACATTAACACACTCAGAACAACTATCTGTGCAAAGTACATAAAACTGTACTCACATTACCTTGTCTAAAAGCCTATCTATATACATACACACTTTACATATGAAGACTTTTGTTCCAGATGACATGAAAGAATATCAGAAAAAAACCCTGCAATATGGTTGATTGGTTTGAGTCATCCCCCTCCAATTATTGGCAAACCAAGCTAATTTGGCTTAATTAAGTATTATTAAGAATACTCTGTATTAACATTTGAAGGAATATAACCTAAACAAGGACTATTATGTAAAAAATATTTTTAGAATTTTTGTATTTTTTTCTACAAAATCATCCATTTTATAATTATTTTATAGAAGGTTAAATCTCAAGAAAGGTGAAATAGCACAATGAGACTTAAGCATTTTCATTAATATGGAAATATACGTCAACTAATGAGAGAAGATAAAAACTCAGAAAAAGGAATCTATTGCCCTGCAAGAGGTAATGGTTACTATATTGAAAATCTGGACAGGAAAGTTCCACCTTCTATAATGTATCATCCATTTTTTGCTGCCAACGGTCATGTGTGAGTACTACCACTTACACCCAATGTTGTAAGAAATCATAAGGTTTCAGAAATACCAAAAAGTCAAGCAAGTTGTGGAACTCACAAATAGCCCAATGAGAGCCCAACAGAATGCTGATTTGAGGTGAAAGATAGAAAATTAGGTTCAGAGCAGAGTATTGTATCCTGGAAGAGAATGTGGCTGATTAAACGGAAGAATAAAAAGGAGCACTCTGCCATTGCAAGTTTTTTTCTGGCAGTCCCACTACTAAAACATCTCCTTATTTTCTGATCTCCTGGCAGCTTCTATTTCTTAATTTATTGTCCAGGTTCTCCCCATTGACCTAATCCTGAACTGAAGGAAAATGTAATCAGGTTGTCACTGTGAGTGGAGAAATATAGTATGTCAGTTTCATGTTTGTTCCTGTACATTTCTACATTAGTTTTAAAAAGTCCTATTCATTTTCATGAACATTTCTCTTAATATATACATTTCTTTATGTTCCTTTCTTAGGATATACTTTTTTTGCAAATGGTTTTTTTTTCATATTATTTGTTAGATTATTTCCTTTAATTATTCCAGTTATATATCTTCATTTTTTTTATTCCTGAAATATAAATTGGGCTATGAAATAACAATTGGTTCAAAAGCACCCAGTAAATATTCAGTACAGACTTGAACTGGATCTCCATTATCCATTTCAATCCTTATCCAAAATATCATGCACTTTTGGTGCCTTTGTTTGCACACTTTGCAAGCAATATGTACAAATCCTTAGGTGTGTGCTTTGAATTCCACGCAAGAGGAATATTTTAAAAAGTGAAGATTTCACTCATTCTGGCTTAATTATAGATTGCTAGTGTTGATTGGGCAAATTTACCAAAAATGTAATTAAACTCATAGTAAGCTGGACAGACTTGAACACCGGGCCTTATCTAACAAAATGAAATTCAATGGTGAAAAAAGCAAGGTTCTACATTTAGGCAACAAAAACCAAATGTACAGGTATAGTATAAGGGGTACCTTGCTCAATAGTAGTAACTGTGAGAGGGATCTTGGAGTCCTAGCAGATAACCACTTAAATATGAGCCAGCAGTGTGCTGCAGCTGCCAAAAAAGCCAACACAGTGCTGGGCTGCATTAACAGAGGGATAGAATCAAGATCACCTGAAGTGTTAATACCACATTACAATGCCTTGGTAAGGCCACACTTGGAATACTGCATCCAGTTTTGGTCACCACGATGTAAAAAAGATGTTGAGACTCTAGAAAGAGTACAGAGAAGAGCAACAAAGATGATTAGGGGACTGGAGGCTAAAGTATATAAGGAACGGCTGCTGAAATTGGGTATGTCTAGTTTAACGAAGAGAAGGATGAAGCGGGACATGATAGCAGTGTTCCAATATCTCAGGGGCTGCCACAAAGAAGAGGGAGTCAAGCTATTTTCCAAGGCACCTGAAGGCAGGACAAGAAGCAACCTAAAACTAAGGAGAAACTTCCTGACAGAACAATTAACCAGTGGAACAACCTGCCTCCAGAAGCGGTGAATGCTCTAATACTGGAGGTTTTTAAGAAGAGACTGGATAGCCATTTGTCCTTAATGGTGTAGGGTTTCCTGCCCGAGCAGGGAGTTGGACTAGATGACCTCCAAGGTCCCTTCCAACTTTAGGTGGCGCAGCTGTTAGAGTGCAGTACTGCAGGCCACTGTAGCTGACTGTTCAGCAGGTCAGCGGTTCAAATCTCACCGGCTCAAGGTTGACTCAGCCTTCCATCCTTCCGGGGTAGGTAAAATGAGGACCCAGATTGTTGGAAGCAATGTAAATATATATATATACATTGCTTACTGGTGTATACACCGCTTAGAGAGTGCTTGCACTTAAAGCGGTATATAAGTCTCATAAATAAATAAATAAATAAATATATACATTGCTTACTAGTGTACACCGCTTAGAGAGTGCTTGCACTTAAAAGCGGTATATAAGTCTCATAAATAAATAAATTATTATTATTATTATTATTATTATTATTATTATTATTATTATTATTATTATTATTATGCCCTAACCATAGGAGCTGAATTCATATTATGTATATGTGTGTGTGTGTATTCACATAACAATATATAACTATATAACTATAAACTAAATAACTATATAGCTATATTAATATATATAAAACTGGCAATTTATTATGATTTACCAGGTTTATGTTTTAGTATCTGTGTTTGTGCTTATATATATTTATTAGCATAAGTCATCTTTCCGAAGACAAGGTTCAAACCTTTTCCATTCTGTTCTGAAGCTATTAATAATTCAACCCCCAAGAGCTATCTTACAAGAATGTGCCACTATCAAAGGAGAGGAATGCAAAAAGTTTTTCCCTTGCCTCCATGATAACTTCAGAGAGCAAGGGTTTTGGGGATTGGTTCTGAGTGCCTGTGGAAAGCAAATGATAACAAGAAACACATGACCTACTGCTTGTTAGACAATTAAGTGTGTTTCAATGTTATTAAGAGCAGCTTACTGGCACTTAAATATTAAAAAGAAATGTACCTCTAAATATCAAATATTATGGACAAACAATGGATAACAAGTTGATACATTCCTCATAAGCTTTTTCTGTCATTCAATCATTTTTGGAAACTGGATTCAGGTTAATACATCTTTTCTACATTCGGTATTTTAATGCCAGATTGAAAGTTGAAAGGTTGGCTCACTATATAGTGATTTAGATTAATGGTGCACTTGGGTGGGATAGAGAAATGAGCTGAGAACAACAAAACTTTAAATTTAAATTTTAAATGTCATTTAATTTTTAAATGAAATTTAATAGAGACGAATGCAAAATTCCTTACTTAAGAAACAAAGTATGAAGATAGGCTAGAAGATACTTGATTTGGTAATAGTGCTGTGAAAAAGATACTAATCAGTTACAAACTGAATATGGATGAACATGATAATGTGGTTGGAAAAGAGGCAAATGCACTTTTAAGCTGCATCAACAGAAATATAAATTCCAAATCATCTTCTTATTCTATAATATAGAATAACTTAATTCAACCAAGCTGTGGGCTAATCAATATAGAATCTATACTGATTAGCCCACACCTTGGTTGAATTCAGTTTTGGACAACGCTCTTTAAGAAGGATTCAGAGAACATGAGAGAAGAGCAAACCATATGACAAAAGGATTAGGAAAATACCATAGCTCTATGAAGAAATATTGAAGGAACTAGGAAGGTTTAGTCTTGAAAAGAAAAGGTAAGGGAGGGGGAGATAGAACTTAACAAATACCTGAGCAAATGGAACATAGAAAAAAAGGAAAGATTGTTTTTAGGATTGTAGAGTGCTACAGTTCTAAAGAATAAAGAGCAGTTGGATAGTAGAACCAATTTTCCACAGAATGATAAGCTGCATCTTTCTGAAAGAGTTGAGATAGAAGTTAGGTAGCCATCTGTCTGGAATGCTTTACTTTAGATTCCCCTAACTGTCCCTTCCCATTCTATAATTTTATGATTCTGTGCAGCTTCAGTGAAACCATTTGGCTTCTGTATACATTTGGCAGATATATTGACCTATTTCATGCAATGTTTTATTTAGTGTATGGTGTATCATATATGGATTACCAATATAAATTAACATTCATGCAATGTAATAAGTTGTGATGCAGCTTATTTAATTTGGGTTTATAGTAAATCCAGTCCCTGGGATCTGTACAAATCCAATCAATTGTGGTTTATTTGATAAATAATGATTAAACATACTATTGTACGGTGTATGAATCTAATTATTTTCAACAGTAAAACAAGTAGCTCCAAAAGAATAAATTCTCTCTTTAAAAAATAAAGAAAAAGAGAACTTCAAAAAAAATCTATGTCTTCTTATTTTTATATTGTCTCATCTGTTTTTCTTTACCTGGGTTTACATCAGCTGAAATTCCAAAACTATGCCATAAATTGTGATAATATTTTCTAATGTGCTTCCTGTATCATGAGTTCAATATGACTATATAAAAATGTTGAAACTACATCTTTGATGTTATTTTCTGCCAAATAATCTTCTACAAAGGAAATTGGAAAATGAAAATGGAGGCCATAGCCATTAGGAAAATTTTTTTAGAAAGTTATGATGTCCATCATTGACACCATTATTCCTGCTATTTTTTCTATGTGAAAATTAATAGAGAAAAGAGATGATGATGTCATCATAGTCTAACATATCAAAGAAGAACAAGATTGGAAAGTGTGTTATTTGGGAAAGAAAATGAGAATGAAATATTCAGTTTGTATTTGTGAAAAATCAGTGTATAAAACACTGTACATACTTACACATTAATTTATCGCAATGCAAAACAATTTTTGTACGTTAGTGATATCTTCTGCTTCTTCAGAATAATGCAGTATCACAGAAGGCATCTATACCAAACTTTTAAAAGTCCCTGAATAGACAGATTTTCAAGTTTTGGAAACTTTTGGAAGTCTTTCAAACTAGATGTAGTTGAAAACAATGTGGAAAAGGGACTAATATTTATTTTGTGAACATTCATTCCATTTTCAACAGTGTCAGCATGAGTTTTAAACAAGAAAACATGTAGAATCTATTTGACCACAATGAAAACAACAGAAAATAAATAAATAAATATTTTATGGGAAATTAAACATTTCTCAACATTTTCAGTTTTTTTCAGACCGAGAAAATGAACATATATAATATTCATTCTTTAGAATCATAATATTTTTGATGAAAACATGTTACAAACAAGTAATTTCAGGTTAAATACAAATTTTATCAAAACTTTCAACACCTGAATTATTTTTTATCAAGCACCAGAAATATTAAAGGTTACAATTAACTGTACTATCCCGTTTCTGCAAAATATATTTATACTCATCAAGCAGAAGCTGATTTCCAAAATAACTATTCATTGTAGATCACATTATTTAAGATAAATAATGAATGTTTAATATTACCTGAAGCTGGGTAAGGAAGAAGTGGGAGGCTGATAAACTAAATTTCAGAGTAGCCAAATGATAAATTCAGAATAAAAATGTGGCTTCTTCCACTATTTAAATTCACTAGCTTGGGGAACCCTGTTTGAACATAGTCACCTGTTGCAGGCCATTTAATGTGTCAGTGGCAGAACTGTATTCCCTGCTCCTTTTTCCAAGAAGGATAATAAATAGCTATGCTTTTCTAAACCTGATGCCCTTTCAGATGTGTTGGATCTTGGTATCCAAAATCTTCTCTAGGATTATATGGAAATTATAGGAGTTATTGTCAGACACATCTGAGGGCAGCAGATTGGTAGAGGCTGGAACAGGAAAAACTGAAGTTCCTACTTACAGTCACACTTTTGGGATCAAAGGCAGGTTCTTTAGGTGGTTCTGGAGCTGGAGCTGGAGCCGCAGCTGCTTTGGGGGCTTCTTTCTTGGGGTCAGGCTTTTTAGGAGCCATGAGTCTGGATTTCCTGCCAAAATGCTGGGTTGAAAAAACCTTAGGGGCTTCAAGGAACAAAAGGCAATACTTGCATCCATGCCTTATATACTCAGCTGTGGGTCTCCTACCAAGGGGTGGGTAAATTGCAAAGACAACTGTTTACTATAAAAGGAAGGGTCTCCAAAAAAGTAGCCTGTCTCTCACTCAACAATTGTCCTTTGTCATCCACAAGAGCCTGGCTTGACTCCATGTCCTATGACAGGAAATGCAGGCTGCTTTTGCACACCTGAGGTGGGACAGCTTACTGAAATGGAAATGCTTTTTTTAGAGGATTATCCAGAAAAAAATCATACAGCTTTTTGCTCCTCAATCTGTCTCTATACTCAAGGGGAACAAAGTGTGTCTTTTTATAGGCAAGCCTTACAAGTGCAAATGCCACAGATTCCTTTCAAGGTCTGGATTTACTTTCTGACACTTTCCCAGTGGAATAGTTGACTGCAAGCTGTTTGATCAACTCTCTCTCTCTCTCTCTCTCTCTCTCTCTCTGTGCGTGTGCGTTTGTATGTGTGTGTGTTTCACTAGCTGATCTTACTGGAGAGCCTTATTTGGCTTTTCTCTCATTTTATTATCAATCATATCTTTTGCAATCTTGCCTTTTCCCTAGAAACAAATTATTTTTCAAAACAATATGTTGCATATTGAATGACAACACCTGGGTTCCATAGTACTAAATTATTGCATTAACTTTTGCTAAACAGGGTGTACAATAAGGGAGGACAGTCTTTTAGGGAGGACAGTCCTCCTTTTGTGAGTTCTGTCCTCCCTAGAAAAGTGTCCTCCTACATGTCCTCCTTTTCAATATTTGAAGACTAATCTGCAGGGCTTTTTTTTTCCTCATAGAATGCTCAGAACAGCGTTGTGGCACCTTTTTTTGATGTTTTTTTTTTCAACTTTTGCATGAGCTGTGCTACTCCCCCCTATTGGCTTTCAAAAGCCAATAGGAATTGCTGCTGAGCACGCCAAAACACCCGGTTGGCAAACTTTGCACATGTAAGTTGTCTGCAGCGAAGGCAAATTGGCAGGAACTTTGCACCCCTTGCTGCTACCCAATTACACCATCTACTAGTTAGTCCCGGAGATACCTTGAGGAGACTGGAGCGGCGATGCCACTGTTTATCTTCGGCCCTGCTAGGGCAGTAATGGCTGCGGGCGCCAGAGGCAGGGGTGGCGGGGCTGCTGCGGGCAGGTGTGTGAGGGGCGGCGGTGGCCGGCTATCCCCCCCATGCTGTGGGAGCCATGGAGTCTGCTCTACATGGGGCTGTGCAGGGTGGGTGGTGGTGCTGGCGGGGTGGCTGCAGGCGGGGTATGTCGATGGAGGGCTGGTGCTTTGGGAGCTGTGGGGCCCGCTCTACACGGGGCAGCAGTGCTGATGGGACAGCTGCAGGCAGGGGCACGGCATGTAAGCATAATTACAATATAAAATGTTATTTTTACAAATGTTTTTATTATGCATTTATCATATTATAGTGTTTTCTATATTATTGTTGCAGTGAATAAAATGTTTCTTTACGATATTTTTTCTTCAATTTATTTGTGTCTTCCTTTTCATTGTAAAAAAGTTGGTCACCTTATGTACAAGCCTAACCAGCTGCAATTTATTCAACAAAGCATTTATTTATTTATTTTTAAGTGCAAGCACTCTCTAAGCGGTGTACACCATTGCCCCCAACAATCTGGGTCCTCATTTTACCTACCTCGGAAGGATGGAAGGCTGAGTCAACCGTGAGCCGGTGAGATTTGAACCGCTGACCTGCTGAACACAGTCAGCTAAAGTGGCCTGCAGTACTGCACTCTAACTGCTGCACCAGATCATTATAGTTTTTAGCATGGTAGATAAACCAAACCAGGTTTTACAAACTGTAATGGTTAGGTTTGGATATCATGTTAAGTCTAAACCAAACAAATCACATTATGACTTGACATACTAAATATCCACTCAATGGTTTCATTCTCACAACTATCCTTACTCATTTTTTAAATTATTCATAATTTAAACATAATTTGCTCAATTGACCCAATTCTCTAGATCCATATATTATACTAAACCATGAAGTAACAAGTTGGACTAAGTCTGCAACATGTTAGGCCTAAATTTAACTTGAATGTCTACAACAATTTTGATAAGGGTGACTGCACACATACATTACTACTAAAATTGTAGTATGCATTTTTTTTGTTTAGCAAATTACATGAGACAATGTAATGTGTTGAATCATCCTTCCAGAGATATTTTCTTTCCTAAACAAAAAGAAAGACCATAAGCAGGGAGAGTGACTCCACCACTTACATTCTTGCCTGTTCCCACAGCCTAACTCACCACAAAAAAGTGTCAGTCACATAACAAGTTGCACTTTTTGAATCACAAATAACCAGATTGTCATGACAAACCAGGCCACCATCTTCCCAGTGCATATCAAATGCAGCTGGAGCACCCGATTTTACTGGTGTCATTTGCATAATGAGTGGAAAACAGCTAAAAGGAGAGAGGCAATATTATTGGCTTGAATGCAAAATGTAAAATATTGAAACACAATTCAGGCAAGTATAAAAACCTGCAATATTTAATTTGGGGCTTCTACTAGCCCAGTGGTTCTCAACCTGTGGGTCGGGACCCCATTTGAGGTCGAACGACCATTTCACGAGGGTTGCCAAACAACGCAGTCCACCATTTTTCCCCCTTTTCCTTAGCTGTGCTACTCCCTTTTATTCTATTGGCTTTTGAAAGCCAATAGAATAGACTCTCTTGAATAGAGTCTAATTCTATTGGCTATCAAAAGCCAATAGGAATTATCCAGGCTGTCTCTGCCCTGCTGAGCCCGCCAAAAGTCCCATTCTGCAAACGGTGCTGCACCAGTTGAATAGTCCTCGACTTACGACCGGTTGAGTAGTCCTCGATTTACGACCGGTTGGGGGTTGCGGCATTAAAAAGGTTTAGAACCACTGTACTAGCCAAATTAATTTTTAAGAAATAAAGAATGATCATCATTGACCATCACTCAGAAGAGCTCACAAAATATGGGTTGGCATTTCCTGATCTGGAGATTTGGTTGAGATTGCACTCATAACTCTGGCTATTGTATATTTAAAAAAATCAGATAAGCTTTTCTCATTTAATATGAATATGGTGTCCTCGGGGATTTTTAATGTTAACAAGAGCACACCTATACAGATGGTCTTGTTCTTTTAAAATGTTTTTATAAGATCATTACCATAGTCTTGACCTTGGAGGAACTTACACAGTGTTTTGTACAACTAAGTATAAAAAATCTTGTTATCAATTATAAAAATACTTCTATAGCAGTTTCTTAATGAAAAGAATTTACTCTTTCTATTATGTCAGATTTAACATTAAGGAAATCAATGTCTAAATTGTAGCATTGGTAAAATTCCTCCTAAACTTAAGTAATAGTACTCCAAATTGTACTTGTTAGCGTCTATTAAAATGTTATCTCTGTGTGCCTCCCCAACATTTATGCTGCAGTTTATGGATCAGCTTCTTAGAAACCACTCTTTCCCATTCTTTGTGTTCATTACCTCCAAAACATACAGAAACAATGTATTTCCTGTAGCCTCTTCCCTTAATTGATTGCATGTGGTTTTTTTTTTTTTTTGCATAGATATAATCCTGGCTGTTATAAATGTTTGTTTTCTATACTCTGTGATACTGAATATTTGTAATTTATGTAATTCTACAAAATAGGGATGACCACCCTTTGATCCCACCCTCTTTGTTCTGGTCTTTGACTAGAAATATTTGATCTGACCTTTTGATGCCAAGATTTGAGGAATGGGAGAAACAGTTGCTATAAATGGGACAATTATGCCAGATATGTGGGGGCTGTATTATAGACAAAGTAAAGTTGGGGTTATCATAGTTTTCCAGATTGCTGGATTTTTTCTCTCTCCTTTTTAAACATTTTTGTTTTAAACCTATTCTGTAACATCAGATGATTTTATTGCTTTCTACCTTATCAAGCTACCAATTTTGACCACTGAAATTTGGAGGTATAACTATGAAGTGGACTGCTTGGCATTAGGGCAAAAGTTACACATCCCTGCCATGACACATCAGTTCCTTGAAGGATTTCAATTCAAGGGAGAAAAGTAAAAACTTAGAAATGCAGTACCTGTTTCAAAAATTATTTGTTTAATTATTTTTATCCCATATTTATTATTTTTATAAATAACTCAAAGCGGTGAATATACATAATACTATTTCCTTCCATCCTTATTTTCCTCATAACCACCCTGTGAGGTAGATTGGGCGTAGAGAGAATGACTGGTTCAAAATCATCCGGCAAGCTTTCATGATTAAGGCAGGACTAGAACTCCCAGTCTCCTGGTTTCTAGCTTGGTACTTTAACCACTAGATCAGAGGTCACCAACTTTTCTTGATTGGCGGACCAGAAGTAAAGGGAGAGGGAAACATTTTACGCATGCTTGCGCGCATGGGGCCACAAGCACGTGCATGACACAAATGGGGCGGGGCTAGTGCTTACGTGATACTCACTAGCCCTGCCCCGTTTTTTGTGCACAGTGCCCTGTTTCTGCACCCTGAGGCATGGTGTTGGCCCATTTTTGCACATTGCGGCATCCCATTTTTGTGCCCTGTGGTGCAGTGGTGTTTCGTTTTTGTGCCCTGTGGTACTGCGATGTTCTGTCTTTGTACCCCACTGTGCAGCGGCAGCCCATTTTTGCGCACTACAGCATGGCGGCATCCTGTTTTCACACCCCAAGGCGCGGCAATTGCCTGTTTTTGCACCACGCCATGTGGCGTCCTGTTTTTGTACCCTGCAGCCACAGCAGTAGCACAAGTGGGTATGTGGGTGCACATTTATGCACTGGCCAGTCAGTCCTGCGGCCCACTGCCACTACCAGGCCGTGGCCTATAGGTTGGAGACCCCTGCACTAGATCAAACTAAGTATAAACTAAAGCATTGGAAGCATCTCCTTACTTAAGTAGTAACATGAGCACTGGGCGGGGGGTTTCTTCTTAATTCATGTTAGAAACACTTCAAATAATAGACATACAGTCTTAAATATTGAGCAAATAAAATAGATATAAAATAGATCATAAAAGTATAGTACTCTTAAAAAAGAGTATAGTACTCTTATAAAATAAATAGGATTAAAACTAATGACATTTAACAAGTATCGGGACATGCCAACAGCATTTTCCCCCCACCAGCATGAGGTCTTCCTGTGTGTATATTGAAGGTCATTCATTGTATGCATCATAGCACATGTGAATATCTTTTAGGGAAGCCCCATTTTCTTAAATTGTCCTTTGATCTTCCTACCTTGGTGCCCAGTTTATTTAGCTATTTCCATATAGGACAAGATTGTTCTTGACCAGGTGACAATTGTGTGGTTGTGCTCAGTTGCCCAGTAGTTCCTTACTTGCCTTCCATAGTTCCAGAGTGGTTTGTGGTGGCTGATTGTTAGGAGGGATGAAAGTTTTGAGGAAGCTGTTTCTCGATCTCAGTCTTGATCTTGGAGTTTGATGGCCTTATAATAGGTATGTTTCTATAGTTGTCACTTTAACTCATTTTTCTACACAGCACTTTCCTGGCAGAATTTTGAAGGAAGGATATTAGCTAGATAATGCACCTTTTGTATTGGTCAGTTTTGGACACCCGGTGACCAGTCTTGCTGTTTCATTTAGGAGCATGTCCACCTGTTTTGCATGTTTTGATCTACACCAAACAGACCTGGTATATTCTCCTACAGAGTAACATAGGGCCAATGCAGAAGTTCTTAATGTGTGCGGGTGCCTGTTATTATCTTGTGCCTGTTATTTTCCTCAGAATGTTGTTCCTAGGAAATATTTTCTGTTTGGTATTAAAACAGTGGTTCTTAAAGATATGTGTGCATACCAGAATTACTTCCAGATACTTTGGAAAAGCACAGTGTTCTATGCTGGTTCCATTCCATTGTATCTACAGTATTCTTGATGCCCCATGGCTTTTCAAGTGGAAAACTGTTTTTAGGCAGTTTGGCTTCAGCTGGTTATCCTTGGAGTATGGTCTTGGTCCATTTTTTTCTTGACAACTTTGAAAGTTATGCTCTGTACTGCTGTTGCCAGTTCGTTGGTATAAGCAAACTCCTAGTAGTTTCCAGCAGTGGTTGGTCATTGGTGTATACATATTAACAGCATAGGAACTAACACACTGCCCTGCAGAAGTCCATTTTTTGGGGGTTCTCCATCAACACTATTGTCCCTAAAAATTGATATAAAATCTACGATAGCTATAATAATAGGCATCTTATAATTTTTTAAAATTTAAAATCCTTTGTAAAGTGAGGGACTTTCTTCAACAGGACTGCATAGCTGACTGTATTGTAAGCCATGATGAGATCCACCACCAGATGGATCCGTAGCTGGCTGACCGGCCGGACTCAGCGAGTGGTCCTCAATGGAACTGCATCTATATGGAGGGAAGTGTGTAGTGGGGTGCCCCAGGGCTCTGTTCTGGGCCCAGTACTCTTCAACATCTTCATCAACGATTTGGATGAAGGGATAGATGGGGAACTCATCAAATTTGCAGATGACACCAAGCTGGCAGGAATAGCCAACACTCCAGAAGACAGGCTTCAGATACAGAAGGATCTGGACAGACTTGAACACTGGGCACTAACTAACAAAATGAAATTCAATGGTGAAAAAAGCAAGGTTCTACATTTAGGCAAGAAAAACCAAATGCACAAGTACAGCATAGGTGGCACCATGCTCAATAGTAGTAACTGTGAGAGGGACCTCGGAGTCCTAGTAGACAATCACCTAAATATGAGCCAGCAGTGTGCTGCAGCTGCCAAAAAGGCCAACACAGTGCTAGGCTGCATTAACAGAGGGATAGAATCAAGATCACGTGAAGTATTAATACCACTCTTCAATGCCTTGGTAAGGCCACACTTGGAATACTGCATCCAGTTTTGGTCACCACGATGTAAAAAAGATGTTGAGACTCTAGAAAGAGTACAGAGAAGAGCAACAAAGATGATTAGGGGACTGGAGGCTAAAACATATAAGGAACGGTTGCGAGAATTGGGTATGTCTAGTTTAACGAAGAGAAGGACAAGGGGGGACATGATAGCAGTATTCCAATATCTCAGGGGCTGCCATAAAGAAGAGGGAATTAAGCTATTTTCCAAAGCACCTGAAGGCAGGACAAGAAGCAACGGGTGGAAACTAATCAAGGAGAGAAGCAACCTAGAACTAAGGAGAAACTTCCTGACAGTGAGAACAATTAATCAGTGGAACAGCTTGCCTCCAGAAGCAGTAAATGCTCTAACACTGGAAGTTTTTAAGAAGAGACTGGACAGCCACTTGTCCGAAATGGTGTAGGGTTTCCTGCCCGAGCAGGGGGTTGGACTAGATGACCTCCAAGGTCCCTTCCAACTTTACTTTGTTGTTGTTGTTGTTGTTGTTAATGTTAACATCATTCCTGTGATTTCCTTCAGTTCAAAACTGTCCTCTATGTATTATGGTTAGATTGAGAATTTGAGCTGCACAGTTTTTACTGGATCTGAAGCCAACTTATGTGGTATAAGCAGGAGCTCTAGTATTGCAGACAATTGTTCAGGAGTAAACATTCAAATACCTTGTATAAATAACTACGAAGCGATATGGGCTATGGCTTTTTGGCTCTTCTGATGGCTTATCTGATTTAAGTATGACTATCACGTAGGCTTTACTCTATATCTTGGGTATCTGAACAATGTTTAAACATCTGTTGTAGAGGTTGAGAAAATTTTCTTTCGTTTAGATCAAAAATGTTTAATCCACTCAACCCAAAACTCATCAATACCAGCTGCTTTGTTATTCTTATGCTTGTCTATTAGCCTCTTCCAACTCTCCTATAGTAAAGGGGTTTGTCAGATTGCTTATCTTCCATTCTTCGTTCCTGACTATTCTCTGTTTATGTATCTGTAGGTTGAAATCTGGTTTTCACAACTTGTTTTAAGCCAGCAGCAGCAATTTCACATAGAATAGGTCAATGTTGGGTCTTTGGTAATGGCATTCCTACCAATTTTAAGCATTAGTGTGCTATATTCTTGCTTAGGAAAATAATGTCAGGGGTGTAGTCTCTCCTCCATCAACTGTTGTTAAAGGACACTGGTAGTTTTCTGTCATGGATAAGTGATGGTTGGATTCCACCCATTCTACTATGGCCTTTCTGCTTTCATTGTTATCTTCATAGTTCCACAGATTATTATGACTGTTGAAGTCACCTATTATAAACTTAACTGGTTTGTTACGAAGGTTTAGTGGTTCAAAGAATGAAAATTTTAAAGATGGTGGTTTATAAACAGATGTCACTGAGCTTAGCTATTAATATCTCTACATTATTTTCTTTAATCACTGCTATAGACAAGATACGAATATCGATTCTAGTAATATCTGTTTTTCCATATTGCTGGTGATTAATCGCATTCCAGGAACTTTAGGGCTTTGCTGGTTTTCCTCCCTATGAGTTTCTTGCAAACATAAGAGGTCACATTTATATTTGTTACAAAATTCTTGGATGAGGATTTCTTAGACCAAGGACATTCCTTTTATGTTAACTGTGATCTATATCAACATGGGCCCTGAGAAGGGCCATTTCTTGAGGTCGTTCTTCTTAGTAGTCACAGTTATCTCTGACTGAAGATGTTCTAGAGTTGAAAGAATTTGCCCAAGGGACGCTCAATTGCCAAAAGTAATGCAGTCTTCAGGAAATCTCCTTTCATGTCCCCCATTGGTGAGGATAAGGAACCACTAAAAAGTATCCTATCACTAAACTATGTGCTTATGTGAAGAGTGTAACTATCTTGCCTTCATGTACATCTCCCTATTGCTGTAGAGAACATGTACTTTAAAGTATAGTACATCTTTATGAGAGCGCATATAATAGGATGGGATGAACTTATCTTGTTACTTTAATGTACCGGAGAAGGAAAGCTCCTATTACGGATCAGGATTAAGCTTTTATTTAATATAAACAACAGATGTATTTCCAATAGTTACTGAGTCTGCAGCGCAGGAAGGCGGGAGTTAAAAGCTATTTCTTGGCAGGATCCCTTGCATTCTATGCCTGTTATTTGCCATGAACAACACCCTCTCCTCTTTGACTGTAAAAAGAGCATATGTTACAATCCCATGATCACTTATTATTGCTGTAGAGAAAATGCTGTTTGTGAATTGATCCTGGAGCTCTATTTCCAACCCTGCTTCCATGTCTATCCTTTTTTAGATTCGCTCTTCCTTCTCAGCTGTCTTTCTTAGCCAGCTAAGTTTATCATAGCAAAATCTGAAGTGGGAAGAGCTGAACATCAGTCCAGGAGATATTTTGACTTTGCAGCCTCTCAGGGGGATGGTCAGGTTTCTTAAGCAGGTGTTGTGTAGCAAGTACACTAGGATATGTGCAGACTTCAAAGCTCTTGGGGAGGTAGAGTGGAGATAGATGGGCTGGGCAGCTGCTGAAATTGCTGAGTTTGTGTAAAGTCTCCGGATTCGCTCTCCTGCTTTTCTTACATACTTCACTGCTGAATCTATTGATCCAAACACAGGAAGAGAATCCATTTCTGCAACCTTGAAGGATTGCTTATCATCAGGGCTTTTTTTCTCATAGAACACCCAGAACGGAGTTCCAGCACCGTTTTTGGATGGAACCTTGTAGGGTAGGCAAGGCGGGTTGTATATGATGTGTGTGAGTTCCGGCACCTTTTTTTTATCACTCTAATAAAATATGTTTCTCATCTTATTTAATTTGTTGTACTCCAAATATTTCCCCTTTATCCAAACTATAAACATAGTCCAATATGCAGACCTACCTAGAAGAGTCTCCTTTAAGCCAGGGACAAGGCAAAACCTATGTTTTTAAATATAAATTAAAAACAAAAGGATTTGGAGTATGGATGTTGTTATGTATTAAGCTAATTCATTAAGTCTGTTATAAAAACGGTTAACTGATTGTTCTATTTGAATTATAGACTGTCTGTCTGCAGGAACTTTAAGCCTTTGTTTTAGTCAGTATTTTAAAATGATTGGCCGCCGCCTAGTGGCGGTCCGTATAAATATAAGTCAAGCAGCTGCTAAAGCTGCTTCTGTGAGAACTAATAAAAAGCTGTTAATTCAACTCCATGTCTTCAATGCCTCACTGTTCCCACTACACAACAGTGGCGACGAAGGTGGGATTATGCTGCTAGGAAGAAAAGAGCTGGAGGACTAAGAGTCACTGAGGGGTAAGACCAGGCATCAGCGCCGTGGTTAGAACAGCGTTCCGCCCTTCTGCCTTCCAGAACGTAAACGCTGGAGGTAGCACTATCCTTGGGATCCGTCCCTAGGAATCTCAAAGAAGCTCTAGCAGCATAAGGCATTGGAGACGCAGTAACAGCCAGCCATGGCCAAAGTTGGCAAGCTTTCCGAATTGAATGTGATGCACCCCGAACGATGGAGTTCGTATGTCTCAAGAGTAGAAAACTATTTTAGAGCGAACCAGGTCAGAGAAGATAATTTAAAAGCTGCAACCTTGTTGTGCATGTGTGGCCAAGCCACCTTTGATATAGCGGAGAACCTAGTCACTCCTGCTACCTTGGAGTCAGTCACCTTCGCTGACTTGAAACGAAGACTCAAGAAGCACTTTGAACCAAGACTGTCCATCATCGCATATAGACACGCGTTCGAGCAGAGAGAACAGCAGCCAGGTGAAACCATTGCTGAATTTGTGGCAACCCTATGTCAAGCATCCAGGCTCTGCGGATTTCCTGATCTAGAGGACCAGCTCAGGACCGACTGGTATTTGGACTGAGAAGCAGAGACTTACAGCAGAAGCTGGTAAAGAGACCCTGACATTCCAGGATGCACTGAAAGAAGTAATGGCAGAAGAGGCAGCAGATAGAGCCGTCAAGGCTTTACATCCCTCAAAGAATTCCCCCAGCCAGATGGCTGTGCATTATGAAGAATCAGAGAGAACAGAAGACCCAGACGTAGACATTGAGATCGACCGGGTGCAGAAGATTCCAGAAAGAAGGCAGTGGCCGCTTGAAAGGCAACCTTCTTCCCTAGTTGTCAGGGCTATGGAGGACGACACCAGCGATCAGAATGCCAGTTTCGTGCAGCTGTGTGCTGAGCATGTGGCAAACAAGGCCACATCACTATTGTCTGTAAAGGTCATTAGAGGGAATCTCCATGCGAAGACTTCCCCAGGATAGGTAATGGGGCCCCAGGGCAGAATAGAGTAGGATATTGCTCCGGAAGGAGGAGCATTCTCAGAACTGGAGCCCATCACCCCCTAAAAGAAAAGCTTAGACTAAAAGTCAAGCTACAAGGAGTTCCATGCTCCATGGAACTGGACACTGGGTCAGCTGTGTCTATAATGTCTTACAAGACTTTTAACTACATCTGCAGACATGGCAGGAAACGAGTCAGACTCAAGCCGTCAGATTTAATTTTGACAGATTTTCAAAATTCCCATGCAGCGGTTAAAGGCGAAGCCATGTTAAAAGTAACGTTCAAAGAGTTTGAGGGTCCCCTCAACATTGTAGTGGTGGAAGGCCAGTGAACAAGCCTGATCAGCCTAGTCTGGTTTGATGCCCTAGGCATCCAGGTGACTGGCATCAACAGAACCCAAACAACAGATTTGGCAGCTGTCTGCCAGGAGTTTGCAGATGTATTCAGTCCCAATTTAGGGAAATACAAAGGAGCACCAATTGCTCCCCACCTTGATCCAACCATAGCACCGATCAGAGTAAAGCCTTGTGGAGTGCTTTTCGCCCTTAAGTCCAAAATTGATGCAGAGTTAGATAAGCTCGTTCAACAGGGAGTCTTGCAATCCATTGACAGTTGTGTGTGGGAAGCCCCCATAGTCACACTGGTCAAGCCTAATGGAGAAGTGCGCATCTGCACTGATTATAAGTGCACTATTAATAAGACACTGCAGCAGCATGCGTATCCAGTACCTGTAGTTAGCCACATCCTGGCATCCTTACAAGGAGGTTGCTTATCTACAAAGCTGGACCTGACACAGGCATATCAGCAACTTCCTGTGGATGATGCCTCTGCTGAGGCTCAAACAACAGTTACCCATAGAGGGGCATTCAAGGTTCGTCACCTGCAGCTTGGGGTCAGTGTAGGCCCAAGGTTCTTTCAGAGCGTGATGGAACGCACGTTAAAAAACATCCCAGGTGTGTGTCCTTATTTTGACGGCGTTCTAATTACTGGGGACTCAGCAGAAATACTTGCAGAATGTTTAACGGCTGTTCTTCCGTGCTTCTGTGAAATGGGGCTGAAGCTCAAAAGAGAAAAATGTCAAATAGGAGTGAACTCCACAGAGTTCCTCGGTTTCTGGATCGACGCTGCCGGAATACACCCAGCTGATTCAAAGCTTAAGGCTATTTTTCAGGCTCCCCGACCTAAGTCAAAGGGGGAGCTGCAGGCATTTCTAGGGTTACTTAATTTTTACACACCTTTCTTCCTCACAAGGCTGCATTAGCAGAGTCGTTACACAGGCTCCTAGATAAAAGGGCACCATGGCAGTGGACTAGCGCCCACGAAAATAGTTTCAAAGCAGTCAAATCACTGCTGTCTTCAGACTCTGTGATAACACATTTTAACGAAAAACTGCCTGTCAGTATTGAATGTATTGCATCATCATATGGGATAGGAGCAGTTCTGAGCCATATAATGGCAAATGGGCAGCAAGCACCCATAGCTTATTACTCAAAGACACTTTCCCCCACGGAAAGAAATTATGCGTAAATAGATAAGGAGGCTTTAGCCATAGTTGCAGGAATAAAGAAATTCCACAATTTTCTTTACGGTTGCCCATTCATGGTCTTTACAGACCACAAGCCCCTTCTAGGTCTCTTTACCGCAGACAAGCAAACCCCTCAGATCCTTTCTCCAAGGATGCTGAGGTGGTCAATCTTTATGGCAGCCTACAATTACAGGCTAGTCCATAAGCCTGGAAAGGAAATGGGTCATGCTGACACACTCAGCAGATTGCCCCTGCCTAATTTAGAACCAGACCCGCACCTGCTGCACGCATCCTGTCAATTCAGGATTTGCCAGAATCTCCCCTTCACGCAGGGGATGTGGCTGCTAAGATAGCCACTGACAAAACACTCAGCCATGTTTTGAACTGGGTGCTGAGGGGGTGGCCAGGAACCAGTCCTGGAACAGAGTTTCAGAGTTTTATTAGAAGACAAGATGAGCTATCTGCATACAAAGGATGCATTCTATGGGGGAGTAGGGTCATAGTCCCACAAACATTAAGGGAAAGAATCTCTGCGTGGCGGACATCCTGGAATAGTAAGGATGAAGGCACTCACAAGAAGCTACCTGTGGTGGCCAGGTTTGGATAAGGATATTGAGGCTCAAGTTCAAGGATGCCAGGTTTGCCAACAGTCCAGACCTGAAATGCCTCAAGCCCCAGTACATCGCTGGGAAACTACGCAAACTCCATGGCCTAGGATTCACATAGACTATGAAGGACCCTTCCAAGGACAGGTATTCCTCATTGTAGTGGACAGTCACTCAAAGAGGCTTGAGGTAGCACCTGTCCCGTCTAGACTACTGCCAGAACCATCCAGGAACTGCACAGAATCTTTGCCACATACGGCTTACCCAATGTAATTGTATCAGAAAATGGGGCATAATTTACTGCTGCAGAATTTCCATCATTTCTAAGGTCTAATATGATTAGACATGCCACCTCTGCCCTGTTTCACCTGGCCTCTAATGGTCAAATGGAAAGGATGGTCAGGACGACCAAAGAAGCACTTAAAAGAATAACAAAGGGTGATTGGCATCACAGGTTGGCAGACTTTTTGCTCTGCCAACACACACCTCAGTGCACCTCAACGGGTCGTAGTCCAGTGGAACTGAGATGGGGACGAAGCTGGACCATCTCCATCCAGACCAAATTGCAACAGAGATAGTGCATCCCAAGCCTCCAAGGAATTTGTGAGTTGGCGACCAAGTTTGGGCAAGAAACTACGGGGCACTGTGAGTGGTAGCTGTGGTTTGTAAGGTGTCAAGACCACTATCTTACGAGGTGGTCCTGGAAGATGGGCGTGTTTTGCACCACCACATCGATCAACTGCCTCAGCAGCAGTCTAATCGAACCCTCGCCGCTGACCAAGAAAAGAGCTAAGGGCTGCCTGACAGCTGAATCTCCGGAGTCTGGCGCGACTCAAAGAGACCTGCTGGACGACTTGGTCATGGTTGAATCGCTACCAACGGAAGGAACAGTGCCCGCAGATCAGAGCTTGCTGGAGGACTTATTTCTCAGCCTTTCCGGGACTGTTCCACTCACTGACATGTCCTGGTCTATTTGAACAGACCAGCCAAAAGAGGACTGGTCTACCCAGCCAGAAAAGGCAAACAGAGACTGGTCTACCCAGCCAGAAAAGACAAACAGAGACTGGTCTACCTGACCTGAGCAGTCTAATAGACTTTGGTCTACCCAGCCAGCCGAGGGTAGACCGGGGCCTATGGCAGAGATGCGGCGATTGGAACGATCGCGGAAGATACCAACCTATCTGAAGGACTATGTTCATTTTTATGGATATGTAATTGATCTAGGGGGAAGAGGTGTTATGTATTAAGCTAATTCATTAGGTCTGTTATAAAAAAGCTTAATTGATTGTTCTATTTGAATGATAGACTGTCTGTCTGTAGGAACTTTAAGCCTTTGTTTTAGTCAGGAATCATTACTTTAAAATGATTGGCTGCTGCGTAGTGGCGGTCCATATAAATATAAGTCAAGCAGCTGCTAGAGCTGCTTCTGTGAGAACTAATAAAGAGCTGCTAATTCAACTCCGTGTCTTCAATGCCTCGCTGTTCCCACTACACAACAGATGTGATGAGAGCATGCTCTGCAACACGAATGTATAGGAAAGAATTATGAATAGTATTTCCCCTTACATTTATCTCATCTCTTTAATTTTTTTTGGTTAGTTTTTACATGCTTTCTATACTTTGCGTAATGTTAGTTTCCATAAAGGAAAGGAGAGCCTACTGGAGTTGGGTGGCTAATTAATTAAATACATAATTAAATAACAAAAGAAAAAATGTGAAAAAACTGTTTTAGGATTTGATTGTTTATCTGTTTTCTTGTTGGTTGGTTGTTTTTTCACATTTCTTCCTCAAAGAGGCATTCTAGTTGGTATACAATAAAATGTTAAAATATAAAAACAGTACATAAAGATTAAGCTGTTAAATTTAAAATTTTAGAATTAAGATTTTGAAAAGAGGCAAGAATAATTAAACCCTGTTAAAAAGGCAAAGAGAGGGCTCTTAGGGCACCAACCAGCTCTGCAGCCCATGCTCTTTTGGGCTCCCCGCATGAGGCGGGGAAAGTTATGTCTTAACTCCTTTTCAGAAAGCCAGGAGAGGTTGGAGGTACTGCCTTACCTCTAAGGGAAAAATATTCCATAGCACAGGAGCAATAGGAGAGAAAACTCATCCTACACCCTGCCAGTCAGAGTTTTTTAACTGATGGGGTCCACAACATACCTTCCCTGCCTGACTGGGTGGACAGGCTGATATAATGGAATGAAGCCAATCCCATAAGTAACTTTCTCCCATGCCAGAGCTTTATAGGTCACAACCAGAATTAGACTCAGAAACAAACAGGCACCCAAGGTGGGTTAGACAACATCACCACGAGATGGATTCGTAGCTGGCTAACCGGCTGTACTCAGTGTGTGGTCCTCAATGGAACTGCATCTACATGGAGGGAAGTGTGTAGTGGGGTGCCTCAGGGCTCTGTTCTAGGCCCAGTCCTCTTCAACATCTTCATCAATGATTTGGACGAGGGGATAGATGGGGAACTCATCAAATTTGCAGATGACACCAAGCTGGCAGGAATAGCCAAAACTCCAGAAGACAGGCTGGAGGACTTGGACAGACTTGAACACTGGGCACTATCTAACAAAATGAAATTCAGTGGTGAAAAAAGTAAGGTTCTACATTTAGGCAAGAAAAACCAAATGTACAGGTATAGTATAAGGGGTACCTTGCTCAATAGTAGTAACTGTGAGAGGGATCTTGGAGTCCTAGTGGACAATCACTTAAATATGAGCCAGCAGTGTGCTGCAGCTGCCAAAAAAGCCAACACAGTACTAGGCTGCATTAACAGAGAGATAGAGTCAAGATCATGTGCAGTGTTAATATCACTTTACAATGCCTTGGTAAGGCCACACTTGGAATACTGCATCCAGTTTTGGTCACCACGATGTAAAAAAGATGTTGAGACTCTAGAAAGAGTACAGAGAAAAGCAACAAAGATGATTAGGGGACTGGAGGCTAAAACATATAAGGAATGGTTTCTGGAATTGGGTATGTCTAGTTTAACGAAGAGAAGGATGAGGGGGGATATGATAGCAGTGTTCCAATATCTCAGGGGCTGCCACAAAGAAGAGGGAGTCAAGCTATTCTCCAAGGCACCTGAAGGCAGGACAAGAAGCAATGGATGGAAACTGATCAAGGAGAGAAGCAACCTAGAACTAAGGAGAAACTTCCTGACAGTTAGAACAATTAACCAATGGAACAACCTGCCTCCAGAAGCGGTGAATGCTTCAATACTGGAAGTTTTTAAGAAGAGACTGGACAGCCATTTGTCCGAAATGGTGTAGGATTCCTGCCTGAGCAGGGGGTTGGACTCGATGACCTCCAAGGTTCCTTCCAACTTTATTATTATTATTATTATTATTATTATTATTATTATTATTATTATTGAGGATCATCGCACAGTCAGCCAGATGTTCAGACTGGATTTGGCATTTTGTCTACCTATCGAGTCCTTACCCAGGACCTGGGATAGGCAGATGTGGATGTTTGATGGTATTACAGATATTATCGCAGGATGGAAGCAGTTCCTAGTAAGGCCGCCTTTTGCAATTGATTACTTCTTCTTCTTCTTCTTCTTCTTCTTCTTCTTCTTCTTCTTCTTCTTCTTCTTCTTCTTCTTCTTCTTCTTCTTCTTCTTCTTCTTCTTCTTCTTCCTTCTTCTTCTTCTTCTTCTTCTTCTTCTTCTTCTTCTTCTTCTTCTTCTTCTTCTTCTTCTTCTTCTTCTTCTCCTTCTCCTTCTCCTTCTCCTTCTCCTTCTCCTTCTCCTTCTTCTTCTTCTTCTTCTTCTTCTTCTTCTTCTTCTTCTTCTTCTTCTTCTTCTTCTTCTTCTTCACCAGTGGTATTACATGTGCCCTTTTTTTGGGTACCCAATATAGCTCTCATGGCTACATTCTGTACCAAATGAAGCTCCCAGATATTTTTCAATGTAGAGTGCCTTGCAGCAATCCAAATGAGAGATGACCAGAGCATGAGAGACCAAGCGGAGAGCCTCCCTATGCAGGAAAGGGCATAACTGGCACACAACAAGGAGTTGAACTAGCCATGATTGCCACCTATTCTCTTTGAGCAGCAGCCATGGTTCCAAGAGAACCATAGATTGTGTATTGTGTCTATCTGAGGTAGTATCACCCCATTCAAGACCAAATATGATAAAACTATATAGAGCAGAGCTCCCCAACCTTTCTGGGTTGGTGGCCCAGAGGAAAAGGGAGGAGCAGGGAAATGTGTATGTGCGTGCATCCCCCAGTGAATGTGCAAACGGGCCCCTAGTGCCCATGCAGTGGTACTACTGCGAGTAGGGCGATGCACACAAGTTCATGCACTCACCAGCCATTCCCTGGGCCCGATGGCCAATAGGCCATGGCCCGGTACCGGGCCGTGGCTCATAGGTTGGAGACCCCTGATATAGAGGATATAGAGGAGCCACAGCCACTCCATTTTACCAGATTTGTCCCCAGCTGAAGTCTATTCCTCATCTAGGACCCAGGAATTGTGAAACAACATCCACAGTATCACTTATTTCATCCAGGATGGAGATATATAATTGGGTATTATCAACATACTGATACCTCATCCCATAGTATGGATGATCTCACCCAGCAGTTTCATGTAGATTTGAAAAAGGAACAGAGAGAGAACAAAACCTCATTGCATCACACAAATATCTCACTTTCTACTAACACCAGTTGGGACCAGCCTTGGAGGAAGGAGGTGAACTAGCAGGAAACTGTGCCACCCACCCCAAATGGCCCAAAAAGATACCATAGTCAATAGTGTTGAAAGCTGCCAAGGGTTCAAGAAGAGAAGGATGGATGCCCCACTTCCATCCTGCTCCCACAAGAAATCATTCATGAATGAATCAATGCCATTTGGATCCCATATCCAGGTTTGCAACTTGAATGAAAACGATCCAGATAATCTGTTTCCTCCAAGATCCTCTGGAATTGCAGTGCCGCCATTTTCTCAACTACCTTTCCTAAACTGGGGAGGTGGGAGACTGGACAAAAATTGTCTAGTATGCTAGGATCCAGTAATGGCTTCTTGAATAGGGAGCACACCAGCTCTCTTTAAAATGTCCCCTCCAACAAGAATGAATTCACCAATGCTTGGACTCACCTACATGACACCTCTCTAGTGGCCTCAACCAACCAGGAGGGACATGGATCTAATGTGCAGATGATGGCATTTATGGTCCACTCCTTCAGTTGCAACAAAATCAATCAGTTCCCAGATACGAATGAAGGCGAATTTATGTGTCCCGGGATAATGTTGTGGGATCATTCTGGGTCAGTCATCAGGACCATAAAGTTTTGTGTTCCGAGCTTTCGGACTTGTGCTGGAGCTCCCATCCTGTCAGGGATCTTCTCTGTATGTTTTGGGCTCTTCTGGGTGTGGTATTTATTGGTGGCTGTAGTGTGTAGCTTTTTAGCCAGCCATCAACATCCCAATGTACATCTAAAAGCCGCATTCTGCAATAGGGAGCACTTTGTGGCCTTGTATTTAGTCGAGTTTGTTCTTCATTTTCCTCAGTGCTCTCTGCTCCATGAACCATGTGAATCACTCCTTGATTAGCTTTTAGATATTGAGGTTTCAAGGCAGAAAAACTATTATCTATATCCCAAGTTTACTAAAAAAAAAAAAAAAAAAAGGAAAGCCAGAATATACCAGCTCATGATTTCTTTTGATAAACCTGCTGGCCAGGATGCTCAATTATCAGAATGACCAAAATAGTACATTCAGTCTTTTTCATTCCATGTGCAACCAGATTCAAAATCTGCAGTTCCAGAAATAAATATCAATTTCAAAAGCACATGTGCAAAATAGAATTCAAACAAGGCAGAAATGTTATGATATGTTGGTGGATGAAACCTACTGCTGCTCTATGGAGTATACTTACCATTCCAAGATGAAGGGCAAGGATATAATTCAGTAGCAGGGCCTTTGCTTGTCAGGCCACACTCCAGGCATTCATCCATTTATAACTTTTCTATCTCTCATCTTACCAGAGCATTAGTCATCCCAGATGAAGGGTCAAATCCCAGTTTTTCTTCATCTGTCAGCAGCTACTATAGTCAAGTTACTTCTGAGAAAGAGGAATACTGGCTTTTTGTATGATTTTGTATGAAAAAAGAGAAGTCAGGCAAAATAATAAACTATTTAAGCTACTACTTAAAGGACAGCCATTATTTTTCAATAAATACAAGTGAATTAGAAATAATTCTAAATGATGTAAAAAAAAACCCCGAAAGTTGTTTTTTTGCTTGGAGAGGGCCCTGGTAATTTGAAGTCTTGAATGAGCTGCAGGTCAGATAATGTTATACCTTTGAATAAAATTGGTTAGCTGGAAAGGTGCAATCAGCTTCCTTTTGATTTATCGCCCTTATAAGCAGCTCTATGGCTACAATCCCTTATATGTAAATCCAACATTGGAGATAGCAAAACAATCCTTAATGCCAATATCATGAGGACTAATAAGAAAATAAGATGTAGTTTTCAGAGCTAAATGATTTTGGAGAAAAAGGATTCAGAATTGACTATGTGTATCCTAAAACTGCCTGCAGATCTGTGGAATTGTTTTAAAAGATCATTTTATTAGTGTAATTATTAAAACAAAAGTCAGTTGCCTGAAAAATTGGGGACAGGGGTGGCCGAGAAGATTGTATGGGGAACAGGACCTCTTTCTCTCTGCCTCATTAACTGTTAGTCCCAACAACAAGCACAATTAGGAGTGCTTAGCTCTACCTTTATTGTAAGGCTATATAAAGAGAAATTGGCAAGTGAAAGTATTTCTCCCCCTCCTTTCCTTTTATTCTCTGTAAAACTAAGCAGGATCCCTTCTGAAACATTTCTCACACTGTTGTGTCCTGAGCCTGCTGATGCATTCCGTAGGCTCAGAAATGTTGCAAATGGTCCCGGGCAGACCAAATGTTGCCTGGGACCAGACTGGCTGTTGCCAGCCTAGCGCGCGTGTGCAAGGCGCAAAAACAGCCGGAATTCTATTGGCTGACACTGTCCGGGTTTTGGACACTATAAAAGGCCTGCATGCCTTTTTGTTGTTGCTGGTTGTAAGAAGAGAACAATAAAAGAAGCTTGTTTGTTACACCATGCGTTGCCTCTTAATGTCTCTAACCTGCAAACACAACAGTGGCAACGAAGATGGGATCACTGCAGGCAAGAGAAAGAGCTACGAAAGAATTTAGGACTCACCAGAAGGTCCTGAAGCCCTGGGAAGTCGGCATCCAGCACAGCGACTCAGCCTGCCAGTACAGCATCGCTGGAGGTGAGCTCAGCAACCGGACCCCTTCCCCAAAGACAAGGCTTGCAGCGAAGGCATTAACAAGGCTGTAAAGGCTGAAGATGTCTAAGATTGGCCAGTTATCTGACACTGATGTTTCCCACCTGGAGCGCTGGAATTCATACGTGGTGCGGGTGGAGAATTACTTTAGGGTCAATCAGATAAGGGAAGACGGCCTTAAAGTGGCAACCCTGCTGTGTGTCTGTGGACAGGAAATGTTCGACATAGCAGAGAATCTGGTGGCCCATGCGCTTTTGGAGTCAGTAACATATGCTGACTTGAAGAAAATGCTTAAGGAATATTTCCAGCCTAAATATTCTGTAATTGCTTGGAGGTACGCGTTTGAGCAGAGGGACCAGAGGCCAGGTGAGTCTGCTGCGGACTTTATTGCTGCCTTAAGACAAGCAACCAGGCCTTGTGAATTCAAGGACTTGGAAGAGAGGCTGCAGGATTGTTTTGTTTGTGGCCTAAGGAGTCGTGAGCTGTAACAAAAGATCTTCACCAAGGAAGAAGTTTCGTTCCAAGATGCCTTGAGGGAGGTTGCAGCTGAAGAAGCAGTGGGCAGAGCTGTGAAAGCTTTGCGGCTCACCAGAAACCCTCCAGCCACCGTGACCATCCATCAAGAGGTCGCTCGAGAAGATCCAGAATAGGATCCTGAAGAGGAGGTGAACAGGCTGCACCAGCCAGCAGAGAGAAGGCCGAAGGGGTGTGTAGACAAGGCCCCAGCATCTCCTCAGTGCTTCGGGTGTGGAGGACACCACAAACGTGCTGACTGCAGATTCCACTCCGCCATTTGCCGGGTATGTGGCAGGCAAGGCCACATTGCCTCTGTCTGTTTGGGCTGCCAGAAGGTTCAACCTCGGGAAGAATTGCTTCAGAAAGGTACCAGGGTCCCCAGCCAACACAGGGTGGTTTTCTGTGCATCGCGCAGAAGCATTTTGAGGACAGGGACACACAAGCCCCTTAAGAAAAAGCTTCGCATTGACGTGAAGTTGCAATTGGTTCCTTTGTCAATGGAGTTGGACACAGGGTCCGCTCTATCAATCATTTCACATGACACCTTCAAAAGGATTTGCAGCAATAATGGCCTTCGAATCAAACTCAGGCCATCAAACTTAATTCTCACTGACTTCCAGAATTCCAGAATCAGCGTGAAGAAGGAGGTTACTCTCAAAGTGCAGCGTAAAGCTTTTGAAAGTCTACTAGATGTGGTAGTAGTTGGGGGTGATCACACGAATCTCATTAGACTCGATTGGTTCGAGGCCTTTGGAATCCAAGTGACTGGGCTGCACAGCCTGCAAACACCAGGCCTTGCAGAAGTCTGCAAGGAGTTTGCTGATGTGTTTAGCTCAGAGCTTGGCTCTTACAAGGGACCATTGCCTTACGCTTAGACCCAGCTATCACACCTATTAGGTCTCAAAAGTAAGATTGATGCAGAGCTGCTCCAGCAGGGCATCTTAGAACCTGTGGACGCTAGTCCATGGGAAACCCCCATTGTAACACCTCTAAAGGCTAATGGAGAAGTCCGAATTTGTGCAGACTATAAATGTTCACTGAACAAAGCGCTGCAACAGCATGCATATCCAGTGCCTGTGTTGAGCCACATTCTGGCCTCTCTCGGGGGGGGGGGGATTTTTGCAAAACTCGATTTGGCACAGGCCTATCAACAGTTACCTGTTGATGAGGCAACAGCTGAGGCTCAAGCAATTGTAATGCACAGGAGAGCCTTAAAAGTGAAAAGACTGCAGTTTGGGGATAATGTGGCTCCTGGCATATTCCAAAATGTAATGGAGTGCATACTTCGCGATATTCCTGGCATCTGTCCCTATTTCGATGACATCCTCATTGTGGGGAGTCATCTCTAAGCTTAGCTGAAAGATTAAGGGCTGTCTTTCTTCGTTTTCACCAAGCAGGCCTAAAACTGAAGCCAGATAAATGCAAAATTATGTCACTTCCACTGAATTCTTGGGTTTCAGATTTGATGCTCAAGGTATCCATCTTGCTGAATGTAAGCTCCAAGCTATTCAGCAGGCCCCAAGTCCCAGATCCAAAAGCGAGCTGCAAGCTTTCCTGGGACTCTTAAATTTTTATCATGCCTTCCTTCTCATCGTTGACAACCATTCCAAGTGGCTAGAGGTTGTTCCTGTTTCCTCCACTACTGCTGCCAGGACCATCCAGGTGTTGAGAGGGATCTTCGCCTCACATGGACTTCCAGATGTCCTGGTTTCAGATAATGGCCCCCAATTTACCTCTTCTGAGTTCCAGGCTTTTCTTCAGGCCAACTTGATCCGGCATATGACTTCTGCTCCCTTCCACCCTTCTTCAAACGGCCAGGCAGAGAGGATGGTGCTCACTACCAAAGATGCGCTCAAGAGACTCACTTATGGCAACTGGCATCACAGGTTATCTGATTTCCTTCTTGCACAACGCAGCACACCTTGCACAGCCACAGGAAAGAGCCCAGCAGAACTCTGCTGGGGTCGCTGCCTCATCACCAAACTTGACAGGTTGCACCCAGATCAGGTGGCTTCACAGGTGTCACAGCCACGGGCACCTAGGAGACTACAGGTGGGCAATCCAGTCTGGACTGGGAACTATCGTCCTGGACATCTATGGGTCACAGCTGTGGTATGCAAGGTCTCGGGGCTGCTGTCATACGAAGTGGCCTTGGATGATGGGCACGTCATTTGACGACACATAGACCAACTGCACTGGCAGCTGTCCAGCAACACTTCCGCTCCTGGCTCTGCTCTCGGGGGGGAGGAGGACCATAATCTTTATTCTGGACCACAGTCTTCCAGCTCCAGCAGTTTCTCACATGCTACTGCACACGTTCCAGTGGCAGAACGGAGGCATTCTCATAATTCAGCTATTGCTCCAAACAGGGAGTCTCTGGAAAGGGGGTCATCCTGCACATCAGTTATTGCTCCAAACAGGGAGTCCCAAGAAAGGGGGTTTGCCATGGAGGCGGCGCCTGACTCTGGCACCTTTGACTCATACACGGGGGTCATGGGTTATTGGGACACATCAGCCACTCAGGCCACTCCAGCTGTTGGTCTTGGGCTCGAGGGACAGTGCTCCCAAGAGGAGTCCATTGTGAACTTGGGGAATACCACCCCACCACGGGACTTGGGGAATTTCACCCCCACAAGAAACTCTGACTTGGGCTTAGAGGGTCCAGCCAGTCAGCAGCTGGGTGGGTCACCTGGGTCTTTGGAGCATTAAAGCACACTCACCGGCCATCAGAAGGTCACAATGGGCCAAGGGCCCACCCAAACATCTTGAGGACTATGTGAGATTTCTGTCAAGTCAAGGGAACCTTACTAATCCTTAAACAAGATGCAGAGCAAACTCTCAGTGAAGCGGTCTTATCTTCAGCTTATTATTTGTTCTATTTTCTTTCTGAATGATTGTATATGTAAGAGTGTTTGCCTGTGTGCAGGCAATTGTAATTTCCATTAACCTCCAGTCCCTTGAACCCATGTACCTGTGCTGTTACATCATAAGGTATATTGTTTTATCTAAGGGGGAGAGGTGTTGTGTCCTGAGCCTGCTGAAGCATTCAGCAGGCTCAGAAATGTTGCAAATGGTCCCGGGCAGACCAAAAGCTGCCCGGGACCAGACTGGCTGTCACCAGCCTTGCGCACATGTGTGCAAGGCGTGAAAACAGCCGGAATTCTATTGGCTGACACTGTCCGGGTTTTGGACACTATAAAAGGCCTGCATGCCTTTTTGTTGTTGCTGGTTGTAAGAAGAGAACAATAAAAGAAGCTTGTTTGTTACCCCATGCGTTGCCTCTTAATGTCTCTAACCTGCAAACCCAACACACACACTCCCTCCTTCTGTGGGATAAGACATTCTTTACAAGCTGGTTTTCCTATCTAGTAAGGTCCATCCCACATATCATTACATTCACTGAATTTACAGATTGAGTCATCCGGACATCAGACATTGTTAATTTCCATTTGTAATCCTTTTATGTTTTCTCTTGGCTTCTTTCAGCATTTTTTCTTACTATGAAGCATCTCCCAACAAGGAAAAGTAGGAATAATTGCAGGAAATCTTTTGATTAGGAAATGTGCATCTTTAAGTATCCGGAAATCTATACAGAGAAGATTTTTACACTACATAAAAATATATAAACAATCCGCTGATGTAGAGCTGTAATACTTAATAGTGAACACCAAGCGGAGCTCAAATCTGTATATGAGAAGAGATCCTGCTCATGATTCTGAATATTAAACCTGCTTATAGAAGATTTCTATGAACAACTCAGTTGTGAGTCTTGAGTTTAAAAGTCTGTGATTTGGAAAAAAAAAACCCTGACTTTTCTTGGGATGATGGTTGGAAATTATTCAGGGACAGACTAGATGCTATGAATGCCGTAAAAAGCAACAAGCAACTGCATTGCTGCAGGAACCAGGTCTGGGTCTGCTGAAAATCCTAAGGATGGCAATTCGAATTTGACAATAAATGAAAAAAGGGAGATAAACACATGAAATATATATATTTAAAACATAGAGAAAATATAACAGAGAAAATATTGCATATTCTTTCCTTTATGAACATTTCCTTTGTATAAGACAAGCTTATTTTTGCATTGTAAAAATTTTCCTGACGTGGAAAAACTGTGTAAAATGTATTTTATTAAGCAAAGAATAACCCAATGATAATAATACAACAATGCAGATATAAAACACATATATCAGCTATATCTTTTGGTCTTTTAAAATATAGATCTTGTGATCTAAAATAAATCAGTATTTAACAAAGGGAGAGTTTGCATATAGTTAAAAGGAAAAAAAATCTGGCAATATATAATAATTTGACACCCCCCCCTCACAAAAAAAGAGATAATTTGACCACATCTGCAGAATCATTGCAAGGGTTAGAAGTGAGGATAATCTAATCCAGTGGTTCTTAACCTGGGCAATATTGCGCCCCAGGGGGCGATTTCGTTTTTCAGGGGGGCGATGGAATGAAAAGGGGCGACGCAAGGGTGAAGGAATGAAAAGGGGGTGATATGGGGGCAATGGAGCGAGACGTTTTGGGGACACTTTTGAGACTTTTTTGTACAGTGAATCGTTGTATATCTGTCGTACAAAAACATCAGATCGCTCGCTATTAGTGGATTGAATTGTGTTTTCAAATGTTCCTCTAGCTAGCTTCAGTACAGAACGCCGTACATATGTGAATACGCATCGCTTATCTTCATGTGCATTGCGGTTTGTTCTTATGCCCTTTTTATATTTCTTTTTGCGTCTTAAATTTCACTTGTAATTCAATCATTAAATGTTACTGTTTTTCTTTTCGGGCATTTCACTTTCTTGCAATTGAATTTTGTTTTCAGTGTCATTACATTTAAGTGTCTTGAATAAATAAGATAATAATGAAATATATGTATCACAAAGTTTGGGAATAAAGTGACGGGTGGCACCAAATTTTTTTACACAGTTGAGATATGGGAAAAAGACTGGAAATAAATTATTTGCATTGATATGTCCAGATGACAATTTTAAAGAAAACAAAAAAAGTGTTTGCATAAATTGAAGAATTATTTCTTATGTTGTGATTGAGAGGGGGCGTGATGACAACTTCCTCATTGGCTCAAGGGGGCGATTCATTCAAAAAGATTAAGAACCACTGATCTAATCCAACTTCCTTCCCAGTGCAGGATATGGCTATTACAACATCTCTTTAAATTCTTCCAGTGGAGGAGAGTCCATCACCCCATGAAGTTCTCTGTTCCATTGTTAAACAGCTCTTATATTTAGGAAATATGTATTTGTTTGTTCGTTTAAAATATTTATATAGCTACCAATCTTCCAACCAACTCTGGGCAGCCCTATTCTTTCAGATGTTGAAAGATTTGCAGATAAGATGTTGGTTTTTACATATTTATTCAGTGTAGAAAAAAATGCCTATAAAAACAGAGTTCTCCTTGTCACCTCTCCGTTACTAAGAGAAATTGGACAAGAGAGATCCATGCTTTCAGATTCTCTTTGGTACTTAGTGGCAGTGTTGTTATGCCTATTTTTTGTAATCTTAATAAATTGGACAACCCAGAAAAATCTCTGTGGCAAGTTCATTCATTCTGTTAAAATATAATACTAATACTAATAATAGTTGGAAGGGACCTTGGAGGTCATCTAGTCCAACCCCCTGGTCAGACAGGAAACCATATACCATTTCGGACAAATGGCTATCCAGTCTCTTCTTAAAAACTTCCAGTGTTGGAGCATTCACCACTTCTGGAGGCAGGTTGTTCCACTGGTTAATTGTTCTAACTGTCAGGAAGTTTCTCCTTAGTTCTAGGTTGCTTCTCTCCTTGATTAGTTTCCACCCGTTGCTTCTTGTCCTGCCTTCAGGTGTTTTGGAAAATAGCTTGATTCCCTTTTTTTTTATTGCAGCCCCTGAGATATTGGAACACTGCTATCATGTCCCCCGTCCTTCTCTTCATTAGATTAGACATTCTCAATTCCAGCACCGTTCTTTATTTCTCCTCTAATCATCTTTGTTGCTCTTCTCTGTACTCTTTCTAGAGTCTCAACATCTTTTTTACATCGTGGTGACCAAAACTGGATACAGTATTCCAAGTGTGGCTTTACCAAGGCATTGTAAAGTAGTATTAATACTTCACGTGATCTTGATTCTATCCCTCTATTAATGCAGCCTAGCTCTGTGTTGGCTTTTTTGGCAGCTGCAGTGCACTGCTGGCTCATATTTAAGTGATTGTCCACTAGGACTCCAAGATCCCTCTTACAGTTACTACTATTGAGCAAGGTACCCCCTGGCCTATACTATACCTGTACATTTGGGGTTTTTCTTGCCTAAATGTAGAACCTTACTTTTTTCACCATTGAATTTCATTTTGTTAGATATTGCCCAGTGTTCAAGTCTGTTCAGATCCTCCTGTGTCTTAAGCCTGTCTTCTGGAGTGTTGGCTATTCCTGCCAGCTTAGTGTCATGTGCAAATTTGATGAGTTCCCCGTCTATCCCCTCATCCAAATCGTTGATGAAGATGTTGAAGAGCACTGGGTCCAGAACAGAGCCCTGGGGCACCCCACTACACACTTCCCTACATGTAGATGCAGTTCCATTGAGGACCACATGCTGAGTTCGGCCGGTCAGCCAGCTACGAATCCATCTGGTGGTGATGCTGTCTAACCCACATTTTTCTATCTTATCGAGTAGTAGGTTGTGATCTACTTTATCAAATGCCTTACTGAAGTCCAAGTAATTTATATCCACAGCATTCCTCTGGTCCACTAATTTTGTCACCTGCTCAAAGAATGCAATAAGATTTGTCTGGCATGATCTGTTTTTGACAAACGCATGTTGACTTTTAGTAATGACTTTGTTCTAGGTTCTAGTTCTCTCCTTGATTAGTTTCCATCCGTTGCTTCTTGTCCTGCCTTCAGGTGCTTTGGAAAATAGCTTGACTCCCTCTTCTTTGTGGCAGCCCCTGAGATATTGGAACACTGCTATCATGTCCCCCCTCATCCTTCTCTTCGTTAAACTAGACATACCCAATTTCAGCAGCCGTTCCTTATATGCTTTAGCCTCCAGTCCCCTAATCATCTTTGTTGCTCTTCTCTGTACTCTTTCTAGAATCTCAACATCTTTTTTACATCATGCAGTATTCCAAGTGTGGCCTTACCAAGGCATTGTAAAGTGGTATTAACACTTCATGTGATCTTGATTCTATCCCTCTGTTAATGCAGCCTAGCACTATGTTGGCTTTTTTGGCAGCTGCAGCACACTGCTGGCTCATATTTAAGTGATTGTCCACTAGGACTCTGAGGTCCCTCTCACAGTTACTGCTATTGAGCAAGGTACAACCTGTACTATACCTGTACATTTGTTTTTTCTTCCCTAAATGTAGAACCTTACTTTTTTCACCACTGAATTTCATTTTATTAGATAGTGCCCAATGTTCAAGTCTGTCCAGATCCTCCTGTATCTTAAGCCTGTCTTCTGGAGTGTTGGCTATTCCTGCCAGCTTGATGTCGTCTGCAAATTTGATGAGTTCCCCATCTATCCCCTCATCCAAATCGTTGATGAAGATGTTGAAGAGCACTGGGCCCAGAACAGAGCCCTGGGACACGCCACTACACACTTCCCTCCCTCCAGATGTGGTTCTATTGTGGTTTATTTAGTTTTGGTTTATTGAATCCAACTATAATAACATGTAGATTGTAGTGTGTTGCATATGTTATACGAACCCAATTCTAGCTTATTCAAAAATCATGCTGAAAAAACATGGTTGAGTTCAGATGCGATCAGCACTTATGTAGGTCACCTCCTGGTTGTCCATCCTTAACATTTTGGTTTGTGTTGTTCAACTGGCATGCTATCCCATTTTCACAGGTAGCTGCTTGCACAATCAGCTGCTTGAACGCTGAAGCCCAAGATGGATTTTATAACCTTCCTATAAAAGATATTCTCAACTTTTGGACCACTTCCAAAATATATGTCCATTATTCTTGGAGCAAATCTAAAGTGCTCTTTTTAACAAAAAAAAAAAAAATCAAAAACAGGAATGGAACAGCAGCAGCAAAACTAACATGAAGAGGGACAATAAAACCCACAATCATTCCAGTTGGGTGCAGCAGTGGACACTGATCATAGTGATTTTTCTGCTAATCTATGGGGCAATATGTCAAAAAAGGGGGGGCTTCTGTATAGTGGATGAAGCAGAATGGAGCTCAGCTGGAAATTTTTGTACTGTGCCAACTTATCAGCCTTTTTATTTTGGGCAATTTTCTTGTGTCCCACACCCGTACTGTGCCAACTTACTTATCAACCTTTTTGTTTTGAGAAATGTGTCTAACACTGTCCCACTAGATATGAGCCCAAAATTAGCTGAAGTGACAGTGCTGCAAGACATTTATAGTATTTTCAATATGCTTGTTAAACTATCAATGTAACTCAGCTTCTGTGGAAGGAAAGGTACTGGATTCACAGGCTCCAATCTCCCAACCTCTATCACATTAAGAAAGGCATTAGGTGGATGTTTTCTCAGTTAGCAAGTGGAAGTGGGATCCCTGGATTGCAGCCTCCTGAACTAACACAGTAAGGACATTACCTTCTGACCCCTTTACTGAAGGATAACAGAAATCAGCTATCAAGACAGATTACTGTATATTGGCCTACTTTTGTTTTAGTAGAAGAAAGCAGGTTAAAGTTGCTCCCTGGAAGAGGCAATTGTTTTAAAAGGTCTCTTTTCATAGCACTCCTTTGCCTCTTGTGTTTTGTTTGGAATGTGTATATCCATCTTGTTCATGAGGTTCCTGAAGACCAGCATTCAGAGGACAAATTCTTATTGCAAATGAATCCACCTGGGTTATAGAAGCTTTGAATTTCTAGTTAAATCTATGTTTCCACATTTTTAGATGCAAGGTTTTTGCAAGGGTTACTTGTTATGCAATTGCATGCAAGCAGCACCTCAGTATTCCTCCCTTTAATATGTATGATTTGGAGATATGGTATTTTTCATTGTTCTTCACTGAACACAATAAACATTTCAGAGAGATAACATTTTAGAAAATAATTTTATTCCCATGATAATGATTGGTTTGGATTATTGAAGCATTGAAGAACCAGTTGTATAATGAGGCAAAAACTTAATAAAATTTATATTCTATTGATAATAATCTTTCTCTTTTGCTCCCCACTCAAATTAAGCAACAAAACAACTCAAAGAGGAGAATAAAACCAAGAGGTACAAATAGGTAGGGGATGAAGATGATCAATCTTAATTGCTTGAAAATTCAACAATATATTCTTAAAAATATTTCCATCACCACCCCTTTTTCTCCTCAGAAACTCCTGTTTGCAAGTCTTTTGGTGAAATCATTCATTAGAAATTTGGCCAAGTAATTTTATCTGAAGGAACACTACAATAAATAATATACTCTCTCTTCAAATAATCTTATAATTTGATATAATCTTCTTGTTCAAATCCCATTTGTAATCTTTTTGTCTATTGCAAAGAAACAAACTCGCTAAACAGTTAACAATTTGTTAGTAGAGAGTTTATGAATCTGCAACTTTTTATTTCCACTGAAGCAGCAGAAAAAAATTAAAGTCATCACAAAACAAATTTGCATGTAGGTAGAGTAACAGATCTTCTATTATCTTTCATTTTGAGAACTTTGTAGGCATAGAAAGAAGAGAAAACCCTAAGCTAATTTGCATTTACAGAATTCAAAATAGCCTATTGCTATCTTTATCGTCATTTAATCAATCGGACACAAAAAGTCCAGGACTGCTGAAGCTGAAGTTCACAGAGCAGAAAAATTAAAGCAAACTATGCAGCAGTGGTGTCTAATAGAAAGATTATCCACTAAAGTGTTGTGGGTGTGCGAAGCTCTGGAGGCAGAAGCTTAACATAAAGAATCAAAGATGCCAATAAACCAAAGAGAACTTCCGTTTCAAGAGTAGGTGGGAAAGAATTACATAAGTGGATCAAACCAATAGCAAAGTTCTGGGGAGATTATCTGTTTTCTTTTCTTTCCTTTTCCCTACAGCAGAAAGGATATCAAGATATCAAGTCAATCATGCTGCCACTATCAGGATCTATCACCCCCAATCATTGCAAGATATCATAAATCCAAAAAATTGTGTCTCATTTCACCAACCTGTACTCCTGGTTAACAGTTATTCCTATGCCTTGCAGCAGAGTTTCATTTCAATTCCTTATACTTTCTTGGTAGATTAATAGGTAGGCTGGATTTATATGCCACAATGTCTCCCTTTTTCCTGCTAGTTGAATATGCCAAAATTTTACCAGCTTTATCAAAGAAAGATGCCAGTCCTTCTTGACTTGGAGACTTTCAGCTATGTTGAGCTAGGACTCCCTCAATCCTTAGTCTTTGGCACCACATTGAAGAAGGTTGTCCAAATCCAAGAATCTGATGTCAGTACATTTTTTACTATTTCCCCCTCCTAATACAACCAAGTTTCCATTATCTTCCTTTCTTGAATATTTTTACAAGCACTATTCTAACAGAGCCTAAGCTAGGGCATATAATTTATAAACAAGGGTGGGGTAGTCTTCAGAAATGATGTACAAGTGCTTCAGTACTCACGGGAGAGTAAGCACAGCACTTCTCCACTATACATTAGCCTTCCTTTCTTTCAGGCATCTATCCAAGTCTTAATGAATCTATTCATTCAAAATTAGCATGACTCTTAAAGCCATGCCCCCCCCCCCAAGCTCACATAGAAGCCCAATATATCTATAGAGGAGGGAAGGGAAACTCCTGAGGTCTCTGTGTTATTTAGAAATAGCAAGGGTTGCTTATTACAGTTCCATGCCGCAATAATGAATCTTAGTAAAGATTAATCCTTTCAAGTGTAAGTAAGTACAGAATGTAGCTGATTTCAAGAAAAGTTAAGCAGAGTTGATTAAAACTACTTACAGGGCAACAATAATAAATTACCCCCATATTGTTGTCAAGTAAACTACATGGATGTGTTCATGAAGTCACAATTCTTACCTGTTAAAATCCTTTTAAAGGAAGATCCTGGGGACTAGAGGCAGGAAGTAGATTTGGACCCAAAAATTACATTCTTAAAACATTGGTCTGGGTAAGTTTTTAGACCTGCACATGAGTAATCAATAGTAGCAGATTTAGGACTCCAACTTGATCTATCCCAATTCCTCTTATTTCTGTTTTCTGTCCTGGTTGCTTTACCTGCAACCTATCTGGCACATTATCAGAAGAGGAAGACAAGCTAGGTTCCCAAGTTTACCAAGGAAAATAAATCCTCAGGAAGAAAGAAGCAATAGCAGGATGGGTCAACACACAAGCTTTCCACAAGAAAAGGCACCTCCTGCAGCAAAGGCAAAGGAGACTAGCTAGCAGTGCCTCCTTGTGGGCTTAGGGGTGTGTGAGTGCTGCTCTGCCTTTTATCTGCCTAATGCCTCAGGCCAGGCTATCACACATGCTGGAAAGAGTTTTCCAAAGTCAGTACTGAGATCCAGAGAGCAATTTACAGGGATGTCAAAGACTTTCTCTCTGCCAGGCACATGGCACATACCACACGTACATGCATGCATTCTGTATAATCAGAATCTGTTCAGCATGCAAAATACGAACAGATGGGCCCTGAGCAGAGGCACTGGAGGGCTGAAGCATTTAAGGCAGCCTTCTCTAACATGATAACTTCCAGATGTGCTGGCTGGGAATTATGCAGTTATCATGCAACAGGACTGGAGGTTGTCAGAATGGAGAAGGCTGATTTAAGGTGATTTGTGTTGTAATTCTTTTTTAGGCACTGGAAAAGGTCTGGCAATGAACAAATCTTTTTTTCCCCTTTCTTCCACAGTGGCGGGCTGGATGCAGCACCATACGATAGCAAAGGAAGAGATCTATGACAGTTTCAATTGAAAGAGGAAAGGCGGCCATCTTCCTCCAGAAGCGGTTTGGCTCTGGCTGGGGACAGGCAAGAAGGACTTTAGAAGAGCCAGTCTACGGTCACTGTCCACCCCTGCCATTCCCCAAGCATTTGGGATAATTTGAGGCACTAGCGGAGACCAATTCTCTCCCTCTCCCTGTCCTCAGGAACTCTGTCTCCACCCTTCCAGCCCTGAAGTGTAAAGAAAAATTTAAGGTCAATGTGATTCTTCATGATCTTGTGGGAAAGCCCAGGCAGTGCTGCTGGCAGGGTGAGGATGTTAAAGAAGTTGTTGGCACAAATGGCAAAACGGGAATGGAGGGAGTCCCCAGACAAGAGGGGTATTGAGTTACAGGCTGGTCAATGATGATGTGGCTTTGGGGGTGCAAATACTACAGCCATCAAGCTCTAACTGTGGGGCTGAAGGCCAATCTTTTAGGGACAGCCTCTGCCCTCAGTGGCTCTCAGCTGTCACCCCCAAAGGTCTGAGTGGGAACAAGCTTCTTTCTAGGCAGATAAAAACCTGCCCTTGAGGCCTTAACGGATATAAACATCACGCCCCCAGTCCTCCACATTGTTATGGTTATGACCTAGAGCTTCCACCTCCTCCTCTTCCTGGCAGTAGTGTTCCCGCCCTTTGCCCTGCCCACGCAGAGACCGGTTATGGTTTTGTCGGTCAGGCTCCTCGGCCTCTGAGGAGCCTTGGCACTGGAGGGGACGATGACCGTGGCCCTGGAAGTGATGAGGCTCAGGTTCTTCAGCCTGCCAGGCGCCCTGGCGGTGACTCAGGCAAGGAGGATCCAGCTCCTCGTACGGGTCAGTTTCAATGTCCATGCAGGAATCCGCTGGATCTGTGTAAGCAGAATCACGACTGCCCAGCATCTCTGAATCAAAGGTGTCTTGTCGAGGAAGGCCTCGGGCAGCCAAGTGAGAAGGAGGCACCATTGAACGGATCTGGCCATGCCCCACTGGCTGCCCTGTGTAGCTGTGGAGGCCAGGATGCTCGGGGTCATGAGGCTCCTCCCCATGTACCAAATAGGGTCCCTGATTGAAAGAAGCAGATATCGCACACCATGCAAACAAACAGAAGAAAAAGATAAAACAATGTTAGTGCAGCCACCACACAGCAGCAGTAATATCCTCAAATTGGTTAGAATGAGACATTCTTGAACTCTAGTCTTGTGAATCACCCTAGATTTAAGAAAGCAATCAGCCTTCCTCTCCCCAGGCCAAGACAGACCATTTTTCTGGGCAGCATTTCCTCTTCTTTCTCCCCAAGCAGATGAACAAGAAAATCCCCATGCATCTTAATGTCAAAGAAATTTGCAAAGAAATAAAGAAGATAGATAATTGAAGAACTGAGAAATTAGGGGTGTGGGGAGAGAGGTTTGGAACAGTAGTGTTGCTGGTTAATTATAAAATCCAGGCTTAATGGCGTAAAGTGTACTTTTAGGCAATAATATATATTATTTTACTTACTTCAACAGAAAACAAACCATGCCATGCTATATTTTGGCTCTCCAAACTAGGATCTATTTGCCCCCAAATTCTGCCCTGAATGGCATCACCAGGAAAAAGAGAAATAGCATCAGAAAAAAATGTTAGTTCTGGCATGTTGTCAGAAATTGCTGTTTAGATGTAGTTTTGGACAAGTTATACAGAATCAATGTGAACCAGAACAGGAATGAGAATTTTCTGTTCCTCCAGTTGGATTTTGCTCACCACCACTCCTTCTTCCAAATTTGGCTATATTTCATTCCCTGTGACATAATACATACATACATGCACACATACATACAGATACGTACATGCACACATGTAGTTATTTAGGAGAAAAATGAGACTTTTCCATTGTTTCTGTAACATTAGAAAGACTTACCACCCAGTCTGATAACCTACAAGATTTCAGCTTACATAGCTCAAGATCAAACTGATTGCTCTGTGGGACTACAGGTAGTCCTCCACTTACAACCACAATTGAACCCAAAATTTCTGTTAAGTGAGACAATTGTTAAGTGAGTTTTGCCCCATTTTAAGATCTTTCTTGCCACAGATGTTAAGTGAATCTAGCTTCCCCATTGACTTTGCTTGTCAGAATGTCACAAAAAATTACCAAAGGACACTGCAACCGCCATAAATATGAGTCAGTTGCCAACTGTCTGAATTTTGATCACATGACCACAGGGATGCTGCTATGGTCATAGGTCACTTTTTTCAGTGCTGTTATAATTTCAAACGATCACTAAATGAATTGTTGTAAGTTGAGGATTAACTGTACCTGGATTTTGGTCAAGTTCTGACACAATGCCATTTATATAGGAAATTAGTAGATCACTAGTCTATTGAGTCTCATCATGCAGACTCATAAAAAAGCAAGGAGGACCAATTGGGAAAAGGATCAACTTAAGTAGTAGCTTCATAGATATGTTTACCACTTCAGAGCCTGCACTTTTCTAAAATAAAAAGCATGTGACTTTTTCATCATATACTCAAACATCCATTTGAAACAAGGAAAACTCAAGTTTCTGAATGATCGGAACAGATTACCTTCACTCCTGAAAAAACAAACTATTATAATTACGGTGCAAATTCATATTTTCAACTGAAGAAAGAAACATATTAGATGAGTCTCATGCCAGAGGTTAGTTTACTAGATTTGCCTATTAATCTTTGAATTAGTTTAGGATTGCAACGGAAATTAACTTTCAAAGATGAGGGTCTTAGTTGAAGTAAAAAGTTAAGACATTGAATAATGTAATATGGAAGGTGCTGATTCTGACAAAATCGGGTGCTGTTTCTGATAGTTTGGTGTTGACTTGTCTACTAATTGCTAGGAAGCTAGAACGGGACATTGTTTTGATAAGTTTCAACAATGATTAGGTTTTTAAATAGTATATTATTTGGAGAGGCAGTAGTAGTGGATTTTTTTTAGATAACTCACTCCACTGGAGCTTCCCCAACCTGGTGTATTCTAGATGTGCTGAAGCTCAACACAGAGAATTTTCAGCACACTGAAAATTCACGCAGTTGAGTTGAAATCAATAGATCTGAGGAGTACCAAATTGGGGAATAATTACCTTTTGAGTACAGCCCTTTTCTACATTCTTATACTCTGTTTAGGAATACAATAGAAACATAGCATGGCAGAGGAGGTGAACGGTAGTGCAAATTCATCCAGAAAAAAACAATGGCGATCATGGGCACATTTGTGGCATAGTAACCCAGCTTTTGCGTTCATGTACATATATTGGCAGAAAGCTTGGTCAATTCCTGCATGACTTGGCAAGAAAGTGAAGGAAAATGAATGCTTTTACGGCTTCTGTGATACCATTTTACCATGATTAAAATAAATTGCAATATTTTCCTTAAACTCCAGACTCAACATTCTTAGTTCAGTTTTCTAGGAAGTATTGCTTGTTAAGACAAAGGCAGGGGAAGATGGAGGCACACAGGAAACCTGACAAGGCATCCTTTCAATAAAATTAGGGTGAATTTTGAAAAGGAAGAGGGGTCCTTAGCAAAGGGATTCATCCAAGAAGTGTAAAGCAGAGAGCGGAAGAAGAAACAGAGAGCAATCACCTTCACTGAACAGCAGTACCAAGAGTCCTTTGAGGGCAAGCAGGAGCCTTGTCTGAGGATCTCCCTTATTTCTTCTTTCTGGAGCAACATCCCAGTTTTTCCAGAAAGCTATAATTCATGTTCCTCAACCCGGATAGCTCCACTCAGCCCCTCGTCCAGGCTGCCCCTTCCACCCCAGAACCCCAGGTTGCGCTTGAGGGAGGTCAGCACTTGTACCTGGAGGTTGGAGACCGGGGCAGGGCTCGCAGCCAGGGCAGCAGTTGCCATGGTGCGGGTTAGCAGTGGATTGGGTGGATTGCTGCTAGGAGGATGTGTGGCCTTCCAGTAGGCTTCCAGGTACTCAGCCAGGTGTTCACAAGCATCTTCCAATTGGTTTTCATCCAGAATGATGTCAAACATTTCCTGCAGAAAAATAGGATGAAGAGTAATTAGTTCAATGGGAGAAATAGAGAAATGGGGGGGGTATAAAATGGGTTGAAATATCAGGAACAGCAGTAAGCAAAAGAGGAAGCTAGATAGATCGTATGAATAGAAGCCAGTGGGCTGCAGTAGTAGGTTTTTAAAAACATAATCTTCTCCAGTTTCCAGAGGGTAAACCTTGGGAGATGACAACAAAGAGTTGAAGAGAAGAGCTACATGAGCAACATAATCTTTCTCTACCATCTAAGCTTAGTTGAATCCTTCAGATACGATAAAAGATACTATCCCATTACTGTATTGAAAAACTATTGTAAGAGAGAAAGGGAGAAATATTTATTGCTATATATATGGGTGGTGGTGATGAGAAGAGGGCCAAATGCTCCATTTGCTTGGTATAACTGGGATTGGAAACATGGAAGGAAGGGAGAGAATAGTTGAAGAGTCCTGACCATTAGGATGCTGGCACCCAGTGTGAGAACTTACTGGGGGACATTGTGCCAACTTGTCTGATGCCACCATTTGAACATTCAAGTGCTTGGCCTGGGATTTACCTCTAGATTTCACCAACCTCTGCAGCACCTGTTGGAGAAAGAATACGTCAGGGCCCAACATAATGGAGACAAACCAATTATTAAAAGAGAGGAGGATACTTCCAAAGAACTCTTGCTCTCATCTTTCTCCTGAAGGAACCCCTGCAAATGTATGAACATTTATATACAGGGAAGAGGTATTCCCCTGAACACAGAGCCTTCATTCATCAGAGAAAATAGTCACAGGAAGAAGAATATATTTCATATTGTAGAGATAAACTAGCGATCTAGAGTGGATAGATTGCTGTGATAATAGAGCAAAGTTTTGCCTTCTGTATCCTGTCTTCATTTCCTAGCAACTTGTGTCAAAATGATTGTGTCTCTGCTTGACATCTTAAATAACTCCTTTGAGCCTGAAGAGTTTCTGAACTAGCTGGGCCAGTTGTCTAATTTGTGATAAATTATTTCCGTATGTGCAGTTGTTTCAAAACAGAAACAAGAAGCTACTGATGAATTTGTATAAACTATGTGATGTCTTTACATTTAACAGAGCATAATTCCACTTATGCATGACCACACTCAAAAAGCTATGCTCAAAATAATATTTTGAAAAGAGAAAACATGAAACACAACTAGCCTGGAGTGAAAACTGGAAAACTTTTTGGTCTTTGCTGCATTCAGGGACCAGGATAGGACCTGCTGTTTCTTCTATCTCAGGGGTGTCAAACTCAATTTCATTGAGGGCCGCATCAGTATTGTGGTTGTCCTGGGGAGGGCAGGTAGGTGTGGCCAGGGTGGATGCAGCCTACTGAGTGGGCGTGGCTGGAGTGAGTGTGGCCTACTGGGTGGGCATGGCCAGGTCTACATTGTTTGTGTCAAGGGTGCCTGTGGGGGCCTGGGCAGGAGTGGGACAGATCTAGGGTCTCTGGCAGAAGGGGGTGGGACCGGGGAAAGCGCCAAGGCATGGTCCACTGGAAGAGCCTCATTGTTCTTCTCAGGCCATGCAGGGGACTGGATGGTGCCGCGGGCTTCCCAGAGCCCTGGGCAGCAGAGATCAAATGCCCATCCTGGCTCTCAAGCACCCACGGCACCAAGCCCAGCCCCACTACCCCCAGGGGGTGCCCAGCTATACTTACCTCCTCCTTAAGGCTGCTGCTGCTGTGCTTGCTCTCCTTGTGGAGCTAAGACTGAATGCATTTCAGCATAGATGGCCACCACAAAATTGTACATTGGCTCCCAGGCAGCCTGGGCCGGGGCCAAGGCAGCAGGGGCCATTCCCTCACTGTTTCCAGGATGGCTTCTTGGGCCACATGAAACCACGTCGCGGGTCGCATCCAGCCCCGGGCCTTGTGTTTGACATGTCTGTTCTATCTCTTCCGTAGCATACTTATTCATTGTCTTTCCATGATCAAGATTTCACCCAAGCTTCACTTATATTATGGTTACTATCTTCCCATTACAAAAGTCAGATTACAATTATAAGCAGTTAAGGAGAACAACATTGGCAAATTAACCACTTTTTACATTTCTTCTGCTATTAGTGGTTTCTTATTTCAAATTTAGACCATTGAGGCATTCATTAAGATCCAGGGAAATGGAAACTAGTAGTAAAATATGAATGTATATATTTCTTAAATAAATAAACTCATTAAAGAAGCAACCTTAACGCTACCAGAATCATGCATGCAGGTATTTCCAAAAATGATCGGCCATATGGCCACAGGCCAAAGTAGGCAGGTTATGCAATTTTACTGGATTTGTTAAAATACGTTTTTGTGATAACCAGTAATTTTAATAATATAAAAGAAACAACAGGGTAAAGACATAAATAATAAAATAACAAAAGGAAGAAAATAAGGTTGTAAAATATCTCATACATTTCTGATCATCTCAGGAATATTATATTTTCTAGGCTGTTTAACATTTTCCTCTTTAAGAATAGAACTTCTGCAGGAATAAATCAACAAAAGATGTGCTGCAATTCATTAGAGACAGCACAGGATTTTCATGCAAAAAGTTCACAAATTCAATTCCTGACATGAAAAGGGTTGAGAAAAATTCCTTCCTGAAATTGTAGAGAACAGTGGCAGCCAATGAAAATAGTACAAAGTAAGTGCACCACTAGTTCAGTTCAACAATTTCTGGCTTCTATGTAACTTAAGCATTCTCCTCTATAATTTAACACTAGCCAGTTTCTGAAAGTTATTAACAGTTTGTGTTAATAATATGTATATATTTCTTATGTACTCTTTCTGAAGTAAACATTCCTATACACTGTTCTCACCTGCACATGCCCCACTGAGGTACCATAAGAATTTTCTAATTTATTTTAGCACCAAATTCTTCTATGGCCACCCACCTTTCTTTCCCAAACCAGGTGGAAGGTAGTTTGTTAGTAGAATCAGGTGGAAGAAAAAGGGAATTTGTTCACCTTTGGGGAAGATATCTTGATGTAGACAATAATAGGTGCTAATGAAGTCTTGGAGAGTTGAGCTGGATGATTAATGGTGTCTGCATCCAAGGCAACCAATTGTAATGTTCGAGCCAATTCAAAGATGCGTTCTATCTCACTCTGCACTTCAGCTGCCGAGGCAGAGAGCAAGTAGCAAAAAAGGAGAAGACAAGGTCAGCACTGCCATGGGGGGGGGGGGGAGGAATGGCAGCAAGTCATTGATAGTCCTAGAACAATTTTTCTCAACCTGGTTTTCTTCTGAAGAACTGGACATTCCAGTTATGGAATTCTGAGAAATAACATCAACAGAAAAGAAAAACAACAGATTTGGGGATGTCTTTACTGTTCCCTTCTGTAGCCTTTGTTCAATGCATGAAATGTAATCAATTATTATCCCACAACTCACTATTTTCACTGATATATTTAGGCACCACAGCTATAGCACCCATCATTGTGAGATTGTGGAAGAAGCTGCATTTGAAAAAGAATACACTTATTAAATCTGCCTATTTTATAGGACAAACATTAATTCTTTTCATTTCTGAATGATCAACAGTCAGTCTGATCCGATGACAGTTTGGCTTAAAGCCTGCCTCAAATGAAGAAAAGAAACTAACTGCCAGCTACAAGAAGCAAGTTTGAAGTATAAATAAGAAAGCTAAGGTCTGATTCATGGGGCCTGATACAGCAAGATATCCCCCAGGGCATTAATAGGAAGTATCTAGTCCTTCCTCATCACTTCTAGGATAATTTTTAGTGGAGTTTGTGCCACATCAGGACAGTAATATGGGCAATACACCATGTGGAAATGCTACCTGTAATCCAAAGTTATCTCCTTGTTTTAAATATTTCTATTTGGGTTTATTTTTTTATATAAGTTTTCAATTTAATGTGCAAAAATGCTATGACCTCAGTATGGTAGTCTTCCTCAATACGACCAGAGCCCAATTGTGTGGAACTCCCAGAATTATATAGGCAGCATAACCATTACTGAGAATTCTGGGAGTCAAAGTCTACAAATCAGCAGAGTACCAAAATTAGAAATGGCAGATACAAGAAATATCCCAAAAATAAATAAATAGATAAATAAATAAATCTAAATATAGAATCTGTAACCTTTTACAATCAAGTGATTTCTCTAACAGTGTCAGAGCATTAAGTCTATTTAAATATATGTCCCACTGAATTTAAATGGTCTTCTCCCAAGTAAATATGCATAGGGCTGCAATCAAAACATTAAGCATTGTTGCTGTCCTTATGAACTGAAAACCAAAAACATTCTTTTCTGGATTTGGTTTGGCTCATTAAGATCCTAGAAAATGAATGGAAGTGAAAAATAAGACTGATATGACTCTGCATTTTTCACTTCCCAAACACAGTTAAAAATAAAAAGAAATGTTTTAAACATTTTGGCAAGAACAATATTTATTGTTCTGGTTTTGAACACCCCTTGCCCCATTCTCTTAAACGTATTTCCCATGCTGAACTTAAGCATGTTAAATTGGCACTTGGAAGGAACACTGGAGAGCTTGTGAAGTTAAAGGTTACATACCCAAGACATCTGTATCAGGAGCACAGAAAGGAAGAGGATGCACAGACACAAGAGAAGGAAAATTGTGGGAAGGGGGGAAAAAGAGAAGAGTGAGTCGAAGTCATTGGGATGCCTACAAGATTGAGGAAGTCAAAACATGGGGAGGAATTAAACATAGAGAAGGCTGCTGACAAACCCAACTGCTTTCTCCTTTTTCAATTGTTGGTTGAGAAGGAACATTCTTCCTCACGCACAGAAGTGTATGTGATTTAAAATGATTTAAAATCCTATAATACTTCTGATACCATTGTCCATGCTCTGCATGTTTTAGGGTGCCCCCACTTCCATTCCTGGATACAGATAAATTCACGTTGTTGTAGAGACCATCCCAATGCCCTGCTCAAGGATTGTGTCAAAGGGGTTCTGTCAGGGAGAGGGGGAAAAAGACAACACTACAAAAATAAAATAAAATAAAAATAAAAATCAAATAACATCCAGGAAAAGATGTTCTCAACTGATACAGATCAGAGTTAGACAAGGCTTAAATAGTCACCATGCAAAATGTTAGTGTAATGTGATCTGCCTTCTCTTCCCTCCCACTAAAAAAATCCTGAGAAAAAATTTAGAAGAAAACAAAGATTTGAAGTTTTCTTGCAGGACCTCAACTTAGCCTTACCCAGACTGGAACGGGTACTGGAGCGCTCAATGATGGTGTGTTTGCTAGGATTGTTGAGGACTGAGCGCTTAGCAAGAGAGATATCAGCCGTCACACGCGTGATGGATATTCTGTGGAAGACATAGAGGGATGAATAGCTGAGGAAGCCAACTTCATTCGCCAGGTATTCCCACCAGATCACTAGGACATTTTTTCTGGTGTTACAGCCAGAAAAAGGATTCTAAATATCTGCCAATAGAAGTTTAATAATCTCAGCCCACTTAAACCAGACTGAAACTTGTTTCTCTTCATGAATAAGGAAAGGAGTTTTTAACAAACCACACCAAAAAAATCTAACTTCTTTCAGTTTTTATTTCAAAAAGAAACCTTCATCTCCTGGAAGAAAGAGGGGAAAATGTTTTATAGTCAGTAAAATGCAGGAAAACTTCTAAAATCCTGGAAGGCTGAAACTCTGTACCAACCCTCCCATATCTTATGACCTCTACTTGGATTTTTTTCCTGAAATCATATAGATGTGGCCATAAGATTTCCAGGTTTCCCCCAAGATCTCTCTTTTTCCCTCAAGGCTCCTGCTCACACCTGCCATCAAATCGGCGTTTCAAGAAATCAAATAAGGCTTTCTGCATCATGTCTGTCACCTGGGAAAATAAAAGGGAAGGGGAGAAGAGGTATACAGTTAAAAGTTAAAATTAAGTTAAAGTTAAAATCCAAAAGTTTGTATATTTGCAAAGGTTTATGCCAGCATTTGATAAAAAAAAATTGTCCAGTAGACTTCGGGTGTAAAATTCTTGGATATGTTGTAGTTTAATTGCCAGCTGATTCAATCTTTGTCCTCTGCATGATACCCTTTTGGATTTAATAGCTAAAATAGCTACCCTTTTGGATTTAATAGCTAAAACTAGAACTAAGGAGAAATTTCCTGACAGTTAGAACAATTAATCAGTGGAACAATCTGCCTCCAGAAGCGGTGAATGCTCCAACACTGGAAGTTTTAAAGAAGAGATTGGATAATAATTTGTCTGAAATGGTATAGGGTTTCCTGCCTGAGTAGGGGGGATGGACTAGAAGACTTCCAAGGTCCCTTCTAACTCTGTTGTTCTGTTAACTAGGTTTATATAGAAAAGCATGATTTGCATAACCATATTGGGTCCAATACAGCTGCATTCATATAAAGCTGAGCCATAATGCTGTCCAGAGTTATTTTGAGCTGGAGTTCATAAATGTGATGGATGATATATAAGGATAGATAGATAGATAGATAGATAGATAGATAGATAGATAGATAGATAGATAGATAGATAGATAGATTGTTTAATAAACACTGTAGTTGACTTCATGCAAAATATTAATATAAAATCAAAACCAACATGCCTTTGTAATAGTTTGACTTTATTTTGAATGATTCTGCTCAAGAAAGAGGAAGAGAGAATTGTTAATCTACATACAAGTATTACAGTTTAGTTTTCAGCTTTTTAAAATTGTTATAAGAATTCTCCTTAGCATTTTTATGGAAAAAGGAGAGTGTAAAACACTGAAAGTGGATTTAGACTGATAATGTAAAGACCTGGAAAGTCAACTATATTAGAAAGGAAATGACCATGTCTGGGCAAACAATTGATAGGCACATCCACAAACTATTCTAAACATCTTAATGACACCTTTGAAAGATCTTTCATCTCTCTATCTCAGATGGAGATTTCAAGGTTTAATAATGTTCCATTTCCCAATCATTTTTACTGGAAAATAGAAAGTAGAGAACCAGTGTGAAGGATGGAAAAAATGATTTATAGCAGGGGTCCCCAACCCCCAGTACGTGGCCCAATACTGGTCCGTGTCATGCAAATAACCAGTCCGCACAAACAAGCAAACCCCCATCCGTGAGATGCAGGCAGCACACAAAACCATGCACTCTCCGGTCTGCGGAAAAACCTCTCTCCACGAAACTAGTGCCTGTTGCCCAAAACGTTGGAGATGTTTTGATTTATAGACTCATGGGTCAAAATGGGAGCAAAGTTGAGATGAGCTGCACTAAGATGAAGCATCAACTCTCACTCAAATGCATAGAAGGGAGTTGGATTGGAATGACTTCTTTAGGGGTTGAAATTGTATTCAACATTTGATGTTCCACATGAAACCACAAGTAAAAAGTGAGCAAAAATTTGATTTCACTTCATTTAAAGACTGTATCTAATAATTTCCCAGTTCTGTTATAAATTAAACATTAAAATTAAAGTTTTGGAGCTGCTCTGGGACTGCACCAAAGTTTGTAAAAGCTACATACTATTCAATGATTTTAGGAGATGTATCTCAAATTTGAATGATGAATTGGCAAGTGAAAAAATATGTATAAACATCTGATGGCCCTTTGGAAATGTTTCCAGCTTCCCAGTAAAGTAACCAAACTCCTCCATATTATATGCCCCATATCACTGTTAATCCAACTTTCTACCCACATGCTCTATGCCTCACCTCATATCCTTTCAAAGATGGGCCCACAAGAATGATCGGTCGCATAGAAGGAACCACATCATATGGTGGCACATGCTCTGTCTGAGGACAAAGAAGAAAGAATAAAACATTAGGTTTGCTCCTGGTCACTTAACCTGTGCTTCCAGATTCTTATAATCTCAATCTCTACTTTGTGGGGATCCCTAGGGCTTGGCACTCTCTCCATTTGGTTTAATATTTACATGAAGCTGCTGAATGAAGTAATCTGATGGCATGACATAAAATATCATCAGTATGCTCATGGCACATAGCTTTATATCTCCATCCCTAGCCAACCAAATAATGCTATGGAGGTTCTTGGTATCTGGAGGCTATTGGAATCTGGATGAGGAAAAATGGGCTTCAACTCAACCCTAGCAAAATTGAGTAGCTCTGGGTTCAATGGCCACTAGGTCCTGAGGACTTTCCATTGCTTGTCCTGGATGAAAGCAGAACAGAAAACAGTGTGCAATTTGTGAACCTCATGGATTGGCAGCTCTTGTTTACAGAACAGGTGGCGGACATAACAGGAGGTCTCTGGACAGCTTGATATTGAGCATTACAAGTGGTCCTTGACTAAAGACAACAACTGAGCCCAGAATCTCAGTAATTAAATTTCTGGGAAACCTTCACTTGATGTGATATTTCATAAGCTTACTTACCGATTTTTGCTTCTGCTTGGCTATGTCCAGTGATCGCCATTAATGGTGGGATGGGGATAGGGATATGGGAATGGGAGAAGGGACAGGCAAGAGAAAAACAAACAGGGCATGCGTGTTATTGACAGCTTACACTTGCAGAAGCATAGGTCGGCACAGGAAGGGAAGGGAGAAAAAAAAACCAGGGCCAAGGAAAGCAGGCTGTTTTTCAGTATCAATAAATTAATCCTCACACCTACTAGTGTTGTGGAGAACAACCTTCCATCAAGCATCCAGTATGATCTCTCTTCTCCTTACTCTTCTTACTCATGGCAGCCCCATAATACTACAGGGCAATGGAGGAGTTCTTTTGCTCCTTAAGGCAAAGAACAAATTTTATCCCTCTCCCTCCACACAAATCAGAAGTTAAATCTCAATTCTGACAATGGGATAGGATTATCAAATGGCTGATATAGGGGTAAAGATGCAGGATACGCTTTGTAGTACATCCAACTCAATCTTGCAAGAGAGAAGGAGGTGCTTTCTCAAATCATTTACACCTCCATTTGAAAAGCTTTGGAAGATATTTCTGCAGAAAGGCATCTAGTAGAGACAGAATTAAGCACTCCCTTTCCTCTTCTTCATAGCAAACTAATATGACATGTAATTTAGTCTTGCAATACTTCCCAACCTTTATCTTGAATTGGTTTAACAATTAGGCTCTAGGCTATTTTCTTCCCACTTTCTAAGGAAGGCTCTGAATAGCCAACATTTCATATTCAGAGGTATGAAAAGAAGAGAATATTTGTGTAGAACTGTACAAAATTTTCATTCTATCAAACAGAACATATAGAACAGAATATTCATGAATATGGAATATTCCAATAGCTTTTCCTCTCCAGATAAAGAGAACATTTGTAATGCTGAATGTTCTCCTTATCTGGAGAGGAAAAGCTATTAGAAATTCCGTATTCATGCTTATTATGAAATGATTGCGACCAACAGGATGCTTTAATCCCATGTCTATGCAGGGCCTTTTTTCTCATAGAACGCCCATAACGGAGTTCCGGTACCGTTTTTGGATGGAACCTTGTAGGGTAGGCAAGGCGAGTTGTATGACATGTGTGAGTTCCGGCACTTTTTTTTTTTTTTTTTTTTAGAAAAAAATCACTGTGTCTATGTTATAGGGAACTGCAGAATTATTTCACCTATTTGCTATCAGAACATTCTGCTGATAGAATTTTCCTTACGTGAGCAAATGGAGAATATATTCTATTCCTATAATCAGCACAGGGAAGGCCTATAATCTTAGGGAAGAGTGAATGGGGATGTCACTTGCACAATGAGAAAATGGTTTGAATTTTCAATTTCAAGGATTTATACAGGAGGGAGGGTGAACTGAGAAAATAATTGGATGAATGAAATATTTCTTTCTTACCCTTCAATTATTTTATTGTCATGATATGTAAGGCAGGGAGGAACAGGAGAAAGGACACATAATCTGTTGGATCCATTTTGCAATATAGTCCACACATGAGTATGAACTAGCTGCCAATACATCTTTTAGCTCATACAGATGAAAAATAGGTGTGATCACTCGGATATACCATTCTTATATACTTTATTCACATGTTACAAATGTTATGAACACCACCTCTGTTTTTTTGCTGTCCAAGAGATTGTGCATTTAATTTGCCTCTTACTGTTTGAAGGCCATCACCATATTCATTCCTATAACTTATGCTCTAGATTCAGTATTGCCAATGGATGATCAATGACAAGATAAGCTCCCCGACATGCTTTTTGATCACCTCTATCCTAGCCACACAATGACCTGACCTTGACAAAAACAGCCTATACACACAAGCAGGCATCTTATCAGGACATAGCAAGCAGGTGCAAGTAAATAGGGGCACCATTACCTTCTTAAAGAAGGGGATGCGCTTGGTAGTAGAGGGAGGTGTGGTGACACTGCTAACGCTAGTTTTAGGGGTACGCTGGCTCTCATCGGCTCCTGCCTCTTCCTCCTCCTCTAAATCAAGGGCATCTGGGTCAAAAGCTAAGTTAGTCAGTTCCAAGGTACCTGGGACAAGGATGAGGTGAAAAGGTATGAGAGGTGGGGTGTGGGAGAGAGAGAGAGAGAAAAAGAAGGAACCAAAGAACAATAAACCAAACTGAGACAGTATGAATTGGAAATAGCAGGAGGTAAAATAAATTAAAAGGAAAGAAAAAATAAAGTAAAATAAAATAACTTAGAGAATGCAAGAATGCAAGAAAAAATGGGGTAGAAATTCCAGTTTCCATAATGTATTGTCCCATGGCAGTGGCTTAAGCACAGACAGGTTCTATTCATAAGCAGTGACTTATAGGAAGAGAGTCCTGAAGAGGCAGGGTGACCTATACTATTTCAGACAAGGCAAGGGCAAATGAATCTTTTTTGTTATTTGCAAATGCAATTTTTTATTGTTAAGAGAAAAAAAGAACAGAACACCTAGCATCCTAGAAAGTAGGCTGGGCTAATATACATTTGAAATGCATGTTATTGACTAGCATAAAGGCTTTGGGGCAGAAAGTGAGAGATAAATGTAGGGGATATTCGAATATAGAATTCCCATGGAATCTCATTTTGCTGAATGCCTAACATCACCCATAAAGAGTCTCGTTCTCAGTAAGGAGAGATACAGGACTTTTCACTTAGGGTGAAAGTAGAAAAACAGTGAAAGCCATTGTCTCTGAGAAGGAGATGCCTTACCACTAGCAGGTGGGGTGGGTCTCCGGGGACCTGTCACCACATCTCCCAGGCTGGAAGTGGAGTTGTCTCCTGATTTACTGCAAAAATAAAAACAAACCATTAAAATAAGATGTGGAAAGATGAGATTGTGGAAAAATCAGCTGTAGCTCAGGAGAATCACCATAAGATCCAAGCTTGGCAACTTCACTCAATAGAAAATTAACTTCTTCATTCAGTTAAAATTTCTGATTCTTGGACAAACATTGCTGCAGGATAACATTATTTAATTACCTATTCATGCCACCTGATATGCTTCCCTTGGATAACTATTACTTGCAACACAATTTCATCTAGTTCCTGTCTTTTCAGTATATTTTGGAATCAGGCGGCTCTCTAAATCAGGGCTTTTCAACCAGTGGTACGGGTACCACCTGTGGTACATTGGCATCTGGCAGGTGGTACACGAACATCCTAGAAAAGGGGTAGCGGGGAGGAGAATGAGTTGAACCAGTGGCAGTACCGCACAAGCCTGAGCTAGAGATGGCTGAAGCTGCAGGGCTGTCAGGGCTAAGCGGAAGCGCCAGGATCAGCGCCAGGCTCCAGCTGGAGCTCGGCGCTGATCCTGGTGCTTCTGCTGAGCCCAGAAGAAGCACCGATCAGCTGGAATGTTGCAGCATCTCCAGAGTTTTGTGATTTACATTCAGATGCTTGGCAACTGATTCATATTTATGACGGTCACAGTGTCCCTGGATCATCTGAAGTGACCAAAACCTGCTGCAACCACCCAGCAGACATGGGGAATAAAAACCAAACACCCCCTCACCCTATTCACACTGCCAATCCTCAACAGAAATGCTCACAACAATGGAAACCTCAGACAGGAGGAAGAGCACCACCGGTGGGCAGGCAGGTGTCTTGCTCGGCTGTGACTCGGGGGGCACTTTTTTCAGTGCCATTGTAACTTCAAACAGTCACTAAGCGAACTGTTGTAAGTCGAGGACTACCTGTACTTTATCACTTTTTTCCTTTTTTTTTTTTTAGTCATCAAGTTTTTGACACCTTGCTAGGCGACTGGTCGTACTTGGATATTGCCATATCCTAAAAGTAGTACAATGGGTGAAAAGGTTGAAAGGCCCTGCTCTAAATCTAATGTGATAATATTTTGTGAAATTTGAGGCATATTTTTAATATAGATATAAAACATTTGCTAACCATATTCAGCTTCCAAGAAAGTTGCTCTCCTAATAATTAAAGTTTGCAGATTGCTAAAAAAAATTCATTAGAAAAAGGACTTGCAGGAAAAGGATCCAGTAATTAAAAGATTAGGAATCATGAGAATTAAATAAATTTGAAACTAAACTGCTTTTATACACATTGTAAGGAGAGATTATCTTTTGCATGTATTTAAGAGAAGAGTTAGACTGTGTGAAGGATTCTGCAGTGTCTCTCAATATGTGTTATGTTTGCTGGATATTTTGAATGTTTTTACTTTGGTTGTGAGCCATTCAGAATTACAGCACATATGATGGGCAGCGATAGAATGGACGAATGAATGTCCCAGAGATTTTAAGATCCACAATGTACAATGAAGGTTAATGAGGCTAAAGATTAATGAGGTGCATGACAATTTTATTTCCTGAAACACTTGATGGTAGCAAGAAAGATGAAACTGACACCCACCTTATACTCTAAAGCAGTGATTGACAACATTTGCAAGCACCAGGTGCTCCTGTACAGTTTTGCATAATGACATGGGTAACTAAACAGTTTTTCAAAGATGGCCCCACACATGAGCAGACTCAGCTGCAAGATCTTATTTAATTTCATTTGAAAATGAGGACATCTCATAAGAACACTATATTTAATAAGATTTAACACTCAGATGAGATATTGGTCATCAGTGATGCCCAGAAGAGAAGAGATTTAAAAAAAGGGACAAGAAGGCAGTTAGACCAGCACAATTTTGTCCTTTTGTACATATATTGATCTTGCATGCTTATAAAAAGGGATGGATTTGATCCAGCGTGCTGATTGCTCTCTTGCCTCTTTGGATTCCTTCCTAAAAATGTCATTGTTGAAAATATTTTTTTAAAAAAATATATCCTTATTTTGTAGTTTTGCAGTTTCTACTCAGAGAAGTTACAAGCTCTATATTTTTAACTCTGTTCTAAGGTTGTACAAACTATTTTTTCTTAAAATTGTATGAGTCAATGTAGATTTCAAAATTTAAAGAAATTTGTTTTTGTTTAAATCAGTTTTCTTCAATCACTGCCTTCAAAATATGTCAGATCAGCATTTCTAACATCCTGGGTCACCCTTCCACTACGTCATGCAAGGCCGTTTTTAGGAAAAACCAAGCTGTCTCATTGATGGAGAATGTTTGGTTGTCCACCTTGTAGCAGATGCTAAATAGGGCTCCCTAATGCCCAAAACAAAAGTAGTGCAGCCTCTTTCCTTTCCTCAGCTAGTCTTCCTTTCCACTGTATCCTTCATTTCAGTTTTGTTAACACTGATTGTTCAAAAATATTTACATCATTTGTTCAATTATGCAATTATCCATATGATATAAATTAACACAAGTGACATCATATGAATAATTTTATATTTATAGGATAGGGTTGATGTTGTTGGAATAATAGGTTTTGTGCTATGATTTGAGTGCGTATATAACTTGCCCAGAGTCACTTGGTGAGATGGGTACTATAGAAATTTACTGAATAAATAAATTACTTCATTAAAAATATTTACAGTATCCTGAATTTCCGGGAAGAGTAAAATAACTAAATTCTTCAAATATAACTACTGTAAGGGCACATTTCACATTGGTTTCTATACATCTGTCCAACCAATCTTCAACCCAACCTCTCTATACTGCAGTTTTACAAACCTAACAACTTTAAGATGTGTGAAGGCAAATATACATGTCCAAGAATAATGTTGCAGGATCCAATCTGAGTTGGTCACTGGGAACAGAGATTTAGTCTTCCAAGCTTTTGGACTGATGCTGGAGCCCATCTTCAGGGAATGTCTGTCACACAGAAGGTGTCACACACATTCTGGTGAGAGAGAAGTTCCCTGAGGATGGGTTCCAACACAAGTCTGAAAGCTCGGAAGACTAAACCTCTGGTCCTGGTGCCTGACCAAGATTGGATTCTATAAGATGTGTGGATGAACTCCCATGTTGCCTGAGGAATTCTGGGAATTGTCAAGTTTGAAAAAAAAACTGATACATGATATGTGTCTGATTTCCCCCCTGTGGCATCTCTAGTACTTTGTTCTCCAAAACCTTTGTCAGGCAATTTGAAATTAGTCTTGTTTACAGATGGAAAATCTAAAAGTTCAAGAACCTTGTACTCACCTGCAAGGGCAAACAGTAAGATAAATTAACTAAAATTGTCTCAGCCTTATCTCACTGCTATTTTTTAACCTGAACTCTGAACTCACATATGTGTGTATATAATCTGCAGTTATAATTATAAAAACCACTCCTGTATTAAGTCAGGCCAAGTGCCCTTCCAGTCTTGTGCTTTCCCATATGATTCGAAGCAGGTAATAGAACAGCTGGAAGAACACTAGGAACATTCCCACCCTAATACCTTCAAAAAAATATTCCATTTTAGAATTCTGAGTGTCATGGATCCTACCCCCCAGAGCTCTCTCTGGATGCAGGTTCAGAGGAGGAGGGGAAGTTTAAGTTGGCAGAGGAAAGCACGGAGCCAAGTGTTGGTCAGGATCAGGGCTTGAAGAGCACTAGCCTGACAGAGCTGCCTCAGATAGGTTGATTGGACGAATGACAGGCTGAGGCTGAGCCAGGTGAGCCACAGCTGCAGCAAGTTGGCCAGGACTCCAGGTAGGACTGGGAGCAGTTGCTACCCATTAGCAATGAGGAGGAATGGAGTTCACACCTCCTCCCAATCCAATGACGCATAGAGCAGAGAGGAGACAGGCATAATGCTGGTCATCTAGACTACTTGTGAGGATGCAACTTTGTCTCTCATGAAGGGCTGCACCCTTCATGAGAGACATTAAGTGTTGCCTACTTAATCCTGCCCTCCATTGCTGGAGCAACATGCCCAGTTCTGCGCCTTGTGTGCTCATGCTGTGTATTTTGATCTGTTCCAGACCTGTGCAATGGGGCTGCTTTCTGAGACCTGTTGGGAGGAGGTTGACTGTAGATTCTTGCTGTCTGTGCATTTATGAGGAGGGGAGCGGGGCAGCACACTGAATTGCTAAATTGCTAACAGGCATTGAGGTTGAAAACATTTCTAAAGTTATCAGGTGTAGAATTTCCCTGGGCCTTTAGTTCAGGGATAGGGGACTTGCACCCTTTCAGATATTTTTGGATTCTATTAACAGTATTTTCAGCTTCAGCTAACATAAGTCAGGAGTAACAAATGGTTATGGATATAATTAAAAAAACAGTGAAAGACAAAAGGTTTCTCTTGATCAGATACAATACCAAGGATTTAGCTTTTCTAAAAACAAAACTTTTAAAATCAACTATTGGAGCACTGAATTGCAAGGTAGTTCCTCCTCCTCCTCCATCCAATCTCATCCTATCTCACCTTGAGCTAAGCCGATGTTGTCTCATCTTTAGTTCCTGTTGCATCCTCATATTCTCCAATTTGACCGGGCTTGGGATGAAGCCCACTTCACAAGCTTCTTTAACCAGACGTCCAATCCACCAATCATTGTTATATTTCTGTAGCAGAGAAAATAGAAACAAATGTATAAGACGCATAAAATGAATGAGGTGGAAAAGAGAGAGGAGAGCCATTCTGCGTTGCTCCTTGTTACCCATTGATAAATACTATGGTTTTCAAATTTTCATATCATAAATCCCACTAATCATTCTGGGTCTCCCCTTAGCTAAAAATCAAATGTCTCCAACAAGGATATAATGTATGTATGTGTGTTTAGATATACATTAGACATGTTTACAGAACTCTTTTTCTGTATTGATCAAGTACCATACGTTTTAAGAACATAAAAGATGCATTAATACTATTAATTATATTGACAATTATAAAATGCGATCTGATGGGACTGAAGCAGCGTTTCCTACTGTAGGAATAATTTTATGTAAGCCCAGATAAAAAATAATTTCAAATAATGAAAAGGGAGGGAGGGGGCAAGAAAGAGACATTGGTCATGTTTAATTTGGCACCTAAATCAAACCCCTCATAGTTTTCTTTAGTCCCATGTACAAATTATTCCTTCTCTTTGCATGCTGTACGGGAGACTGATGCCTCTGCTTCATTTTACTATCTTTTTCTGTTTTCTGATTTAAGGGTGGGAGTCATGCCCTACCCAGATTATTACTACTGTAGATAGGACCAGTAGTAAAAGTTCCATTGTACACTGCTCTGTACATTTTATAACCATTGAGATTGGGGTGAACCTTTACATTTCCTCATCGGATTGTTTCTGCTACCTCATCTGGACATCTTACCTCTTTGATATGAAGGAAGTCTTTGGGTTCAAAGCAAATAGACATGCCTTGGACTGGCACATCATCATTGGGAGAAGGATTATAGCCCACATTTGTCCTCACAGCAAATGCTACTGGTTTGGTCTATAAAACAACAAACAAAAACACTTCGATGGAAAAGCAGAGATGAGATGAGCACAGCCTATAGATCCAGAAGCTACTGTCTAACATGGAAAATAAATTATGCAACTTCTCAGTTTAAAAACAAATATACAAAATTGTTTATATATCCATATAAGAGGAAGATGCTGGTATGAATGAGTTACTTCTAACAGCAAAGATAGGTTTTGCCATTGATCATCTAGAATAGATTGACATCCCAGAACTCAGAGGACTGAATGACTGAAATAGATTCCTTGAGATCAAAAAACACCACCTCAGTAATCTGTGTAACATAGAAATGTAATCCTTAAACTAACTTTGCACATCTCTCAATCTAGCATCTATGTCACTGTTCTTTGATCTTGGCAACTTTAAGATGTGTGGACCTCAGCTTCCAGAATTCCCCAACCTTCATCTTCTTAATATAAGCTTACTACAGGTGATAAGCTCTAATTTGTGGTAAGAAATACTTGTCATTTTCTCAGTTTGCCACAGAGGAAAGACAGAAGAGAGAATGTCTTTTTCCCATTCATTTCTGATATCACCCCTTGTTTGCTTCAGCCATATTTACTACATACGTATATCTCTCCTGCAAATTATCTTTAAGGAAAAGTGTCCCTTGTCTGATTAAAGTTATCTGTTGTGCTGCCCTTCCTCATGATATGCAAAAATAACTTAAATTACTAAAGTCAGTAAAATATACACTATTGTTATTATTTTGGTTCATCACACAGTAAGCCAGATGTTCAGATTGGATTTGACATTTTTGTTCACCTATCAAGTCCTTCCCAAGAAACTGAGATAGGCAGATATTAATGTTTGATAGTGTTAAAGGAATCATCACAGCATGTTTATAATAATTATTGAAGAAATAGAGGGGTTAATTTTGGCTATACAAGACTAAGCCTTAAGAACAAATGTGTACAAAGTCAGGTTGAAAAAACAGCAACATTCAGCAAATGTTACCTCTGCAAAGGAGCTGAAAAAAAAACAGCTTTATAGTTGTTATAACATCTAGTTATATTTATATATAGTTATAACATCTAGTTATAATAGCTGCTGCAAGAGGATCACATAGACTGAGTAGAAACAACTGCATGACAAAATAGCAACAATGGTGCATCAGAATGTCTTCAAGAAATGCCATTTGCCTACAGGTGTGATCATAAAACAGACAAAATAATAAAAAATAAGGAAGCTAAAATGCTCTGAAACATTAGAATACAAACAGACAACGACCTACCACATAACACACAGACTTAACAATTATCCAAAAGAAAGACAAAAAAGTCTGGAAATAGCAAAATACAGGAAGTCCTCAACTTACAACAGAATCATGGTTTATAGTTCAACACCCTCAGAAAAAGTGATTTACTACCCATCCTCACAATTACAATCATCTCACCATCTCCACCAAAACATGATTATAATTCAGGTGCTTGGCAATTAATTTACATTTATGACTGGTTGCAGCATCCAATTTACAACCTTCATAGCCAATTTCTGGCAAAAAATGGGAAAGCTGGATTTACCCAACGACCATATGATTTGTTTAATAATCATGGTGATTTACTTTGTGACCACTATAAAAATGGTTGTAAAATTGAGTTTGGTGACCTGATGACTCAACCTATGACTGCACCAACTTAACAATGGAAATTCCAGGCCCAAGTATGATCATAAACCAAGGACTACTTGTAAAAGAGGAAGAACTGCAGAAAATCACAAAGATCTGTAAACAGAAATAGAATGTCTATGACAAAAGAAAGCAAAAATAGCACCAATAGTAATAAGCTCCTTGATCTCAAAATATCTGGAGCACCACTTGAACACCATTGGCATTGACAAAATCATCATCAGTCAATTGCAAAAGACAGCTTTACTTGCAGCAGCTTATATCTCACAACGATACTGCTAACACCATAAAAAATGTTCCAGGTCCTCGGGAAGGACTTGATAGATGGATAAAAATGCCAGATCCAGTCTAAACATTTGGCTGACTGTGTCATAATAGCTAACTAGTAGAATAAGCTACATTGGTGTGTACAATGCCCATGGGACTGAAGTTTTAGGAACCTTTCCAATTTTCTTGCAGTTGTTTTGATTATGAGATACATTTCTAGACATTTTCCTCAGTTTTTTGTTTTGTTATTTGGTGAATTTTGGTAAAGTGTTATTTTATCAGCATTGCTAATCCTTTTGAATCATGAGAAGTGGATGGGTATATAAATATTGTTCCATATTTTAAAATGTAATTGTTTGGTATCTGCTTTTTTCATATTGTTAATTAGTTTGATGCTACATAAAAATGAAAAACAACACTTGAGCTCTCCTCATCCCAGAGGCCAAGTAGCAAAAAAGAAACAGGTAAGAAAGTACACCATCATTCTTAGTGCAAAGCACATCTGATGCCAAGACTTTTCAGACCCCTATGGGCAGTGGTGGGATTCAAATATGTGAACAACCAGTTCTCTGTGTGGATGCCGCTTCCAGAAGTCCATTCTGAGCCTGGGCAACAAAAAATTAGCTACCGATTCTGCCGAAGTGGTGCAAACCGGCTGAATCCCACCACTGCCTATGGGACCCCAATCTGAAACTGTAGTCAACAAACAGCTACAAAACCTGCTGAGAAAAGCAAAGGATGAAACTTTTGGCTTGAAGCCCAAGCAGAAAGGTAGGAATGTTCTGGGTGCCAACTACTCCTACTCAGTTCTTTCTCCTAGATCATCCTGGCAGCAAGAAAGCTGGACCAGGTCCCAGCTGCCTAAATGCTTCTAGACATCCTAATTGCAAGAAGGCAGCAACAGGATCCGCCAAAAGCTGAAACAGAGGGGACTGGGAGATTTCATTAGCTAATTGCATCTGTCAAAATCATGAGGCTGCAGCCAAAGGGAGCCTCCTTTTTAGAAATCTGGTACTTTACAAAAGGATACTTATTGTCATGAACTGCTGTCATGAACAAGACCCTAACAGAAATCTGCTGGAAAGACTGCCATCAGATATATAGGTAAGAAAGAAGAAAGGGGAAAATACATACTGGTATAAAACAGAAAAAAGAAAGAAAAAAATAGGAAGAAATGACTTCCCCCTTCATTAAGACAAGTATAAACATTTTCAATATCTTAACACTTCTCTAATATTTCAACCAAAACTCTCTTCATCCCACATTTCATCTATTATCTATTGGCAAATAACAAAATCTCATATTTCAATCTTAATAAGCAAGAATCCATTAAAAGTGCATACTGATGCCTGTCTATACACTTTAAACAAATAAATCATTTTCATAATTCTATTCTGCACTTTACCCAATCATTTGTCATTTTCTTTAAAACTCTTCTTCTCATGTCTTATATCTATAAACAAATTTTTAAAAATGAATCATTCAAACTTAATCAAGATAAATTCCATTAAAGCAACAAATTTCTAGAAACAACAAATTGAAAATCTGAATCTTTAATTCCTTCAAGTAATGTCCTAAATCTCCTCCAAATGATAAAACCACAACTCTTTAAGTTAACTGGACTTTGGTTGACTTCCTGGCCAACTCTATGCAGGTTTCTTGGCAACTGTCTGGAACCTCACCTATCTCCGAGATGTTTGTTTGAATTCTCAGGGTACTTTATAGGCTTTATATTCCTTGGAGATCTCCCATTCTTGTATGGAGCAGGTCCAACTTTGTCTAGTTTCTGAGTCCAGGCAAAGTTGGCCAGATGCTCCCTCCACCTCCCTCCTCCCAAAAAAATAGAGGTACTGCTTCAATATCATATCAAGAAAATTTCAGGCTGTTGCCCATGCAAGTTATCAGCCACCATCTTAAACCCAAGAACAAATCTGAGAACCTATTTTTTTAGATTACTCTTTTTCAAACTTGGCAACCTTAAAATACGTGGACTTCCAGAAGCATGTTGGCTTCTGGGAGTTGAAGTCTACACATCTTTAAAGTTGCCAACTTGAAAAATACTGTTGTAAATCATATTTTCCTTTGATCCAACTAATCTGGTTGCTTCTTTCTTTCTTAATATTATTTTACTGTTTGTTTGTTTTAAAAACATCAGTCCAATAACAAATGGTAGCTCTTATTGTCTGAGTTTTTATTTTTTTCAAACATAAGTAAGTACTGTACAGACTTCCAATCCCTGTTTTAAGAGATGCTGCTGATAGATCAACAATGGTTTTCTTTAGTCTTTCTCAGGCTACTTTCTGTAGTTATTGTGAGCAGGATCTGCTATTCATGGTTGGTGCTTGGAAAATAGCAACTGTGAAATACCTGTGGTGAACAGGTGCTGAGACGAGACTTGGGACTGTGCCAATCTGCAGCGAAGGTTCATGTTTTTTGTAGCTTTGCTTTAGCCAGTTCAATTAATAAGAAATATTATTAAAGCTATTCATCTACCTCCTGAATTGATAAAGCCAATTGATTAGCCAAATTAATTTGCAGATGACTGGCCAGCCAAGGAATGTGGAGTCTGCCTAAATTTGGGCCAATCTCTTTGAAGTGGAGGTAGAAGACCCAGGTATCACATCTAAACTTGAGATTACTATGAAAATCTGTAACTGAACAGATCTTTTTGGAAATTCAAAGTGGCATATCCCTTCATTTTATCTTCATAGCCCTGAAAAGTTGGGCTGACAGAGAATGATTGGTTCCAAATCACTTAGTAACATCTCTGGTGAGTAAAAATTGAACTTGGCTCTCCCACATCTCAATCCAACATCTTTATTACCACATTACACTGCTTCAATAGCATAATAGTATGCAAAAAATAATCGTTTAAATAAGATAATAAACAATCTGTAGAAATGTAAGGCTGGGATAAACAAGGGAGGTAAAAAGCAATATAACTGAAGGCAAGACATCCAAATAGTATCACAGAAAATATAATCTTCATGATCTTTTAATCAATTAGATACAAAATGTAGGTGGTATCTTCGTTTTGTTACCAGTTGTAATATATTCTTAGCCTGTTTTCAAATGCTGTTTGCAAAACAGACAAAACAAGATGGACTGACAAAACATGTGAGAAAGGAAGAGATTAACTCTGATAAAAATAAGGAGCGCTTTCCCCATTCTACAAAACAGAGGGGAGGCAATCAAGAGACAAAATGTTGAACCTACAATATTTGATGCAGCCCTCTAGATTAGTCTTTTAGGAACATGAATTTTAATACGTGAAAGCTTGCTTATTTCACATCAGCAAGATGGTGCCCACCAGAAATGCCCCCAATATGTCACATCGTGTATGAGAAAGCTAGCTTTTTGTTAGATTTCATATACACCATATATTTTGGAAAAGAATGGGCATATATAGGCAATAATATATCATATATAATATAATATTGAGTTACATGGAATCTTTCATCTGGAAGAATCATTTGAATGATTTAGTGCAGGTTATTATATGATAAGATAAAGCATCAATAAAATTCTGAAAAAAGTGAAAAAGCCCTGAGTGATAACCCAGATCCTGATGTCCTACTAAAAATCAGGTTATAGTTGGATCTTGCTTACTTGCAACTGATATAGCCACTTAGAGCCTTTTTGGAGTAGTTACATGAATGGATTGGTTTTATAAGAATTACTATTCTTTAACATGGGGCAATGGGATAACAATTGTGGGATCATATCCTAAAGCAATGGCTGGATCCATGCACTGAACTATGAATGTCTCCAACTTGTTTTAATTGAATCTAGTGAACTGAGCTTAGACAGCCATGAGGCACTTTTGTGCCTGCATAAATTGATTTGGGAATTTTTCTGAAGCCTAACTAAGGAAGATCATCCAACCAAGTGGAAGTTTGTAGTGATTTGCACATCCAGAAAGTAGCTATTCTTTCAGGTCATCTGCACACTACATTCCAGGGGGAAAGGGTATGGTTCCAACTGCATGACAGCAAGGAATGAGAGAAGACTGCATAATTGTAGAGGGGACCATTCCAAAAAAGCACCTTACAGAAACTTCATATGTTTTTCCTTTATATAGTCCCATACATGGGAAATCTATAGATAGTACCACCAGGAAGTTTCCCATTGTAGTTAAGTAAAATCTAGGTAACTGCAACTTGTATTTATTATTTCTGGCTATAATTTCTGCAGTAATGGGAATCAATGTCTCTCTTTCATGTATTAGTACTTGACGTCTCCCCTCTCTTCTTCTCTCCAGACTGAACCTCCGAGGTTCCTTCATCCTGTCCTCACATGGCATGACCTCAAGTGCCTGTTTCATATTTCCCACCTTGGGGGGAGTGTTATTTGATCATCCCATAGGAGAGATATGAGTTAACTGTTAATGAAAAACAAACAATTTTTTGAGAACTGCTACAGTAGTGCAGAGATTAATATGTTTGAGGAGCGTGTTGTTCAGTGTAAATAGAAAACCAAGGTACTCTGGTATTTAAAACCTGACAGTCTGATGTTATCTTTTTTTCCTTTAAAAGATAATAATATTCTAAAATTTAAAAAAAAAAACAGGGGAAAAGTTTAAAGTCACAATGGATCAGCTGTATTAAAACATTTGAAAAATCAGTAAGCCAAAGGTGAGTAAAAAGAACCAAAATGCACCAAGCTATTAAAATTGTAACAACCGTATACTTTCTCACAATAAAGAAGACATCCAAAAATCTTTCAGATACTTTTTGTCTTGCTTTATCGATCTATCCATCCATTCATTCTTGTGGAGGGAAATATGTTGTTCCAAAAGGCAAGTATCATAACAAAAACTGGATCCCATTAGATGCAGTGTTTGATGAAGAGGACTAGAAGAATGACTACTCTGCTGAATCTTGTAAAAAGGACAGACATAATCAGAATCTGTCAAAGTTAGAATTCAGTAGTCTTGAAAATAATCTGCCTTGTTCCATAAAGAGCTTAATAGATGATAACCAGCATCTTGAATTATACCTAAAAGCTTACATAAATCCAGTGTGGCTTGCAAAATAGTGACATCCATAATTATTTGTGCTGCTGCATTCTGGAACAATTGTAGCTTCCGAATGGTCCAAGGGTAGAGTCCTACATAGAATATGTTGCAATAGTTGAAGCATGAACAATCAAGATATGAATGACTATAAATGGGGCCTCAGGATCCCTGAATGGATGTAATTGGTGCACAAAAAGGAAGGCTTCGGCGAGTAAGTTTCATAGCTCAGAGGCCATAGCTACCAGCCTAATTTAATTAAATAAGGAAATCTAAACAATGTTCAAATAATATGTAGAATGTGGTTCATGAATTAATCCAATTTTTGGATTTGCACAATATATTAACCAAACAGCCTGGGTTTATAAACATGCTAAAAGCAAAACAAACCAATCAACAAACTAATCATATTTAATATGTTAGTAGTTGATAGATTTGTAACTGACTTGGTTAAATATGTTGCATGAACACAGAAGGTTCTCTGAAACTAATTTTTCAAAGCATATTAGCTTTCTTCTACCATAAAGATCAAGAGAATGAAATAACTTAAAGTATAATAAGTTAATTTGGCTTACAATAGGGCAATATGGATGCCTATTATTCCAGTTCTCTGGAGGCATCTGTAAACTAATCTGAGGAGATACCCTAAGCATCTGAAAGCTGAATTTAATCTGAAATATTTTCAAGTTAATGCATGTGCTCTGGATGAGCAGAACAAAGGGGATAAAAATGGAGATTTAATTTGTGGAGGAAAATAGCTGCTACAGCATATAGCCATTTAAATCTGACATGCCCTTCAACATAATACTCCAATCAAGTCATCATCTCTAATGCAGTGACAGATATAGCACCATTTTATTTATCGATGCACAAAGTGATTGCCACATTTATATTGGTGACCTGAACTACCTTGTTTCTTGAGAAATGAGACAAGTGCTTTTAATAAAACCATGAACAATATAGCTGGTTCCTCAGGGTGAAGTCCTCCAGATGATTTGGATTACAGTCTCCATCACCTTCATCCAGGAAGATTTCTGAATCCTAACTCTCTAACTCTGTAGGAAGAAGATACCCACCTTGGCTTTCTCCAGCTGTGCCAACGCTTGGCGCTCTGCTTCTTTGCGCAGGGCTTCACGGTCTTCCTCCAGAGATACATCAGAGTCAGATGGGCGACTGGTATAGGACTCAGCAGAACCCTGAAAAGGAGTGAGGAAGTGAAAAAAAGATGAAAGTCCTGATGCTTGCCTGGGCAATGGGAAGGCACTAGTGATATAACAGGGCCCTTTTCAATACCAGTCTAGCACAAAAGGATACCATATGTTGCCTGAAAGAGGTGGCTGTGTACTGTATAATACCCAAATAATGGCCTATAACCCAATTAATGTGATTGCGTATTTCCAGAACATTGATAAAGAGCTCTGACTGAGCTCCTGGCTGATAGGATTAAGTGTGCTGTATGAAAAATAAAGCATGAAGTTCTATCACAAAGCAGTAATGCCCCTGGGCCCCAGGCAATCATTTGCTGCCAATAGCAAACTGGTGTTGATATAGTTCCAAATGCGAAAAAGGTATAGTTTCTGGGCACTCTTCCCCATCCTTTTTCCCATACAATTTCTCCTTCTGAAAAAGGAGAAAGTGGGGGAAAGATCTCTTCTTTAGAGTGCTGGAAATAACCTGTAATCCCCAATTCATCCAGAAATTGAGCAGCTGTATCTGGAGGGAGGTTCCCAGGTCAAAATAGACATGTTTGGAGGTCACCATTGGAGAAGACAAGGGACCTGGATTGAGTATGATCATGTTAATAACTAAGTAACTTTGTACTTAGTTTTACATTCAGTTTTGCTCTAGAAACAGTTTAACTTAACTCTTATTTAATTTTTTTTTGAAGAGATCACCCAACTGCTATACACCAATTTATTCTGAATGGCCTAATAAATTTGCCTCCCTTAAAACAACTAAGTACCTTACTTAAAGTGAGATGAGCTAGTTTTAATTTTAATAATTGTTTATTCTGAGTAATTTCTTTTGACAGTATTAATCTCCCAGAATTGATACATGCAGCACGGGGATGCTGCAGCAGTCGTTAAGTGTGAAGAACGGTCATAAGCCACACAGTGCCACTGTAACTCTGCATAATCACTAAAAGAACTATTGTAAGTCGAGACCACCTATATCCCAGATGTGATGCATTTAAGCATCATATGTTGGTGGTCACAGGCAAACAAACTGTCTAAAAGAAGTGATGCTAAGTCTTTTTCTGAACACACAGGTAGTAATTATCCTGTCCCTTTTCAGGTCTTTATGCAGGAAATAATGTTTTCCTCCCGATGAACAGATAATTAATACTCCTGACAATTCTTGAATAGCGGTCACTTGACTGGAGAGAATCTGAAGGGCTGAAATGCCACTGTTAATTAGCAGCCCCCAAGGAGGCTTAGTTGAGAAGGCAGAGTTTCTGCAAAAGCTGAGGTGAGGAAAAGCTCTCAAATGAATGACAACTCTTCAGGCAGTTGCCTATCAAGTAGTAAGATGGAAGGAATTGGGGTGCTTATTTAAACCCAATTGTATATAGATAATTTTTTAGTTCGCCAATTAAGGTAGCCCTGTGGGAACTTGATTGCTTTTGGGAAAATGTTTCCATCTCCAAGAGGATATATTTCCATTATTTAAGCCCAAGTTTTCCTACAGTTTGCCCTTTATTGTCATTATTTGCAAACATAAGGGAGGTTCTCACCAAATGCAATGCCAAGAAAACAGAAGCTACATGGAGACCAAAGAGCTTCTCTAGCTGATTGTGCAACTGAAAAAAGCAGGCCATTCTGCAAGCTAAAGGAACGTAGAAACTTCCTATAAGAAGAAGGAGACTGGACAGCTGAATTTGCCAAAAAAACAAACAAACAAAAAACTGGAAGCAGAAAGCTGATATCCTGCAAAGTAGACACATATGGTGGCATTCATAAAAAGCGAGTCACAGGGGTAATGGTCAGAAGAGTTCAGACTAGGAAAACTGGGCAAAAATATCTCGCTCTTCATTTTGATTCCTCCCAGGTGCACACACTGAAACTTGATTTCTGCTTAAATTTCAAAACTGAACATTCACATAGTAGTGGGTTTTTTAAATCTCAGAGATACTCAGATACTTGGGTAGTTTCTATATATACAAAATGCACAAAGGATACAGTTGCAATTTGCTTACATTTCATATGGGTATTAAGGTAGCATCTCAGCCTGATGTATCCAACATCTGTTGTACAACAGAAGATAGAGCTGGGGCAGATTTAGGCAAAGAAATAAGCAAACACAAAACCATGTTTTATGTAATAAGTATGCTATAAAGACTGGTAATATAGAAACCAGAAAAATCCACTTAAAAATACCAAGCTTGTGATATATGAAATCTTCCCTTTGTGAAAAGGATATTTGGGAGACGATGGAGCTATCACCAACTCCTACCATTACAAAACAAAACAGAATCAGAATCAAAATCAGAATCTTCCTGGGTTGGAAATGTTAATCAAGTATTACTGATTGACTTCCCCAGTGGTCCTGTCAAGATCTGTCCCAACTCAATAACCCAATCTGATTTGAGAATGGGTTTTCAATTTATGTTTCTTTTAGGAACTTTCTGATCTATTTAAAAATGGACAATTTTCCTGGACAAAGAAGGTTGAAAGAAAAATATCAGAAAGGAAAGAGAGGCAGATTAGACCCGTGACACAAAAGAGGGGAAGCAAACAATGATAAGATCTGAGCTCTGATGTTTTCAGATGCACCACAATAATTTGGCAAAGGCAAACATAAGCAATGCAAGGTACCAAAATTGGCATATGCAATTACTCACCGCCTCTGAATCATCATCCCATTCATACAGGTACATCCTGGCAGGTGGTAGCTCAGGCATACAGCTATGGATACAGCACAAACATTCCGCCCTGTGCTCAAAATCATGCAAAGAGGCACTGGCTTGGAAGCTGAAGCCACAGCCCAATATTTCCAGAAGCACAAAACTGCAAATAGGCAAGAACGGCAAATTCAGCCAGTGGCACCGGCTGTCCTTCTCCCACTTGGAAGAGAGATAAAAAAGAGAAATCTGGGCGAGAGTCTTGCTGGCTCAACAGCTTTTTAGCTTTCAATGCATGAGATCTACAGACTAATGTTTGAAAGAGCCAAGTGCTGATGACGTTCTTCTGAGATGCAATTGGCTTATTTGTTTATGTGTTGTTCATTAGCAAAGCTGGTATGTGGTTTAGTTTATCTGTAATATGTATGCATAAGAGCCTCATTGTTTAAAACCATTGTAGACATTAAGGGTAAATGTCCTTTGATGGAAATGTTTTGAAGCATAAAATTGACCTGTGGCAAGTAGCAAAAGGATTTGTTCATATAAATCATTATTTTAAATTATCAAAGCAAGCAAAACTGTGAATCCCAATCCTTGTGGTTTATTCAGAAAAATTATGATTAAACAAATATAGTGATATGAGTATTCAACCAAAATTCCCAATACTAGTTGAGTATACCCACATCACTGTTTCGTTTAATCATAGTTTTGCTGAATTAACCACAAGGATTGGGGTTCACATAGCATAAGAACCATAGGTCATAGTTTAAAACTGCAAGGGCTGAATTTATATAATGCACTAAGCCAAAATCAAACAAGCCACATTTTCTTTAACATGCTGCATGAACCAGATTTTTGTATTCACCCATATGATCCTTCTGTTACATCAGACTGGTAATATATTTTGAAATTTTCCTTTACATGTGTAAAACCAAGATCTGTGTATTTAAGATTTGTTTCCCACCTAATGCTAAGGTCTCAAGGAAGGTTACAGTCAGTGGTGGCATTCAAATACGTGAACAACAGGTTCTCTGTGTGGATGCTGCTTCCAGAAGTCCATATTTGGGCCTGGGCAACAAAAAAAAATTAGCTGCTGGTTCTGTGGAAGTGGTGCGAACCGGCTGAATCCCACCACTGGTTATAGGACATCCCATTTTATTTATTTCCCATAGCCATATTTAAAAGTTGAAAACTTCTCTGTAATGAATTTGTAGTTTTATTTTTGAACTGAATCCTAAATTCTAATTTTCTAATTTTTTTTAATTGTAAACCCAGCCCAGATTAATGACCCCGCTCCAAAGTTTTATTGTCCAACTATCTTTGGAGAGAAATGTACAGTATAGTAATTTTGAATTCAAAGAGAGAAGTGGGATTAGTTAATCAGACAAATTTCACAATATTTTTCTTAGAGGGATTTTCTCTCTCTCTATGTGGATAATCTTGCAAAATAAAAATGATTTTTGTTACTTTCCTATCATAGCCTGGTTTAAAGAAAAATCAGACTTTATGCAACCCTATTCCCATTTATCTGGAAATCAATCCTGCTACACTTTTGAATAGGGATGTGTCAGATTGCATAATAAAACTTCTGCTTAGAAAGCTGCTTTATGTTACATCAGACTATTGTCTCATGAAGCCCAGTACTGATTCTACCTTGACTGGTCATGTCTCGTTAGGGTTTCAGGTAGCAAGTTTTCTCTGCATGGCCAATAATACTAAGAATTAAAGCTGGGGACATGGCATATTGATGCCAAAAATATCCTTTACTCCTGAGATGGACATTGCTAAGTGATTACTGTATATCTTCCTATAGAGAAGCACATATGTTGTCCTATTCATGGAAGACATCCATCTCCCCTCTACCCAAGTCCATCTTCACCTCAAAAGTCAGTTCTGATGTATTGGTCCTGGCAATCTAGGGTCAGCAGAGAGAAAGCAAGTAGTTCCTAACTATTAATGTGCTTAAAGAGAGTTTAAGATTTGCTCTTCAAGAAAAGAATGGGCATCAAGGACTGACTGGACTTGTCCAGAATGAAAGGAACTTCTGACAGTAAATTACCAAAGATTGGTATTATAGTTCAATCCAACAGTTTCATTTCCAAATCAGAAGACAGAAGCAGATGAATCACAATCACACACACACACACACACACACACACACACACACACACACACCGTTGGTCTAGCTTAGCCTTCCTGTTGGCATTTTTATCTAGTATAGCCATATCTGGAGAACATCAAGTTAGAAAAGTTGATTTAGCCAAAATCATCAGGAAAAAAGAGATGGTGGCAGAGGAAAAACATGAATTGATTTAAAAGATAGGTGACATTTGAATACCAGCACCCTCTTTTATTCTAAATTCAGTTAATATGAAGCTACATTTACTCTATTTATAGCTATATGAGTTTATAATCATCACTACATCATCATAATACTCAAATAAAAATGATTCCAGTCATTTCAATGAACAGTGAAGGGATGAATCCCTTCAAACACGATGACTGATGTGTAAAAGTTAAAAGTACTAGCTTACATACAGTTATAGTGAACCATGGACCTTGCAAGAATTCATATGGATTCATAAGATTACTATCTTATCTTACAATATGGGACAGAACAACAAGCAGCATTCCTATATAGCACATCACAAAAGAAATTTTGAAAAAAAAAATCCTATTAGCCTGAAAACCTCAGGGTTCATTTATTTATTTCAAATCACTATTTTTATAAAGCATTTCATACCCCTTCCGCAACCAAGCAGAATCATTTCCAAAATGTAAAAACTTGGTAGAGATTTACTTCTAGTTTCCAAACAATCAAGATTTAGGGGCTAGCTGACCAAATAGGTATAACTATAATATTGCAAATTATATTTAGAAAGGCTAGTAAGCAGAAGAAGGAAAATAAAATAAAACACTGTCACAGTACATTTGCTTTGTAAGGGGGAGATTAAAAAAGAACAGGTGATGGGGACAGAAGATGAATTTTTCTGAGGGTAAAAGAGAAATGAAGAGATGGGGAAGGAAGGAAAGAATCTGGAATGCACAGGTTTTCCAGTACTGCAGCATTAAAAAGGCTAGGAGGGTACTAGTGGGGTCTATACTGAGTTTTAAAACCCTAGTTCAAGTTGGGGGCCAAGTTAATGACCGGGGGGGGGGGAATGGAAGGCCATGGAAAAGGGTGTTTCCCCATGAGGCCAAGTAAGGCTAAGAGACAGAAGTGCTCACCAAAGCGGGTCTGGGGTCTTTGCTGCTGGGCGTCTCCATGCTGCCTAGGCCTGGTGATATGTGGACAGAGGTGGCTCTGCCTATTCCTGGGCTCTCAGGTTACAAACATTTTGCTACATTAGCAAACAGCTGCGGTATATTTAGACCAGGGACTGGACATCCCAGCAAGTGGGTGGGCGTGTGAGGCTACGCCAAAGTCATTCTAGCTGATACCCAGGCTGAAATGAGGGGTAATTTAGAAAGGAGGAAAGAGCATCATCTTGTGGAGAATATAATGATTCAGTGGTATATATTACAGAATTAGACTACGTGTATGTACATATGTACACACAAACAATATATATTTAATATACATATAAGATTAGAATGAATTTGGGCAGAAGAACTCTTCATTTTTTACAGTTCTCTTGCTGTTTGATGAAAGAGAATTTGCTTTAGCAATTAGTCTAAGGGATAGGAGAATTTGAGAGACATTTTCAGGACTGAAGCAGAATTTCCTTGCATTTAAGTTACTTAGGAATATCCCTGTTTTTGTTTGCAGTTGCCACCACACCAGTGGTGGGATTCAGCAGGTTCGCACCACTTTGGCAGAATTTTTTGTTGCCCAGGCCCAGAATGGATTTCTGGAAATGGCATCACACAGAGAAACAGTTGTTCACATATTTGAATCCCACTACTGCACCACACCATCATCTTTTGTTTTGTTTTTTCAGCAATGATGCTACTATGATCACAAAGGAGGAGGCTTGTCATTAAGAAATCACTGAAGAAGTTTTTCCTTGGAGAATGTTCCATCAATGTTTTGCCCATAAAACATGAGGCTTCCCTGGAAATGTATGCAGAAATTTAAGCAGCTATGTGGGTTTCTGGTAGAGCATGTATGTTATACCTCTGCTGCACAAGCTGCATTTGCTGCCAGTTTGTTTCCAGATGCAATTCAAGGTATGTGACTGGGTTATTTGAGGGATTGCCTTTCCCTAAATCTGTCTTCCCAGATTTCACAGAATGGATATGTTTCAATGTTGACAATGCTACATTTGGCGGGCCCTACGTGGTCGGCCTTTTCTGCTGTGGGGTTCATATTGTGAAATCTTCTCCGTCCCTGAGATAAGATAGGCGTCATCACTCCTGAGCTTTCTAAGGTCCCTCAAGACTTGGTTATGCCAGCAGCCCTTGGAACTCCAGGAGATGGTGATCGTATGAAGTCATTCCCTTATTATTAACATTCCTCTATGCATTATTCTTTCTCTGTTTTAGCTTTGCTCTTATAGCTTTTAATTCTTTTAAAGGATCTCATTCCCATGTATTTAAGATCTGTTTTTCAGATAACTAACTTTATATAAAGTAGTCATTTATCTACCATGCTTTATCCCAGGTAGCCTAAAAAGGATGATTCAAACTATGCACCAACATAACAGTTCAAATCAATGTGATCCATGCTAATCCTTCTTCCAGTGAATGAAGTCATTTTAACCTCTAAGCTTTCTGAATGCACTATTGGGTGTACTTGAAAGAGACAAAGAATGAGCTAGCAGGTAGTAATAAAAGACTCTAAGAAAAGAGCTGCTTTTGTGGGGAAGGTAGGATAGGTGGGGAAGTTCTGAGATAAGAATATACACATATTTTACTCCCCCACTTTGGAAAATGCTGGGCAGTTAACAGGAGCCTAATCAAACAATAGAAGCAATGGGATATTTATTTTCAGTTCTCACTGCTTCTTACTCCTTCTCTTTGCCACTATGCCTGTCACCTTGATGGAGACCTAAGGGCTCTTGATGCAGCCAAGAAATGAACCTGTACGCTCTAATTCTTCTCTAAAACAGTGGCAGAAGCAAGCCTCTCGTTCTTTTTTTTTATTTCCAAATGATTTTTTATATGGTATTACAGCTGATTGTCTAATTTGCTTCCACGCTGAGCCATTATATTATAAATCAGTTGGTTTAGGTAATGTTTGTTTATTGGATAAACTACATTAGATTCTACAGTTGCTAAATGATAAATCATGGTTTACAAATCAAAATAGGTGGGTTCACATAATATATTCAGTGCATTCAGTGTTACAGCAACTTTACATTTGGTGGAATTTAGTATTAGAATGAGCCCTGGAATTTAAGAATTTCGGTTTTTTGAAATAGAGGGACCAAATGTCACAATTACCCTGAGACAAACATTTTCCCAGCTAGGGTGGGGGGAGCATTTGGGCTTTCCTTAATCTAATCTATGAGCTATACACTCTATGAAAATAATTCAGAATTAGTTCTCTGCAGTGCTTTTTTTCTAAAAAAAAAAAAAAGGTGCCAGAACTCATACACATCATACAACCCGCCTTGCCTACCCTACAAGGTTCCATCCCAAAAAGGTGCCGGAACTCCATTCTGGGCGTTCTATGAGAAAAAAAGCCCTGGTTCTCTGGATCTTGCATGAATATAAAGACAGCATTTCTGCTATTCCTTAATGTACACATGTCTTCTTGCAAGCCTAAAATACGATGCAACTTCAAGCCTAAAATATGATGCAATTGCTTTAACAGTTGCATTAAAAACACTGTTAAAGACAAATCCATTTTTAATGTAGAATTAGGGATCTTCTGTACCTCACCTGAAAAAATGATTTGATTGCACACCAATATAGAAAATGTGTGCATATTAAGGAGTCACATATACATTGCAACAGAGTGTTGCACTTTTTTTTAAAGTTTTTTATTTATAATACAGTTAAAACAAAGATGGACATAACGCAACATTCCAGTATAAATATTTCTAACAATTTGTTCTTCATATATATAATTTTTGATCTCTCTCTCTCTCTCTCTCTCTCTCTCTCTCTCTCTCTCTCTCTCTCTCTCTCTCTCTATCTATATCTATATCTATATCTATATCTATATATATATATATATATATATATTTCTATCAATACAATATCTAATTTGTGTCTCTATATACTAAGATACAATTATATATGTTTCTATCTTAACACTAGTTTATAACCCAAACAGTCTTCCTTGATTCACACCAATAATAAAATTTGTCCCAGATTTCAAAATAATCTGACTCTGTCTTGTCTTCATTTCTGTTGTGAGCCTATCCATATCCGCACATGATAGAATTTTGCATAGAATCTCTTCTTCTGTTGGAATTTCTTTATTCCTCCAGTTTTGTGCATACGCCAGTCTAGCAGCCGTGAAGATATGTAGCATCAAATAAAATATCCCTTTATCGTATTTCTGTGTGGTTACGCCTAATAGGAAGAGTTCTGGTTTTAACTCTATCATTAATATTTCTTCCAGCCATTTTTTAATCTTTCCAGGCTTTTGAGCACTCCCACCACATATGGTAATAGATCCCTTTTGCCAATTTACATTTCCAACATGTGGAAGAAAAATTTGGACCCATTTTAGCTAACCTTGTGGGTGGAAGATGCCATCTATAGAACATTTTGTAGAGATTTTCTTTGTAGGAGGTGGCCAAAGTAAGCTTCCTATTTCTTACCCATAATTCTTGCCAGATGAGTGTTGCACTTTTCTTTATGAGTACAAGCCCTTCTGTCATCTTGGATCATTGCTTCTTACAAACATTTAAAGATGATTTAACCTTTGCCTGGCATTTCTTAATGTCATAGATTCCCCTAAGGTTTTTGTTGATGCTGGTAATTCTGCATCTTACAAACACTGCTTCCTTGACCCTTTTCCTGTAAGTGACTGAATCTCTATTTCAGATTTTTATTCATATAATTATGTGGCATCTAAATTTTCTGACAAGGAGCCAAGAGCAGCACACATTCTTACCATAGTCATAATTACTGGTGCTATAGGGAATTTTGTTGAAAAATAAATCTGAATACCTAATACAAATAGTGAACATATTCACACAATAAGCTATTCTGGGTAGCTCATGACTTGGTTCAGGGGATGGCTGTAAGCTTCAGAGTAGATGAAGAGGTATCATAAAAGTAGAGATGACAATGGGGAGATTTTTAGCTTTTTTAGAATTAAATTGCTATGCCTATTTCAGGATTATTTTGTTTTATTTAAAATATTTTTCATAAGTAACATTCTGTGTTGCATGCATGTGTGCACATCTCTGTGTGTATATGTACAATTTATTATAATCTTTATCTGTTTCCTACCTGAAATAAACAGAAAACTATGACTCTGGTTTTTGGCTATCATAGCTAGAGCAGGGCTCTGAGGATAAAAGATCTGAAAAACTGAAATGAAATCCACAGATGTAAATTTCTCTGCATTAAGTTGTGATTTACTTATTGAACAACCCATGTTTGGCTTAAACAACATACTAACCATAACTCATAAATAAATCAACTGGTTTGGTTCATTCAATCTACTAGCCTGAGGGTATCACAAAGAAGAAAAAATAATAATGTGGTGTCTAAATCTGTTAGTGGCATCCCTCCTCTGACTCCACACATTGTTTTCTCAATTTCTTCCCCACAGTCTATCTTCAACAAGATATGGGAGGCAGGATTGGGATGGGAAAGGAAGAAGCCTTCCTTTTTGTAGACTGTACTGCTGAGCTCTGAATTGCTAATTTGGGATCCAGGTTTACGCAACCCCCCCCCCCTAAGAGAGGATATTTGGTTTCTCCTGCTGCATGTTTTTTTCAGACAGGAAATTTGTAATTCTTCTCTAAACCAGCTTGAACTTCACTGTTTCCACTTATTCAAACTGCTCACTCTAACAGCCCCTTGCTAAGATTCCAAAATAATTTTTTGCCATGATTTGTGCCCAGTTCCCTAAGCCTGGACTCAATGTGATACTCTGTACCACAAAGGGCCTTGCTGTAAATGCAGGGCTTGCATAGCATGATAGCTTTAAATATGTGCTGATGTTGTGCTAAAGGATCACTTAGGGATCTCCTCCATAGCAACTGCCTCCTATGTTATCACTATGGCAATGCAAGTCTAGGTCACTGATGGTCTCTCTTGCACTCTTCTTCCATTTCCTTGTTTTTTTCCATTCACACATTCAAAACAAAGTTCATGTGCATTATGTATGTTTATGTGTAGTGGAGTACAGAAGCTTATAATATAAAGTATACAATGTTGTCTTATAAGAGACACAACCCAGTAAAAATTAAACTGAAGAAACAGGATGCTCAAAATCTACTTCCCTCTATTTTTCTCACTTGACCTCATTTTAAACCAGCTATGTTGAGCTTATCTGAATGTCAGCATATTCCTGCTTTCATTCATCAAAACAGATAATAAAGCAAGATTGGAGAATTGGTGGCCCTTTAAAAGAAGGCCATTGGTCTCCAACCCTTGCCAGTCCCAACCAACATAGCCAGGAATCTGGGCTAGTGGGAAGTGGAGTCTGGAGGGCCACAGCTGCTTCCCTCTCCTGAACAAATAAGACAATCTTCCATTCAAATTGCTAAATTAGTTGCTATTAGCAACAGCCCTCATTTGGGTTTTTTTTCAATAAATTAATTTCCAGTTTTGGTCACCTTGATGTAAAAAATATGTTGAGACTCTAGAAAGAGTACAGAGAAGAGCAACAAAGATGATTAGGACACTGGAGGCTAAAACATATCAAGAACAGGTGCTGGAATTGGGTATGTCTAGTTTAATGAAGCGAAGGACCAGGGGTGACGTGATAGCAGTGTTCCAATATCTCAGGGGTTGCCACAAAGAAGAGGGAGTCAAGCTATTCTTCAAAGCACCTGAAGGCAGGACAAGAAGCAACAGATGGAAACTAACCAAGCAGAGAAGCAACCTAGAACTAAGGAGAAATTTCCTGACAGGTAGAACAATTAACCAGTGGAATAACCTGCCTCCAGAAGTGGTGAATGCTCCAACACTGAAAGTTTTTAAGAAGAGACTGGACAGCCATTTGTCCGAAATGGTGTAGGGTTTTCTACCTGAACAGGGGGTTGGACTAGATGACCTCCAAGATCCATTCCAACATTATTATTGTTGTTATTGTTGTTATTTTACTTGTAACTTTTTAAAAAAATCATAGGCAGGATATGATGGAGTCAGAGGATTTGTCAAGCTAATTTTATGAACTGGATACATTTAAATTAACTTTTGATGGTTTTTTTCAGTAGTTGCCCATGTTTCCTGATTTTAACATTGCTCTCTGTTCAAAATATTTAAAATAGGTCAGGTTACAATTTGTTATTATTCTATTTAGTCCTGTCCACAAAGTTGTATTCCTTTATCCCTTGTCTCTATCTTCATAAACAGAGACCTTCTCAAGGTGACCCAGGCAATTTCTATTCCAGAGCCAGGACCAAAGCTAAATTGAAAGATGTCTTTCCTATTTGGTTTATAAATGCTTTGATAGATGCTTCATTTCTATCTTTCCAGACACTCAGCAGATGGAGAATTGCTATAGCAACCTCATTGCTTCCCTGTGCAATGGAAGAAATGCTTTCTGTTTATTTTTTATTTGCCAAAGCAAGAAACTGACAAAGCAGTTGACACAGATAAACATGAACAACAAAAATATTGTAGTGCGAAAGTGCAAATGCTGGTTCTTTTATCTCGGATGACAACTTGGAGGGTGTACACAACCATCATCACTTGGCAAAAAAATTAAAACTGCTTGAATCACACAGTACTATAATGTGATTTATGTGGGTTTGACTTAGCATCACAGTGGATTGCAACTCCTGATTTACAGATTTGTAAATTATTGGATTTGTAATTGATATTTTTATTTTAATTCTAAATAAGTAAAATGTAACAACTATAATTACTGAAAACTGTTGTTATATTTTTTAGAAAGTTTCTTAGGTACTTTACCTTTGGTTTCTCCAAAATGTTATTCTTTGATTTAGTATGGTTTATTTAACCCACAAATTAAAACATTTACTTATTAATTTATTAATAAATTTATAAAACTACCCATCTCACCAAAGCTGACTCGGCAGCACATACCCATAGATAAATAAAAAAATATAAAAAAACAGTAAATACAAATACAAAACTAATAATATTCCTAAAAAACAATAAACAGAAACATAAAGGAAGGAGAATAAAAAACTGATTTTTCAACAATGGACTATCTGGGTTCCACAGGAACCCCAGGCCTGGGTGCATAACTAGATCTTGAGGATCTTTTGGAAGATCAAAGCATTCTCTGAAGATATGGTGGGGCAGGCTGACATAATCGGGGAGAGAAGACCCTCAGATAGCTTGGTCCTATGCCATGAAGGGCTTCAAAGGTTAAAATTAGCACTTTGAATTGGATATGGAAGCAAACTGACAACCAATGTAGCTTGCAGAACAGAGGTGTTACCCATGCTATTCTAGGAATGCAGGGGTATGTCCATACTGCTATATTTGGTATCCGTTGAAGCTTCCAGATAGTTTTCAAGGCCAGCCTCATATAGAATGCATTGCAGTTGTCTAATCTGTAGGCCCGTTAGGACACGAATGGCTATAAGAATGACTCTTGCTGATCCAGGAAGAAAGACAACTGAACCCAAGATGAAGCTATGTAAGGGCCCTCCCAGCCACGACTGCCACTTGCTCATTGCAGGAGTTGAGAATCTAGAGAACTCCCAGGTTGCACTCTGGATCTCTCTGGGCTGGGGTAATGCATCCAGCCCTAAAGATGGCATACTGGGCCTCAAAACCCAAACCCATTCAGCCTTGCCAGGTTCAGCTGATACCTGTTCTTGTTCCAGGTACTGGAGTAAGACTGTCCTGACATTGCTTAATTCACCACAGGGAAAGATATACAATATTGTTAGCATATCTCAGTCCATGGGGATAGAGGAGTTCAGCCAAAAGCCTCATATAGATGTTAGAAAAGATTGGAAAAAAAAATCACCTAATAAAAATTATTATTAAAGATGTGTCTTTTCGTACATATAGTTGTGTAGCTGTGGTTAGGGTTGCCTAGAAGGGGCAAAATCAGTAAGATGGCTGACAGAGCATGGTGATGCAGATAAGTCTATTTTAGATGTACGTCAATGTCACTTCCAAGTATAAAGGGGGTGGAGCTTGAATCACAAGCTCTGTCCACTGATTTTGACACCACCACCTTTGCCTGGCTGGTTGTGAAATAGGATCAAAGATGCTCTTTTTCTCTCTTTTATTTACATCTTGCTTTAAACCTTCTTCCAAGTGCTAGTATAATTTCTGAAAGTCTTAAAAGAATTATAGAAGGAGTGAATTGGCAGAGCATAAGATTTTGCTTTATATTTATAAATCAAAAAGTTCATGTCATATCATACTGTATATATATACAAATGTTTATAACATATGAAGAAAATTTATCTATAATATATAGAGAAAATCTAATCATAACATATGGAGAAAATCTATCCATAACATATGAAGAAAATCTATTCATATGTTGGCTAGAAGTTGAAAATGACTTGATGCACGTAATCAATTATTAATCAATATTTATACATTCAGTTATAGCATTCCTTCTAATAATCTGGACTACGTTTTTAGGTTGTGTATAGATTCCTTCATTTATCTTAGAATAAATTTTGTTTGTAAGTTTTCTGTTAGTAAATTTTAATTTCTACCTTCTCTACCTTGATAAGAATGAATAAAGATCTAGACAGAGACTCTATAATTGTTTTAAGTATGTAGAATAAGATAAATGCGATTCAGATAAATTTAGCTCCAAGGTTGATTTCTATTTTGAAGTTCCTATTTTATTAAATTACTTTAAGCAAATATATAGGGCTTTAAATACATTTCTTTGGCAAACACATGCTGTGATATTTTAATTTTGAAAATTGCAATGATCTATTGAGAAAAGTAGAATTAATTTTTCATACTTTTCCAGGATTATTGTTGAATATTAATTTTAGGCTCAAATGCTGGCTTGAATAAAGAATTGGAAATTCAGAAATTCCTCTGTGGATTCATTTTGAAAGTTATTTTATCCCTCTAATTCTGGGAAATACTGAGATCCTTACTTATGTCAGAATCACTTTAGATGCATACACTTAATGCCATAATGTTTGCATGAAAAATAATGGGTTTCAAATCAAATTATCATGCTTTATCCATAAAAAGCAACCTAAAACTAAGTAGAAATTTCCTAACATGGGGCCGGATGGCCAGGGGGCAATTGGTGGTGGACAATCGCTGGCAGTGGTCCAGGGGAGAAGGAAAATGTGCTGTAGTTCAGCAGCAATGGTTGGCTGGGAATGAAGTGGGCATGGTCAAGGGTAAGCACCTAAACGTCATAGACCCTCTTTGTAAACTAAAAAAAAAGTGAGATGGACAACATCATCACCAAATGGACTTGTAACTGGCTGACAAGCTGCACTCAACACGTACTCCTTAATAATACTACATCTACATGGAGGGAAGTAAGCAATTGGATACCACGAGGTTCTATCTTATGCCCAGTACTCTTCAATATCTTCATCAATGATTTAGACCAGGCATGTCACACTCGTGACGTCACATGACGTCACATGACGTCTCGGGACTTTTTCCCCATTGCCATTAAACTCCAAATGGTGCGTGTGTATGTATACACACACACACACACACACACACACAGTATGATATGACATCCGGCCCGCAGGCTGGCAATGCCTGATTTAGACAAAGGGATAGAAGGGGAACTCATCAAATTTGCAGATGACAATAGCCAATACCCCAGATGATATGCTCAAGATCTTGATAGACTTGACACTGAGCCCTATCCAACAAAATGAAATTTAATATAGAGAAAAGTGAGGTTTTACACTTATACAGGAAAAGCCAAATGTACAAGCATGGATTAAGTGAAAACTGGCTCAAAAGCAATAACTGTGAGAGAGTTCTTGGAGTCCTAGTGGACAATCACTTAAATATGAGCTAGCAGTGTGCGTCAGCAGCCCAAAAAGCTAAAGCAATCCTTGGTTGCATAAACAAAGGGATAGCGTCAAAATCATGTGAAGTATTAGTACCACTTTATAAAACCTTAGTATGACAACATCTGGAATACTGCATTCAGTTTTGGTCACCACATTATAAAAAAGATATTGAGACTTTGGAAAGGTTGCAGAGAAGAGCAACAAAGATGATTAGGGGATTGGAGGCTACAAACTAATCAAGGAGAGAAGCAACCTAGAGTTAAAGAGAAATGTCCTAATAGTGAGAACAATTAACCAATGGAATGGCTTGCCTTCAGAAGTTGTGGGTGCTCCATCACTGGAGACTTTTAAGAAGAGAATGGACAGCCACTTGTCTGGAATGGCATAGGGTCTCCTGTTTGAGCAGGAGGTTGGACTAGAAGACCTCCAAGGTCTCTTCCAACTCTGTTATTCTGTTATTAGTGGGCAACCTTAGAGGAAAAGTGGGTCTATGTAAAATAGGTCTTTCATTATTTTGAATCAACTCAGTTCAGCTGTTTTTAAAAATTATTGATTTAAAAACTAAATGCATGTTACTTGGCAGATTAGTCAACTCAAAGACTTGGTATTGTAGTTTTTGAAGTCATATTGTGGTGGGAGATTTTGTAGACATTTATTAAAGCTCCTAAGCCAGTAGCCTATTTTATACATTGAAAGAAACTGAGAACATTGACCTGACCTGGAAATCTAGATGTTCCGGAGTTCAACTGAATAGAGTTCCCATGCATTAGACAAAATTCTGTAGTAACTAGCGTTATACAAAATTGTGTAGTAACTAGTGTTAATTTTCATCATCTGAAACACCTCACACTTTCAAGAATAACCAGAACCCATTGCTTACAAATGCCCTTTAGAGCAAGGTTTCACTGTAAATGTTGATGTGACCTCTAGAAATATGAACACCCTATTTTGATAAACCAATGGAAGCTTATCATAATACTTGGGTGGCAAATTTATAGTCCACCCACTGAAGTTTCTTCATACCACAGAATGTCTTGCTATTACTGCTGAAAAATGGTGATAATATTTTTCACCATCTTAAGGTAGAAAACACATTAGAATTACAGCATGTTCTTCAGCAGGTTTAACAGAGATTAATCCTGAAAACCTTGAAACGTGTCTCCTCCCCAGCATAATTTAAGAGCTCAACAGATGACTGCATTTGGCTTATCACCATGTATGACCCAACTCTTTGTTCATCATTTCAACATATAATACCTTTTCCCTATGCCTCTGTTTCTTCAGTCATTTAGATCTTTCATATAATGAAGGGTTCCATTTCATAGATCCAAACTTTATAATTACTCAAGAATCAGTGCTATTCAGCCAGAGCAGCTTTCTCCCAGGTCCATAAATAGAGGATTACAGCCCACATTCCCAACTACCATCTGCTGCTGCCTTATTTTCAGAGCACTTTATGAAAAGAGACTAGGAGTATGCTTTAGACTATGTTCTCAAATTCAAAAATCAAATTTTGATTCTCAGTGGGAATTTTTCTCAGCCACTTTACTGCTTCACATGGGGAAAGGCATGGACTTATAATTGCAAAATGAAATATAGTGTGTGTGGGGAAAAAACTGATACATCTTTAGGATAAGTGGGGACAAGAATAGGAAAATAAATTGTAGATGTACATCTTGGAAATGAAAAGGAAAGGATAAAATAAGTGTCTCATTATTTTATTTCCCAAAAAACTTCAGAGACCTTGATTTAGTGGCAATATTTTGAAAAACAGATGAGAAATAGAAAGGAAACAAATAAAAAGTACAGCAAACAGATGAAGTGTATGAGCTGCATACGTACAACAGGTGAAGAAAATGGCAACTTTGCAATAAAAAAGTTACTGATGGGTAGGAATTTTTTTTTCAGAAATATGTGAATTCTGAAATTAAAGTACATTGTTAAGAAGAATATTTCCACCATGGCAAGTTCCCGGTGACTGGATATCAACAAATTCTTATCAATGGTATGGCAGTGGAATTTTGGGAGTTGAAAATTACTACCTGGAACTCATCATGGTTGGGAAATACTTTGAAAATATATAAACCATGGGCTTTCCCCATTGTTGAGTTGAAGGGCTGTTCACCTGCCTTTGAGTCAGCAGAAAACTAATTTAGGCTAACATTTGCTATCAGCATAATATGTGCTGTCCCCATGGTTTATTCTTTAATTCAGCCTTCATTGTCTCTGTTTCAGCCACCGGGTTACTTCACTTTCCTTGAGATGCCTTTGGAGGATGCTTGAAAAAGGGATGGGGTTTAAAAAGTATTATAACTGAGAATGGTTTAAACTTGCTTACTCATGTTGGACTGGATTTTCAAGGAGTATGGTCAAAAAAGGCAAGATGGTGGCCATGAGGTTGTGATTGAAACTCCAAGCTTTTTTGTGTATGTTGTACATAAAAAAGCAGATGGAGCTTCAATCAGTATTGTGACTGCCATCTTGACTTGTTTGACCACATTCTGCAGATACCTCTGGAGGTGGAGCAGTCTCATGGGAACATGGCAGAAAAAAGTTGCTAAAAAATTGTTTGTGTCATGGCTAGGTGCAAGTGAGGAAAAGCCCCATGACCGAATTTAGAAATATGCTTACCTCAGAATATACCAACTACCTTATGGCCAAGCATGAACTTTATAATTTAATAATATATTTTAAGCAAGAGTTTGGTGTAATGGTGAAAGCACCATGTTAGAGACCAGGAGTTCTAATATAAGCCATGGCAAATTATTTCACAAATGCAAGGAACTAGTCCATGCAGTTGGCAGGACTTAAAATTAAATGGAAGGCAAGACAGAAATGCAGAAAAACAGCAAACTACAGTTTAGTATGACATCAACCCAAGTCTTTAATTTCTAACCCATGAATTTAGTAGCCATCCCTTGCCCATCATGATACATCCTCTTTTGGGGGGGGGGTTTGCTTACCTGCCTGACGAAGCTGTTCGATGTTGTGTCAGAAGAGGTGCTGCCATCAGAGCGTTTGAAGCGGTTCTTCCTTTTGCTATACTTCCCCTAACGAGAAAAAACATACAAAGGTCAAGAGTAGCACAAATGCAGAAAAACATACACAAGTAAGTAAGTAGGTGACAAAAAGTGTGGATATACACAATGCTATACTCTAATCCAGCAAAGGGATAATATAAACCCCATCTTCAGACAGTTGAACAACATGTTCCATATTCTTTAACTCAATGCTTCTCAACTGTGGTCACTAAGTTGTGTTTTGAGTTCAACTCCCAGAATTCCTCAGTGAGCATGCTGCAGGTGTCAGTGCATGCTGCAGAAAACATTGATTTGTTTCACCAAATTCACTTGTTTTTGAACAAGACACAGTGACCTGATTCACAAATAATACTAAATCATAAGTCATAGTTCAAAACACCAATAGCATGGCAATCTCTTCATTAAACAAACTGTGCTATGACTAACCATGCTCTGTGAATCCAGTTATAAAGGTCTGTTACAGTGCTACTAAAGCAAAAATGCAAAGCAGAAGAGCATTAAAAAAATCAAACAATTCTATGAAGTGTAAATACACCCCAATGGCACATAAATGTCTTGCTTTTGTTCTGATACACATAGGTCAGTTCCCTAAATTCACACAAGTCAGCACTGCAACAAGACACAAAACTTTGAGCCTAACAATGTTGTATCACTTGCCATGGCTTTGCAATACATTGTAATTGAAAAAGAACTATTGTTGAAAAACACTTGCTTTTTTAGATGTATTATATCCAGAATTCTGCAATGGGAGAATCCTTTATTTGTTTGGTTGGATTATAAATTTCCCACCCTTATATGCAACACATAAAAAGGGTGGGACTTTGTTGTAAGGGTTGCAATTGCCATATTTACTTTTTTGTTGCTCTTTTTTTGTGTCTTGTTGCAATATAGTTGTTTGGAGAAAATTCCACCAGGATACTTTCTTTAGGAAAAGTTAGGAAGAGTTGGCCCACTTATGAATCATAACCAACATTCCTCACTTTTTTCCAAGCTGAGTGAGAAACATTGGTAGTTTATTGTTTTTCACATCTCAGCAACCAGATTTCTAATCCAGTTTTTAAGAGGGTAAGCCGTGAACTGCTAAATGTCCATGTTTTTAACCATGAATCTTTTTTTAAAATTCAATCTGGATCATTCAAATTGAATATCAAAGCTGATTTATCAAAGCTGTGGGAAAGCCTACTGAGAGTTCATGAATAATTTTCTGAGCCTGTGAGGATCAATATTACACTATAGGTGATATAATCTAATCAGAAGATTATTGAGCAGAAAAAAGTCAGGGCATTTAGTGCAATTTTCATTTGAGGAAATTAAGAAGTTCTACTGGAATTAAAAAGGAAGAGAGGGCTCTTCCCCCTCCACACATGTAATTCTAAGCAGGAAGATACTCCCCACCCCATATATTTGCTGGTCAGTTAATTCTTACACCCACTACAGTTATAACCTGTGCCTTTTTCTTTTTATAGCAAGCTAGCAATACCAAGTTCCTTTTTTTAGGAGAGAGGATATCAATTTAAGCTTCTTTCCTTCACCTGCTTCTAAGAATCATGCCTCTGCCATATCCCAAGGAAGAATGTTCCCTCCCCCATGAACCAACCCTTTGCATCAATGGGGGGGGGGCACACCAGGAATGAGCCAGATGCTTCCCAAGCATGTCTCCAGAGAGAGAAAGGACAGCTGGTTGAGGAGAAACCCATTGTTATTAGGCCCCCACAGATAAGGTTCTTGTAGTTCTAAAGTCAAGCAGGGGAGGAAAGGAAGGCAGAGATGAGATTGGTATTTTTAGGCTTTTCCTCTCCCTGTTCTAAATCAGGCACATGCGTCACTCATAGCTGCAATACGCAGTCAGGCTCCAACACGTGGAGGACCATGAAGACCAGGACAAAAGAATTGCCAAAAGATGTTTTAGCTCCAAACAGCCCACTACTGCCTCACACATACTCAATTCAGCATTGCTTTTGAGGCTAGCTCTTGTGAGGGACCACACATTCATCACAGAAAAATCTAAAATAGTATCTTTCATTCCATTTGATTCTTCCATCAACGGAGAGCATTGGAGATGCTACTTCCTTATCAACTTGATCTCTCTCTGTCTCTCTTCCTTTTCCTCCCTCTAAGATCTACCTTTATTTTGAAAAAAAAAATAAGCTCCTGTTGTTCATAAGTGAGCACTGAGAAAACTGATATTTTCTATCCTTGGGATCATATCAAAGGACTCCTGTAGTTCAACCTCTTCTCTTAAAATATTCTGCCACTGACTTCTATTCTCTCATTATCCACATACATCAAAATAAAGAATATGTTGGCATTTGCCAACTCCCACTGTCTGTCTAGATTTATTAATATTCAATATTTCTCTCCTTCTCTCTTTTGCTCATCAAAACCATATAGTATAGCACTTTCTGAGAATCCCTTGTTTTCAGTCTGAGCCAATAATTTATCCCTTTAAAAAGTGGCTGGCAGATAAAAACACCAGCAATTTTCCAATAATTCACCCAGTAAATGTTGTTTTGGGAGCTCTTATAGCTAAAATTAGTAGCTAAACAAACATTTAGCAATAGTCAATATGGTGTCATTATGCTGTAACTATTAGAAGATGTTGAATATAAACTCCTTGCTTTGGAAAGTTAAAACTCAGAAGTAGATGATTTGGGAACAAAGTCTAACACATCTGAAAGGATGAAGATATAATCAAATCATTTTTCTCCAGATTAGAACATTTCATCCATGAATCTTGTTCTATCCTGAAAGACAGAACTATCTATCCTGAAGTAGTATAGGAAGAGAGAAAAACTTTATTACTCCCAGGTTTTCTCCATAGCTAGATACATAATTAATTATCTTTATTTAAATTCCCTAAGAATATCTTCTTACATAAACTGGGGGGATCATTACCAATCCTGAATCTACTAGTCCTGATTTCTATTGAGAAGAAAGCCAGTTGAAACATTTGAACTTCAGTGGCAAAGAATGGTAATCGTTTAATTCCCAGGTCACTTTCCTGATCACAACTGGCTAAAAATTCTGGCACATCTGGAAAGATGCACTAGTAATCAAAGGCTGGTGCACCTCAAAAGTTCTTAGAATCAGCCTGAGGAGCTTCTCTTATTACCAATCTCAAAAGTATCTTTCTCTTAACCAATTTATATTGGAAATTGAGGGTAGAAGGGAGAGGAACTAAGAAAATAAGAAAAGGCACAGATACAAGATCCTATTGTATATCTCCTCCTCCCCGTGAAATTCAAGGATAGAGGCAGAGAGATCCCCCACTTTCAGTCTGGTCTGGAAGTGCCGCCACCGATGGCTGTGGACAGATTTAAGGATCGCAAGGGAGAAGAGAAGGGCCTGAAGCTGAGAGATACTTTTCACTGGACCGACCGGCTAGCCGGAATCCCCATACAGCCATCGCTGCATCCCCTTATGTCCTACTCTGAATCGCACCTCAGCACCCATCCACCCATCCCAAAGAACCTGACTATTCTTGGGTGGTCGGCAGTTGAAGAACAGAAGCAGTAGAGACGATCCATGAAAACCTACAACGTGCTCTTCCACCCCATCCTCTTCCAGCATCAACGTTTCTCTCAGTTACATGCTAGATTGTGGGGGGGAGGAAATAATTCAGCACAGAATGTGGGTGCCTCAGCCCGGATCGGATCTCGCAAGGTCCCCCGGTCGCATCCACTGGATCACTCCACTCCCTCCTTCTCCCGCCGCCGCGATTCTTCTGATTTTCTCCCCGCCCCTCCTTTCTTTCGGACACGATCGCCACGTCCAAAGTTTCCTACATCACAGCCAAGCTGTCCTCAGCCCAATGGGCTGCAAGGCGTCCGACCGGTGCAGCCGACTGAAGAGCGGGCTGGCGGTTACGCACCTGGAGGCCAGGGTTGTCTAAGACCTCCATTTGGATGTCTTGGCTGGAGCTGTAAGGTGTGCGTGACATGCCGCTATCTTGCACCATGGAGACGCCTGTGCTGTCGGCTGAGCTCACGCCGGACTCATGGTGAAAGCCAGGGTAGATTGGGGTCGTCTTTCGCCTGCCCAGGGAGCCGACTACTAGCCTCCTCAAACTCGTAGCCTCGGCATGGCCCCTCCTGATGGCTAAGATGAGCAAGCAGGCCCCCTACGCGCGCGCCGCCGCCGCCGCCGCCGTGATGGATGAGCCCAGCGTTCCAATCATAGGGCATCGCCTACGAGCGCTTCCTGGCAACTGGCAAGGGCTGACTGCTGCCTTCAGCTCCCCAGGGGAAGGAAGAAGGGGTGGGAGTGGTTTGAGCCAAAGTGGGGCCGAGCAGATGGCGGGGAGGGGAAGGGAAGATGGAAGCTCCCGTCAATGGTCTCTCATCTAGCTAGCTTCCTTACAAAGATCCTCTGGGGTCCACCTGCTGCTGTCCCATCCAGGAAGCAGAATGGAAGGAAATTTGTTCAGCTTCCCATCCGGTTATAGCTAGCTATTTTCCCCCTCTTTATTTTGTCGATCCACGTTTAACATCTCCCTTCGTGATTTAGCATTAGGTTGGAGACGACCATTTTGCTTCCAACTCAGTTTTTTCACTCTTTCTATCTTCTGATGAGATCCCTGCAGAATTTGGGTCATGCAAGAAGATTTCAGGCTGTAGCTGAGAATAGCCAAATCTGACCACTGGCCTTTCTGGACGCTGAAACTAAGCAAGGTTAATACCACCAAGGACTCCATGGCTGGGAAGTCAACCTACTACCTGGCAGTATACACAGTTGCCAAAAAAAACCACCCAGGAATTAAATTTGGTTCAAATACATCATTAAACACTGATAATTTCTCAGGGTTGCCCCCCCCCAACAGCTATAAGCATAGAAGTGGAAGATGGGAGCAAACTCAGGGTTGCTTTAATAACAGAACCCCAAATTAGTCAACCACAGTTTTGTCTAATACATTCAGTGAACTCGGACTGTATTATTAGTTTATGGTTAAATTAGCTGTAAGTGATCATGTTGTGCAAACACAATTTGTTACATATATTTATAAGGTTTGTTCCAGGTGAACTGTACCTCTCCTCTTTCTGTCTCACTTTAGTCTTCTCCATTGAGATGTCTAATAGAGCTTGATTTAAGAAATATTATCTCCAAGTCTCTGAAATTATGAGATAAGGCTGATTCACCATCATACTAAGCCTGGTTTGCTTAACTTTTAGGTCAGTGAAAAAGCATATCACATTATGGTTTAAAATGCTTTGCAAATGTGCTCATAATATCATTAAGTGCAACATTTTTTATCTTTTTTTAATCCCAGCAGCCTGTTTCCACTATTGCTGCCACTGTTCATTTCTTTTGCCCAGAAACATTCCTTGCTTCGTTCACAAGCCCTGCTAACTGCATTGTGAAGATTCCTTCTTAACCATTCTTTAAGGACATCTCAGAACTCAGCTTTCATCTCATTCTAGAGTGTAGCTGAGGCCACATAACCTTATGTTTATCTGATCCTATGTTTTCCATCTTTTACCAGTATTGGCTTGCTTTATGCACAATTAGTGGTGCTTAAGAATTTATTGGTGGATTTTATTTTTTTGATACCATAAAAATGCATGCCACCCAAGTTGTAAATCATGTCCTTCTAAATATAATAACCTTTTATTTCTAAGAGTTATCCATTCTTTTAGCCACGCTAGAGCACATGCTTGGTAGTATAAGGCCCTATCTGGTAATCCAAATCCTCCATTTTCTTTAGTTTCTTGTAGCATTTTCAATTTGATTCTGGCTTTCTTTCCTTGCCAAATAAATTTCAAGATCAATCTATTCAAATCATCAAAAAAATTATATTTTTACAGGTATTGTTTGAAATTAAAAAAAAAGATGTTTGGTAAAATATTCATTTTCACAGTTGCTATTCTTCCTAGCACTGATAATTGTAATTTTTTCCATTTTTCCAAATCAGTTTTTATTTGATTCATTTATAAGGTTTGTTCCAAGTGAACTGTACCTCTCCTCTTATATAATTTATATATCTTCTTTTATCGTTGTGCATCTTGCTGTTAGGTGTATTCCTAGATATTTCAATTTCTTAACTATTTATAAATCTGTTTTTTCTGAAAGTTGGGTTTTTTACTTATCTGTTTTTAACTATAACTGGTTTTTTCTCTGTTTATTTTCAGTCCTGCTATTTTTCCAAATTCTTCTATCTTTTTCAGTAGTTTAGATATTGTGTCCAACGGTTCTTCTAAAATAAATACAAAGTCATCTGCAAATGTTTGTAGTTTGTAACTTTCATTTTTTTATCTCCATTCCTTTAATTTTCAGATCTTGTCTTATGTTTCTATTGAGAACTTCCAATGTTAGTATGAACAACAGTGGGGATAGTGGGCATCCTTGTCTTGTGCCTTTTTTAATGTTACAGTCTCCATTAACAATTACTTTTGCTCTTTGATTATCATATATTGTCTTAATAGTATTTATGAACTTTTCTCCAAAGTCCATACAGTTTAATTGTTGTGTCATAATGTAAAGTTTACATTATCAAAAGCTTTTTGAGCATCTAGAAAAATTAAAGCTATTTGTTTTCCTGGATGCATTTCATAGTATTCCAGTGTATCTAGAATAATCCTCAGATTATTTTTTATTTGTCCTTTTGATAGAAATCCATTTTGGTCTGGATGGATACATTCAATCAAAAATCTTTTCAGTCTCTCTGCTATTACTGAGGCAAAAATTTTGTAGTCCACATTTAATAATGATATTGGTCTATAATTTTTTATCTGTGTGAGATCTGAATCGTCTTTTGGTATTAAAGTAATATTTGCTTCCCTTGATGTATTTGGTAGTTTGGCCTCTAATAATACCTCATTACACACTTCCTTCATTGGTAGGTTTAAAGTATCTTGTAGACATTTGTAAACCTCTGCGGGTAGTCCATCTAGCCCTGGAATTTTATCCTTTTTCTTTTATAGCTTCTGTTACTTCCATCATTGTAATTTTTTCATTTAATATATTTTTCAGATTTTCTGGTACTTTTGGTATGTTTGCATTTTCCAAGTATTGTATCATTTTTTCCTGGGAAATTCCTTCTATATCATACAGTTTTTTACAGAATTCTTTCACTGTTTTTTTTTTATTGCATCAGTTTGAAATTGTAAATCGCCCTTCTCATCTTGCAGTTTATTTATCAATTTCTTCTCTCTTTCTTTTTTCAGTTTATGCGTCAACCATATTTCCAAAATCACTACATAAGAAATGCACTATTATTTGTATGGGAAAAGATAAAACCTAAAATTTACACAAAAATCCCAGAATGGCTATCAACGATGAAAGCTTTCAGACATCCAAATTTAGTTAAATTTGGAAAAATTTTAACGTATAAGGATATTCTAAAATCTAAACAAGAGCTAGAAGACCAGGGCATTGACTTATCATGGTGGCCCTGATTGCAACTGCAATCCAGGTATGACAAAGATGTTAAAGAATACAGTTTTTATAAAGATCAGACAGTGTTTGATCAGGTGTTGTTGACTTTGGGCATAACATAGAATTAGAGAAATGGCAAAATTTATGGGAAAGAAATTATAAACTGACAATAGCTACTTCATATAAAGAAAATTTATATAAAATGTTTTATAGATGGCATTTTCCATCTGTTAGATTAGCAAAAATGTTTAAAAATATGTCTAGCAAATGCTGGAAATGTAATCAGAATCCTGGGGCATATTATCACTTATGATGGACTTGTGTAAAAGCAAAAAAAATTTGGACTAAAATACATATGCGGTTAGAAAAAATATTAGGAAAACATGTAGATTTTAAACTTGCACTTTTTTTACTAGGCATAATGCCAGAAAAGTCCTATAAACAAAGTGTATATTTAACATTACATGTATTAACTGCAGCGAGGATCATATTTGCACAGCACTGAAAAAATGAGACACTACCATTGGAGGAAGCGATAATTAAGAAAATATTGGACTGTGTGGAAATGGACAGACTTACATTGAGAATCAAAGGAAAAGAAGACACAGTATAGTTTCAAACATGGAACTTATTTTATCAATGGTTAGAAAAGCAGGATAGAGAGTAAGAACTTAATTTGTATAGCTAGGCAAAATTAACCCAGAGAACATATTGTTTATTAAACACAGATAAATTGTAATGATAAAAAACCAATAAAATGCTTTAAAAAAATTATTGGGGTGATGATAGAATAAGAGGCTAAGATCAGTTCAGTTTCTATAGCTGTTTTGGCCTGCTGTGGTCATCTGATATGAAGCACTAAACATTACATGGATTCTTTATCTGCTTGGCTAAATGAATGCCTGGGCAATTTGTACATTGGCTGAAGTAGGAGAGTCCATCCACCAGAGTCCTTGAACCCCAACCCTTCCATACCTATTGTAGTCAGCCAGAAGGTAAGAGACAAAGAGTACACAGTGAGCAATAGAACGAAAAAAGAAAAGAAACTAAGAGAAGGATGAGTGAAGAAGAAAGGTAAGTGAGCAAAAGAAAGGTCTGGAAAACCAAATGAATGAGAGTGATGGAGCAAGAGAGGATAATGGAATGAATGAGAGCAGTGAAATGAATAACAGAGTGAGAGAACTGGCACTGCGGAAGGTGGTGGAGCAAAAGCAAGTGATGGAGTGATGATGGGGCCACAGAAGGTGATGGAGTACAAGTGAGAAAGATGAATGAATAAAAAAGACAGTATAAGTAACTAACAGGTAAGAGAAAGCGAGACAGCGTGAATGTGAGGAATAATCTGTGGATGACCCACAAAGTGATGGGAGTCGCAGCCTGATCCACAGAAAGCCCCTTCCACTCTGCAGATCAGAATTCTGACAAAATTGGACTCCAGCTCAGTTCTCTATTCTCTCTACTCCAATCTTTTTTTGTTAATTTGTCCCACATTAAAACCCCCAAGACAGCACTCACTAGCCTTGTAACCAGTGCAGAATAAATTCCAGTGTCAGGCAAGATGCTTTTATACCACCTCACAGACTAGAAGAAGACACATTAAGCTATCTGGACATGCCCCATAATCCATTTTATCTTCTAATTTGGGGGAATGGAGTATAATAGTATCAAACTCAGCTTTGTTCATCTTTGATTTATATTACAGATATACCAAGTTCAGTTATTTGCAGTTTCCAACATACTTACTGATACGATTTCCACATTATAGTAATATATTTTGTCTCACCATAGTTTATGAATCAACCAGTTTTCTGGGTGTTATGGCAAGCAATTAGTTCAAATACAAGCACATCTGACATGACTTTTTAATAATTTTAAAAGAAACTTTGAAACTCAAGCTCCTAAAATCCCAAGATCTAAACTTACACAAAAAGTGTGATAGTGGTGGCATGTCAAACTCGCGACATCACGCAACGTATCGTGACTTTCCCCCCATTGCCGGCAATTGGGTGGGTGCGGTTTCAGTATGATGCATTCACCCCGTGGGCCGGCAGTTTGACATGCTTGCTCTGGAGCCTTCTAAGCCTACACTGCTGAAATGCTGTAGCAAACTGTTGTAGTAATGATGCCACTACTACTTGTTGATTTATGAGGGAAAATTTATAAGATAAATTTAAACTGCTATTGGCTTATTTTAACTATAATATGTTAAAATCTCCCAAGGGGAAAAAGAGAGAGAACATGCTAAAAATTAATTCCTTACTGTTGGTGCTATACTACCATAGTCCATTCTGTGATTTTTGGACGTGTGTGCATCTCTTTTTTCAAAAAAAACTTTATTCACTTAGCACAATGGACAATTATGATTATATACTACTAAAACTCGTATCTGTAACCTTTATCTGGGCAAAATAATGCATCACAGAGCAACAATTTTTGAACCAAAGTACTTCAAATGAGCTAACTTACAGAAGGCATCCAAAGTGTGGGAACCATGATTCACATGGAAATATAATTAGGCAAATTTTATAAAGCATTTTATTACATAAAATTATCACAATATATAATACAGAATGTCATTAAATATTTCCGTGGTCAGTTCCTGATGGTTGATAGTGCTATACAGTTCAGTATGGGTTATTTTCAAGGCATATATATTTGAACATTTCCTTGAATTTTTAAGAGCTTTTCCAGTGAAGGCAGTACATTAGAAGCATCAGAATTAATCTTTCCATCCCCATCATCATACAGTCAGAACTGATGAGGCTTCTTGGATGAAAAAGCAAAATGACTTCTTCCTCAAGGAAAAAACATAGTCCAGTGGCCTTTTGAAAAAGCATCTTTGAGACAACCGTGACTGAGAATCTATGTGTTCCTAGGCAGTAAGCATATATTTAAATAGAAATATTGGTTGCCTAGGTAAAAATGAAAAACATTCAGCACCATGATTTCCTTTTATGATGGCATGTTCAGTTCACATAAACACCACAAATTAATACCAGTGTACTAACAAAAGAATATCAGCATTCTGAAGAAAAATAAAAAATAAGAGTCAGACTATGTGCTATTGATGTGGCTTGTTCACATAGCATATATTTTTTGGTTTTGATTTAACAAGTTGTACAGATTAATCTATTGTGTGCAATATTTCAGGAACCATGATTAAAATACCATATTTAGAGTGATGTCAAACATGTCAAACTAAAATATTATTGACTAATTTGTGGGTCAGTGTGCTATAAAGCCGAGACAAAATTGTTACTTTCAGGATTAGTGTCTATATTTACATACATTAACCAGCAACAGGTTTTTAAATTTGTATTAAAACAAGCAAAATATCATTATAAGTATTTAATTCTAGTTATAATTTACATTATTTTGTATATCCTCCTAGAAACTCATCATAGGGCACAGGGTTATCCTCTTACATTTTCTTAATATTTAAATTAGGGATCTGTCTTATTTGGTTTAGCTGTTACATGAACATAATAATTGGGCATTTATTGATTAAATAAATTTAGATTTATTTAATGTCCTGTCTTAGGGTTTGGGTGGGGTATGTAGATTTTAGGTGTTTTTGTCTTCTTAATCTTCTAGCTTCAACCTTCCTGAATGGTTTACATCTACAGAGCTGATTTCTGCTTGGGGAAGGGAGATTTGAGGCTATTAAGAAAACTGGGCATGCTTTTCTGCCTCTTTAATATTTCCTTCTCTGGAGAGGGCTGACTTCTCACAAATCCTCCCTTTGTGCCATAAGTGTGTGAATGACACACTTACTGGCACAAGATTAAAATTGATCTGGTCAGGGAGACTTGGTAAACAAACTTTAAACTGTTAAGCCAAAAAAAGTGGGGGGAGACACTAATGGAGGCAGCAGAAAAAGATCCCTGCAGTGGTTCCCAAAAGGAGAGCTTCCAACCCATAAAGTTCTAAAAGTCAGGACAAAAATTTTGTTAGATGGAAAATAAATTTATAGTTTCCAATATTCTGTGCCAATCATTTTCAACTGTTGGATATCCCTTTGAGCTTCCAGTCAGGTTTGCACATTCCTCCCAAAATTCTTGCCAGCCATGGTTTGCCTCAGTACATAATCACTGGCTGCCTATTTTCAAGGGTTGTTTCCTGCCTTAGTTCAGTGCATCTAGGTTTATAATGTCCAATTGAGGTTAGCCAGTATACAAGCCAGGCTATTAAATTTTCTTAAATTGCATAGTGAGCTCTAGGACTCCCAATCTGAGTCCACCAGTGCAAGATATTCAGGGCTTAGGTTTGGAGATCTCTTTTCTGCTACTTCCCTAATCAGGGCATATGAATTGCAAATCACATTTTTCCTCACTGTTTGTTGGCCAGACAAACAGAGTGAGGATATTTTACTTTTGGTGGCTTAATTTAAGCAGAATTTTAAAATTATTTTCTTTTTGGATTAGAAACAATTAACAGTCACATTTACCTCATACACAAAGACTTTGACACACATATATACACAAAGACAAGGAAAAGAGAACATAAAAGGAAACAGAAGTCTTAGTTTTACATATACTAGTCATTCCCACCATAAATCTCAGTTAACTCAAATTAGGGAAGGCACAAATCTTAAACATACCACATGGTTGCATAGAACAAGGAGAGAGAGAGAGAGAGAGAGAGAGAGAGAGAGAGAGGAGAGAGAGAGAGAGAGAGAGAGAGAGAGAGAGAGAATGAATGAATAACTATTTCTTATTTTCCCTTTAAGTACCTTTATTTAGCCAAATTGGTTTCCCAACAAAACCCTGAGCAAAGCCCATTCTTCACAAATTTATCTTGCTCACTTCCCACACCTCGAGCAAATCTCCAATAGGTGACCTAATTCCCATCATTGAACTACAGCTAACTATGTTCCCCTTCCGATGTGGAGTTCAATCGGCTTAGTCGGGTCCCTAGTGGCACTTACCAGCCTCTCTTAGTGACATTATCCCTGCCGCCCCGCCTATCAGTTTTTGGGCACACACACAAAAATGCCCAAAAGGACTTTGGTTCCCTAATGAAATACAGGCCTCCCAACCTAGGAAAGTCCCCGCTGTCACTTTGCAGACCAAAAAGGGGTCCAAGGAGGACCTGCCGCCCTCGGCTCAGACAGGTACGTGGCCTTCTTCTACCTCACTGCCTTCAGTTTTCAGACTCAGGAGGAGTCTGGGAGGACCTGTGCTTTGTGCCTTAGTATGAGCCCCTCCTACAGATGGGCTTTGCTTACAGGGCCTTACAGGCTGGTTGCCCAAATCCAATTCTTTCATTCGCTCATTCCATTTGCACACAGCCTCTCCTTTTTCCCTAACAAAAGGTCCTGCACTCTGGCGAAACCTCCATGCTTTCCAGGGTCTGCCACTTGAACAGATCCTTTCTGCGGTTAGGAAAGGCCAGAAGGAGCAAAATCCAACTGTGATTGGGAAAAGGGTCTTCTCACTCACACACAGAGAGACATACACACATTTCTCTCATTCCCCTGGGCTTTAAAGTTAAAATTTAGAGGTACTCACCTTCACCTTCTTTCCAAAGCAGCCCTTGAGCTCAAATCCAAAACTCCCTTTACTACCCTGGCTCCACATGGCCTGGGAAACCCATTCACAGACACAAGGGGTCTCTACCGGCAAGATGGGGCTTACCAGTCTCAGTCCATTGGAGAGATTAGCTTGGAGTCCCATCTGGGTCACCAAAGTGTTGAAGGAAAAGTCTTCATCATAGTTCAGTCCAAGCCGGGAATAAACAACATGACGACTGCTTTAGAAAGAAGGTTGCAGTTTATTGAAGAGGAGAGCCAGACAGAAAGATGGCTCTTGAAGAAAAAAGCAAGCACATGTAGGGAGTGAGTTTTTATACCCTCTAGAACAGTGATTCTTAACCTGGGTGATATTGCCCCCAGGAGACGATTTCATTTTTCAGGGGGGCGATGGAATGAAAAGGGGCGACGCGGGGACAAAGGAACGAAAAGGGGCGACGCGGGGACAAAGGAACGAAAAGGGGGCGATATGGGGGCGATGGAGCGAGACGTTTTGGGGACACTTTTGAGATTTTTTCATACAGTGAATTGCTGTATATTTGTCGTACAAAAACATCAGATTGCTCGCTATTAGTGGATTGAATTGTGTTTTCAAATGTTCCTCTAGCTAGCTTCAGTACAGAATGCCGTACATATGTGAATACGCATCGCTTATCTTCATGCGCATTGCGGTTTGTTCATTTGCCCTTTTTATATTTCTTTTTGTGTCTTAAATTTCACTTGTAATTCAATCATTAAATGTTACTGTTTTTCTTTTCGGGCATTTCACTTTCTTGCAATTGAATTTTGTTTTCAGTGGTCATTACATTTAAGTGTCTTGAATAAATAAGATAATAATGAAATACATGTATCACAACATTTGGGAATAAAGTGATGGGTGGCACCAAAATTTTTCACCCAGTTGAGATATGGGAAAAAGACTGGAAATAAATTATTTGCATCGATATGTCCAAATGACAATTTTAAAGAAAACAAAAAAAGTGTTTGCATAAATTGAAGAATTATTTCTTATGTTGTGATTGAGGGGGGTGATGACAACTTCCTCATTGGCTCAAGGGGGCAATTCGTTCAAAAAGGTTAAGAACCACTGCTCATTGAGGGCTGCATCAGCATTGTGGTTGCCCTCAGGGGGCCAGATGGATGTGGCTAGGGTGAGTATGTCCTACTGGGTGGGCGTAAATGGAGTGGGTATGTCCTACTGGGTGGGCGTAAATGGAGTGGGTGTGTCCTACTGGGTGGGCATGGCCAGCTCTACATCATTCGTGTCAAGGGTGCCTGTGGGGGCCTGGGCACAAGTGGGACAGATCTGAGGGTCTCTGGCAGAAGGGGGTGGGACAAGGGCAAGTGCCAAGGCATGGTCCACTGGAGGAACCTCACTGTTCCTCTCAGGCCATGCGGGGGGGGGCTGGACGGTGGTGCCGACTGCCGGGAGCCCTGGGCAGCAGAGGTCAAATGCCCAGCCTGGACCTTGAGCATCCGCAGCACCAAGCCCAGCCCCACTTTCCCAAGGCAGCACCCAGCTGCACTTACTTCCTCAATGCTGCTGCTGCTGTGCTTGCTCTCCTTACCCAGGTTGCTCATGATGAGTACGAGGGCAAAGTCAGAGAGAGACCCATTCTCTCTCCATGGGAGGAGACCCGGCTTTGTGTACAAAGCTTCCTTAGCAATAGGATGGGAGACCCCCAGGATAGGCCAGGAAGAGGGGGCAAGGGGATGGTGAAAGGGCAGCAGGGCAGGACTAAGGCAGGAATTCCCTCAGACCCTTCCTCTACTTCTTTCCTTTCTTCCTTCCTTCCTAAGTATAGAGTGGTGGGAAAATATTTGAGATGAAAAAAACAGGCAAGAAACGCAACTGTGGAGGGGTTACCCTTCATGAGAAATGAAGAAATGCACCATCGCTGGAAGTGGCCAGCACATGGCCCTCACCTACTTCACATATCTGGCTTGGTGGGCTCTGGGGAAGGGGATGCCATGAGTAGCTTGAGAGTCAACATTACCTGCGCAATGCCACCCAGCCCCCAGCCTGCCTGGTTTCGGCAGGCAGCAGGGTGCTTTCCTCACAGTGCCAAGAGGCTGAACCGGGTGGTGCAAATCCAAAAAGAAGCATGATGCTGCCCAGCCCCCAGACTGCCTGGTTTCAGCAGGCAGCGAGGCGGTCTCCTCACAGTGCCGAGAGGTTGAGTCGGGCAGTGCAAAGCTCGCCAGCTTTGCACCTTGTTGCCTGCTGAAACCGGGCAGGCTGGGAGCTGGGCAGCCTCACATATTTTTTTTGGATTTGCACCGCCCGGCTCAGCCTCTCGGCACTGTGAGGAGAGCGCCCCGCTGCCTGCCGAAACCCCTCCCCCCAGAGCCCAACAAGCCAGATATGTGAAGTAGGCGACGGCCATTTGCTGGCCATTTCCAGGCGATGGTGCATTTCTTCATTCCTCACAAAGGGTGACACTTCCTTGGCATGCACCCAGGGGGTGGGGCCAACGCGGCAGGGGCTTGTTCCTCGCTGTTTCCAGACAGCCTTGTGGAGCTAAGACTGAATGCATAGATGGCCACCACAAAATTGTACATTGGCTCCCGGCCAGCCTGGGCCAGGCCAAGGCAGCGGGAGCCATTCCCTCACTGTTTTCAGGATGATTTCGCGGGCCACATGAAACACTTCATGGGCTGCATCCGGCCCCCCCGGGTCTTATGTTCGACATGTCTAGAGCCTTTTGTTTGGAGTTCCTGTGGCATGAACTTTGACCTGAGTCTGAGTGTGCCCTTTGGTATCTGTGGATTAATCCTATTATGTCCTGTCTTAGAGTTTGGGTGGGGTATGTAGATTTTATGTGTTTTTGTCTTCTTAATCTTCTAGCTTCAACCTTCCTGAATGGTTTACATCTGCATTTCTACAGAGCTGGTTTCTGCTTGGGGGAGGGAGACTTGGGGCTATTAAGAAAACTGGGCATGCTTTTCTGCCTCTTTAATATTTCCTTCTCTGGGGGGCGGAGGCTGACTTCCCACATAATGTTCCTGGTTGAGTTCACCCTGAAAATGAAAATGTAATTTGCTTCTCAGTTAGCATGTCTGTTATTTATCCAGTTAATAAAATAGAATTTGGCAAAACAATTTAGTGTTTTGTATGAATGTATGATGTTTGAAAATATAAGGGCTGAGTTTGCAAAATAGACTGGGCTAAACTGGTTCAATGTGTCATGCAAACACAACCATCAGTAGTACATTCAAAACTTCATTATAGTATTTAAAATTAAAAAGGAAAAGTGTAACTTTACATAATGGCTCAGAATCACTTTGCTCATGGTGCCCTGCTCTGCGAAAATTTTTCAACTTACACACTATAATTTTATTCACACTACATGCTCACTTTCCTTTCTACTGGTCAACGAAAATAATCCCAATGAAAGATGATAATTATTTCACTGGGCATGTTACAACATGCAACTTATTGCAGAGCTCACTCTTTCAAGGCAAATTCAGGCAAGCTTTGCACAATCATGGATTCAGCACACTATAAGCACATTTACTAAGAATAAGCTTCAGGAAATCTATTTTCCACTTCTCCTCCCAAGTGCTACAATATTAGAAAACTAATTTTCCAAATCAGGTTAAGCATCTAGCTGTCTCGAGATATCGGCTGTACTTGTTGGAGATGATTCGGTTTATAGGCCAACAGGAAAGGAATAGGATTGGGTAATTGGATATAAAATAACAAAGAAAGGAGTAAGTGTCATAGGCCATTTTAATTTTCGTTTTTAATAATAGATAGCAAAGAAAAGGCAGATTGCCTGCAATTTTGAATGTAAATTTCCTTTGCATAAAGAGGTAAAGAAAAGTTTGATTTTAACATGTCTGAAATTGGATATTCATAAATAAGAACTGTTTATGCCTGGGCTGCATAAACAGAATGATACTACAGGTAGTCCTTACAACCATTCAGTGACTGTTCAAAGTTACAACAGCACTGAAAAAAGTGACTTACGACTATTTTTTCATACTCATGACCATTGCAGCATCTTCATGGTCACTTGATCTACATTTGGATACAACTGGTTCATATTTATGACAATTAAGTGTCCTGGGGTTATGTGATGCCCTTTTCCAGGCTTCTGATAAGCAAAGTCAATGGGGAAGCCAGATTCACTTGACTTATTACTAATTTAACAACTGCAGTGATTCACTTAACAAATGTTGCAAAAGTTGTAAAACAGGGCAAAACTCACTTAACAAATTTCTCATTCAGCAACATAAATTCTGGGCTGAATTGTGGTCGTTAAGTTGAGGACTACCTATAGTAAGGATATTTTGAAATAGAGAATGCTTGAGGAGGAATTCAAGTCAATTCTTCAGCCCATCTTCTGATCAGAGAATTAGAATCCCGTATTGTAGGTTTGTCTCTGTTTTCTCAGTCGCAATACCCCCTCCCCGCATTAAGATATGGGAAAACTATTCGCCTTTCTAAACCAATTTTTCAATCAATTTAAACATTTTTAAAAATAAAACCTAATTTAGAAAAACACAAAATCTTTCCCTTTTGTTGAGGTGACTTTCTGAAATGAGGAAAATGGCGGAAGTGGCTAATGGCTAATAAAGGCTACGAGGAAATCATAGATTTTTTTTTAAAAAAAAAGGAGTTACTTTGAGCATTCATGCGCCGATAACGCATTTGTATGAATAGCATCAAATGTGAGCATGCGCATAGCGCTTCGCGCAAGTTCGTGGCACAAACAAAATCTTTCCCCCGCATTGCCCACCCCGTGCTAACATACCAAGAGATGTGCGCAAGCGTAGTAATACTTTGGATGATACCATTTGTCTCCATTTGAGGGAAGAATATATTTTCATTTACACGTAACGTCACCTGTCTTCCTTGATATAGCCTTTAGGATCAGATTTAAGGGTGTAATAGAAAATAAACAGGATTTTAGAAAAAGTGAGAAAGGCAAGGCGAGGATAGGATTGGGGTGAAAGCGAGTGGTGCAGCCCATTACGTAAGATGGGTTGGCCCTCCACCACTTCCTTCCTTTCTTTCTTTTGAGTGCTGTCGGCCTTGCTGCCATGAGGTGAGCTGCTCGTTGTGAAGGGGCTTAAGGGCCTGGCCTGAGTCTTAAGTAATGAAACTTAAGATTGGCGAAATGGTCCGAAAGGCAACTGGTTGGAGTGAAAGTCTTTGATAGGGAACGGAGGGGCGAAGGGCTGCGGCTAGGCGAACTAGGAGTGCGGCCTAGAGGCCTTGTGAAGCCTGGAAGAGCCTGGCGACGAAAACGTGACTCGTGGCACTTGAGATTTGGGAAAGAATCTCCGGATTTCCTACCAAGTATTCCCTTTTCGCAAGGGAGCCCCTTTCTGTCTCAATAGCCGATAGGGAGAGACGGCGAGGCGCCCGGGAAGCTTTGCGGGAGGAAGAGGGGAGGAGGACCAGCAGACATCGGTAGACGATGGCGGCCTCGTGGGGTTTGGCGCCGCCTATTTCTAGAGCATATTCTCTTTGTCTTTTGCATGTCTCTCTTCTTTACAAGTAATTGGATTTATTTAATTGAGATTTTAAGAATAAGACTGTAGAGGCATTGTGGAGGTTACCGAACAAGTGGTTCTCAACTACATGAACAGTTTTCACGTTGCTATATTTTATATAATCTCAAATCTTTTCGTCCCAGATCTTACAATTTTACTATTTTCAGCTGAATCTTGCTTTTAAAGAGTAAAATCTAGGAGTCATGATGTTTCCTCCCAAAAATTTTTTCCCCGAGAGGATTTTTTTAAATAATAGTTATTATGTAAAAAGGCCTCATACGAATATATTAAACTAACTAGATACAATGTTTAGATGGTTGAAATAATTTTGTCTCATCTTGATGGCCATGTTAGATACATATTCAGAATACTTTTTCATACCAAGGCTGTTTTTTAATTTATTAAATTTGTTGCTCATCTCTCTTCTCAAAGTGACTGGGTGGTTCACAACATTAAAAGAAGAAAACCATAAAGATAAATATTTCTAAAAACATAATTAGAAAAAAAATTAGAATTAGAATTGCAATCCTGTTCATTACAGTATGTCCCCTCCCAGTAATGTTAAGTTGCACAAATGCTTTTTTCTGTCTTGAAGAATTTTGTGGATTACAAATCTATTCTTGCAATTCCACAGAGACAGACCTAAAAGTGAATTCCTGGTTAGACGAAAAACTTAGGCATAGTTCAAAATGTATATTATACAGATTCTTATGAAAGGAAAACTTGTGTCATTATACAGTAGGCATAGTTCTTAGTTAAACACTGACTATTGAAATGTATTAAATTGGTAAATTTGAAACTATTGTTTCCTAAACCTAGTTTTTATTTCCTATAAGTCATGTGAACAAAATTATCCAATGTAAGGGATCTTTGGCTAATTTGATACCCTTCATTTTGGTTTGGATAATGGGAATTATAAGCCAGTACGCTAAAATAATTTCTTGCAAAGGAAACAATTGAGCAACAGTTGTTTCATTAAAAATATCAGTTTTAAATAACTTGTGTTTTTTACACAATGTTTTTTAATCTTGAAATTTTCTTTATAACTCACCATAATGTATAAAGCAGATTTAAATGGTGGAATTTCATGAAATAGAATCTGTTTAATAAAAGTTGCCCTGTAAGCAAGATTTATCAGACAAAATATATTAAATCCTTAGTGTTTACATTTAAAAGACCTAAAATCAAGCATGTATAGGTGGTGATCTTCACAGGTCCTGATTAACCAGCATGCAAGCTGTTACCTAAGATTCCTACATAAATCTATCATTTTATCTATTCAAAATTAATTATATTTAGATACTTAGAATAATTTCCCATGTCATCTTCAGAGATTAGGGTTTTTTTCCTGAATGACTTGCATCTTTTACATGTGCTTCTTTTCCTTAGTATGTTAAGGCTGCAGAAGAGGCTGGCCTCCAGCGTTTTGCGATGTGGAAAGAAAAAAGTATGGTTGGATCCTAATGAAACCAATGAAATTGCTAATGCTAACTCTCGTAAGTATCATTTGCCATGTATAGGAGGCCTATGTTGTAGCATTTAGAGACATGTAAAACATTTTCGAGTATATTCAAATCACATTCCTTACCAGCTGCAGAATGCCCAGTTCAGGCTCTGTTCTCAGTGGAAGTATTGTCCCAAAATGGGATGTTCCAGCCTTGTTAGAAGTAATCAGAATGGATTGCTTATAATTCTAAGTGTTCTGTTTTGGATACCTACTAGTCAGATCCAGACAAGTTTTCCAGTATTGGAACATGTTTGATGAGGTTGTAGTAATTTGTTCTGACCTCAAAATGGCTGATTAAAATATTTTGTATACCTCAAATAATGCTTGCATATGTTAACAGAAACTGACATTTCTGATAATAATGTCAAATGGATTCACATACTTAAAATTTATTGTTTAAAAATAAGTATATCTATCCAGATTTCACTTATAAGCATTGTGTTTGAACAGTAGAAAAATCTTGCCTCAACTAATCAGTATTAGACTAAAAAATAGATGAGTTAATGAGAAAGACAGTATCAAAGGCCATTCAACTGTTTTAACTTGATTTGGAAACTGAAAATTTAGAGCAGGAAGTAAACATGCTTACATATATTTATGCAAAGTTATAAAATTCTTCATGTGATATCTACCAATTTGCCCTTAGTACTGGGGTCTGCAGCCTCAAACACTCAAAGAGCCACTTGGACCCATTTCCCAGAGAAAAGAAAACTCTGGGAACCGCAAAACTTGTGCACAGGCGTGCAAGGGGGGGGGCTTGATTAAGTAATTTAATTAAAAAGAATTAGAGGCTGCTGTGCATGAGTTTTCTCTCTCTTTTTTCTCTCTTTTCTCTCCCTTCCCTCTCTGCAACCTCTATTTCCCTCTCTGCGATCTTCTGCTCACCTGGCAAGCTGGCTTCAAGCTGTTCTCCAACAAGCTGACACACTTTCTTATTGGGCTGGGTCTCTCCTGCCCTTCCTGCTTCCTGCAGAGATGCAGCAAAGGGAGGAGCCCCACCCAATAAGCTTGTTAGCTCGTCTGAGAACACCTTGAGGCCACTCTTTTTTACACACAGAGAGAGAGAGAGAGAGGGAGAAGGGAAGCGCAAGAGCCTGTCTCTGCAAATGGCAGAGGAGGCTGGGAGCTGCAGGAGAAGGCTCAAAGAGCCACATGCAGCTCCGGAACCACGGGTTGTCGACCCATGCCTTAGTACCATCTGTTAGTAATTGATTTTCTGCCATTCTAGGTCAGCAGATCAGAAAACTAATAAAAGATGGCCTAATAATCCGTAAACCTGTGACTGTTCACTCAAGAGCTCGATGCAGGAAAAACACCTTGGCTCGTCGAAAGGGCAGGCACATGGGCATTGGTAAGTACTGATTGCCCCTGCTTTATATCAAATTATAATTCGTTTATAGATAGTTATATGATAATATACTCAGCCTACAATTCTGAAATTAAAAAAAATCAGTTTTACATAGACTTCTGTAATGATAAGGCACAGAAAAGCTTTTAAGGTTATGGAGAAGTGCAAATATTATATATCAAAAATGGATTAACACCCACCTCTTTTGCTCTCCAGGAAAGAGAAAGGGTACAGCTAATGCTCGTATGCCCGAAAAAGTAACATGGATGAGGAGGATGAGAATTTTGAGGCGTCTTCTACGTAGATACAGGGAGTCCAAAAAAATTGACAGGCATATGTAAGTCTAGCAGATAGTCTGTTTACAGGTCCTGCCATTTAAAATATTTGTTGCTTTATTTTTCTTTACTTAGGGCCCTATCTCACAACAGAACATTCTAGATAAAGCTGCTTAGCAATGTTGACTGCGACATAAAGTCAATTTCTTAAATGTTTGGTGAACAGGCTGCTAGATTCCACAGCATATGCTGCCTGGAGCCTATGAGAGTTCACAACTTCTGCTGCACACTAAATTGGGGAAGTCATATAAAGAGAATATAAGGTCCACATTTCAAATGCCAAGGCAGAACATCTAGACAAATATTTCTATTAGAGTTGCATTTTTTTCTTCAGTACTCTTAAGACACAAACTCAATTTTTTCTCTTTGCTTTACAGGTACCATAGCTTGTATTTGAAGGTAAAAGGTAATGTGTTCAAGAACAAACGGATTCTTATGGAGCATATCCATAAGCTGAAGGCAGATAAGGCTCGCAAGAAGCTTCTGGCGTAAGTACCTTACTAAAATTTAGGTAGATTTATTTACTCAGTAATGCTTTTTTTTTCATATAAGGAACCAGAGTATTAACTGTAACAGTATTAACAATTTTGAATGTAACACTAGTGAGGAGTTACACATTAAGAACTATAAAAATGTGGAAAACGGATATTGGAAAATAAGGTTTGGTGTGTAGGTTTTCTGCGTTGGGAAGTGTGATTCAAAATAATCTGGTTACAGCATTTATAGGTGCAGCACTTAATTAGAAAGTACAGTAAGTAGGCAATAAACCATATCAGTTCATCAAAAACTGCAAATTCTGAATATTTTTTTAAGAGAGACTCTTGCAAGTACAATGATTAGTAAGACTTCTTAATATGATTACTTGGTATTATGTACCTCCTATGTGGAATTGATCAAATTACATAATTAGTGTATCCACATTAATTTGCAGCAGGAAGTGAAAATTAAGTACCTAGGGTTTTTCAAACAAAAGGGTAATATTTCCTGTAAGGAAGCAGTCCTTAAATAAACATTGGGAGGGAGTTAACTTTAGTGAGTTTGTATTAGTTTGTATATGAGCGACAGAAATAAATCTTTAGGGTGCTCCTCATAAATAGCAAGATAGCTAGATTTTAGTTGAGGAAAAAGAAAAGTCATTGCTACCTCTTGTAAAAGCTAACAAGTTAGAATTTAATCTAAGAGGAGAAGCATTGTTAATAATATTGGGGAAATACTTGGTGCAGCTGACACAAATAATCACTGGATGCCTCAAAAGTAATGTTTCGTTGCTAAACTATCTGAGCACTCTTTTATTCTTCAGTGACCAGGCTGAAGCCCGCAGGTCTAAGACCAAGGAGGCCCGTAAGCGCCGGGAAGAGCGTCTCCAAGCAAAAAAGGAGGAAATTATCAAAACCCTATCTAAGGAAGAAGAAACTAAGAAATAATTGCTGCCTTTTTGTGTACATAGTGCTCAAAGGGTATCTAATAAACGTCTTCAACAACAGCAGTGACCAGTATCTTTTTCTGTGTAGGAGGGGGTGAATTTAAAATAAAGTAGGTTTTACTTTCTGGAATAACAGGTCTTAGCTAAACCTTTGTCTCTTAAAGAATGTTTTAGTTCAAGCCTGTATAATGTAACTACTCACGTGATTTTAAATAGTTGCTGTATTTAATTTCTTATTGTATGTATGTATGTATGAAAGATTTAAGTTTTTAATCAAAAACTTGCATCACATGGAAGCTAGCCAGAATATTACATGCTAGCCAGTTGATTTTTTGTGGAGAAGGAATAGTTTGAATATAGAAGGACTTCATTCTGTGATATGGAAAATAAACTCCATTCTGTTTTACGGTCTGCAGATCATAAATATTTAAAATACACTTTTTTAATTTTATTATTAGTACACATTATTTAGATACCACTTAAATTATGTTTCATATGTTTGTATATGACAGTGGGAGCTATACTAGATGAGGACTGGGGACCCATTGATGCAGCCAGAAGTGGCTAGTATATTAGGATGGATGGTTGCAGCCCCCATTCTGATAAGTCAGGTGGAGGGTCTAGAATAAGTATCTTCCCTCTGGCTTGCCAGTGAGAGGCATAGGCTGAGGTGGAAAGTTGCATATGTGGTGGTGGAATAGAATGGTGGGACCCCTGCTGGTGCCGATAGCTTAAGTTACAGCACTGGGGACTCCTCTCTCCTCTTCCCCCCCCCCCCCCAGTCTGCAGGAGTGAATGAGTGGGTAGAGGGGATGGCAGAACCCTTGGCTCTACAAAGGGAGGGGGGAAATCATCTCAGAATGCGGGGCAGAACAATACATAGAGTGATGGCAAGCATGGGGTGCAATGTGGGAGCCAGAAGCAGGCCATTACAGGGGAAGATGACCCCAATGCGTAGAACTGGTGTGTTGCAGCCCCCTGGGCTCATTCTCTACCTGAACGACATACCCTTCAAGAGGCTTTTGGGTTCAGCTGCTATTGGTTAATACCAGGCTTCCCTTATCTAAAACCTTACTGAGGAAGAGCAAGCCAACCTGACATGCATTACTGAGACCTGGCTGATTGCAGAAGTGGGAGATTCCCCTCTTGGAGATGTGTCCAGGCCAGTTTAGGGTTTGGCACCATCCCAAGCCCAAAGTAGGAGAGATGGCATGGCAGTGGTCATTTGAGAGTCACCATTCAGAGGATTTTGCTCCCCAGGTTTCTGGTTGTGAGACTGTCTGGACTGAAGGGATCAGTTGGGAATGTTGCTACTGTCCCAGCCATCCTGCTGCATAACAACCTGCCTGCCTGAGCTAGAGGCAATTTTGGAGCTGTCAGTACAGTTCCCCAGACTTGGGGCTGGGGGATTTCAACCTGCCATTCCTGGGTTGCCATAGTACTATTCCAGATCACCTCAGGCCTGACTCAACGGGCTAACACCAGACATTGTTGTCTTGTCAGAACAATGGGAATGTGACCTGGCGGAGGACCTAATGGCACCTGTCATGCCCTGGTATCCTTAAGATTCTCTTAGGCTGCCACCTCTGCACAGAGGCAGGGCCACTAGAATGGTCTGTCTTTTGTGACTGATGGGCCCAAATGAGTTCCAGAGGGAGCTGGGAGACAACCTGGGGACTTTGTACATGGCTTTAGCGAAACCTTGGTAATGGCCTGGAACCAAAGGATGGCATCAGGGCTCTGGAAAGGATCACACCTATGCAGCCTCTCTTGACCCATTGTTCCCAACTCTCCCTGTGGTTTGCAGAAGAGTTGCAGGTTCTAAAAAGGGATAAGAGATGCCTAGAGCAGTGCTGGAAGAAGGAGGGCTGGGTGATTATCTCCAAGGTCGTACAGAAAAAAATCCTTCAAAGTAGCTTGGATTCGTTCTCAGTTTAGAAACATGAATGGTCCAGGTCATGTGAAATGCCTAAGGAGAGGTCTTGCCCAGCTATCTGGGAACTGTTTGATCCTGAGGAAGCAGGATCCTCAATGCTGCCATTGCATCTACCTGCCAATTAGATCCTTGTCCCACCGGGTTGATGAATGCCTCTAGGTTGGTGACTAGTGAGTGCAAGCAGTGATAAATTTCACTGCAGCAGGGAATATTCCCAGGTCCTTTTAAGGAGGCCCTGGTTCAACCACTCCTTAAAAAATCAGCACTTGATCCCACCTGTTTGAACAATTTTTGTTCAATTTCTCATTTTCCCTTTTTACGGAAGGTAGTGAAAAAAGATGAGTGCTTGGCAGCTTCAGAGGGTCCTGAATAAAATGAATTTTGTGGACCCTTTTCGGTCAGGATTCAGGCCCAGTTATGGGACAGAAATGGCATTGGTCACACTTGTTGATGATTTCTGGAAAGAGTGGGATGGGATATACATCCATTTTCTCTCCTTGATCTCTCAGCGGCCTTCAGTACTATTGACCATATTATCATTTTGGGTGACTATAGGGATTGGAGCTGGGCAGCACTGTCTTGCACTGGTTCAACTCCTTTCTCCAGGTCCAGTCCCAGCCTGTGTTGACAGGGAGTGAGAGATCCTGCTTGGTACTCTCTCCACTGCTTTTCAACATCTATGGGAAACTGCTAATGAGATTATTTGTCATCATAATGTTGAGATATCAGTATGCTGATGATACTCAGCTTTATATCTCCATTCTTGATGATCCAAATGATGCTGTGGTTGCCCTCTTGCTGTGTCTGGAAGCTGTGAAGGCCTGGATGGACGACAACAGACTTTGGCTGAACCCTGGCAAGACCAAGTGGCTTTGGGTGCATGGAGCTTCAGGATCTGAGACTTGACTATCCTTAGATCTGGATGGGGTGGTACTATCCCAGATAAACCTAGTCTGCAACTTGGCGGTTCTCCTGGCCTTGTGAATTCTGCTCAAAGAACAGGTGGCAGGTTGTAGGTTGTGGCTAGGAGAGCTTTCTACAATTTTGTCTTTTGTGCCAGTTGCAGCCTTTTCTGGATCAGCCCTGGTCCAGCCCTGGTACTGAAGACCTGGTCATCTCCTGCTTGGACTATTGCAATGTATTCTACATGGGACTACCCTTGAAGAGTTTTTGGAAGCTGGCATGGAGTGCAGCAGTGCAGGCAGTTCTTAGGGCCCCCAAAGTGGCTCATGTTACATCACTGCTCTGTGAGCTGCACTGGTTGCTGGTTTGCTTCCAGGTGCAATCAAGGTGTTGGTTATTACCTTTAAAACTTTGCATGGCATAGGTCCAGGCTACTTGAGGAACTATCTCACCCCAATGGGATTGGCCTGTCCCATTCGCATTGACAAAGGGGGCATACAATAGTTCCCATCAGTTAAGGATTTTCAGTTGGTAGGGGCCTTCTCTGCCATGGCTCTTGCCTTTTGGAACATCTTGCCCCCTGATATGAGATCAGCTTCCATTCTTCTGACTTTCCATATGGGCCTTAAGACCTGATTCTACCAGGCGGCTTTGGGTCCCAATGGAGAGCCTTACAATGGAACTGCTTGATAAGTGCTAATCCTAGCTTCCCAACACCCCCTCCCCCAATGTATCCAGCTCTCTTCTTCTCCATCTTGGGTTAATGATTTTTTGTTTTTGTATTGTCATGATTTTAATATTTTTTATGCTGTAAGCTGCCCAGATTTGCTTTGTAATGAGATGGGCAGCAAATAAATTTAATAAATATATGAACACATTTAATAAATAAATAAATACATATGCTCATTGTTGGGTCTCCTTGGTCATTTTTTTGTATATTTTAATTGTTTATAAGGAGTGTCATCTACAGACACTTAAATGTTCTAAAATAAAGGTATAACATTTCAAACAATAATTGTACATCTTACAAAAAGGTTGTGGGGGGGGGAAGACTTTGTGTGTGTGTGTGTGTGTGTGTGTGTGTGTGTGTGTGTGTATGTTTGTGTGGCTTCGAGTCAGTGTTGATTCTTGACAACTGCCTGGACAAGTCCCTGTAAATTTTTTTTGTCAAGATGTTTGGAAGTGATTTGTATGAATAGAACTCAGCAATTCTCCTGCTTTCTAGTCACCAACCACTACTAGATCTCAGTAGCTGCACACTCATATGCACATAAAATCTTAAATCTGTAGAACTCCATGTTAAGAAACTTAGCAAAAATGTGTCACAGGAAGTGAATTAGAACAGGGACAAAATGGAATGCATATACAACAGCCTTGTTTAGACTGGCAAAAAGATCTTCTGAATGGTAAAAACTGAATGTAATAATTTAATCCTGTTCAGGCATAAAGCTCATTAGCTATGGTTATCACTATGGAGCCTTTAGTGGCTTATAGTAATAATGAATGAATGGTAAACTGGTGAAAAAATGAAATAATGCACCCTCATTTCTAGAAATTGAATATTTTTACATACATTAATTTTCTAAGAAAATACATAGAAATTTTCAGATATGCAAGCAGTGACTAGCAGGACTGTAAATAAATAAATAAAATAAAATAAACAGGCTAATCAATTTTAATCAGTTGGATTACATATTGCAAGGTGGGAGTTACATATTCTTAGGCAGGGATTTCAAAGATATATTCAAAGTTTAGATTTGGTTCTAATAGTTTGTATTAATTTTACAGGTCTTAAAAATAATTTTCGGCTTCACAGGAGTCAAACTCCAGGATTGTTACTTTTGTACACATCTTAATTGACATTCAGTCTGCTGACCTTCCTTCCCTCAATTACATGCATTACTTAAAGTCTTGTGCAGGCAAATAATGAACTGATGTACTTCCACATGCCTGCTTTTTAATTACCCAATTAATCCCAATATAGGCAGATACTCAAAACATTTGGCCTTTAATATGAACAGGAAAATAAAGATATATTTTTGCTAACCTTTGTGATGGGGAAAGGAGGCTTGGTTGCTGCTAAATTAATAATTCATTATGCAGTTTACATTTCCATGTACTGAACCATGTTGTTTAAATTACAGACACATATTCTAGATAAAGAAATCAACATAAGAAATGGCAGACTTGCAATGATCCAAATTACAATATCAAAACCAAATTTTAACAGCCAGCCAATAATATAGCAAACCATTTAAAGCAGATGAAAAGTTTAACTTTACAGATATTAGCCTCCTGATCCAAAATTGTCTGTTTCTCTTCTTGTTCAATCCTAATTCCAATTCTCCCATACTGACTAGCTCAAAATAATTTACTTTAAATTGCCGTAATGTAATTGTATTTATTTCTGTTAAGAGGCTTACTATTCTATCACAGATGCTAAGTTCTGTCTACTGGCTGGAAATTCTGGGACTTGCCATTCCAAACTGTCTGGTACGTGACTGGGCTGCATCACTTCATAGGGAGGGGCAATTGTGATTGAGTAGTGCGTATTCAGAACGAAGTAATTTTCTACAATGTGGATACTGGATGTCTTAGGCAAGTGCTTAATGTGGGCCATCGTTCCTTCTTCCTGATATTTAATTTTCTGTATGAAGAATTGCTTTGGTACAGACTTGCATTCTAGCAGGTATTCTTCACTTGCAGATATTAAACTCAGCTGTGGACTTTCCAGTTCAGTAGAGTCTGAGTCTTCACACAGAAAATTAAACATAAGAGAAAAGGAACAAGGAGGGAAATGAAAGGCAAAGTGGTCCCAGTGATGGTAGCAGTACTTAGGGCTGTGATTCCTATCCTGGGAGAGGGGCTCCAACAGATCCCAGGAACAACATCAGAGTTCTCTGTCCAGAAAAAAGCAATGTTAGGAACAGCTAGGATACTGCACAAAACTCTCAGATTCCTAGGTCGCTGGCAGAGGACCCAAGATTGAGGAAGAAACAAACTGCCTATGGAGCATTAAAAAAAGGAATATAGTATTTTAAAAGGAATTTTTTAAGTCTTGCAAATATTTAAGAATAGCTTCTCAGAAGTAATGAATTAATTAGCTCCCCAGAATAACTATGTCTCATAACAAATGAGTCAGTTCTCTCCTTATGTTTTATATTGTGTTTTATATTTAAAGGTAGTCCTTGAGACACAACCATAATGGAGCCTGTCCATTATGGTCTCATAACACAGCAGTCTTTAGATGAAATGTCTCACCTAACTCCCTCTCTTCCTGCTTCCCCCCCAATGAATCATTAAATAAATGTCTGGGTCATTATGCAGAGCGGGGGCTACCTCCTGGGTAGGGAAGGCCATTGGAGCTTAGCACAGGTCCAGGCCCATCTTTGAGTGGCCTCATGGCACAATTCCAAAAGCAGCTGCCATTTTGTCCCACCCACAAAATGGCAGTTGCATTCAAGTCACTGAGTGGTCTGGGGACAAACTGCTTCATTCTGCTGCTTTAACAAGGTCTGCGCAGAAGTGAAGGCAGCAAAACAAGTTATCTGGTGGCAGTCATTTTGTCCCTACCCACATGTGGGTGGGACAAAATGGCTGCATTTGGATTGCCACTGCGTGGGCTAGGGCAGTGGTTCTCAACCTGTGGGTCGGGACCCCATTTGGAGTCGAATGACCATTTCACGGGGGTCGCCAAACTACGCTGTCCGCCATTTTTTCCCCTTTTCCCTAGCTGTCCTATTCCCTCTTATTGGTGGCCATACCCACTTGGGGGTCACCACAACATGGGGAACTGTATTATGGGGTCACGGCATTAGAAAGGTTGAGAACCACTGGGCTAGGGACAGATGACCTGTTCTCCTTCCACAATATGAAATCTGGAGAGCATCAAAATATAAGTGTAGTGCATGATAGGCATGTGCGGAGCAGGCCCAAGCACTGCAGGATTCTGGTGGAGTGAGATGGTGGGAGAGAGCCAAGGATGTGCTGCAGTGAACCTGTCGTGGGTCATAAAGGTGAATAACTGAAGGGTCACTTTAGCTACTGTAACTTTGAAATTGGCTCATATGTAGCTTTTTGGGGGCGGGGTTGTCTGTTATAATTTCAAACATTCGTTAAATCGCCTGTCGTATCTCAAGGACTACCTTTAAATGTCTCTCATTTAATTTTTCTCCAGGTATTTATTATTAGCAGTGAACATTCTATGGCTATTTAACAAGTCTTTTGCTGCTAATTTTTAAAAAACAAAATAAATTTATATCTCTTTTGGTGATTTCTTTCTCTAGTAATAGAAAGCTGTTGTTCTGGCTAGAGTATATAAATAGGCTATTGTATTTGGACTTCTAAAATCTGAACAGCCACTGGATGGCAGCAACCAAGCTCAGCTTGGGCTCCTTTAGGTGGTCTGAACCAGCGGTCTCCGACCTTTCTGCTTTGTAGGCCAGTGGTTGTAGTCCTGGAGGCGGTGGTGGTGGTGAAGGGATGGTTCCACACAAGCAATGGGTGGGCATGTTTGCATGCACCTGCCACTCAACGCAAATGGAGCTGCATGCTACTGCTTGCTTGACCACCACTTGTGTGAACTGGTTCTGAACAGGCTGGGGCATGGTAGCGGGCTGTGCCCCTGGGCTTGGGACCCCTTGTCTGAACTATATTAACTAGCATATTCAAGCAACTGAAACAAAAGGAAGAAAATAAGCATACCATAGAAAAAAGATTATTAATATATAGTGTCATTCTGTATTGCTTATTTAAAAATATGACTTAGTTAGTGCAAAGCAATTTACACTGGAAATATATATCTAAAGGGAGAAAACAAATAAAAAAGCAAAGATTTCCCTGTCCGGTTGTGCCCAACTCTAGAGTACAGTGCTCATCTTCGTTTCTTTTTCAACATAAATTGACTGCAGTTCTATAAGGTATTTTTTGTCATTGTTGTTCTTCTTGAAAACAGCAGAGGGTAGTAGAAACCCATAATTAAGATGTTAAAACTACAGCATTAGACATACTGGATCCAGTTAACACAGAACTCTTCTCCAATTTCAGGTAGCCTTAAGCAACTTAAATATTTCACATTATTCAAAGATTGACCTTCAGGGAGAAGGTAAGAAATGAAAAGTATATTATAATTTGGCTATCCTGGCTACTTTTTTATATTTGAATTCTCAACTGCTAATCCAACTAGTTTATATTTATATATTTCATTTATATTGAACAGATGGACACATAGGTAGGATCCATTCCAGAAAGGATTTATGAGAGTCCTGAAGGATACCTATCAGAAAGGTTAATCTACAACTCCATTAATCTCTAGACAAAAAGATATTTGAATTTGTATCTGAGGATTATTGCCCAGCAGAACTGCAGAGGGTGAAAGATCTGGGCAAAAATAATCAGCACACTTACAGAGTTCCCCAAATAGATCTTCACTTGCCTTGCTTATTTCATGACTAATAGATATGTTGAGCTACGATTCCTTGTAATATACATATATTTCAAGGATCTGAACAAACATCAAATCTTAATTTGATTCTACATGATTATTTTTACTACATTTCTCTCTTTTGGAATAATTAGCAGAGTTGTCCAAGGCTTTCTGGCATAAGGCTCCATGGAAAATGATCTTAGCACAAATTGGACTGCTGACACGTAATTCTCTGATCTGCTATCTGGAGCAGGACAAACTGCAGCAAAAAATTGGGTAATTTATCGTACTGAAGTATTCCTTCTGTTTCTTCCCAGCAACAGGTAAGTCTCCACGTATTCCATTTCTTGTTTTCTGTCGTATTTAAATAAGGCCAAATGGGAGGAATAAAATGCCAGCAGTAAAACTGCTTTTCTCCCCATTCCTCTTCTCCTCTTCTTAAATCTCATTCCTGTGGAATCAAAAACTGACTTGCCACTGACAATTTGATGTGAATACTTATTTTCCACAAGGTCTCCCTTATCCCCCCAAGGAGGCAGTGAGGGGCTGACATGAATCAGAATAATTTGCATAACAAATGGCAAAGACAATACTGTCACCTTGATTTGTTTCAGAGCATTTATGATTAGCTTTAAAATGTCTGGTTAAATGTATGGCTGTATAAAGAAGATTGCATACCACAAAAGAATGTGGTTTTTCAAAGACCAGAATGGTATAGAATTTAGTATAAGATTTAGACCTATTCAGTCTGGTTTGAACATCGGAGCCTGTGGGAAGGGATTACCAGAACTATAGTGTAAAACTTTAATGGGGGCTATTATTGTACTTGGTAAAGCAGAACATGAATATAGTTAGTTGCTTCTACTAAACCATTTAATCGATATAGGGAAATTTTTGATGGCTCAGACTCATTCTTTGGCTTTGTTTACACAACTTGTTTCACTGTCTTAGGTGGGAATCAATATGTCATGTGAATACTGAAATTCAGCCACTTGAATTACCAAGTAAACTAAAAGGTTAATTTTAACTCTAAATGCCTCTAGTCAACTAGCTTCCATCTTTGATTACTGGAGAATTGGCCATTCCTTCTCCCTTCCTCTGTTAGACAACATTCTAAAGCAACTCTGTGAAAATGGAGTGTCCCTAGGCATCCTATCTCTGAAGCCATGCTTGTGGAGAAAGTTGGCCAGGGGAAGGAATACTTGGTCATCCTTGTCACACAAACAAGCTCTTTATTATTAGGGTAGAAATCAGATTTTAGTAGATGCATAAAGTTATTAAGGTTGAATCACATGCAGGATGGAGCTAGAATTTTCCATTTTTTCATCCTATTTAAGGTTTGAACTATACTTGAATTTTAATCTCTTCTCCATCCCATTAAAAACATCATACTATGGATACTGAAAATGGACATTGAGAGATATTTTTAACAATATAAAATGCTATTCATTGGACTAAGTCTTGGACCAAAAGACCTTCCAAAGATCCCTGGATATCTTGTTCTTCCCCACTTGTATTTCTGGACATTCGGTATACTCATGACGAAGATGATCCATCCTATCCTCCTCAGCACACAGTTGATCCCCTCTTGAAGTCCAATTTGAAGTATTTAGAAGAGTGGTAAATAATAGAATTATGCTGCTTTCTAGATCCTTGATACATTTCTACTTTGGGCATTAATTTGGACATCTATATTTTTGATAAGATGATGGCAATGTTTAAGTCTCAGGAGTAAGCCCTGGAATTAAAAACTATCTGGGATCTGTGTATCCTGCCTACTACAGACCCTTTAATAATATAAGATCCCCCCCCCCGTGAAGATTGACCAAAGAAATGACCTCACCATTCCCTCCAGTATATATGGATCAGTCATTTTGATATTTTTGTACCCATTAGCAGATGCCACTACCAAAAGATTCTTGCCATAATATCTCAGTATCCCATTATATAACCCTCTCTCCAGAAATACTTACTATTTATTTATTTATTTGTATCCTGCCTTTATTATTTTTATAAATTACTTAAGGTGGCGAACATATCCAACACTTCTTATTTTCCTCACAACAACAATGCTGTGAGGTGAGTTGGGCTGAGAGAAATTGACTGGGCCAAAGTCCCTTAGCAGGCTTCCATGGCTAAGACAGGAGTTGAACTCACAGTCTCCTACTTCCTAGCCTGGTGCCTTAACCACTGGACCAAACTGGCTCTTTTCCTCTTACCATTTAGGTTCCAAGATTTTAATGAACAATTTTACAGTTCATTGTTGTTTGAAGTTTTGATGTTAAGTTATGAAATTATGCTATTTTTCCATCTGCATGGGTCTTAGTTGATTATTTTAACCTATGTGATTCTATTTAAAATGATTTTCATTGTCAGTGTAAAACAGTGGTTCTCAACCTTTCTAATGCCGTGACCCCATAATACAGTTCCCCATGTTGTGGTGACCCCCAAGTGGGTGTGGCCACCAATAAGAGGGAATAGGACAGCTAGGGAAAAGGGAAAAAAATGGCGGGCAGTGTGGTTTGGCGACCCCTGTGAAATGGTCATTCGACCCCAAACGGGGTCCCGACCCACAGGTTGAGAACCACTGGTGTAAAACCTTGGACATGTTTCCATGAATGCAGCTGCCACAAATATTTATATACATAAATATACCTTCAAATCACCCACTCATAATTTTTTTTTTGGTAAGAATAAAATAAAGAAGTCTAAAAACAAAGATAAAAGCCAAAGATAACAGTTGTTCTGGCTAAATCATGATTGGCTGTAGCCATGTCATATGAATATGTTCTCGATACTATAAAGGTATACCCTTCCTTTATAGTATCTGGAACATGTTCATATAGAGAGGATTGTGGGTTATCCCATTGTGCAAGAAGTTTGGTGGTGGGCTTTTTCCACAGTAGCACCAGTTTTTTGGAATAAACTTCCATTGAACTTGAGGCAGACTCCTCATTCTACAGTTTTAGAAAACAGTCTCCAGAGGTCAAGTTTTAATTGAAACTTGAGTAGACCTTTTAAATTCAGTTTCATTAACTTATTTATTTATGATTTTTATACTAATAATAGTACTTAATTGTTATTTTACTGCTTGAAAAATGGTTATTTTAACTGTAATTTTTATTGTCAAAAGCTGCTGGGGACATTTTTGAAATGGAAAGGAGATAAAGAAAAATAAATAAACTAAGTAATTATTCTTGCGTGGTAATATAAAAATAGTTGTAATCTCCCTTACAGAATTATGAAGATAAAGGTGATCAAGACTATACAGCATTTCTCACATGGAAAGATCAGCAGTAGCAATAAAACAGAATACTCCCATAAATGAGGAGCAGTTCAAGGTCATCCAAAAATATTGTCCTGGAGCCAAACCTTTTAAAATTCTTTTCTGGTTTATGTCAGAGGCAGCTACATCATATATAGAGACTTTGAAGTCTTGAAAGGAAAGACATCCAATCATGTCATTAGACAATGTGTCCTTACAATATATTATCTACCAGTAGAGTTTGGTTGGGACAAAGGCAGACACTAGAGAAAAGAATGAATACAGGCTAGGACGTGATGAACCAAGATAATTAGGATGGAGGAAGTCTGGGAACAATTAGTGTTGTTTCAGAACAAAAAAGAAAATATAACAGGGTGGAATTACAAGCTAGGATGCTAAAAATCCTGGATCCTATATGGAATTTAGAACGTACGTAACAATGACAAGATTTAACACTCTAGGATAAGGGAGAAGAACCTTTTAATATCAAGTTTAGAATTTTATATTTGCATGCTTAAGGTATCAGGGATCATTAACTACCAGCAGGGTTTAGTGCCCAAATAGGTGAAGTTAAAGCTAGTAGTAAGCACCCTTTTCTATCTTCCATCCATTTTCTCTCTTTTTTTCAATATATTCTTTTTATCTCTTGTCTTTTCCTGTCCCATCAAAATCTCCCTCCTGTGGTAACTAGTCTTAAGTAAAAAGTTTCCATGCATTCAACTGAAGCTTCCTCTTATTAAGCCTAATTTTGTGGAATTCTTTCCTCTTTTTTTTAGGGGTGGGGAGAGTCAAGATTGGTGACTGCTGGAGAGAAGATCAGCTTTACTTTTTCCAGTAGCCATATCTTTGAACCACCATCCTTTTAGCGATTAGATTTAGAGAAAAATTGTAAGATATATGAGAAATAAAGTTGGTGTTTATTGCAAATTATTCAGTGCAGAATACAAGAGAGGATTATATGGATAGACCAGAAGGGGACTTTCACAGTCAGAACAAATTTATAAACTCATTTAAGTGTAGAATTTGCCTTTATGTGGAAAGAATGAATCAGATTCAGGTGACTGAAAAAGGGAAAAGATGAAGTGGCTAGTATATCTCCCCCACAAAAGGTGCATTTATTGTAAGATTTAAGAACATAAAATGTAATAATATAATGGTTTAATCCCTGTACTCTATAAGATTCTATTCTAGATATCCCTGATAAAATTGCCGTTTTAGTTCTATGTCTGAAGCCATTCCACTAGTTAATTGTTCTCACTGTTAAGACATTTCTCCTTAGCTGTAGGTTACATTAAGCTGTAGGTTGCTTCTCTCCTTGATTAGTTTCCATCATTTCTTGTCTTGCTTTCTGATGCTTTGAAAAATAAGATGACCTCCTTCTTCTTTGTGGCAGTCCCTCAAATATTGGAACACTACTATCCTCCTTTTCTCCAGACTAGCCATACCCAATTCCTATAACCATTCTTCATGTTTTAGCCTCCAGTCCCCTAATCATCTTTGTTGCTCTTCTCTGCAATCTTTCAAACTATTAACATCTTTTTTATAATGTGGTGACCAAAGTTGAATGTAGTATTCCAGATATGGTCTTACTAAGGTTTTATAAAGCATACTAATACTTGAACTCCCCCTTAAAAAGGAAAAAAATCTTTACACAACTACAAAAACTAAAAATGGATATAGTTTGTCTGCAAGAAACACATATCAAAAGACACATTATAAATTTCTAGAATGAAAATTGGTAGGCTTTTCATCAGCACAACAAAAGAAAAGAGGAATAGCTTTATACATTAAAGAAATAATGAACCCAAAACAAATTTATGCAGATGAAGAAGGAAAAATACTAATGGTGGAAACGACATTAAACCAAACATGTCTGGTGGGTATGCCCTTATGCAAAGAAATTTTGGTTTAAGATTATATATGGCTGGAAAAGATGACCAAAATACAGATAGAATTTAAACCAGAATTGTTCTTGCTAGGAATATTTGGACTTAATTATGGAAAAGTGAATGAATATTTAATATTATATGTACTGACAGCTACGAGAATAGCATTTGCCCAATTTTGGAAAAATGAAGTTGACCATCTGACCAGATTATAATTACGAAAATTTTAGAATATGCAGAAATGGATAGACTAACGTTAGAGGTTAAAGAGAAAGATAAGGTGACCAACCGTCCTCCTTTAGGGAGGACAGTCCTCCTTTAGTAAGTTCTGTCCTCCCTCAAAAAGTGTCCTCCTACATGTCCTCCTTTTTGATATTTGAAGACTAATCTGCAGGGCTTTTTTTTCTCATAGAACGCTCAGAACGGAGTTCCGGCACCTTTTTTTAATGGTTTTTTTTCAACTTTTGCATGAGCTGTGCTACTCCCCCTATTGGTTTTCGAAAGCCAATAGGAATTGCTGCTGAGCGCGCCAAAACACCCGGCCGGCAAACTTTGCACATGCAAGTTGTCTGCAGCGAAGGCAAATTGGCAGGAACTTTGCACCCCTCCCTGCTACCCAACTACACCATCTCCTAGTTAGTTCTGAAGATACCTGGAGGAGACTGGAGCGGTAAGTTTATCTTGATCTTCAGCTCTGCTAAGGCAATAATGGCTACGGGCACAAGAGGCAGGGGCGGCAGGAGTGCTGCAGGCGGGGGTGTGAGGGGCGGCAGTGGCCGGCTGCCCCCCGTGCTGTGGGAGCTGTGGGGCCCTCTCTACATGGGGCTGCGCAGGGTGGGCAGTGGTGCTGGCAGGGCGGCTGCAGGCAGGGTATGTCGACAGCGGGCTGCCCCCTGGAGCTGGCGCGGCTGGTGCTTTGGGAGCCACGGAGCCCACTCTACATGGCGAGGCAGCGGTGCTGGCAGGGTGGTTGTGGGTAGGGGCGTGGCAAGCGGTTGATCTTCCATGTGCCAGGCCAGCTTTTATGATATTTTTTTCTTCAATTTATTTGTGTCCTCTTTTTCATTGTAAAAAAGTTGGTCACCTTAAGAAAGAAGACTCAGTTTATTTTAAAACATGGGAAATTTTTTATCAATGGTTAACAATACAATCTAGTGAGAAAGGAATGTGAAATTTAATAGGCTGAATGATATTTACTGATTAACTATCACTCTCATGATTATTGCTATTTTTAGTGATTATAATTGTTTAATATTATATTAATTACTGTTATTTAATATTTGTACCCAGATGATAGTCCACTATCCTAACCCTATTCCTCAACCCTACCCAATACCCATACTGACCCTATCCCTTCCTTAACCTTATAAAATCTAATAAAATGTAATAAAAAAGTAGTAAAATAGGGAAAAAAGGTAGGAACATTTTACCTAAGATTTTTTTTTTAATGGCAGAAGAAATCTGTATACAGGATATATGGGGAAAGAAAAACCCAAAGAAATCTCAATATATATTTTACTAAAATAGGCATATGAATCGATATGATATAGATATCTGCTGAACTCAGAATTAACATACAAGAGATTGAGATAGAAACTAATGTATAGGTGGATCACAATCCGATAAAGATGACATGGAGAGGAACAAAGAAAAAATTAAGATGGACATTGAATCAATCTCTACTGAAAGAAAAAGATTTTTTAAAAAATATTTTATTAGGTTTTATAAGGGTGGGGAAGGGGTAGGATTGGTATAGGTAATGGGTGGGGTTGGGGAATAGGGTTGGGATAAGGGTAAGGGTAGATACAATAGTGGGGTTGGTCCCCACAAAGAATTCAACACTTTAGCAAGCAGACTATCGTCCGGGAACAAATATTAAATAACAGTAGTTAATATAATACTAAACAGCTATAATTACTGATAGTAACAATAATCATAAAAGTAAAGCTTAGTCAGTAAATATCATTCATCCTGTTAAATTTCGCAATCCTTTCTCGCTCTAACGTGATGCTAACCATTGATAAAAATTTTCCCATGTTTTAAAATACACTGAATCTTCTTGAAAGAGAAAGAATTTATACAAATAGTAGCAAAGGAAATGGAATTTTTCTTTAAAGAAAATAAGAAAGAAGATACATGACTCCAAAATGTTTGGGATATAGCCAAAGCATATGTTGGAGGATTAGCCATAACTTACATGGTGAAAAAGAACAAGGAAAAAAACCAAGAACAAATTAAGCTAAAGGAAGAATTGATGAAATTAGAATTAGAACTACAAAGAGTCCCACAAAGAAGACCTTTAAAAAACAATTGGAGATAATAAAACACAAATTAAATTTAATAGAAGCTGAAGAAATGGCCCAATTAAATTAAAAGAGAACAACCTAAGAATGATCTTAGATACCTTGGAATATTACAAAATGCATCCAGGGAAACAAATGGCATCATTTTTTTTAGATGTGCAGAAAGCTTTTGATAATGTCCACTGGCAATTTATGGTACAACAATCAAACTATATGGACTTTGGAGAAAACTTTATAAATATAATTAAAACAATTTACCATAGACAAATAACTAAAGTAATTGTAAATGGAGATTTTACAGAGAATTTTAATATTAAAAGGGTATCCACTATCTCTAATTATTATTTATTTTAACTCTGGAAGTGTTGGATAGAAATATTAGGATCCAGAAATTAAAGGTATAGAGATAAAATATGAAAAATATAAATTACAAGCATTTGTGGACGATTTGGTATTTATATTAGAAGATCCCTTGGAGACAAGCCCTAAATTATTGACAAAGATTGAAGAATCTGGAGAAATAGTAGGATTGAAAATAAACAGAGATAAGACTAAAGTGATAGTTAAAAACCTTATAGCTAAACAACAAAATCAACTGTCAGAAAAAAACTCCAGATAGTTAAGAAAGTTAAATAACTGGGGATATATTTAACAGCAAGGTGTGTGACATTAAAAGAAGATAACTATTTTAAACTATTAAAACAAATAAAATCAGATTTGGAAAGATGGAAAAATTTACAATTATCAATCTTGGGAAGAATAGCGACAGTGAAAATGAATATTTTACCAAAACTACTTTTCCTACTCCAAACAATACCTATAAAATTAGAGATTTTTTTATGAATTAAATACTTCACGTGATCTTGACTCTGTCCCTCTGTTTATGATGTCATGGTTCCGAAATAAGCAGGTTTTCAAAGAACTTTGAGGCTTTATTTATCTTAAAGAATCCTTTTATTTCTGCAAAGGTTCGGCATGTACATAATGAAGCCAAAAACTGAATCCTCCCACCCCCAATCACCAGTAACAAAGCATAACTCACTCCTTCATTTTACAGTCATCAATCACGTTCTCCAATTAGCTTGAAGTGTGAACTCTCCCTCCCTGTAACCACTCTGGTTACAGCTGACCTTGGCAAAGCTGTGCTGAAATATTGTTGTGGTTAACTATCTTACTTTCCAACCTGCTGTTCTAACATCGTCTGACTTTAATTCTAGAAGTGATATGCAGGCTAAATAAACATGCTTGCTCTTCATATATGACAAGCAAAAACATCCGATATTAGCAGTCTTGACATATGCAACCAAAAATTTCTTTAGCTTTTTTTGGCTTCTGTTGCACACTACTGGCTCGTATTTAAGTGATTGTCTACTAGGACTTCAGGAATTGTCTCATAGTTACTGCTTTTGAGCCAGGTTTCACCTAATCTGTTTTTGTATATTTGGTTTTTCCTTCATAAGAGTAAAACTTTACTTTTCTCTACATTAAATTTCATTTTGTTGGATAGAGCTTCAATGTTCAAGTCTGTCAAGAACCATTTGGATCCTGAGCATATCATCTGGGGTATTGGCTATTCCTGCCAGCTTAGTGTCATCTGCAAATTTGATGAGTTCCCCTTCTATCCCCTTGTCTAAATCATTGATGAAGATATTGAAAAGTATTGGGCGTAAGATAGAACCACGTGGTACCCCACTGCTTATTTCCCTTGATGTAGATGTAATACTGTTAAAGAGTACATGTTGAGTGTAGTTTGTCAGCCAGTTACAAATCCATCTGGTGGTGATGCTGTCTATCTCACTTTTTTTTTAAGCTTACCAAGAAGGTCTAGGATGTTTAGGTGCTGACCTTTGGCCATGCCCACTTTGTTCTCAGCCAATCATTGCTGCTGAACTACAGCAGGCTTTCCTCCTCCTCAGGTGCACTGCCAGTGATTGTCCACCACTAATGGCCCCCTAGCCATCCACCCCCAGCCCTGCATCCCAGCCCATTCTCCAAGGCCTGGTTTGACTCAGGCATTTTGCTGCAGTGGACAAATAGCTGCAAGGCAATCTGGTGGTGGGTGGCAGTGATGGTGCTGGAGAGGCAGTGCATGATTGGTGGCAGGGGGGTGATCGCAGGGGCTGTGGGTATGGTGTGTGATGTGATCGGCGGCATGCTGGGCTAGGAGAGAAAGATCAACAGTGGCGGTGGTGGGGAACAAAATTGGTGGTGGCGCATAATTACAGGCAGTCCACAGACAGAGGGGAATCCTGGGACTGTGGGATAAAGCAAAGTGCAAACTCCGAAGCAAGAAGACACTACTCTAAAGCTGCCTGGAAGTGCAAAACCACAAATCTGTCTGCGAAACTCCCCAAAATTAATTTTTTCTCTCAATCCTTTCCAATGTATGTATGTATGTGTGTGTGTGTGAGTGTGTGTGTGTGTGTATATATATAATGCTGTATGTTACACCCTGTTGCCCAAATATGGGAGAAAGAAATCATAAATAAATAAATAAATAAATGGGGTTGGCAGCCTCTGTATTGTAGCTCCGACCCAAATGTCAAACAGATAGTTCAGCTAAGACAGTGTGTGGGGCAGCAGGAAGGGCTTCCCATTTTGTAGAATGGATTGTGGCTTTAAAAAAAACTTGTGGAGCAGTGGAGGCTTCCCATATTGACATCCGAACAACCACTGTTGCCTCACCACTGTTGCCTCCCACTCCACAAAATGGAAAGCCTTGCCTGCCATTTTTTATTTATGTAAGGATTGGAAAGGATTGAGAGAAAGAATTAATCTGGGGGGGGGGATTGGCAGATAGATTTGTGGTTTTGCATTTCCAGACAGCTTTATAGTAGTGTCTTCCTGCTTCAGAATTTGCATTTTGTGCTTTATCCCACAGTCCTCAGGATTCCCCTTCACCCGTGCACTGCTGGCAGTCACATGCTACCAATCTTGCTCTTCCACTCCAGTTTGCCATCGACTGCATAACACACCGCCCCCACACCCCCTGCGATTGTCCTGCCCACCGCCAATTATGCACTGCCCACCCAGTGCCATCATTGCCATCCGCCACCCAATTGGCTGGTGGCTATTTGTCCGAGGCAGCAAAACACCCAGGTCAAACTGTGCCTTCGGGAATCAGCTAGGACACAGGGCTGGAGGTGGAGGATCAGGGAGCCATTGACAGTGGACAATCACTGGCCGTGGGCCAACGGAAGAGGAAAGCCTGCTGTGGTTTGACAGTGGCAGTTGGCTGGGAGCGAAGTGGGAACAGCCAAGTGTCGGTACCTAAATGTCCCATTCCATACCAAGACGGGAATGGGCTTTAATGATCATATTTTTCAGAGTTTCCCAAGCTTCTTGTTTTCCCCTTTAAGATTTTCATCCATGGAATCTTTATATTACGAGTTGTATACCAAAAGGGGAAACACTTATTTGCATTTTTCACTCTTGTTAATAGCTTTATTAATATCATCCCCACAAAAACAGATGTAGCAAGCTGCAGAATGAGTCTGAAAAAATAGATCATTTTGAAAAAAAAATTGCAATTGAGTTTGCACCACCAATATAATAGATATCTTTATTTTTATCGTGATGTCATCTTGCCCTTCGGTAGTATTCCATTATATTCTTCTTCTATTTCAGTGTTATTTTTCCTTATATGCTGCAAGTTAACATAGGAATATAGTATTTGTGGTAGCAAGAATATCTGCTCCTGCAACTGGTCAGCATCAACAGGAGTATGAAGCACATAGGAAGATTTTACCAATATTGCAGGAAAAGGAGTCTAGAGACCTCTGAGCCACACCTTGTCACAAAATTATTTCATAGCATCACCTTATTTCAGAACTATTATATTCTTCAAAGAAACCTTATTGTGTACTTTTCTTTGCCCTTCAAAGATCCAAAGTGAAAGGATCACCACATGACAATACAGAATTATTTTGTACTGACTTTCTTAAACACACAAAGAAACTTAAACAAAATGGTACAGATGACAATGAAATGCCTTAATACAGGCCAAAGCAAAATCCAGCTGCAGGGTTTACAGCCTAAAATTCAAAAACACATGAGTTCACACATTCAGGGATATAAGAATAAACTTTTGGGGAAGTAGCTGTAAACCTGTTACACATACTGTAAAACATTAAAAAAACTGCTCTCTATATCTGTATCTTTCTATCTTACACAATACATTAGATAGAGATTATTAGCAGAGCACTATCTCACCACACACATTAACTTTCACTGTGTAAAGACAGATTTACTATTACTATCCCAATTAGTTGCGTAAGCACTGTGCATGTCATCCAAGTTCTTCAGATCAGGATGTCTTGCTATATTGGACAAATAAGCATATTTATGGACTTTAGAATTTGCAAGCAGCTTGCCAATAGTAAATTTCCAAGATATGTATTAAATAGCTTGGATCGTTGATATATTCAAGGTCAAGAACACTACCAGTTCTGTGAAAATATATCAAATATTTTAAACATTATATCCATATGAATAAGCTGCAAAGTTCATTTGCTTGGTGATGATAGCATTGATAGCAAGTGTGAAACAACAGTTATTTAAAGAATGAAGTACCCAGTTAAGACACAGAGAAACGTTTGATAAGAACAGCTTAGGCAAAGTGCTGACCTTCAAGTATAAGGTTCTGGCTTTACGAATTCTTCACCATACCTTTTACTATCTTGCCAAAAGGCAATAAACCAATATTACTTTGACCAAATCAGGAGAAGAAAAACCTATCAATCACAGTGTTTGGTGCATTATAGTATTTAATTTAGAACATTTCTTCCATTTTCTCCCCTTTGAACCACAATGTATTCTTCAACATATGCAAAGGTGCCATTTATGAACATATATGTTTACATGCAGCCAAAAAGGAATTGAACATTATTGCTTAGATGAGTGGGATTCCAGCAAGGAATCAAGTGTGCTACGCTTTCTATACAATGGAGATTTCAAATGTAGGTTGAATGTTTTTGTGACCAGTCTCCCACACAGCCTGCCTAAGAAGGAAAATATGTTAACATGGTATTATGTTTGTTTTAGATGTATAATCACTTATTGCTGTGACAATTAGCCAACAAAGAAAAAAAACAAACTACCCCCCCCCCCGCCCAAAACAAACAAATAAACCCAGCACTAGTAGCTCAGGAGATCCACTGGGCAAGTAAACACATCTTTTGGATTTAATTCCCAAAATCAGTATGACATTATCAAGAGAAACATGTTTTCTCATAATTATATTCAAAATTATATTTCCCTCCCTTCACATCTTCTGTATCTCACCTTGCTTCTTGCTGCCTTTTATTCTGGAGAACTCTTGATCAGATCACCACTATTACCCTATTCATTAGGAGTACTAATCAAGTAAGGCCAGTAGTATTTGGCCACATGTTCTTCCTTATCCCATATTCCATTTTTCTAATCAATTTTATAGTCCCCACTAGGGATGTTTTCAAGAATGATGTTCTTTACTGAGAAGTAATTATATTATTTTTAACTAGAAAAGAAATAAACATAATGTGCTTCAGTATGTTCCAGTTAACTCCAACATACTGAATAAAACCGTTAAAGAAGAATAAAGGATCACCAGTGAGGACATTACATCTGCTATACCAGTTAATGCATTAGGGAACCTAAACCCTTCAGTTGGAAGATCTCATATTACGCCTTATGTACTTCCCTCCTACCACTTTTGACATGATAATCGAGATTATGGATCTAATTTTTTTTTGATTCTGACAAGCTAGCAAAACTCTTCAAAAATGCTGCTGTACATGTTGAAAATTTGCATGTTTACTGAGACAGTGGTTAAGCACTTAGCAAGTGCTTGATTAGTTTTTAGATAACCCCAAATTAGTGCACAAAAAGTGGAAAATTTCAATCCAACAGTAATTTGGAAATAGTGCAAACATAGCTATGCATAACAAAATAAGAATGGAAAATCCATCTCTCAAATAGATTTTCCTGTTGTTGGTCTCTAAGCATTATTTATTTTGGAAAATTGGTACTGTTATAATCTCTTGTTGATTATACCATCTATTTTCATGATCTTGACCCAGAAAAGACAATATAAATCTGTGTACTTGGTGGAAGATATATTGTGCCATACTTTAGCACAAATTGTCCAACAAGCATTAAGTGCTTCTTTTTCCTGTACAGCTTCCACTTGGTGACACTGACATTTAAATACATTTTAATCCTTATTGTTTTTATATTAGCTCTGCAAGCAATAAATTTTCCTAGCTAAAGTCTGACACATATGCATTTACATTATTTGATTTTATTATGCTTAATTTTTGGCAACTGAACGCATAAGCTCATTTGCTGAAAGCATTCCTAATGATATAAACTTCTTGGTTATGAAATCTGGTCATCATATTTGCAAGTCATTGCTTAGAGAAATTTCATGATATAGATGTGAATCAGGCCAATATAGTGATGTCTTTATAATATGGAAATGCTTGGAACAATACTCTAGTCTCAGTGGTGGGATTCAAATATGTGAACAACCGGTTCTCTGTGTGGATGCAGCTTCCAGAAGTCTGTTTTGGGCCTGGGCAACAAAAAATTAGCTACTGGTTCTGCCAAAGTGGTGCGAACTGGCTGAATCCCACCACTGTCTGATCTCAACTAAAACAGAAGTACTAATTGAATTTTTCTTGCTTTGCAGCGTGGATAAATTTTGAAGAGGAAGATGTTTTTAAATCTTATTTTGAAAATACCTGATGAATTAAGAACTTAACTCTGTATTTTGTATACTGTTTGGGCAATTTAAAGAACAAAATAAAAAGATATATTTCTGGAGTTTTGGGGAAAGAAAGGAATACCTATTGCTATGTCATTAATAGGCTAGAGTCACAGTGTAAATACCTAGGAAAGAACTCTGTTTCCCTGGCTTGATTATGCAATATAAGAAAATAAATGCTTAACCTATGTAAATGAGCCATGCATGTATATCATGTTTAAATGTATTTAATAATGTACTGGATCTGTTATATATACTGAATGGTGATCAATGGTCTATCTCACTTACAGAAGTATTTCATGTGTGCTATCTTTCACAGGCCAATACACATGGCCTGTTATATATTCCAACTGGGCCCTAGAAACATAGGATTTAATAAGGCGTCTCTTCTTAACCAGCAGATCAAGTCAGAAAAATGCCAGTTTAATCATTCTAGGGATGTCTATGAAAATACCATATTAAATACCGCTTTTCAAATCATAAAAATTTTCCTTCTTTCTTTCCTTTTTATAAAAATATATCTGCAAATTACATAGCTGAAAGCATGCTGGGAAACAAGGAAATTTGGAGTAACCAGGGCCTTTGAACTCCTATGAGCAAAGCAGTAATATTCTCTGTTTAGTTTAGAAAAGCGTCTGGTTAAGGAAGGTCCCTGAGAAATGATCGATGTTGCCATCAGTTATATGGTGGGTCAGCCACTACACACTGAGGAGCAAACATAGTTGTACGATTTCCCCAGGAGCCAGGAAAGGGGACAATACAATGCCAACCACTTTGCCTCCTAAAAATTAAGCAGAAGAGGCTCCAAAGTAAGATTCCTCAGTATGTGACCAACAAAAGGCTGTATATAATTGCCTGGCCACACCATCTTTTTGGCAGAAGGTGATACAGTCACACAAATACAGAGAAAGAAAACTAACATAGAAACCAACACACCATGTGGTCTTCTTAGTCAGAGCAGGGCTTTGCATTTCCATGGGTAACTTGCATGCAACACAGCATTGTTGGGGTATTTCTGAAAATGGGAGGGGGTCAAGAGCCTTACACTAAGATAGATCCCTCCCAATAAGTTAAGACTGGTTAATTATTAACTGGCATCTATTGCCAAGGTCCAAAGACAAGAAGACAGGGTGTGAATTACAACAGGAAATCTCGCTCACACTCACAACACAGAGAGCTCTCACCAAAGACCTTTACAGAGACTGCAGTGAATGTGATGAGAAACTAAGTCAAACAGGAGTGAATTTCCAGCTGCACATGGATAAAGATACATAGCAAGCGATGCTCCTGCCAGTTCCCCCTCAAGCCTTCTTTCATCCCTTTCACAAAAGCTGCTCACAAGATCCAGTGGGAAGATTCCGTGAAACAGTGATTACCCAGGTGCTCCAATATGGGGGTGGCCTAGAGAACACAAGGCAGCATCACTCGCCTTGTAGGCTTCCTCTTTTTAGTGTATACTTCTCTCATTTTGCTCTTCATCTTTTGTCTTCAAATTTCTGTCAGAGTGTCAGCAGGCACCAGCCCACGTTTTTTGCCACTTGTCACCTTTATGAAACCTTCATTCTCTTTGGTCTTTCCCACACCAACACAGATCTAGGAGAATCAGAAGACGGGGTGGGGAGAATCATATGTTATCAAAAGACTCAGAAAGAATGCTGGTAAGTGTACATGTATTATTAATATGTCCATATGTCCACAATACATGTGATTGGAATAGTAAATAAGTATTTCTTACTGTCTTGTTTTGTGTGTTGGAGGCATTTTTTAAAAATCCTTTTTGGGTGGTGGCTCAGTATTATTCAATCACTTTTGATTCTAATTTATTGTCACATAGTTTTTGAGTTCTGTCACAAAGCATTTGATAGTAGTCGTATTCCAAAACTCATACTTCTCATGGGCATTTTTAAAATCATAAAGACAGTTTTCCTTAAACAAAAGGTTCTTTTAGCAACAATCTTCTTGTTCTGGTCAAGAAATTGGACTTTTAAACTATAAAAGCTACAACTTTCATAGTAAAAACATCCAGAGGACCAATTATCCAAAATTTCAAGTGGCAGCTAAAGAGTGGTATATGCAACATATATAAACATAACCAAAACCTTTCTTTCCTGAACAGTGCCTATAATAATAGGGAGACTGTTCAAGAAAGAGAAATACCACACATGACATATTTAAACCTCACACTATAGCAATGTGTGTATGGAAAAATAAAATAAGAGTAAGGGACTGGTTCCAAAACAAAGGAGGGAAATGTATTGGATGTATACCAGTACCACTGCTGTAATAAGGAGAAGAGACTGGATCCCCTAATTATGAATTAAATTTTATGAGATACCACAGTGCTTCTTATATGCAGTTAGAACCCAATTTTCCTTTAGATTTATGCTGTTAACATTCCTAATTATAGATTTTCCAGCCCTCTGTGTAGGCTTCCACATATTAGAGAAGAACACTCTAATACCAAGAAAATTCATTATTGAGTGAGAATCCGCCTCTCAATGATACATTTTCTAGATATATTTCTGGGTGACTATAACAACAACAACAACAACAACAACAACAATAACAACAACAACAATAATAGAAGCATTTTCAATGGAAACTCCAAATGAATTGCCCTAAGCAGCTGTCTTTGTGTTTATTAATATTAGAATTGATCCTGTGCTCCAATATTTCTCACCTTGGCTTGCCTCTCCTCATCTCCACCATCTACTGGCGCTCCTCTGCTTGGAAACCAAACTGCCTTAAGCTCCTTTCTTCCATTATTTGTAGCAGAAAGTCCTTCCTTACTGTCTCGATATAACTTTGTTTGTATGAGACTTAATTAAAATGACCAAAGAATTCAGATTGGCTGAAATCCTGCCCACTGAGAGTGGATGCTGAAGCATCAGGCTGGCAGAACAACATGACTGCAAGGAGATGCTAAGTATGTTTTGTATGTTCAAGAGGGAAGAACTTTGGAATGCCTAAATGGAAAAATGCACTGGCTGCAAAGTTAATCCTATGGTTTTCTATTAAAATCACTGGAGCTAAGGACAAAGTGCCTTATATACAAGGACTTTATATATAGGCCATCTCCAATATTATTAAATTCTGTATGGGAATATATTAGTCCAGCAGTCCCCAACCTTTCTTCCACCAAGAACCAGTTTCGGAAGAAAAATGTTCTTCCATGGACTGGGAGGAGATGGTTTCACACACAGATGAAGCTTTGCTTGTGTGGCCCAGTTCCTAATAGGCTGCCAACCGGTACCAGTCCATGGCCCAGGGGTTGGGGACCCCTGTATTAGTCATCCTTCTCCATTGCTTCTTTTCCTAATATGTTATAAAGCTATCATGATCACTGGGAATCTAAGTCTTTTTGTCCTGACTCAGTTGAAGAGCAAAAGCTAGAACATATCTTTGCACAATCTCTGGATAATTTCATTTTGCTGAATTATAGTCCATCTGAAAGTATCAAAGAAGTATTGCTACTAAATTTCATAATGATTCAATGAAAAGTCCTGACTCAACAAAATGTCTTGAGTGCCTAACCTAGTTCCAAGATTTTAGTTTTTCAGCAAAACACAAATAAGGTGCCCTCTGCTGCAGTTCAGCTTGTGTGCAATAATACTGTACAAAATTGTATAAAACCTTCACGTCCAATTCATCACCATAATCTAAAGCACAGATATTTGCTCCTAAATATAGAAAACAAGTACCTTTGAGAATTGGTAGTTCTGACACATTATTTATGTAATTATGGGATAACTAGTTTAAATATTAAATTACACTGACAACAAAGGTACATGTTATCAAGACCATGGTTTTCCGGTTGTGACATATGGCTGTGAAAGCTGGATTGTCAGAAAAGTTTAACCTGGATCATACAAAGAACAATACTTGATGAAGTAAAATTAAGACTGTTCAGAGCAAGCATAAATAAGAATGCTAAAGTTTAAATATTTTGGATGCCTGTTGTGAAGGGTGAGTCACTGTACAAGCCTCTAATTCTTGGAAAAATAAAAGATTAATAAATAGAATAAAAAATAAATAAAAAATTCCAGACGAGTCTGACAGGAGACGACTAGATACTATCAACAGATAACACAAAAGCAAAAGGTTAAAACAATATAAAGAAGCAAAGGATAAATATGATTCTAGCAAAATGATGTCCACCATTTACAAAGACTGGAGAAAAATACAATTCTTTTTAGGATCAACCTGATGTTTGGATTCAACAGGCAATATCAGGAAAACAGGTTAGATTTGAAAACAAAACAAACAAGCTTTTTTTTTCCTATTCAAAAACACATGGACTTGTCCCTAAATTTCCTAGGAATCATGTTTGACTCAAAGTAGTCTTCACCTTTTATCTTAAATTACCTTTTACTTCAGGGGTAGGGAATCTTTTTCTCTCAAGAGCTACAAGTTATGAATCGGAATAAAGCTGCATTTTAGTTCTCCTTTGATGACTCCATTTTATTTCTACTTCTTCAAGCTCAGGTAAGTGCCAGCAGAGAGCAGGCCATAGCTTTCCAAACTTGAACTGACTGCTCACAAATGGCCTTTGTGAAAAAGAGGCTGGAGGTCTTACTTGACCATGTCTATATTTGGGGGCATACATGCCTACCTGGTTTTCTTTAAGGCTCAGCTGTCCCTGTTCTTTGTTGCCACAGAAAGTCCTGAAGCATCTCCAGACAGTTTCACCTGGGCGAACTCGCTGGACAAAATTGGCTGGGAAAAAGCCAATGCGGTCTCCCATCTTTCCCTAGATTGCAAAACAAAAATGTCACCACTATAGAACAAAAGTCTATATTAGTATTTGTTGTATTTTTATATCTTGCTCATCAGCAGGCATAGAAACTTGGCCTTTTAAATTAAAAATTATAAACTGAGACCTGTAATTCTCTGGATTTTAAATAAGAGCCATAGCAAGTAAAATTGGCCCTTGAGAATTGTTCTGCTATATGGTAAATACATGCATAGTCATATATTTGCTGGTTTTTTTTCAACAGGCAATAAAGAAAAGTATTGATTTCATCAGGTTTCTACTGGATTTTTCAGTAGAAAAAAATTCTATATAGTTTTTGTTTTTATAATGGATTTATTGTTTTGACATTTTTATTGTATGTTGTGGTTGGAGAGAGTTTTTCTAAAGGCACAGTAGAAGTTTATTCAGAAATAAATAACTGAATCAAGTAAAACATCTGCCATTACACTTGCTTTTACACAATAAGGGTCAGGGAACCATCCTTACTGTTGGGGCAGATAATTCTGTAAAATAATGTTTTCGAGCTTCATCACCTTTCTCAAAATCAGTTCTCCCCAATGTGAACTTTCCTAATTTGCTGGCATTGCATCTCCCGGAAGATCCAAATAATGTTGCCTTTCTGAATTTTGGTCCCAATATATATGGAATCTTTAGAATGATTGGTTGGAAAAGTTGCTGTACATCAGAGATTGCCCCAAAAATTTTCAGGACTAATATTCTGCATTTTTTGATTGCTAAGCAGATGGTCATGACAGGAGTAAAGTTAAGGAATAAGTAATCTGACTAGAGCCCAGTGTGGTTCGTTAGTTTTGTTCTTGGTCATTCAAAGAACTACTCAAAGATTCATTTTGGAATGTTAAAAATATGATTTCAATAACTTAGAGCTTGAGAAGGATTTCATGGATGCGAATCCTCAGGGAGGGAAAGCAGTCCAAGAAGTTTGAGAAACTTTGAAAAGCCCAGTCAATTCCAATGAAGAAAAAAAATAAGAGATCTCAACAGAAATCAACATGGCTGCACAAAGAACTCTCTGATAAACTGAAAGACAAAAAAGACAAAATATAAAAAATGAAAAGAGAGGCACATAACTAAGGTAGAATATCAGCAAATAGCCCAAATCTGCAAAGATGAAATCAGGAAAGCTTGAAGGTTTGAAATGAACTAAGGCTTGCAACAGATGTTAAAAATAAAAACTTTTTTTCATGTAAAAACCAAGAAAAAAGTAAAGGAAACAATTGGTACATTAATAGGAGAAAATGGCAAGGAGATGACAAGCATCAAGAAGAAAGCAGAACAGCTTAACCGAGATTTTGCATCCGTCTTTACACAAAAGAAAAAAACAGACCAACATTAAAAAATACTGCAAAATGCAGATTAGGAATAGAAGTCAAAATAAGCAAGAGAACGATAAGAAAATACCTATCTACTTGAGACGAGTTCAAATCACTAGGACCAGATAAATTACACCCCAAGGTTCTGAAGGAATTGGGAGATGTGATCACAGAACCAGTGAACAATGTCCTGGGGTACTGGGACTACCAGAAGACTAGAAAAGGGCTGATGTAGTTCCCATTTTTAAAAAAGGAAGAAAAGTAGATCCAGGAAACTACAGAACTATCAGTTTGACATCTATACCAAGAAATATTGTGGAAAAGATGATCAAACAATGAATATGTGAACAGCTAGAGGCAAGCAAAGTCATAACAAAGCTGACACTGGTTTGTCAAAAACAGATGTCAGACAAATCTTATTGCATTTTTTAATAAAGTGACAAAACCAGGAAGATGTTGTGGATGTAATTTACTTGGACTGCAGTAAAGCATTTGATAAAGTAGACTACAACCTACTACCTGATAAGATAGAAAAATGTGGGTTAAATCAGGGCCATCCAACTCCCAACCTCTAGGCCATGGACCAGTCTGTGACCTTTTGGGAACCTTGCCATGTAAGCGGCGGGCCAGTGTGCAAAGCTTCATTTGCACATGCACGAGAGCTAAGCTGCACATGCAAAGCCAACCCCTCCCCCTCACCACCCTCTTTGTTGCCAGTCTGTGGACACAGAAAGATTGGGGACTGCTGGGTTGGACAGCATCACTATCAGATGGATTTGTAGCTGGCTGACCAACCATACATAATTTGTAATCCTTAATGGAACTGCTTCTACACGGAGGGAAGTATGCAGTGGGGTATCTCAAGGCTCTGTCTTAGGCCCAGTACTCTTCAATGATTTAGACAAGGGGCTACAAGGGAAACTCATCAAATTTGCAGATGACACTAAGCTAGCAGTAATGATATGCTCAGGATCAAAATGGATATTGACATACTTGAACACTGAATCCTATCCAACAAAAACAAAATTTAATTTAGAGAAAAGTAAGGTTTTATACTTATGGAGGAAAAACCAAATGCATAGGTATAAAACAGGTGGTACCTGCTGCAAAATGGATCTTGAAATCCTAGTGAACAATCACTTAAATATGAGCCAGCAGCGTGCTGCAGCTGCCACAAAAGTCAATGCAGTACTAGACTACATTAACAGAGATATAGAATCAAGATCATGTGAAGTCTTAATACCACTTTAAAATGCCTTGGTAAAACCACACTTGGAATATTGTATCCAGTTTTGGTTGCCACAATATAAAAAATATGTTGAGACTCTAAAAAGAATGCAGAGAAAAGCCACAAAGATGATTAGGGAACATTTGAAGAACAGTTGTAGTAATTGGGTTATCTAGTTTAATGAAAAAAAGGATTAGGGTGATATGATAGTAGTGTTCCAAGAGATTGCCAGCAGTGTTTCAAGGGGCTGCCACAAAGAAGAGGGTGTCAACCAATTTTCCAAAGCACCTGAACGCAGGACAAGAAGCAATGGATGGAAACTAATCAGGGAGAGAACCAACCTAGAATTAAGATGAAATTTCTTGACAGTTAGAACAATTAATCAATGGAACGATTTGCTTCCAGACATTATGGGTGCTCCAATACTGGAGATTTTTAAGAAGAAATTGGACAACCATTTGTCTGAAATGGTATATGTTTCCTGCTTGAGCAGTGGGTTGGACTAGAAGACCTCCAAGGTCCTTTCAACTCTGTTATATACTGAAATACATATATAAAAATCAGAGAACCATAATATTCTTCCAAGCCTGTAAGCCATACAAGGCTTGTTCCAGGATTTTAGAAAAGTATAGGCTATCTTGAGTTGTGGAAACGGTACCCAACGAAGTATATAAGTGTTTATAATTAAATTATACAATAAGATAGAATCTTCACTTTAGAATACCTAGATATTGAGAACCTGGTATTCTGTACCTGCAGATTTGCAATTGGAATTCTCTCTCTCTCTCTCTCTCTCCAATCCATCCATCCATCCGGCAATTACATTTCTGAACCATTCATCTCTTCAAAGATGAAGCATTCAATCACACTTGCGTACAGATTTCCTCCCTCCTCATCTATATCTTTAGGATCCTGTCCCTTTTTATAATTTAGAAAAGTTCTGAAGTCAGAACTTTTCAGAAAGCCTTCAGAGCAGGGTGTCATCACACTGTAGTGCAATAGTTAAGAAGCTGGTCTAGGATAAGGAAGTTCCTGGTTTAAGTCCATGGTGAGCTCATGTGATGTCTCCCTTGGATGACTCTTCAGATTCCTCTTCAGATGTCAGTTCAGAGGAGATTGAGCCCATTCCTGGCATGTCAGGAACTGGGTTGATTGATGGCTCTGAACAGCCTTCCAAAAGAGATTTGGAGGAGGCTTCAGGTGGGGAAAACTTGCAATGGTAGATGCCAGCAAAGAGGAACTGCCTTCTGCACCTAATCCAAGAACACACAGGGCAGAGAAAAGGCAGGAGTCTGGAGGTCAGCCAGACTACTCAAGAGAAGATCCCATCCAGTTGACAGGCTGCTCCAGAAAACTGGTTAACACAGCTGACAGAAGCAGGTGTTGCTGGGAATGTGTTGGTTTTCTAGCTGTTCATTTGATTGTCATGATTCCTTCATCACTCTGGATGGACACCATGTTTGGAATTGTGCCTTGGAGACCCTGAACTTTTCTTGTTACATGAGCTCTTTTGTGTGTGGATTTAAGTTATGCCGGGTGTAGTTATTTGTTCAATTGTTTTGTGGATTATTAGGCCATTGCTCTGTGGACTAATCTTGGCCTGCTCATGGCTGGACTTAATTGAGACAGTTCTGAGCTTTGGTGAAGGGAATTGCTGGGGAATATTAATAAACTTACTAAACCACAGTTACTTGTGTGTGTGAGTGAGTGGGGCAGCTGTTTGTTCCCAGCCCCCTTTTCCCCAGAAGCCCTGTTTGTTGGACATTATGGAGCAATAGCTAGTCAACAATGCCAAGCTGGCCCAGCAAGTAACTTTTCTTTCCAATCAGTTGTCACAATTGCAGGCATCTGGACCGTCAAGAACTCGCTGTAAATGTCCTGTTGCTATCCCAGATAAATTTAATGGGAACTCTGCCCAATTCCCAATATTTTGGACAATGTCAGTTGTTCATGAGCCTGAAACCAAATGATTTTCAAACTGACCGGGAGAAGGTGGGGTTCATCATCAGTCTATAGACAGGACCAGCAGCCCAGTGGGTGATCTCCCCCTCCTCATGCAGTCCAGTCAGTTGGTGGATGACTATGCAGGGTTTTGCTTTCAAATGAAGGCCATGTTTGAAGACCCCATCAAGGTGCAAACAGTGAACCGGCAGCTGAGGGAGTTGAAGCAGGGGTGTCACCTTGTAACTGAATACATCTCTGACTTGTAGTTGATCAGTCAAGATTTGAGATGGAACGAGAAAGCCTTAATGGACCAATTTCGGGAGAGCTTGTCCTCTGAAATTCTGGATGAGTTGGCACCCTGCATGCCCTGTGCTTGTGCATAGATGGTTGACCCCAGCAGTGAAGGGTGCAGCGATGAGAGGTGGCTGCTCCAATACCAGGGAGGTTTTGTGAGGAGCCTCAATCCCCCCCCCAAGGAATCCATGCAAGTGGGGAGGGGATGGACGCACCTCACACAGGCAGAAAAGGATCAGAAGTGCAGGGAAGGCTTGTGCCTATACTGTGGAGGCCCCTATCTGCTAAGTGTCCTGAAAATAAAATTCTGGCGATGGCAGGAAACTCCCCCTGCCTGACTGAAACGGCTCATTTGGTTGGGTGATTTCTGGGGTGGGTCAGGTGTTAACGCCACAGATTATGCCAACCCAGTATTTGGTGGTTGCCGTGATGTTGACTTTTCCCAGAAGTGAGGAAGTTCTCACGCAAGCCATGATGGACTCAGGGGCAACCACGAAGTTCATGGACACAGCTTTCACCACTAAGTGCAGTGTGCCACAGCATGAAGTAAACTGCTCATTTTGGTGGAAATCATCAATGGCTGGCCAATTCAGTCAGGGCCAGTAGCCATGGCTACTGAGACTCTTCAGATAGGAAACCACATGGAGTGGTTGGAATTCTATGTGGTGGCCACTCCACCTTTTCCAATCATGTCGGGACTGGAATGGCTTCAGGCACATGACTCACAGATTGTGTGGTCAATAGGGTGATTCAACTGGGCAACCCTAAATGCCGTCCTCATTGGCTTCATGTGTATGCCACAGAGAAACATCCTGCTTTGTTTTGGGATCTTCACTTAGAAATTGCAGACTTCACCGACATGTTTGGGGGAAAAACCGAGCAACTCTCACTGCATCTATCCTATAATTGGTCCATCAATCTGGTTCTGAATGCCAGGCTTCCAATGGATTGGATTTACTCCTTATCCAAACCTGAAGAAGGGCTTCACCCATCCAATGACGTCCCCTTTAGCAGCCCTGCTCCTCTTTGTCAAAAAAAAAGTCAAGGGAACTGAGGCTTTGCTGTGACTACTGTAAGTTTAATGCCACTACCATGAGGAAGCTGTACTGCTCTCGCTCATTCCAGAACTCATGGAGCAGTTAAGATAGGCATGGCTCTTCACGAAGTTGGACTTGCGGGGAGTTTAAAACTTGGTGAAAATCCACAAAGGGGACGAGTGGAAGACAGCTTTCTGCACCCAGTACAGATATTTCAAATATACGGTGATGCCATTCGGACTCACCAATACCCCCTCAATGTTTATGCACCGCATGCATGTGTTTTGGGATCTCTTGGTTACCTTTGTAGTGATCTATTTGGATGACATCCTGATGTACTTGTCATTGGCCAAAGAACACTCCCCCGTGTATGAATGGTACTCCAGCACATGCAAGAGAACCATCTCTTTGAGAAGCACAAAAAGTGCCAGTTTGCACAAACCACCATTGACGTTTTGGGACACTTGATTTTGCCTAAGGGAATTGCAGTGGACCAAGAGAAGAGTGAGGCCCTGCAGTCTTGGCAGCCCTTACACTGAGTGAAAGACGTCCAGAGACTCCTGGGGTTTGCAAATTATTATTGAAAGTTTATTCCCCAATTCGCCGCGATGACCGCTCCCTTGACTCGGTTGCTGCAGAAAGCGGTTCAGTTCATGCGGGGGTCAGTCAAGCAGCAAGACCCCAAGTTTCTGAAAAAGGCTTTTGCTACAGACCCCATTCTTTGCCACCCTGACCCATCATGACCCTTCATGGTGGAGCCGGACATGTCAAACATCTTGATGGGGGTGGTGTTGTTACAAGCCCCCTTGAACTCAAAGCAATTCTTCCCTTGCACTTATTACTCACGTAAACTCAATCTTGCCAAGCGGAACTACATGATTTGAGATGAGTTGCTGGCAGTCAAGTTGGCTTTCAAGGTTTGGTGGCACCACCTAGAAGGGGCTTGGCACCAGATCGAAGTCCAGATGGACCATCAGAAACTGCAGCATCTGAAGATCAGCCAGCAGCAGATCCGATGGTTTCTCTTCTTCACCCACTTTGATTTCCAAGTAACATATAGTCTGGGAGGCTGGAACCAGAGAGCTGATGCCTTGTTATGTAAGCCAGAGTATACCTGGAATGGGGATAAGATGCATCTCCAGTCAGTGATTCAAGTGACCCAAGAGCCCTTTTGAAAGAGCAAATCAGGCTGGTGCAGTGTTGAGACTCCTGTGTCCAGGCCAGGCTCTTGGTCATGCTCAGAGGTCTTGTTTAGGTTTCAGGAAAAGATTAATGTGCCAAAGGGGCCCTCCTGTAGCCTGCTCTTGCACCAGTGTCATAACAACCATGTGGCGGGGCATTTTGGCCTATTCAAGACTTTGCATCTGGTGGGATAGGTGTTCTGGTGGCCGTGAATTTGCCACGATGTGGATACCTATGTGGTATCATGCCCACAAGCCAAGAATGCACTGGGACCATTGCCGGGACTGCTGCAGCCATTGCCCATGCCGAAGAGACCTTGGGGAAGTGTATCCATGGACATTGCCACTAATCTCCTGAAGTCACAGGGAACTATGATGGTGTTGATGGTAGACCTGTTCACAAAATGGCCCATTTTGTGCTATGCATGGGGTTGCTCATGGCGTGAGAGATGGCATGGCTATTTGTGTATCACATCTTCCAGTTGCACAGCCTACCTGAGCATATTATGTTAGACCAAGGTACCCAGTTCATGGCCTGTTTTTGGCAAGGAGCTCTTGCAACTTCTACAGATACAGGTACGTCTCTCATTCTCACATCATCTAGAGATAGATGGAGGCATTGAATGGATGAATGCTGTGCTAAACCAATATTTGTGTTGCTATGTGAATTTCCAGCCGGACAACTGGCTGGATCTGCTGGTGCTGGTGGAGTTCGCATATAACCATGCCCAGCATGCTGTGCCCTCTGACTGCTGCGGATTCACCTGTGCCTGCAGCCATACATTTCCTGCAAGAACTCACTGTCATGCACTGAGTGTTGCAGGAACAATTAGAATAGGCTAAGGAGGACTATAAAAAATTAATGGATCAGCATTGTTGAGATGTGTCTCCTTTGGTGATCGGTGACCGTTGTCTGGCTCTCCACCCGACACCTTCCCATGATGCGATCATCCCTCAAACTCAACCATTGTTTTGTAGGCCCGTTCCCGGTGGAAGTGGTCAAGCCGGTAGTGTACCCGCTGACCCTGTCTGCCCACATATGCATCCACCTGGTATTCCATGGTCCCTGCTTGTACCTGCTGTGCTGCCAGTACTCACCGGCCATCAGATCCCCTGTTGGAGCCAGTGTTAGAACAGGGGAGCTGGAATATGAAGTGGCATGCATTGTAGACTCCTGTATTCACTGGGGACATCTGAAATATTTAGTGGACTGGAAGGGCTATGGCCCTGAGGACATGTCATGGGAAGATGCTGATGTTGTGCATGCCTGTCGACTGATTCATTGGTTCCATCACAGGTATCCACGGAAACTTGGCGCAAAGGGTTCCAGGAGGATGGGCCATGATGGAGGGCGATAGTGTGATGTCTCCTTTGGGTGACTCCCCATATTCCTCTTCAGATGTTAGCTCACGGGAAGTTGAGCCCATTCCTGGCATGTCAGGAACTTGGTTGATTGATGGCTTTGAATGGTCATCCAAAAAAGATCTGGAGGAGGCTTCAGGTGGGGAAAGTTTGCAGTGGTAGATAGCCAGCAAAATGGAGGAAGAACTGCCTTCTGCATCTAATCTGAGAACACGTAGGGCAAAGAAAAGGCAGGAGTCTGGAGGTCAGCCAGAGTACTCGAGAGGAGAAGACCCCACCCATCTTGACAGACTGCACTGGAAAACTGGTTATTTATCACAGCATACAGAGGCAGGCATTGCTGGGAACAACATGCTGGTTTTTTAGCTGTGCATTTGATTGTTATGATTCCTGCTTCACTCTGGATGGACACCGTTTGGAATTGTGCCTTGGAGACTGAACTTTTCTTGCCATGTGAACTCTCTGGTGTGTGGATTTAAGTTTTGCCTGGTGTAGTTATTTTGTTTGAGCAACTTTCAATTATTTGTGGACTATTAGGCCATTGCTCTGTGGACTAATCTTGGCCTGCTCATGGCTGGACTTAATTGGGACAGTTCTGAGCTTTAGTGAAGGGAATTGCTGGGAAATATTAATAAACTCACTAAATCACAGTTATTTGCATGTGTGAGTGAGTAGAGCAGTACAGCTCACTGGATGACTTTGGCCCAGTCCTTGTGGGGGAAACACAGGAGAGAGGGAGTGCTGCATAAGCTGCCTTGGGCTTCTGAATGAACAGCAGGTTAAAAATACAATTGATCAATCAATCAATCAATTGGTCAAACACATGTGGTGGCACTTGTTCATGTAAGAAGTTGGATTGTTTTATAGTATTTTTTATTTCTGATAGACTTATTTGTGTTAGATATTTTTACTTTATTTCTTAGCAGAGGATGTTTTATTTGCATATGGGAGATACGGTATATGTTCAGATCTTTGTGTTCTACCATAATATTCTGCTCACCTTCCACCAATCTTCATTAGAATCATCTATCAGCATGATTCGGTCTCCTGGCCTGCAGGGACAGACAAAGTCTAGTTTATCTCCAGATACCTTTTGGTAATGAGATGCAGGGAATGCCACAGTATAAAAATTACTGGGCAAAATAAAGTATGCCCTATTAGAAATACATCAGTCATTACTAGCAGGTGTTCCAACAGCAACCATAGCCTTAATCTTGAGTGGTAACTCCTTTAAGATCCATCACCAAGATCTCACAATCCAAGAACTGATTACTTCATGCTTATCTCATGCTATGGATTTCTACACTGGAAATCTGGGAATAAAGGCCTACTTACTTCAGTGGCAGATCATTGTTCTCCTGAGGCAGAAACTTGTACAGAGCAACATAAGAATACATGGATGACACCTCTTTGCGTATAGATCCTTGAGATGGCTATTGGAAAAGAAAAGAGCCAAGAAGAAATATTGCAGGTTTTAGACACATGGTGTAATCTTTAGGGATCTATTCTGAAGTAAACATCAAAATACCATCTGATGCAAAGTGTTCCTACAGTTTACAACTTTTGCAAAATGCTATTATGGGAGAGACAGATAAAGATCTTATGATTATCAGAACTTGTTACTTTCCATGCCAGAGATGGTGTAGGTTTGTTGGAAAGAATTTGTGAAAGTTGAACGAAATGAGTCAGGAACAGGGCAGAAGGCAGCACAAAAGTAAAGCTGTATGAAAGAGTCATGCACTTGGCTGACAAGGGCCTCTTTCCAGCCATTCTATCCACCCTGAAATTGATTGTTTTGCTTGGCTGTATTTTTTACAGCTTAACTTTAAAGAAAAACAATGAGAACATATGCCACTTAGTTTTCTTAAAAAGCAGAGCTGTGAACCTTTAAATTGTTCGTAGACTTACTGGGGAGAGCATTTGAGCCAATGAATTTATTCCCCACTCAATGTGAAAATCCAGATTAAAGCATTGATGACAAATATTTGACTCACCCTGTCCAAACATGTTTAGCAAATATCCCTAAGAATTTGAATTCATTGCTGTCAAGAAATGTTTTTAACTTTCAAACAAAATCTGTCTTCCTGACAAAGAACAGGTTATGGCCTTCTTCTGGATAAAATCTTTCCGAAGAATGCAGTCATAACCTTCTCAGTCTTCATTTCACAACACTAAACACAATTCTCTTAATTGTATCCAGTAGGAGTTATTTTGCCAGTCATTCTCATTGTCCCTCACTATCTTGTCTTTAAGAAATTCTACACACATAAAATGTCTGTCTTCTTCATGATTCACTAAGGAAGTTTATGATAGTGGACCATCGCTAAATAACTACAGTTTGATAAGAAAGGATAGAGAATTTCTGGGTTCGTGTGTTAAATAAGTATCCCACAAAAGAAAGTAATTGAGTAGGCTTATTGTTTCACACAACTCTACTTTTAAAGCTGAACTACTGTACTAAACAATCTTTTTGGCTCTTGACTTTTAAAAAGGAATAAAAGCCAAATATAATTAAATAACAAATATAATATTATTGTGTGCAATTTCTCTCCTTCCCTGCCTTCCTTCCTTTTTTCCTCTTTCTCTGGAAAGAAAATCCTGGGAAGGGGCTAGTTCATGAAGCCTTTTCTTCTCAAATTGCTGGATCCTACATTTGGGGGGGGGGTAATATCTGCTTTTTCTCAATCTTGAAATGAAATGGGTACATTTTCTACCTGTTGCCCTGAGTTATTTTCCTCCAAAACAGGGCTTTCACCTTCTGTGGCCACTGAGAAAACTGAACGAAAAAAAGATAGAAGGTATTAAGGCTCATCATTCCAGTAGGCAACAAAACATATGTTCTTTCTTTTATTTTCCCAGAGAAGGAGGCAATCCAACTTCAGAGATGACAAGGGATTCTGGAAAATTCACTATGAAACAATACCCAGAAATCAGAGAAGCGGTCACTGACAGAAAATTTGGCAAACTGATGTCCCTTGAGTTGCAAAGACTAGGATGCAACAAAATTGAACCACAAGTGATTGGCTGGATTTTTGCAATTCTTTCTGATAGACCTAAATTTGAGAGGAAATATTAATTAAATGGTGTTTGCTGCAATTAGAGAAGTATTTGTACAGGGGGATTTTTTTTTTTTTGTTAAGGTTCCAAAACAGCCCCAGCCTCACCGTTAGCAAAACATTGTTAGAACTGAATGCCTTCAAAGTCATAAGCCTTCTTCTCTGAGCCAGTCTTGCCTTCCACAGTATAATTTATGAGAAAGGGGTGGTGGTGAATTTGCATTAGAACAATGTTTGGAAGTGAATGTTTGTTTGTTTTTTGAGATTGACTGTATCAGCTTACCAAACAGTAAACAAGGATTTAGTCATCAAAATAAAACATCAATATATGAAAGATAGAATTAGAAAGAACAAGATTTCTTGCCTTTATTAAAGCCATCTTGGATATCTCCAATGACTTCTGGGATAAAGAGAGTGAGGGAAGGAGGGAGGGAATAAGGAGAAGAGAGGGGGGGAGAGAGAGGGAGAGAAAGAGAGAGAGAGGTGTGACTGCACAAAGACTGATGCAGGCTGAGCAAGCAGGATAACCCATTCCTCCTTTCATATATTACATGTGTACACATGTGTGCGTGGTGCGGAGAAGGTAAATTTTGGGCATGGTTAACAAAACAGGTTATTTTACATATGTTATATTGTAAGTGAAAATGGGAATTTCACTCACCATTATCGGTAATATTTTCCTCTGCTGTTGATCCACCTGCTGTTGAGCCTTCTGCGTTCTGAACTATGTCCTCCTTCTCATTCTGGAAGAAATAAATGCCTCTCTGAGATCAGCCAAGGTTGGCTGGATGTTGCTACCTGCTTTGACTAGACATTCCTTCAAACTGATCTTTATAGCATGAGTACCAGTGAAATAAATGTGTATTGCTTTCTTCATTTACTCATAGTTTCCATCTTTCCTCCTATTCTTTTTCATACATACCCATTTCCAGTAACATTTTCTGCACTATCTCCCTCTAGATTTCACAAATGGGTTTCCCTCAATCCCAGTTTGTTCATCAGGGACCTATTAACGTTACCAAAATGAAATCTTTGAATTTAGGGACTATACCAGACTCTTGGTGGGGGACTCTGAAGTGCTGCTGAAGCTGGAGCGATTCATGTAGGCCAGTGAAGTGCCGTAGCGCAAAGTCTCATAAACGGGATCTACCTTTCCACTGGGGCCTGCTGGTAAACCAGATACATTTTAGAATTGGATTGTCAGGCACAAAGGAGAAGAAAAGGAAGCTGTCATAAGCACGGTCACTTTATTCTATTATTCTGTACTTTGATTAGTAGATGCTGTCCCCTGATGATTTGTAAAATTCCTTGTGCAATGAGCAAAATCTGTTTTCAGCCAGATTAAGCCATCATGCTTCCTAATTACAATTCGGGGGTGAGTTGAGTTGCAATGACCAGTCAAATTCTTCTATTGGTTCCCTGATAAAGAATCTATTTGCTAAATTGGATCTGGGAGAACTTTGAACTCCACAATGAGCCTCCCCCCCACCTTCCCTGCCTCAATCATGGCAATTTACTTGGTGACCCCAGCATTATAATCATCTTGTATTTATAACCCTCCTGCATTTTCACACTGCATCTTCTGTATTCTTTCTTACCCCTGAGTATCCATTGAGGAGGCAGCAGAGGCATTTTAGAGGTTGGATATCAGAAGATGAGAACTGTGAAACTCCACCCCCTTTTAAAAACATACTGCACATGCATGTCTGCCATCTTGAATCCATCCCTTGCAAGGCCTGTCTGGCAGTAATAGGAGTCAGCAGCCTGGGAGCACCTCATCATCCATTTTCTTTGATTGAGTTTTTGTCAGAAATTTTACTTTTCAGACTTTGGGAATGGCCAAGTTCTTACCTGTAGGAGGAGATTCCTTGGCTGGGGCTGGTTGGGGTTGTGGTTCGTGTAGCAGCAGAGGAGAACTAAGATTACGGCGGAAAGAGGTTGCCTGCTGAGGAACAAAGTACAGAAGAATATTTCAATGGCCTGCTATGTGCTTGACCCTCTGCCATGCTGCTAAGAAGAGGATGAATTAATATTGTGCTTGCTCCCCTCAATTTCCTCTTTGCATATTAACCTTCAGAGAAATTTTAAACTAAATAAATCAGGACAGGAAGTAGTTTAGACCTCTGCACATCAGCTTTTAAAAATGGTAATTTTGGATTTACTCTTTGCTTCTAGAAATCTGGTGTAGCCAATTGTGTTTGGTCTCAAACCAAGAAAATTCCCCACTAACATTGATCTCACACGACTGTTGTGAACCCATCTACTGGTCTGAGATCCCTGGGAAAACATGAGAATAAAATATAATAAGACAAAATTTGTAAAATCTGTAATGTAGAAAGAAGCAAAATTAGTTTGTAGACACTGACTCTAAGTGGTACAACACTTTCTGTTTCATAATGTCAATTGGTAAGCCATAGAAAGCACATGTAATACATACTGATAAAACTAGAAAATAAAATTTAATTCACAAAAGAGATGCATATTATAATAATGCAGTTTATTCATTTGTGTCTTTTGTACAACAAAATAAATAATGCAAGTTTAGCATGTCAATAATGTTCACAAATAGAACAAATTATATTGTAAAGCGGCTTTCCATTCTTTGTTTCTTAACCATATTCTCAAAATGCATATCATTTTCTTAGTTTACTGTTCACATGGAGGAAGGACTGCAATACAAGCAACTGTTTGTGTGCAATGAAACATAACTCATTTAAGCATGATTTCATAAGCTACAATTTGTTAAGGGCAAATATAAAAGAACAGATACAGAGGAGGTGGAATGATAAATACCTTAAAAGTGTTTATTAGTGGCCAAATGTTTTTTAGAATGTCCTTGAGTGAAAAAAAGTACAAGTATCTAAGAATAAAGTATTTTAATCTATTTTCAGTTTAGAGAAGGTATAGGACAAATGAATTGATTTATCCAGTTTAAGCAGAAAGATATATCAGGTAATGAAGAATTGAGATAATTAATTTCAAGATACTTTATTTTGAGGAACACATTTTTTAAACATGAGTGGGCTATTTTCCTTGCATAATCTATAAAATCATACTTCTGAATAGCTGGAATTAACAATAAGTATAGATAAAAATAAGTGTTGTGAGAAATATGTTTTTGGCATGTGATTTTATCTACTTTATGTTCACTGATTTATTTTTTTTATACAATTTGTAGGGCAATTTTAAAACCAAACCTGGTCACATATGTTAATTTTGATCTTACATAATAGGAATTTTCTTGAATTGCCCAAAATTGATCTTAGTTCAGCATTTTGAGAGACCCTCTTTTTGCCCTTTGTCAACAAATTTTTAACAATTTTTAATTAAAAAAATCAAAAATTTTAATTCTAAAATTTCATTTTTTACAATATATACTGCTTTTTTACAGTATATACTGCTTTTATATTTTGATGTTTTATTATACATTGCTAAGAGTATCTCTCTGAGGCAGTCAGGTCATTGAGAAATGTGAAAAATAAATCAATAAAAATTTGGTTTTTCACAGTTGCCATCCAGATGTCTCTGAGTATTTTTAAGTGGCAAAAGGAGATGTACCTTCCCCTGCCCTTGTTCCTCTAACCTGTTTGGAGGCATGTTGTCCCCAAGCCAGAGGCAACATTCAATTCAAAGATAACAAACCTTGCTTTAAAGCCATTCATGTTAGTAGCCATCATCATGCCATGTGGTAATGAATCCCACATATTATGTGCTAAGTGAAAACATGCTTTCATTTGCCTATTTTAAATGTCCTCTTAGTTTGCTTCATTGGATGGCCTTTTCTTCTAGTAATTGAGAAAAAGAAAAATATATTGTTTATTTTGTCCATATAATGCTTAATTTTATATACCTCAGTAATATCCCTAACGGTCATTTTTTTTTCTAAGTGTCTTAGCTGATCCAGCCTTTCTTTCTAAGGAAGATGTTAAAGACAAACTGATTCTTAATCTGCCCTGCCCTGCACATCCTCCAGATCTAACCATAATCCAACCATAGAACATACCAGATATATAGATATTCCAGACATTACAATGTTGGCTGTTTTATTTTCAGTTCCCTATGTTCTCACTCATGTCACAGAATATGCCTTTTCAAAGCTGCTATATCTATTCAGAATAACCTGAAGACCTTTTGTCTGGTAAGCAATTCACATCAGTGAATATCTGAAATTTGGGGAGGGTTCTGTGTTGCCTTAAAGTGTTTCACTTTACACTTATTTAAACTGAATGTTTGTCATTTGAATAACCATTCATCCAGTTTTGAGAGATCCTTCTGGATATTTTCACAACCACAGAACTTATTTGGTTTTAAAAACAAACAAACACAAAAAGTGATTTGTTTTTAAGAGAAAGTCTGCGCAAAGAAATTCAGTTCCTAGAACTCTTGATACTGGACTTCATCCAAAATAAACGAACACTTTGTAAGAACTTCAGAATCAACCCTCCTGTTTCTTTTTCCCCCATATCACTGCCAATAGTATGTGTGTACTATTCAGTCTATGATACTAGTCATTCATTCATTCATTCATTCATTCATTCATTCATTCATTCATTCATTCATTTTGTTTATTTGTATCCTGCCTTGATAATTTTTAGAAATAACTCAAGGCAGTAAAATATCCATCACACTTTCTTACTTCTATTTTCCCCACAGCAATCCTGTAAAGTGGGTTGGGCTAAGAATGACTGGCCCAAAGTCACCCAATTAATTTTCACTTAACAACCCTAATTGAGACTAACAACTCCACCATTAAATGATGTAGTCACCAATTGAAACATCACATAACAGCTCAGCAATGGCTAACAGTTGCTGTTACTGCAGGAATCCCCCAAAGTTGTTTGCAGAGGCCCACCAGGATCCAAGCATTCTTGGAAAACGATAAGGACCCTCTCCACTTCAGCTTCCCCTATCCACCAATTTCCCCCCCCCATCTCTGCCCATTTGGCTGCCCATTTATCTGCTGCCCCCATTGCCCAGGCTTGTCTATTGCTATACCACATGCCATTACTATACTAGTTGGGGGCCTTCTTTTGTGCCATCTCCTTTTACACTGGTGCAATCAGGGGGGGGGAGGGTTTCTCTTGCACACTAAGCAAGATCTCCTCTTTGAGTCCCAACAGGCACGGCCAGAACTATTTTTTTTTTTCTGAAATAAGGCCATTGAGTCCCAACAGGCACGGCCAGAACTATTTTTTTTTTCTGAAATAAGGCCACATGAAAGAAGGCAAGTGCCTGAAAGAAGGACCTTTCTAGCTGGGACCTTCTTTTGTGCCAGCAAAGATAGGACCTTCTTTTGCACACTGGCTGGGGTCTCCTTTTGCGAAAGAAGGCTCTGGCTGACTTGAAAATAGAGGCCCTGACAGGTATATGAATGGAGACTTTGGCTGGTATGCAAATTGAAGCCCTAGCTATAACAGCTTGAAAAAAAGCAGCATGAAACAAGTCTTGCCCAGTACAGTAGTGGTATGCAGTGTGGCAACATCTGGGATGTTGGTGTTGGTGGGTGGCAAAAAAGGTGGTTATACATGCAGGTGGGCTCTAATGGAACCAAATTTTGTCCACATGACTGTGGAGGCACTGCAATGGCTTGTACTTATAGGACTGGGCACAAACTCCTTCATTCAGCACCACTGAAATGTCAAACAGTGATTCAATAATTGGATATTAAGTGAGGCCTATCTGTATTAACCCTGTGTAAACTTTAGAATACAGTCCATTCTTTCCGTCTCTGGATCTCTCCAGCCTAACCCTTGCATAGCTTTGCTTAGCTACTTACTGTCTTGCCAAGGCACTGCTGATGAGAAACTTCTTCTGAACACCACAGATGCACACTCACTTTGCATGTCTTGCATCGTAAACCTTGTTTGGAGTTTCCTAAAAGTAAAACCAAAACACAAGGAAGCTACAAGGTGTTTTGTTAAGATAATAGATGTATGTTGGTGGGAATAATATTGAGAGGCAGAGGAAGAGAGAATAAAAATCAGAAATACATGCTTGATAGCAAGGAACAGGCTATACACTCATCTCAAATAAGGCTGATATCAATTCCCATCCCCTCTAGTCAACATACCTGGAGAGTGGCCTATTATGAAACAACCATCTTCTGATTTTTTTTAACACTTATTTCCAGGGTTATATTTCCTATTCATTTACAGGTAGTCCTTGACTTACAGCTGGTCACTTTAGCACCTCCCCTCCAAAAAAGCTATTTACAACCTGGTCCTGACATTATAACCATTGCACTGCCCCCATGATTGTTCATTCTTAAGTCTGACCACAAGGATACTGTAGGGCCCTCCCACCTTCCTTCACATCTCCCCACCAAGCCTCATACCCTCCTCCTCACCCAGTGTCACCAATCACACACATACCTTTCAAAGAACTCCAGACCTTGGGTTAGGGACATGCGGGATGGGCAACTTGGTGATGTGGGCAAGGAGGAGGATAAGGGGCCTGATGAGGTAGGAATCCTGAGGGGCATAGGGAGAGCATGGGGTGCCTCAAGAGGTTGGGGTATTCTCTGGCGACCTTGAGGCATCCCATGTTCCGCTCAACAATCCACACATTCATTTAATGCCTGCATTGGGAAGAAGAGGTATGTGGGGTTCAATAATAATAATAATAATAATAATAATAATAATAATAATAATGTTGGAAGGTACCTTGGAGGTCATCTAGTCCAACCCCCTGCTCAGGCAGGAAACCCTATACTATTTTGGACAAATGGCTGTCCAGTCTCTTCTTAAAAACTTCCAGTGTTGGAGCATTCACTGCTTCTGGAGGCAGGTTTTTCCACTGGTTAATTGTTCTAACTGTCAGGAAGTTTCTCCTTAGTTCTAGGTTGCTTCTCTCCTTGATTAGTTTCCATCTGTTGCTTCTTGTCCTGCCTTCAGATGCTTTGGAGAATAGCTTGACTCTCTCTTCTCTGTGGCAACCCCTGAGATATTGGAACACTGCTATCATGTCCCCCGTCCTTCTGTTCATTAGATTAGATATTCTCAATTCCAGCACTGTTCTTTATATGTTTTAGCCTCCAGTCCCCTAATCATCTTTGCTGCTCTTCTCTGTACTCTTTCTAGAGTCTCAACATCTTTTTTACATTGTGGTGACCAAAACTGGATACAGTATTCCAAGTGTGGCTTTACCAAGGTATTGTAAAGTGGTATTAATACTTCACGTGATCTTGATTCTATCCCTCTATTAATGCAGCCTAGGTCTGTGTTGGCTTTTTTGGCAGCTGCAGTACACTGCTGGCTCATATTTAAGTGATTGTCCACTAGGACTCCAAGATCCCTCTTACAGTTACTATTATTGAGCAAGGTACCCCCTGGCCTATACTGTATCTGTGCATTTGGGGTTTTCTTGCCTAAATGTAGAACCTTACTTTTTTCACCATTGAATTTCATTTTGTGAGATATTGCCCAGTGTTCAAGTCTGTTCAGATCCTCCTGTATCTTAAGCCTGTCTTCTGTAGTGTTGGCTATTCTTGCCAGCTTAGCGTCATCTGCAAATTTGATGAGCAAATTATCGTCTTATAATTTATCTTATAAACACTTATCCCCTCATCCAAATCGTTGATGAAGATGTTGAAGAACACTGGGTCCAGAACAGAGCCCTGGGGCACCCCACTACACACTTCCCTCCATGTAGATGCAGTTCCATTGAGGACCACATGCTGAGTTCGGCTGGTCAGCCAGCTACGAATCCATCTGGTGGTGATGCTGTCTAACCCACATTTTTCTATCTTATCGAGTAGTAGGTTGTGATCTACTTTATCAAATACCTTACTGAAGTGCAAGTAAATTATATCCACAGCATTCCTCTGGTCCACTAATTTTGTCACTTGCTCAAAGAATGCAATAAGATTTGTCTGGCATGATCTGTTTTTGACAAACCCATGTTGACTTTTAGTAATGACTTTGTTTGTCTCTAGGTGTTCGCTGATTCGTTGTTTGATTATCTTTTCCTGAATCTTCCCAAGTATTGAGGTCAGGCTGATAGATCTGTAATTTCCTGGATCTGTTTTTTTCCCTTTTTTGAAGATGGGAACTACATCAGCTCTTTTCCAGTCCTCTGGTAGTTCCCCAGTGCTCCAAGATCTTTGAAAAATATAGTTCAGTGGTTCCGAGATCGCATCTGCCAGTTCCTTGAGAACCTTGGGGTGTAATCCATCTGGTCCTGGTGATTTGAACTCGTCTAGTCTGGACAGGTGCTCACTTACCATTTTCTTGCCTATCTTAACTTGTGTTTCTATTTTGTTTTTTATGGCACTATTTTTGATAGGTTGGTCTGTTTTTTCCCTTTGTGTAAAGATAGATGCAAAAAATGAGTTAAATAGTTCTGCTTTCTCCCTGTTGCTTGTCACCTTCTTGCCACTTTCCCCCACTAATGGACCAATCATTTCCTTCACATTTTTCTTGTTTTTTACATGTTGAGAGAACCTTTTTTTGTTATTTTTGACTTTGGTCGCAAGCCTGAGTTCATTTTGAGCCCTAGTTTTCCTCACTTCATCTTTGCAGGCTCGGGCTATTTACTGATATTTCTGCCTTAGTTATGTGCCCTCTTTCCACTTTCTATACTTGTCCTTTTTATCTTTCAATTTATCAGAGAGTTCTTTATGCAGCCACACTGGTTTCTTTTGAGAGCTGTTATTTTTCTTCTTTGTTGATATTGTGCTAGACTGGGCTTTTATTATCTCATTAGACTGGGCTTTTATTATCTCACATGAGACGAACACATGGGTGCTTCACTTAATGGCTATCATAACTTCCAATCTAAACAAACAATGCTGGCCAGCAAAAGAAATTAAACTATTAAGCTTTAAAGCTTCCATCCACCTCCAATTGCTTAAAAAAGAAAAAGAAAAATCAGGTTTGGGGGCACCTCCTTGCTCCTTCATTGGTTGTGCTCCAGCTATTTTATTCTTTCTCTGCAAGCTCCACTCAAGCAGATGAGATACATCAACAGCCAACTTCCATTAATGCATATTTTTCCAAGCTTCATCTAGAATCAATGCCTAATCCTTATTAAATGTAAATCTATTTGAGGAAAAGGAGGAAGGCTATCCTGATTTGGCAGTAGTTTAGGATTTAGAGTTTAAAGTAATCCAGACATGGATAGAAAAAGAATTATCAGAATTCAGCTCCTGAGTGTGCATGACAAGAACTAGCAAACATTATCAAGAAGCTGGGGAAACAAGGCATCCAATTGCTCACCTACAATAAGCTGATGGCAAATTTCACAAGGATTGTGTTTTTTGAAGATGTGTTCCTGGAAACTGTGGGTCTTCATGGGCTTGAGGGTCCCCAGGGACTTGTGGAGGGCTCTGGGGGAGATTTCTGTTTCAGAGGGAACTGGGGGTGGAGAGGGGGGTGGCATGGAATCAGGAGGGCTGAGCAGGACATCGGAGGGCAGCTTGAACTCATTACCAGAGCGCAGAAAAAAGTTCTCCATGCTCTTGCTGCGCAGGATGGTCTTGAGTGACAGAGAGCGTTTGAACCTTTGTAACTATCAGACAAGGGGAAAGAAAAAGAGAAGAAATAATAGCAGTCATTGGGGAGGAAGGCATATTATATTAACACCATGAAGTTTGCCCAGTATCCACTGGAAGTGATGAAATATTCAATATACTTAATGGATTTTGTACTTTCAAATAACAATAGCAATAGCATCTAAGACTTATATACTGTTTCATAGTGCTTTACAGCCCTCTCTAAGTGGTTTACAGAGTCAGCATATTGCCTTCAACAATTTAGGCCCTTCTTTTACCAATCTCGGAAGGATGGAAGGATGAGTCAACCTTGAGCCAATCAGGATCAAACTCCAGGCTGTGAGCAGAATTAGCCTCCAATATTGCATTCTTTTTTTTTTTAATTGAAAATTTTTTGAAATTTTTTTACAAAAAACAGAAAACAACAAAAAACAAAACAAAACAAAACAATACAACCCTCCCCAAACCACCCACACCCTCCCCCCCCCAGAGCTTCCCAGAGCAGAATATAGGCTTAATTAAAAAAGTTAAAAAGATTATATAAAAAAAAATTACAATAATATATATATATATATATGAAAATAAAAGTTATAAAAAAGCTAAATGATATTTTTTTATATCCAATTTAAATTGTATAAACTTTATCCATTTATCCCAAACAGCAAAAAATTTCTCCTGCGATTGTTCTTTTAAGAAAGCCGAAATCTTTGCCATTTCCGCCAAGTAGGATACTTTAAAAAACCACTCCTGCAAAGTAGGCAAAGATTCCTTCTTCCAATATTGTCCTACTAACAACCTTGCGGCTGTGATCAAGTTCAACATCAATATAACCTCCTTTGCATCACAATCAGTAACTATACCTAACAAAAATAGTTGTGGAGTAAATTTTACCCTCTTTCTAAAAATTCTCTGAATATTCCACCATATCTTAATCCAAAAACTTTTTATGTTTTTACACGACCACCAAATATGATAATAGGTGGCATCCAAACAACCACATCTCCAACATTTAGGCTGTAGGTCAGGATACATAAGAGACATTTTTCGTGGATCAAGGTGCCATCTATAAAACATTTTATAAAAATTCTCCCTTAAATTCTGGGCTTGTGTAAATTTAACATTCCTCACCCAAATAATTTCCCAGATATCCAGTGGAACTGGTTCACCAAAATTCTGCGCCCATTTAATCATACAATCTTTAATTAATTCTGATTCTGAATCCAGTTCCACTAGAACCCCATAAATTCTCTTAATGTGAGTTTGTCTTTGATCCTTTACTTGCTTGAAAAGATTTTCATCTTCTCTAAGAAAGCCCACCTTGCAATCCAGCTTCCATCTATCTGCTAATTGTCTATATTGAAATCAAGAATAAGTAATATTTTCATGTACCAACTCTTCCAATAATTTTAACTGCCAGTTATGTCCATCCCATCTGAGTAATTGTGTATAAGACACCGTGTCCATTTTAACACCTCTCTTTATGCCCTCTATCGCATGCCAAGGTATAGCCCATAGTGGTATTTTAAAATCACTTTTATAATATTTTCTCCAAATCCTAAGTAAAAAAGTTCTTATAATATGAGATTTAAAAACCCGATCCACTTTCTTATTAAATATTAAATAGGCATGCCAACCGAAAAGTAAATCCCATCCCTCCAGATGGAGTATCTCCAAATTTGTTAAATTTACCCAATCACTAATTAATGTTAAAGCCACCGCATCATAATATAATTTCAAATTCGGTATCTTGAGTCCACCTCTCTCACGGAAGTCTTGCATGATTTTAAACTTTACCCTTGATTTTTTCCCTGCCCAAATGAATTTATTAATACCTTTCTGCCAATCATTTAAATTAATCTCATTCTTCAAAATCGGTAACATTTGAAACAAAAAGAGAAACTTGGGTAGGATATTCATTTTAATCACTGCAATTCTTCCCATGAGAGATAACTGCAACTTCTCCCAATTCCTCAAGTCTTTCTGTACCCTAACCCACAACCTTTCATAGTTATTCTTAAACAGTTTTGCATTAGATACAGATAAAATAACCCCCAAGTATTTTACCTTATTAACAATTTCAAAACCAGTCAAATTAGCTAGAATCTGTTTATCCCGAGTAGTCATATTTCTGGGTAGTATTTTAGTCTTATTAACATTGATCTTAAAATCCGAAACCAATCCATATTGATAAATCAACTGTAATAACTTTACTACAGAATAAATAGGTTGAGACAAAGTAACCACCAAGTCATCTGCAAAAGCTCTCAACTTATATTCTTTTTTGTTAACTTCTATTCCTTTTATTTCCTGCGACCCTCGAATTTTGATCAACAAGATTTCCAATGTTAAAACAAACAATAACGGCGACAATGGACATCCCTGTCTAGTACCTTTCTCTATTGTAAAAACCTCTGACAAACCCCCATTAACAATAAGTTGTGCCGTTTGTTTTTGATATATCGCAGTAAAAGCTTGTAATATTTTTTCACCAAAATTCATCTCTTCAATTACTCGTAGCATAAAATACCAATTCAGTTGATCAAAAGCTTTTTCAGCGTCTAAAAATATCAACCCTGCAGGAATTTGGTTATTCTTATCTAAATATTCTAGTAAATTAATAATTTGTCTAGCATTATTTTTCATATATCTACCAGTTATAAAACCAGATTGGTCCTTATGTATGAGGTGGTGCACAACCCTCATAAGCCTATTAGCTAAAATTTTTGTAAAAATCTTATAATCAACATTTAAAAGAGATATAGGTCTATAATTCTTTGGTAAAGTAAGATCTTGATCCTCTTTTGGGATCAAGGATATAAAAGCACTGCGCCATGACGGAGGGATCTCTAAACCCTGTAAAATACTGTTAAAAAGATCACCTAATGGTTGAATCATCTCTTCCATTAAAGTTTTGTAATAAACAAATGTCAAACCATCCGTACCCGGTGCTTTCCCTAATTTCAATTGTTTAATTACTATCGCAATTTCCTCATTAGTAATTAAACCATTAATTTCATGTTTCTGGTCTTCTGTCAATTTAGGGAAATTAGCCTCACTTAAATATTTGTTTATATCTAGAGTTTGTACATTAGTCGATTTGTATAGTTTTTGATAATAATCTAAAAAAGATTTCTTAATCAATTCCTTCTGGTACACTAAATTACCCTTATAATTTATTTTATCTATTATTCTCTGTCTCTGTTTCTTTCTTAATTGATAAGCCAACCATCTCCCTGGTTTATTGGCATTACAAAATGTATTTTGTTTCATGAACAATAAGTTAGTTGCAGATTGATCCGCCATCAACATGTTAAATTGTGTTCTTAGCAACTTTATAGATTCTTTAATATTTTCATCTAAAGGAGTTAAAATCAAAGCCTTTTCTTTTAATTTAATCTCATCTTCCAATTCTTTACGTTTCTGAATCTGCTTTTGTCTATGAAAATTATTCATTTTTATCAAGATCCCACGCATAAATGCTTTACCTGCATCCCATACCATTGACACTGATGTCCCCTTATACATATTCAAAGCAAAATAATCCTTTAAACACTCCTTTAGCTTTTGAACATTCTTTTCTTGTCTAAATAAATTCTCATTCACCCTCCAGGATCTTCTCTCCTCTTTTTCTTGAATCAACTCCATCCAGACTGGACTATGATCCGTCAACGACCTAGGAAAAATCTTTACATTCTTTACCCTATTATATAGGTCCGTTGTAATAAAAAAAAAATCAATTCTTGAAAAAGATTGATGTCTATCTGAAAAAAAGGTGAAATCTCTCTCCTCTTGATTACGTTCCCGCCAATAGTCTCTCAATTCCCAGTCTTCTTTCATATCAAAAAAGGCTTTAGGTAATTTAGCCTGTTTAAAAAGAGGAGAAGAACCTTTCTTGTCCCTTTGTGTGTCTAAGACACCATTCCAATCTCCCATTAATATCACGGATCTATAATCCAGCGAGATTATTTTCTGATGTAACAGTCTATAAAATTGTTCCTGTTGCTGGTTTGGTGCGTAAAGTCCCACTATAAGTATTTTCTTACTATATAAACCAAGTTCAATCATTACATATCTTCCTTGGGGATCTGATTCTACCAGACAAACTGGTAAATTTTGCTTGACATAAATAACCACTCCCCCTTTTTTCCCAGAAGCAGGAGATACAAAATGAGATCCCAGACGGGCGTTAACTAAATATTTTTGATCTTTAAGTAGAATATGAGTTTCCTGCAAGCAGATAACATCATTATTATGTTGCTTTAAGTAGTGAAAGATTTTCTTTCTTTTCTGAGGGGAATTAAGACCATTAACATTCCAGGTCAGAAGCTTTGCCATCTCCCTTAACCAGGAGCCTGGAGAAGACTGCCTGGATATCTGCCATTGCTGTATGTGTTGCAGAACTCTTGGATCTTGCTCCTCCCACCGGCAATGAGGCACTTTCCAAAGAAGATTCTTTGATTTCTTTCTTTTGTTGCTCCTTTTCCTTGCGTCTATGTGCTGCACGGGTCATCCTCTGCTCTTTAACCTCTGTTTGACATTGCCATTCCAGTTGTAACTTCCCAGCAGAGATCAGACCTAATGCTTCAGATTGCTGTTCCAGCTCTTTGCCACTCAAGGGTTTCTGAACAGATGACGCTGAGCCTGCACCCAGGACCGTATTATAAAACTCTTTAGCTTTAGCAACCGTATTCAGCCTATAACACATCCCCGCATGGCTCAGAGCGATACCCATCGGAATCTCCCATCTGAATGGCATCAATCTTGCTTTAAGCTCATTAGCTAAGAAAGCGAAGTCTTTCCTGTTTCTTAAAATTTTAGATGGAATTTCCTTTAAAATGATGACATCTTGGGCAGCAATCTGGAATCTCTTATTATAAAAAGCTTGTATGATTTCATTGCGCAGAGATCTCTTTGTAAAATAAATCACCACATCTCTAGGCAAATTCTTCTGCTTCGCAATCCAAGAGTTAACTCTATAAACTTTTTCCACTTCTCTGCGTAATTCGTCTTTATCCATATTCAAAGCAACAGCTAGGTCATTAAGCACCATCTCTGTCAAATCTTGATTCATGTCTTCCTTCAGACCTCTGATTCTCAGGGCGTATTCCATTTCTCTATACTGGGACATAAGAATATCCTCTTGTGAAATCTCCATCTTCCTTTCCATATCTTGAAATTTATCCTCAAAAAAATCAACTTTATCTGCGACTTCCTCCACCCTCGAGTCCAACTTCACCACCACAGAAGCCAGGCCTGATAAAGCTGTAACTATATCTTGCCTCAAAATAGTATTATTATCCTCTAATAACTCCTTCATTTCCTTCATTTCCTCTTTGCTTTCAGATTTGATCTGTACAATTAGCTGCTTCATTTCATCCCTAATTTGGGATACAGCATTTCCCATTATGTCTTTGATTTCTTGTGCAGACAGGCCTGGCAAAGGAGGGGAGGGTGGAGGCTGCGCTGGTGGTACAGGTTTAAGTTGTTGTTGCACAGTTAAAGTTGTGGGAGAGGAAACCACCTTAGATAGTATAGAAGGCGGTTGTCTCTTTGAAGCCATTTTTCAAAACAAAATTATCTCTTTCCTTCTTTCCAAAAAAAAAGAAAAGGGAAATAAGAATTAAAAAAAAACAAAAATACTGTAATCCTTAGAGTTCCAAAAAAGAGAAAAAAAAATCAAGAAAGAAGTCCCAAGCTCACTCAAAAAAAAAAAAGAAAAGGGAAAGAAGAAAGAGAAAGTCAAAAACAATCATTTAAGTCCATTTCCTTCCAGAGAAATAAGAACAAAAAAAAAAAAAGCCGAACACTTTCAAAACGCCATCTTAATTTCTCTCTCCGTGCCAGCAAAAAAGAACAAAGGAGGAAAGACCAAAATTAACTAAAAAGGGAAAGTGAAATACTAATCTCTAAAAAAAAAAAAAATCCTTTAAACCGCTCTGTCCGCTTCAAAAATTACTCACCGAGACTCTTTAACCGCGGAGGTGGAAGCGACGTTTCCTTTTGCTTCCGAAGAAGCAAAAACAGCTGGGAGGCGGAGATAGGCAGGAGCTCCGAGGGAACACTCCTTCTACCCCCTCAAAGAAAAAATCCAGAGGGGGTTCGGAGGTTCCACCTCTACTCCTGCAGTCTCTACCCCTTCCCTTTGCCCGGGAAGGGGATTCCAAACCGCGGGCCAGCTGATGCACGCTGCGCTCCGCGGATCTGACACCGTCCCAGGAGGACGGCTACAAGATAGCCGCCATCATCGCCGCTGCCTACCGGAAGCTCCCAATATTGCATTCTAACCAATGTACCACAATTCCTAGCAACTGCCTGGACTAGTCCATACCATTTTCTTGGCAAGATTTTTGGAAATGGTTTGCCCTTGGTTTCTTCCTAGGACTGGGAGAAAATGATGGACCAGATCATCCAGTTGGCTTTGTGATTAAGGTGGGACTAGAACCACAATTTCCTGGTTTCTAGCTGGTGCTTTAACTACTACATCAAACTGAACCTCTTATACTTCATAAACTTCATTTTTGCCTTTCTCTTCAATCATCACATTTTTTCTGGAGAATTCCCAAAAGGAACTGAAGGCAGTGCTTTAGGGGAATAGTCAAAACAGAAATTCAACCCATTTCTCTTCTCCTCATTTCTGATGATGTCACCTAGCTTGATAATGAAACATCTTCAAGGAAACAACCAAGCTCAGAGAGCATGAAGGACTTCACAGAAGAGAAAAGCTTCAGTCTCTTTCCTCATTTACCAGAGAAGCCTTAAATAAATAAACTAGAGGAGGGCACATGGAAGTCAAGAAAAGGTTTCTATTTTAAAAGGCAAGTAAAAACTACTTTAATCTGATTTGGAAGAGAGGCTGTGTTGGTAGCGGGGAGAGAGAGAGGAAAAAAGAGATTGTTTAAGGCTGCAGGCCATTTATGTGCTAGAAAAACCATCCTCTCTTTACTATTTTTCTTTCCTGCTGGGAAAAAGAGGCCTGTCAACAGTGGAACAAGTTAGGAAAATTTTCCACTGACCTGCTGTTGTGAGAATTGGACCATGAACATACAGAGCAGAGGCCATGACTAACTGCACTCAAGGTACAGCATACTCTAGGCCTGGAGGAAAAGCTCTGCTCAATGTAACAGCAACCCACTGGCTAGCATGTGGGCCTAGAGGACTACCACAGATGCTCCAATCTTTAGGTATGTCTGGAGATGAGTGAGCTTAGGGCTGGCTAGTCTGCAACCACATTTCACTGCTCTTTTCATTATCTCTTTCCGGCGAGTAAGAGCTGAATCCATTTTGCTGGTGAAGCAGTTGTACTTGCACCAAGTATGGCCCAACATCAAAGAATGGGACAAATAATTTCATATCTTAGTTAGTATATCTCAGCAATTTTCGTAGTTGAGTAAACCAATATTTTATAGTAACTTAGAAATTTGGCCTCTTACTGTTCGGTTTATTTATTTATGAGACTTATATACCGCTTTAAGTGCAAGCACTCTCTAAGCGGTGTACACCAGTAAGCAATGTATATATATATTTACATTGCCCCCAACAATCTGGGTCCTCATTTTACCTACCTCGGAAGGATGGAAGGCTGAGTCAAACTTGAGCCGGTGAGATTTGAACCGCTGATCTGCTGAACACAGTCAGCTAAAGTGGCCTGCAGTACTGCACTTTAACTGCTGCGCCACCTCGGCTCTTAGCGCCACCTCGGAACCGTACAGAATCCCTGTACGGTTCTACCTATGTTATTGTAATCTGGCTCACATTAACTTTTCTGTGGAATTTGTTTACTAATATATTTTCCATTCTCCTTATATAATGCCAGTTTTGCTACGCCACATGATTCCAGTCAGTTACTGCAGTAAAAGGACTGATAATAGTGGAACCCATTACAAGCACTAGCGATGCGGCATAATCCTTCCATCATCCCCAACCAACATGGCCATGGGAAATGAGGTCTGTAATTGGGGGAAAACCATGACTAAAGTTCCTGACCTAAAGAGACTAACTGTTGAAACAACTTTTAAAATGAATAAATGCCAAATCATTTAAACTGCTAAGAACTAGAAATGCTTAAGGGTACTTTCTGAAACCCAAGATAAATATAGCCAACAGCTCTCATTATTGGGACTCAGGAGGTTGCAATAAAGTGAAACAAATGAGTGAAGACAGAGCAAAATGCTGGAAGTAATAACTCTGTAATTGGATGGGTGGGTGCATAACAGAGGAATAAGAGATACAAAGATGAAGAAAGGGAAAATAAGGTATTAAGATCACAGGATGAGATTCAGAGTATTTTAGAAGGCAAAGTGCAAGGACATATGAACTGTGACTTTCTGGTGGGAGGGAAAGGTCACTTCAGAGAGTTGAAAGCAATGTTTGGAAAAGGAATATAAAAGATGTGGAAGTGAGGGGCACAAGTGATAAAGCTGGGGACATACAGGTACAGGGATTCTTCTAGACACAAACAAGGCTTGAGCCAACAACAGAGCAAGGCTGGGAGAAATGACTAGGAAGCAAAAAAAAAAAGGGGAGGGGGAACTCACTAGAGCAATCTGAAAAAGGAAAAATGGATTAGTTTTATAGTGATGAGATAAAACATTTTTCCTGAGATAAGCGTCCAATTGCTTCTGCTCATTTGGTTGTGCTAGTAAACATTATCCTGTTGCAGGACTAAGGAAGTTGGGTTTTTTCTGGCACAGTGCCACTTTTTCTCCTGAAAATGCTCTCTCCTTGGGTTCCAGGAAGCTTTTAATGGCTTTGGTTCAGGGCTGGGATTAATGCATTACTGTATGGGTGTGAGTGGGGGGAGTGCTATGTTTTCATCTATGTTGTCTTTTAGTATTTACTATTGTGTGGTTTTATGTTTTGTTCTGATGGACTTTTTTATCTTTTTTTCTATTCAATTTCTATTGGAATTGGTGGCGATAAATAGATAGATAGATAGATAGATAGATAGATAGATAGATAGATAGATAGATGTCATTCCCCTTTATTATTTTCCTTGCTTGTAGCTTTGGCTCCAGTGAAGCAGAATGGGGCACAAAGCCCTATCCTGTCCCGCAATAGCAATAGCACTTACTTATATACCACTTCATAGTGCTTTACAGCCCTCTTAAGCAGTTACAGAGTCAGCATATTGCTCTCTACAATCTGGCTCCTCATTTTACTGACCTCGGAAGAATGGAAGGCCGAGTCAACTTTTGAGCTGCTCAGAATCGAACTACTAGAATGAGTAGTGAGTTAGCCTGCAGTACTGCATTCTAACCACTGTGCCACCATGGCTCTTTAATACAAATTAATCCATATGCCAGTGAGAGAAAGGACTGAGACCAAGAGCAGACAAAGTGCCCAAGGAAGTGGAACAGTTGAGAGACAAGATCATGGTGGGAAGAGCAATGGAGAGTCCACCTGAATTTGAATTGACGCCAGTAATGTGATGTGGTGCAAGAAGAATTAAGAAGACGGGAGAGAAAACTGCTCTTTGTAAAACCTTGGCAAGATAACTAGGATTGTTGAGTAAGTTTAAGGTTTAACTTGTTCTAGATTTCAAAGATAAACTACCTTCTCTAAGAAAGTTTCTCAGGACTATAGGAGGATTGGAGGGAGGGGAAGGAACCATTTACACTGATTTGAATATTTGCTGATGTACCACATTACTCTTGTATCAGTGTAAACTTGGTAGTCTATTGTCATTCAGTGCAAGGACTATAGTATAATAGAACTGCTCTCAGTCTTTGGTTCTAAAAGTCAGGAAGGAAAGGTGTAATGTTGGCTGGTAACTAGAAGTCTTTTGTTTTTTATTGGAAAAGGAGACAAGGGACATTTTGCAGCTGTCCCTTTAAATAGAAAAAGTGACAATAAGATCAATGAGAATAAAATCTGGAAGAGATTTTTGTTTAAGAAATATGTGGGAGATTTCAGGTCTTGAAATAAGGGCAAGCTTCTGTGCTGCAGCAAAAGCTGGAGAATTATATTATTAACAAATATTTAGAAGCAATCATTTTTATTAGAAATGATTTCAAGGAGAAAAGAGCATTTATGACACTATGAAAAATCTATAAAGCTGGGACTCACATCAAGCCATGTTAGCTGCCTGTTACAAGGATTGTAAATGACTGGTTATTTATTTAATTATATTTCTTGCTAATGGAGGAAAATCCTTGTGAGATGTTCTGCATCAATTTCCAAATGACTGATATTTGCACTTTAAATTGGGGGACCTGGTAGTATTCCTTCAACTGCTCCCCCTTATATATTACATTGTGTAGGACCAGCTCTACCATTACTAAAATTTCCAAAATATATTGATGTGTTTGTACATTTTTATTGTTGCATACAGGGTATTCTTAGATGTATCTGAGTCCCACAAAGGCAAGGCTGTCTCGTATAGTATTTAGCACCAAAACTGACTTAATCTCCATCAACCTTAGGGAGAAATCCATCCATGTAGCTTTCTTGGCAATACAATAGAAGTAGTTTCTCATTCTCTTATAGGATTTTTGTTAAACTTCTCAATCTAGCCTACTTCCTAGTGGTTTTTGATCCATACTGCAACCAGATCTAAACCGTAGCTTCTAGAAATCTGCCAAGTACAGCTAGGCCTATTTGAGCACACCAACTACAGCTGGCTGGGTTATAATTTTTACTCAACCATGAAAGTTGCTGTGTGAATGTTGGCTGGTCCCTAGTTGTTAGCCTCAGGTTTTATCATCCATCCCAGCTTAGAACAGCTAGTCTATCTGACAGAGATGGAGCAGAAAAAGCTTGGAGCGAAGTTAAATGGAGAGAAAATAAAAGATGTTGGAGGATGTAGGATCAGCAGCTGCTCTAGCCTTAGTTGCTTCCATCATATCTGCTTGTTATTATATTACGGTAAGTTAGATTCTGCAACTAATACCAAATTCTGCCTTGTTGTCCTCCTTCCTGCAAAGTTTACACATTGTACTTATAACATTATTTATTTTAAAATTGCCAATAATTGGATTCACACCTGAGACTAAGCCCTAAATTATAGTTTAGAAATTACAGTGTCTGGCTTCATCAATGTAGCAATGCATGCTGGCTGAAGAATTCTGAGAGTTGGAAGTCCACACATCTTAAAGTTGCTAAATTTGAGAAATACTAGTTTGGAGTAATGCATTAGTCTGCTCTAGATATTCTGTTTCCTAATTCTGGGACACCCGCACATATACTAGAAAAGCTCATAGAATTGCCATTTACCATGAGTTTGCATAAACCAGGTCTGACTTTTAAAATGGACTATGAAGTGAAATTAATTCAGCTTTGCTAGAGAAAAAAGGGGGTAGTGAAAAAAAATGAAATATAGAGAAGATTGCTGGGGGTAGGGAAAGTGCAAGGTGAGAGAGTAGAAATTTGCATGTGGGTTGTCTGTACACCTCACTGGCTGTGGCTTTTTGCTGTATGGGCAAGCAGGGTGGGGGGAGGGACCCAGCTGTCTCTGCAGACTGAGCTTAAAAGGTTTCAGCTCCACTAACTACTGATGAGCTGGGAACTTTGGAGCAAAAGAAATACCGCTGGGCTTCCAAATCTAGTGTGCTAATAGAGGCTGCTTCATTTCACACAATGCAGAAGCCTGCAGAAGTTCTATTTGTAAAAAGATGCCTGAGACCCATCTGGAGCCTGAACTGGGCCCAAGTGTTTGTCCATCTACAGATGGACTACAAATTCCAAATCATCCATTTATTTCTCCCGAGGCATATTAGAAATAAAATAAATAATCACCAGCTCCTTCTGTGGATCAAATTCTATATATAACATTGAAAAATAAAGTCTCTGCTAAATAGCTGATAATCAAACTGATAGTCAAAGTGAAAAGCCATAGAGTCTTTTATGCCTAAAGATTGAGAAAACGTGCCGTGTCACATGACGGATCGCGATGTATCGCAACTCTTTTTGCATTGCCGGCAATAAGGTGAGCGCGGCTTCAGTATGATGAAACTGGCCTACGGGCGGGCAGTTTGACATCTATGCAATATGGCTTCTTAAAATTGTTCATGCATGTCTGTGAACATATGTGAACCCAGACACCAACAGGTGATGCAGTGTCCTTGTGTCAAATGATCAAAATTTGGATGATTGGCAACCAGTACATATTTAGGATGGTTGAAGAGCCTCAGGTCATATGTTTGCCATTCATGATCATCTCAGTGGGTTTTCAACAATGGGGGAAAGCTGGATTCACATAACAACCATGTGATTTACTTAACGACTATACCAATAAGAGTCGTAAAATTATAGTCGTAATTCAAGGACCACCTATAGTCAAATTTTCTCCATTTCCTTTCCTCTTTTGATAAACATCATTGCTCTTATATTTGCAATAGCAGTCTAGCACACGGAAATGGAGTAAAGTAAATATTTTCAAGCGTGGAATGTGGAAACTTTTATTTATTAAATATATTTCAGCTGCTGTAATGTCATATAGTAATACAAAAGAAATCAGATCAGTTAAAAAAGAAAAGAAAGTAAGGAGAATGGAACAAACAGAAGGCTGATCCTGGGTAATCTTGAATATGACAATCCTTTGAGGCAAGCTAGGTCGGGAAACAAACAGCATAAGCATTCCAGAAATGCTATTACTGTTGTAGGATATAACAACAGAATCTTGAAAGCTTTCCTCTACCTTCCTCTCATATCAAACCAACCCAAGGCAGAATTTCTTTCTCACATCTTCTCAATTCCCAGGACTGAGTTGTCTCTTATTTTGCCTAATAGTTCTTGTGTACTTTTTTCAAGATACTAAGGGGGGGGAGGGAGAATTCTTGTACGTGTGTGTGTGTGTGTGTGTGTGTGTGTGTGTGTGTGTGTGTGTGTGTAAGGAGTTAAAGTTCTTCAGGCAGAAGACCCTGCTGCTCCCATTGGTATCACAAAGCACATATGCACAGTCCCAACTGTACTAAAAGGTATCCTATATTTAAGGATAGATAAAAGGTTTCTGCCTTTTATGAGTAATTATCATTTTTAAAATAAGCATTACTGGAGATACATGCTAAATCCACCACTTCACACTAAAGAGTTGTTTATTTTAACCATTGTTCTTTATACATCATAATGGACTGCCATCTGTCAGAAATGGTGTAGGGCAGGGGTAGGCAACCCAAAACACTCAAAGAGCCACTTGGACCAGTTTCCCACCAAAAACAAAACACCGGGAGCCGCAAAACCCTTTTGATATCTAAAATGAAGATAACACTGCATATATCTTTTTACCTTTATTATAGGTGTGTGTGTGTATGTTTGTGGGTGTGTATGTGTGTGTGTGTATATATATATATATATATATATATATATATATATCTATAATACACACACACACACACACATTAAAAATAAAAGTAAAAATATGACTTGGGAATATCCATACTATTAAAACAATGATCACCGAGAGAATGCTTTAAGAGAATAAAATTACATACACACAAAGGTAAAAAAAGGATATATGCAGTGTTATCTTCATTTTAGATGTCAAAAGGGTCTCTCTCTCTCTCTCTCTCTCTCTCTCTCTCTCTCCCTCCCTCCCTCTCTGTCTGCCCTTGGTCTGCCACTCCTCTTCCCCCACTCGTTTTCTTTCTCTCTCTCTTTCCTCTCTCTCTCTCTCCCCCTCCCCCCCTCTCTCTTTTTCTCTCTCTCTTTCTCCCCCCCCCCTTCTATCTGCTGCTCACCTGGCAAGCTTCAAGCTGTTGTCCAACAAACTCAGGGGTAACCAACCTCGCCTCTTTTATGACTCATGGACTTCAACTCCCAGAATTCCTGAGTCAGCCTAGCTGGGCTAGCTAGCTCTCTCCTGCCCTTCCTGCTTCCTGCAGAGACGCAGCAAAGGGAGGAGCTCTGCCCAGTAAGCTTTTCAGCTCCTCGGAGAACACTGTGAGTGCACTCTTTACACATACACATACACACACAAAAACACAAACACACACACACACACACACACAGAGAGAGAGAGAGAGAGAGAGAGAGAGAGAGAAGCAGGGAAGCGCAATTGCCTCTCTCTGTCTCTGTCTCTCTCTGCAAAGGCAGAGGAGGCTGGGAGCCACAAAGGAAGGCTCAAAGAGCCGCATGCGGCTCCGGAGCCGCAGGTTGCTGACCTGTGGTGTAGGGTCTCCTGCTTGGGCCGGGGTTTGGATAGATGATCTACAAGGTCCCTTCCAACTCTGTTATTCTAATATCCTAATAGGTGCATTCACATATTATACTAGATTTTTAAACCATAATTGGATGAATACAATTGTTGAATTTTCATACCATACTACAGTGTTTCCCAAACTTGACAATTTTAAGGCATGTAGACTTCAACTCCCAGAATTCCACAGCCAGCAACGCTGGCTGTGGAATTCTGGGAGTTGAAGTCCTCATGCCTTAAAACTGTCAAGTTTGGGAAACAGTGCCATACTATATGATAAATTATGGTTTATAAACCGCAACGGTTAGGTTCACACCACATGATAAATCAATACCTGAGTAAATCTAAACTTTGTGGTTTGAAACTTAGCATTAACACTGAGCATCCAGTCATTCTGTTGTGAAAATCTGCTGTACAGCATATAAGCTCAGCTTGAAAATTAATTGTAGAGTATAGTCTGGCTTCAATTCTGTTTACTGCCTTTAAATAAGAGAATTTTGCAAAGATAACTCTCAAATTTATACTGCTCAAAGAAGACACCTCAAAATACTAGTTATGCTAATGATAATAATAATTGTTATTATTGTTGTTATTTCTTCAAGAAAACCTAAGTGATTTAAAAAAAACATGGTTTCAAGAGAAGAGATATAAATAAATAAATAAATAAATAACATTTGGCACAGGAATAATGAAATGGGTTTGAAGGATATTCTGAATTCAACCACTGCTTTGGATTAACATGAGCTTGCCAAATAATCCACAAAAACTTGGCAAAAATATGCTAAACCCTCAGTTATTTGTGAAGTACAACATAAAACAACACCCTAAAACAAAACGAAACAAAGCATATGGCTTAGCACAAGGTGTGAACTGTGGCCTGGAATATGGGAGACAGATGAACTAGAAAATAGTTATGACTTTCTAATAGCATCGTATCACTATTAGGAAAATGTTTGCATAACACAGGAGGTTTATTGGGAAATAACATCGGCAAACTGACTCCCCCCCTCCCCACAAGGTAGTGATGGCGAATCTGAGTGTCAAAAGTGACAACCATCACATTTTGGTTGGCATCAGAGTTCACCTGACAACTATTCTCAAAAGTATGCCCGTTTTGCATGATTTTTGGAAGCTGAGAAGACTGCACAAGATTGAAGTATGCTCTGGTTAGCCTCCAGAGCCTCCGGAAGTTTTGCAAGAATGGGCATACTTTCACCCAGTTTTTGGAGGCTGCAGAGCATATGGAAGAGCATTCTCTGAAGCCACTTCAAGAATGAAGGCCTTAGAGCTGTCTTGGGTAGGCCGCAGGGGGCCTCTCAACAGAATAATAATAGGATCTGATGGTAAGAGGCGCACGACAGATCCTGGGGATCACACACAACTGGACTTCATTAAAAAAAATAGATGAATATGCAAATAATTGTTGTTGTTTTTTTGTTTGGGTAGGGTGATATGCTAGCAAAGACAAGTAAGGCATTTTCCAAATTTTTGACATGCTGAGCTCAAAAAGTTTGCCATCACTGCTATAAGGGAGTCTTCCCTCTTTGTTGCCTTCTAAGTATAATACATTGCAGTCACAACTTCCAGCATACAGAGCCAGTATGAAAGCTTGGTGTTACAGGAATTGTGATCCCCACACATTTGCAGAGCACCCAGTGGGAAGGATTATGCCAAGGGAGGGTGAGGCCTTCCTCTTCACCCAGACTCTTATTATGCTGTTTTAAATGGATGTTCAAAAGAGCAGATCCCAGGTTCCTGCTCAAACTGCCATTTCTCAGTTTTTCACCCTCTGCAACATTCAAAGAACCTGCCAAGATACTATAAAAAAGGCTAATATTTCTTGACATGTAGCTCCAGCCCCTGCAAGCTATTTTTAACGCAGCTGCTGTGAAAACAGCTTGGCAAATATAAGTCTCATTGGTGACTCGGCTCCCAACCTTTTCAAAAACTCTTCTTCCCCCATATTTATGAAATGATGTACAATGTTTAACTTTCTGCCGCTCTTACCACCCCCAACACTGCATATACTCCAGAGGCTTCGAGCACCAATTCACAAGTTCACAACTCTGGGGGTATCTTTAACTCTCTTTCCTTCTCTACTGATATTCATGGTTGCCACAACCTATATACTCTGTTGATGGGATTACATCTCACACTAAGGCACAGACCACTGGTTACAAATCATAGTGGCAAGGTTGACATAATACATTTAGATAATAGCAAGCAAATTACAGTGTGGTTTAGTGAAATGTGCCAATCTACTAATGTGTTCAGAATACACATCACACTAGAATCTGCACCTGCTTTCTGCTAAGGAATGGGCTGGATTTTATACAGATAATGCCCAGCTGTTATTCTCATTTTCATCTAACCAAATCATGGAAAGAACTGCTAACTTAAAAATGCTTTGGATGAAGGTAAATGAATAGCATTTCTATTCAGAAAGAAACCTCATTATCCAAGGGGAGTGGGGAGTCACAGTTTGGAAAGTGGTGCCTGCAGTTTACAATTATTTCTGTTAGAATTTGCTCCAATATAGCAGCAGTAGGAAAAAACTGAAATGGTTTGGCCATTCATGTTATCATCTTCAGGTTGAATTATTTTATTGCATTCTCAATGGCTAGGCTTGAAGCTAGCCTGGAGAAGTTTAAACTGGTACCAATTGCTGTTCCCGTTGGGCTGAGTAGAACTAATTTGGCCAGCCTGATATTTAACTGAGTGTATCATTGTACTGAATGCCAACTCCCATTGAAACTCAATCCAAGGGGAGCATTTTGGAAAAAGCAATAATGAGGACTGTGAAGGGGTGTGTGGAAAGGGAGGAACAGATGTAGGATCAAAAGCTAGTAGTTATGATTATTTGGACTGGAGACTTTCTGTCTTTAACCGAGAATGGATTGCGCTTCCCTGTTCAAAACTGGTGTGTAATTTGGATTATTTCTGGTGAATCCATGACTAAAAGCTTCATCAAGATTTTGATTAATGTGCTAGGGGCTATACACAAGCAAATAGAAGCCAGAACAAATATGGGGAGGAGAGAAGGTCGGAGCATCCCGGTTATGACTGGGATGGGCAGATATGGCGGGAGCCGAGGGGCAGGCCATCTTTGGGGAATGAGGACTCGCTATATTAGAGCGATTCCTTGTTCCGGCCCCTCAAAAGGCTCATCCTGTAGTACTGGTGACAGGGGAGTACAGGGCCCTAGTTGTAGGCTGCTGTTGCTTAATGCCAGGTCCGTTGTCAACAAAGCCCCCCTTGTCCGTGATTTAATATTGGACAGCGGGGCGGACCTGGCATGTATAACCGAAACCTGGCTGGGCCCTGAGGGGGGTGTCTCCCTCTCGGAGATGTGCCCGGACGGGTTTGTGGTGCTTCATCAGCCTCGACATCAGGGCAGGGGTGGGGGAATGGCAGTCATCGCTCGGAAGTCCTTGAGTCCTCGTGGGATTCCTGCCCCGGAGGTTGTTGGGTGTGAATCCCTCCTATTGAAGTTGGGTTCACGGGTTCAGTTGGGCTTGCTGCTGACGTACCTACCTCCCAGCTGCGTTGCAACAGCCCTGCCTGCATTGCTGGAGTCAGTAGCCGGGTTGGCGGTGGAGTTCCCCAGACTTAGGGGGACATTAACCTACCATCACTCGGCGATTGCTCAGAGGCGGCGCAGGAGTTCATGGCTTCCATGGCAACCATGGACCTGACCCAGGTAATCCAGGATCCGACTCATAGGGGTGGTCACACACTCGACCTTGTGTTTCTCTCGGGGCAATGGAGACATGATCTGGAATTAGGGGGAATAGAGATCTCACCCTTGTCATGGACAGATCATTTCCTATTGAGGCTGGACTTCAGAGCATCACTCCCCCATCGCAGGGAGAGGGAGCCGACTAGGTGGTTCCGCCCCAGGCGCCTAATGGACCCAGATCGGTTCCAGGAGGAGCTTGGGGAAATACCTGACTCCCTTGTCCACAACTCGTCCGGGTCCCTGGTTGCGGCCTGGAATGAGGCAGCGTCCGGGGCCCTGGATCGAATTGCGCCTTTGCGACCTCTCTGTGGTGGTGGTCCCCGGAGGGCGCCTTGGTTTACTGTGGAGCTCCGGGAAATGAAGCACCACAAGAGACGTCTAGAGCGACGTTGGAGGGCCAGTAACTCTGAATCTGACCGATCACTATTAAGAGCCTATCTTAGGACTTATTTAGTGGCGATAAGGGCGGCAAAGCGTGTTCACTTTTCCGCACTTATTGCGTCCGCAGAATCTCGCCCGGCCGCCTTGTTTAGGGTGACCCGCTCCCTTCTTAAAGTGGAGGAGGCGGAGGAACCCTTGCAGGGGAGAGCTGAGGAGTTTGTTCAGTTTCTTTCGGACAAAATCGCTCAGATTCAGAGAGACCTGGACTCCGACTGGGCAGTGCCAGCCGAGTTGCCGGGGGCTGGTCTTAGTCATGTTATCTGGAGCGAGTTTGAGCCTGTGACCCCTGATGAAGTGGACAAGGCCGTGAGGGCAATGAATGCCGCCACCTGTTTATTGGACCCGTGCCCCTCCTGGCTGGTTTCTGCCAGTAGGGAGGTGACACGAGGCTGGCTCCAGGCAATAATCAATGCCTCCTTGATGGAGGGGTCTTTCCCGCAACCTTTAAAGGAAGCGGTGGTGAGGCCCCTCCTCAAGAAGCCTTCCCTGGACCCAGCTGTTTTGAAGAACTTTCGTCCTGTCTCCAATCTCCCCTTTGTGGGGAAGGTTGTAGAGAAGGTGGTGGCGTCCCAACTCTTGTGATCCTTGGATGAAACTAATTATCTGGACCCTTTTCAATCTGGTTTCAGGCCTGGCTACAGCACTGAGACTGCTTTGGTCGCACTGACCGATGACCTCTGGCGAGCCCGGGATAGGGGTCACTATCCTGGTGCTTCTTGACCTCTCAGCGGCTTTCGATACCATCGACCATGGTATCCTTCTGCGTCGTCTCAGAGAGGTGGGGGTGGGCGGCACCGTATTGCGGTGGTTCTCCTCCTACCTCTCTGACAGGTTGCAGTCGGTGCTGGCAGGCGGACAGAGATTGACCCCTAGGCGCCTCGATCATGGGGTGCCTCAGGGCTCGGTCCTGTCCCCCCTCCTTTTTAACATCTACATGAAGCCGCTGGGTGAGATCATTTGGCGACACGGGATGAGGTATCATCAGTATGCGGATGATACCCAATTATATATCTCCACCCTGTGTCCTTTCAGTGAAGCAGTCGATGTGATGTGCCGGTGCCTGGAAGATGTGAGGGTCTGGATGGGGGTGAACAAGCTTAGACTCAACCCTGACAAGACCGAGTGGCTCTGGGTCTTGCCTCCCAAATGTCAACTGGATGGTCCATCATTAGTCCTGGGGGGGGGGCAAATTTACCTCCCTCAGTGCAGGCACGCAACTTGGGTGTCCTCCTGGACTCACAGCTAAATTTGGAACAACATCTATTGGCTGTGGCCAGGGGGACCTTTGCCCAGGTTCGCCTGGTGCACCAGTTGTGGCCTTATCTGGACTGAGAGGCTTTACTCACAGTCACTCATGCCCTTGTCACCTCAAGACTGGATTACTGTAATGCGCTTTACATGGGGCTACCCTTGAAGAGTGTTCGGAGGCTGCAGTTGGTTCAGAATGCAGCCACGAGAGCGATTGTGGGTGCGCCAAGGTACGCCCATGTGTCATCTATCCTCCACGAGCTGCACTGGCTTCCTGTGGGTCTCCAGACGCAATTCAAAGTGTTGGTTATCACCTTTAAAGCCTTTCATGGCATAGGGCCAGGTTACTTACAGGACCGCATACTGCCGCACAGTTCCCAGAGACCGGTGAGGTCCCATAGATTGGGCCTCCTTCAGGTCCCGTCGGCCAGACAATGTCGGCTGGCAGGCCCTCGGGGAAGGGCCTTTTCTGTGGTGGCTCCGACCTGGTGGAATCAACTTCCCCCCAAGGTTCGAACAACTCCCACTCTGCCGGCCTTTAAGAAAGCCGTTAAAACTCTCCTGTTCCGGCAGGCTTGGGGCTGATGTCCCCGGGGGGGGGGGCAGGACATGATCGGACTCGCGGTATGATTGAATTATTTTATTGTTTTATTTTCGATGATTGTTTTAATTTTGTACGCCGCCCTGAGTCCTTTGGGATTGGGTGGCATATAAATAAAATAAAATAAAATAAAATAAATAAATAAATGTTTTAGAGCTAGGTAAATTCTACATTTAATTTAAAGTTAAAAATTATTTTCCTTGCAATAATAAAGATAATAATAAATATTCTCTTCTGTGATATTCTAAAGTACAATTCATTGCCAACCTATGGAGGATCTGTATTTGGTGGAAGGAGGATACACAACTTGAATTCTTAGATTGTGCATCTCTAGTTTAAATGTTTGAATTCTTAGATTGTGCATCTCTAGTTTAAATAAGCCAGGAGTCATCTTCTGTATGTGAGCCAGAATAAGAACATCATCTATTTCTCATATCTTGCTTTGGAACTATTGTGTTAGAAATATTGCAAGCAAGCAAAGTATTAGAGATAAAGAGTCTTTCCAGCTGAGTTGCCCAAGATTTGGAATTCTCTCAAAATTGTTCTGCCTGGCTGCAATTTTGCCCAGTTTTAAGTAAGCAATGCCAAAAACGTAGTCCATTCATATTATTTGCTGTCATGTATTCCTCTTTATAATTATTCTACATATTGTATCACTGTACATTGCATTTTATGTATAAACAAAACCACAAAACAATATAATTGCTATAGTCATATTATCAAAAATAAAAAGTTTTAAAAATTACCCGTACACCTACATAACAGCTAAATAGGACTCCTATCACTGAAGTATCAGTCACAATGCAAACACATTGCAGAACAGAACAATTTAATTTGCTCTCTGAATGCTAGCAAGTTTGGGTCCATTCAGTTTTCTAGAGGAGACTATTCCCATACTTAAAAAGCTCTACCTCCAGCCTTCCCCAGCCATCTTTTAGATAGGAGGGATGGGAAGCACTCCCTTCTTTATGGCATAATCACAGTTCTGAAGCTATCTTGAGCCAAGCAACATAGGACTTTATAGGTCAAAATCATCGTTTTGAATTTTATCTGGAAACCTGTTGGTAACCGGTGTACTGTGTGCAGTAACATGTGGCTATAGGAATTCCCAGTGGCTAACAATCAGGCTGCTGCATTCTGTCCCAACTGCAGTGTTTAGTAGCTTTGGGTAAAGTACAATACAAGAGTTCAGACATGAGATAAGTCACTTGGTTAAAACACCATCATGTTTTGCCTCTTCCTGAATTACCTGAACTATTTTAAAAAAGATGGGGTGGACACCTTGGTACTTCTCTTTAGAGGGCAACAGGTGGGAGGAAGCTGGAACAGGAGAAACAACTAAAATATTCTTCTCCAATACTGCAGTCCTGATCAAATTTGCTTCCCCACTTGACTGATCTTAGAAGAAATGAAGAGAGAAGAAAGTTATAATGAAGCAACTTCAACGTCCAATTTAATTTGATCTTACAAGACATCAGACCAGTTTAGAGAGGGTGCTGTCTCTGTTTTTGGTAGCTAAGAACACTGAAAATAAAGCCATGCTTCCTTCCATTACTCCCTCTGAGATCTACAACAAGATACTTGAAATAGGCACATGTAATATGTTACATATGCTCACAGAGGATACACATGCCCTGGCTCATTAATCAAGGTCTGTAAAAGAGGCAGTAAGGAAGATTCAATGAAGATCAGTAGCTCAGCTTTTCTCCCTGTCTTTTTCATATCCACCCTCTTTTTCTTCACGATCCCTAAAGATGCCAAAATACTTTTACATAGAACTATCCTCTCTTGGAATATATTCCTATTTAAAGGGCTTTCTAATTCAAGCTTGGATTAAATTTAGTAAGACACTGATTCTTCCCTCCCTTCACCTTACACACAGCATCACACATTCAAATATAAGAGATAATAGCCTTTCTTTGGGGCTACCCTCATTCAGCTTCTCCCTTTTCCTCTTCCTGACGGTAAATTCTCTTCTTAAGCATTGAACCTCAATACATGCTATAGTTCTTGGTAGAATTGAAACACACTCAAAGAGGTGTGGCTCTACCTGCGTTGAAAGAACTAATGGTATGTCATCTTTTCAAGAAGCTATTGGCTCACCCAACACCCTAGACACTTTTGCCCTGCCAGCCATCTTCAGAGGGCCTTAGATTATTTAGGCAATTTTTAGTCAGTTTCAGACTGGGACACAATATTGAGAAAGCATTGGTCACAGAGCTGTTGACAGCTTTTGGCAGAGACAGAAAAAGGTAGTGAAACCATCTAGTTCTTCTCAATTTCTCAGAAGCTTTTAATACCATCCAACAGTATTCTTCTGGGTTGCCTCTGGGGATTAGAAATGTTATGGTGGTTCTTTCTCTGTAATTGGTTCCAGCAGATGATAGCATTGGGGGGGGGGAGTAGGGTAGAGATTGAATTCAAAGTGTCTGATATGCAGGATGCCATAGGCTCAGTGCTCTTGCCCCCCTTTTCAATGTCTATATGAGACTGTTAGATGAAATTATCTATCAGTTTGGGGCCAGATATCATCATCAATATACAGATCGTACCTGATTGTATATCTCAACCTCAGCCCAATGATATCATGCTGTCAAGGTCTTGACATTGTCCAGGGTCTGGATGGGGAAGAAGAGTTTCAGGCTCAACCCTAGCAATATCAAGTGCCTGAGGCTATTTGGACCACACAGAACCAGAAAGTTTCAGAAGCTGAGCTGAACCCAAGAAACAAGCCTTCTTTGTTGCACTATGTGGTCTTTGAAATAGCATTCTCCCCATCCTCGAGATCAATATAATCCCTACTCTGACCTCATTTAAACCTAGCTTTTCCCCAGGCCTGGGGCTGGAGTGGATAGTAGAGATGTTTTATGCTAAAGGGTGTGCTTGTTTTGCTCTTCCTGGATGTTCATTGGTCTTTTCTATTTTTTATTCTTCCAAGCTGTCTTAATAGGAGATGCAGCCCTGAGACATTATGGAGTTAGGCAGCCATGCAAATTCGATAAACAAACAAATAAATAAGTGATGGGCTTTAAACAATAGAATCCCTTGGCTTTCATAAACAGGATGCAGATGTCGTCTAAAACAGAATGAACAATTAAAAGAAAATATCCTTCTCACATTTACACAAATTCTTATACATATAAAAAACTACAAAATGCAACTTACAAAGACACCAGAACCTTTATGTACATCTTTTAATTTTTTTCTTTCTCATAATAAAAGTTCAATGCTTGTTCTTTCCCTTGGCTGGCATGACAGAAACCATTGAGATTTTATGTCACTGAAGCGAACTTGTGAGTGAATCCTACCAAAGTGAAAATTCCAAATCAGGATGGAGGTAAGGACAGTTTGAACCTTAATTCAATTCTTACATCACATAAAATTTAAAATGCTCAAGTTATGCTCCAATCTATAATTTCCAGAAGCTTCAGCTTGACTCTGCCCCAGTTCCGCATTCCTGTATCTATTCACAATTCTTCCTCGTCAATAAGGAAGTGGATATATTGGGAAAGGGTGGCTCTGAAAACAAAGAGCAAAGCTAGCTCTTCTTGTTCTTCTTTATGGGAATGCCATGCTGGGTCCTGGCCTGTTTTTTCCCTCCGGTCAGCCTGAGTAAGGTGCCACTTGTATTTTTTAAAAAACAATGGCACCTCACAAGGGAAGACCAGCCTGATTTAGCTGCTTGGAGCAGACAGACAGTTTCTACCTGAGCACCCAGCGTGACACCTTGCAGAAAAAAGCACAAGAAGAGCCATTTTGGAAAAGGAAGGGAACTTAATCCTGGCTGCTTTGCCTTGGTCAGCATGCAGGAGTAAGTTCCTCTCTACTGTAAGCAAAAAGATTCTGGAAGATAGCTCTGGAACCTGGATCTTGGGCATGGTCCTGTCCAGTGCCAACCAGTCAGTGAAGACTGCCAATGTTCAGGCAGAGAAGAACTCATTCCATTTTTCTTGTGATGATGCCCCAAACTCTTTGAGGACTGACATAAGTGATTTCCATTTCTTTAGCCTGGCTTACCAACAGTCTGGTTTACTAGCTTTAAATCTCTTGGTATAATAAATGTTCCTGAGATGCACGATTCCACAGAAGCCTCCTTGGCACTGACAGCTGCTATTAAGATTTGTCATCTTTCCCAAACTCCCTTCTCCTTTCTTTCTGCTGACAAAACTGTAAGAAAAGAAGCTGTTAATTCAGGCCTCCAGTTCAGTTTTCTGCCATGTAATGGCCAACCAGATGCATTCAAAAAGCTAACACAGACAAGGGTTCAATAGCCCTCTTCTGCTGTGTGTGTGTGTGTGTGGTCAGCTTGTATTACGATATGATACTGGAATTGTAAATAATTATTATTGACCAATCGCCTAATCCTGCACACATTTGTCCAATGCTTTTTAAAGCAATTTAAATTAATAGATATATATGATTGCAGCATATCCTATCGTTCAGCTATATGCTCTTAACAAGATCAAAATCTCTAACTTTAGTTCTTCTCTCTCTTCTGTTAGTAGTTTTATTTTCTAGTTTCACTTCTTGAAATGACCCATTCACAGAAGATAAGGAAAAACTGGAGAAGGAAAGACAACCAACTGCAAGGGGAACGGACTAAGGCAGATACTTCTATCGTGTCCATTCAAGTTCTTTTAAATATCATCATACAACCCTAATTTTTGTTAACATCACCCCAATACTCCTTCACTATGAAGAGAAGAGGACCAAACATGTTTTCTCAAGTCCAAGCTGCATATTTAACCTACAGTTGCTCTTAAGCAAGCAGGACAATTCATGCCCTGCAATTACACACAACGTTCCCCAGGGAATTTGGCACATTACTCACAAAAATTCCTCCTTTGCAACCAAACACTGATGGATGAAGCTTGTAAAGAATACAGTTATCACAACTGATTCAGCTTCATTACTTTTATGCCCTGCCCTCAATTACATCCTCACTTTGGTTCCAGTCTGAATGCAGCCTTGGCTGGAAAGGGATAATCGAAGGTAATTCTTGACCAGTGAAACTCTTCTCACAGCTTGTTGCTAAGGGATCCAAATCTTTCATGAATACATTCCTGACTTAACATACAGAACTTAAATTAAATCAGATCTCATCAGAGCTGACGAACAGAATCTGTTCTGAATAAATAATTTGAGATGCATTAGGTAAATATTTTCCAGGATTCAGCGATGAGTTTTATGCTGAAGATAACAATATTTGATCTTTCCATATTAATAAAAGCAGGATTAATCAGACTCTTTAGTCATTATCTGAAAAGCTATCAAGGACAGTCCTGGACTTAGGGACAAATGGTTTTCTGACACTGCACAAAGCACATATGGAAACCCTGATTTAATACTTGAGCAGGATCTGAAAGGAATAAAAAAAAACTAAACTCCACTAAGACTGAGATGTTTGGTGCCAGCAATTATCATGGCTTTATTTTTAACCTGATAGGTACTCTTGACAGGGCAGTACTCCTTTTCAAGAGCTTGATGCATGATCTGGAGTTTTTACAGGCAATCTTGGCTTAGTGACTCTATTGGGATATCCAATTCCATTTCTAAATGAAATGATCACTGAGGAGAAATGACATGACCATAACTGTTCTATCTGTCTGAAAACTTACAAGGCTACTCAGTTTTATACTTTCGGCTTTCATTTGTTTCCAAACCGTTCCCCCACTCTTTGGAATGCTTGAGTGCCTGCATGCTGTCTTATACATATCAAAAGCAGTATAATCATGCTGCAGTCCAGGGCTGGGTGTCACAGGCATGCTACATGAACAGCTTACTTTTTTGAAATCCCTTTTTCTCCAATCTCTCTGGGGGATAGGAGGAAGGGAGAAAAATTTATGTAAGTAATCATTGGTCTGACCCTTTCCCATTACTGGTGTGATTGTACTGCTTTCAATATGTAGCAAAACAAATACCTTATTCTCTGGAAATCCCTCTCTAGTCTCTCTTTGGGGGGGGGCAAGGGGGAAGGCAAAGGAGAGAGTGCCTATATAAATCACTTGCTTTTTTCTCTCCCATTCCAGGCTGCCCCAAAGTACAGAGATTGAAGAAGGGATTTCAAGAGAGTGCTGTAAGTAAGCTGTTTGACTAGTGTCCCATGGCTGCCAGGCTGAGGTTATTAGTGCAATCATATTGCTTTTGATGTGTAGAAATAACAGCTTACTTGCTTGCAATCCATTTTTCTTACATTTCTCTGCTCTGCAAGGGGGAGGGGGAAGAGAAAAAACACAGATCAGGCACAGAACTTTGTGCACTGATTGTAATGGCAATCATGTGATGGAGGGATGCTGCAAAGGTTGTAAAGGAGTAATAAAATTATCTTTTCAGCACCATTGTACCTTCCAATGGTCTCTGAACAATGGTTGATAAGCAAGGACTAGCTGTATGGACTCATGGCTTCTGCTGAAATAGGAGCTGGAAGCCATAGCAAAAAGAGCCTTGCTCAGCTTTGGCTGCTGCATTTGTTACAATCCTACTTTAACCAATGTCTTGGCAATGATGACTCATTGAGTTAGACTGTTGTAATACACTCTATGTGATGCTGCTTTTGGAGAGATCTCAATAGCTATAGCTAATTCACAATGAAGTGGCTAGGCTCCTGACAAGACAAACCTATCAGAATATGATTATATCCATCCTGCATTGGCTGTTGATCAGTTTCCAGATCCAATTCAAAATGCTGATCATCATTTTAAAAATCTTTCATGGTGCTATATCAAGATAATAAGCAACACCTTTCCAAGATAGAACCTACACCATCAAAATAAACCCCTAGAGGGATGTTGAGGGATTCCATTCCCCAAGTTTTTGTTGCTGAAATTTCACACCTCTATGGTGGGGGAGGCAATGAGGAGAGAGGAAGGCTTCAGGAATTAAGATCCTTGGACATGTAACCATGTCCAAGGCTTGTGGCAGCTTGTGGCCTGGAATCAGGTTCTTCCTGCCGAACAGAAAACAGATTGTCTATGAGATTTGCAGAGTTGTAGTTCAAAGGAAAATGTCAGTTTTTAATAGTTTCCAATAAACTGAGCTATAGTCAGAAATAAATCAATTTCACTTCAGGAAGGAGACTATGATTCAGATTAATTCAGATCTAAAGCAGAATGGTATGGGAATATTCTGGAACTTTGTTTTATTTTATTATATGTTGAGAAGGGGCGTTGTCTTACCTGAATGCCTTTTCTCAGCATGATGATGGAGAATCCACGAATGGATTTAAACTGTCTTCCTGCCCAATTAAACTAAATCTGACAAAGTTGCCACGCCTCCTGCTGGGCTTAAGTCCCACCCAGTCATGACGAAGGCGAAGCTACTGACGATAGTCCGACGTGTTGGCTCTCCTACTCCTGGCACAGGATCTGACGGACCTAAAGGGGTGGATTCTCCATCACCGTGCTGAGAAAAGGCGTTCATGTAAGACAACGCCCCTTCTCCAGCATGAGGATGGAGAATCCACGAATGGGACATACCATAGCTGCCTTGTCCCTATGGGAGGGAATCTGTCTGGGTCTGTGTCCCGCTTGATGACACTACTTGCTGGAGCACTCTCAGGCCGAATGAGGCTTCTGCAGAGGCAAATCTATCCAGTTTGTAATGCCTCACAAATGGGGAAGGCGAGGACCAGGTCGCCGCCCTACAAATATCCCCAATGGATGCCTGTGTTGCCCACACCGCGGATGTTGCAGTGCTGCGTGTGCAGTGAGTGGTGATATGGCTGGGAACTCGCTGGGAATGTGATTGGTATGTTCTTGCAATGCAAGCTTTGATCCACCTGCCTATAGTCAATGACGACACCTTCTGCCCCATGTAAGAGGATTGAAAGGAGATAAAGAGTGCTTCCAACTTGCAGAAGACTGAGGTCCGTTTCATATAATGGCACAACGCCCTGCGAACGTCCAAGGTGTGCCATTGATGTTCTAAAGCATGATATGGTCAAGGACAAAAATCTGGAAGGATCACCTCCTGTGACCTGTGGAACAAAGTATTCACTTTGGGTATAAATGAAGAATCCAATCGAAGGACCAACCTGTCATTGTGAAAAACAGATAGAATAGCCAGTTCCGAGACGCGTCTAGCCGACGTAATGGTTATGAGGAAGGCTACCTTCATGGTTAAGAACCACAGCGAATAGGTCTTGATGGGCTCAAACAGCGGCGAGGTTAAGGCCTGCAAGACCCACGGCAGTTCCCAAGAGGGATAATGATGGACCATGGGTGGCTGGGTGTTATTCACACTCTTGATAAAGGAACGCATCATGGGGTGCTGGGCCAATGGTGTTGAATTGTCACATGTAAATATCGTGGATAGAGCCGCCACCTGTCTGCGGATGGTTATGGTTGCCAAGCCCTTGTTGAGCCCCTCTAATAAAAATTCAAGGATTCTCCGAATGGTGATGATCGAGAGATAGAGGCAGTTCTTAGTGCACCAGTGACAAAAGTTCCTCCACGAGGAGTCATAGATCCTGTTAGTTGAGGGGCGTCTGGAGGCCTGAATCATGGAGATTACACCCATCGAATAGGACTCTCAGGTCAGGAGCTGCCGTTCAAATGCCAGGCAGCTAACTGGAGCCACTGAGGGTCTGGGGGTTGCAGGGCTCCCTGGCTGAGTGCAACACGATCTGGAGGAATCCTCCACTGGGGGGAGATGGAAAAGCTCATGATGTCGGAAAACCACGGCTGTCTTGTGGAACAACCACTATCACCTCTGCCCATTCCTGCAGTATCTTCCGGATGACCACCGGAATCAGAAGTAGAGAAGGAAAGGCATAGAGCAGGCCTTCGAGCCATGGACTGCAGAGGGCCTTCTCTGCCCCTGGGGATGAGAACCGGGAGAAAAACCTCGCAAGCTGGGAATTCACCGGGGAGGTGAACAGGTCCAGCACCAGAAATCTGAAACTCTCCGAGATCTCCCTGAATAGATCGGAATGCAGGTGCCACTTGAAGTGATCCACTGTCGACCTGCTTAAAGAGTCTGCCTGCTTGTTTGCCTCTCCTGAGATGTGCTCTGTCCTGAGGGAAAAGAGGTTGATCTCTGCCCAAGTACTCAGCAGCTGAGCCTCGGTCCTAAGGGAATTGGACCGAGTACTCCCCTGCCGGTTCACATGGGCTTTTGCTGCCACATTGTCCGTGAGCACTAAGACATGTTGTCCTGCCATGCTATTGCTGAAATGGCGCAGTGCTAGATGTATGGCTCTGAGTTCCAGCCAGTTTATATTATGTTTGAGGTCTGACTGGGGACACTGGCTCTGAGCTAACTATGAGTGTAGGTGCGCCCCTCAGCTGAACAGACTAGCGTCTGTAGTCAGGGTAAGTCTGGCTGGTTCCTTGAATAAAGAGCCTTTGGCTACCGCTGAGGAGGTCCACCACTGAAGGGACTTTAGGGTGTGAGACGGGACCCTTACTTTCTGGTTGGAGGCGCTGGTGCCCAGGCTCTGAAACGGGAGCAAAAACCATTGCAGGCTTCTGGAGTGTAGCCTGGCCCATGGCACTATCCCCATACAAGAAACCATTTTTCCTAAGAGTTGGGAAAGTATGGCCAGTGTGACCACACACTCCCTTCATACCTGCCTGATCATGGTCCGAATGCTGTCCTGGAGTTCCGGTGACAGATAGACCTTGGAGAGACTGGTGTCTATGATCGCACCTAGTGAAAGAGGTGGGTTGAGGGCACTATATGGCTCTTTTGGAAATTCACTGAGAAACCGTGGTCTTGAAGGGTCCTGATGCACAAGGCAAGGTCTGACCGAGCCCTCTGCAAGGAGGTGGACTGGATGAGGATGTTGTCCAGGTAACATTGGATCCGTACAGGGACTTGTCTCAGGTGAGCGGCTAGTGCTGCCAAGATTTTGGTAAATATTCTTGGAGCGGATGATAGACTGAATGGTAGGGCCTTGTACTGATAATGATGGTTCACGTAACAGAACCTGAGGAACTTCCGATGGTCAGGGAGGATGGGGACGTGAAAATATGCTTCCATGAGGTCGATGGATGTCAGGAAATCATGCCTTCTGATGCTGGCCAGAATGGACTGAAGCGTCTGCATCCTGAATTTTCTGTAGACAAGATGAGAGTTTAGTCCCTTCAGATCGAGTATTGCTCTCCATCCTCCCAAAGCTTTTGAAACAACGAAGAAGATGGAATAGAAGCCCCGATGTATTTGTCCAGCTGGTACTGGTTCTATGGCTCTGATTTCCAAGAGGTGATGAATGGCCTTGCTCATGAGCCGTATCTTGACCGGATTTCTGGGAGCTGGGCAAGAAACGAATCGTTCTGGGGGATGGGACGAAAACTCGAGTGGAAGGCCGCACCTGATGGTGTTGAGTACCCAGGCGTCTGTGGTGGTGGCTTCTCATTCGTGAATGAAGAACGTGAGTTTGCCGCCTATGGGGAGGGCTGTCCTGAAGTCACTTGTTTCTTCTGAAAGGACAGCCTCCTGTGCCCCAAAAGGGCCACTTGGACTGGAAATGCTATCGAGGCTTGGGAGCGGGACGCTCCGATTGGCGGTCAGGTCTAGGGAGAAAGGGGCACTCTGATCCTGATCGAAAGGGAGGCCTACGGGAGTATGGGTTGGACCATTGTCTGCCCTTCTGTTAAGGTGGGCCAACACCTTACACTTATCCCTGTTTTCCACCAGGTAAGGGTTGAGCGCCTCTCCAAGTAGTCGCCCGCCACGATAGAGGGCAGTTGCCAGGCACCACTTTGATTTTAGGTCTGCTCGCCATTGCTTGAGCCATAGGAGTCTGCGGGCTGTGACTTTTGAGGCTATGGCTCGGGATGAAAATCTGGTGGTGTGTAGTGATGCATCCGCCATGTATTCAGATGTGACCACTAACTTACGCAGATTCTGGTGAGCATGAACCTGATCCGGGGGAATCATGGCCTGGACCTCCTGCAGCCATATAATGGAAGTCCTGGCAAAGAAGGAGGTGGATATGGATGTCTTCACCGACCACGCCGAGGCTTGGTGAGACCTGCATAAGGAAAACTCAGATTTTGTGTCCTCCACCCATAAGGCCTCAGCCTGACACGGTGGAAGAAGAAAAAATTGGTGTTAGCGACTCATCCACGGTCAGAACTTCCAAGAGCTCCGACAAGGCCGGGGCAACATTAAATAACTTTGTCCGTTCCCCCCGGTGAGGGGAGGGTGCCAGGAGTCCCCCATTGCTTTTGAATGGTGTCCAGAAAGAAGGGGGGGACAAGGGATATGCCTCTCCGTAATCTTAGGTTCGGAGAAAAGCGGCTTTGAGTCCTGGCTGGTGGAAGGAACCAGTTGAGGCTCCTGATCAGGGCAAAGCTTGGCCGAGGTAGTTGCCTTCAGTAGAAGTGACTTAAACAACCCTGGATCAAATAGACCAACAAAGGGAGTGGGGTCCAGAGAAGACTCCTCATCTTCAGACAATTGAATGCCCCTTGACCCGTACTCCTCAGAATCTGAGTCTCTGTCCTGAGAGGAGTGGTCAGAAGAGACAGAGTCAGGGCATTCCGGGGCTTCCACCCAGAAGTGAGATGGAGTTATGGCTGACATGAATTCTGGTCTGGGGCTCTGCTGGAACGAGGAAGCCATGCCCTGGGCAAATGCTTGAGCAAGTAACGCTTGAAGCTGTTCTGGCCACACCCCCTGATGTTCAGTGGAACGAAGTCCGGCCGCTGTGGGTATGAATATGGCCTCTGGGGCCGACTGGACCCTGGGCGAAGGAGCCACCCATTGGGGGCTTGGCCCCTGACTGAGAGGCAGAACTTCTCCTGCCCAGCTTCACCTTCCGGAGACCAGGCCCACTGAACTAGGGAGCTGGATGGGGCAAGTTGTGGGTTAAAGAGTGAACCCCTGTGTGGAACTGGGGAAGCCTGGGCCGTCCCACTTGTGTTCAGCTATTGAACCTTGGAAAATTGCTTCTCTAAGGCTAGATGTCTCCTGCTGGCCTCTTTCTCAGCTGCCTTAGAGGGCTTTTTTCCAGAGATAGCTTTGGCCTTAGCCTTAAGCTTTCCTGCAGCCTCCAACTTGGAGGACTTGTGGTTCTCTGGAATGGAAGTGCCAGGAGCACCTTGCACGGTCTGAGATGCCACGTTGTCCACCATCAAAAAAGGAGATGTCTCAGTGGTGTTCTGAGAGGTATCTCAAGGAATGGGAGCAGAGCACTAGGATGTGACTATGCGTCAAGCCACTGGAAGCCAGTGATTGCTCTAGGGGACGGTGGTTGCTGGATCAACTTAATGGACCCTCACACACCTGTAATGCTTCAGATAGCTGACAAGGCCTGATAGTGCACTCACAGCAGATTTCGCAAAGACAAAGAAACGCTGACTGCGCGGTCCCCAAAATGGTGGCTGTGACTGGTGCGCCAAAAAAGGGGATTGCAGCAGAGGCTGGAGGCCAATGCTCAGCTGGTCTAGCGAAGGCCGCCGGTTCTCTGCCGGGAATGCTGAGCTCAAGGGAATGCTGACCGCGCAGTCCCCAAAATGGCGGCTGCGACTGGTGCACCAAAAGCAGGGCTGCGATGGAGACTCTGAGGCCGACTCTCAGCTGGCCGACGCTCAGCTGGCCTAGTGAAGACCATCGGTCCTCTCCCGGGAGCGCTGAGCTCAGCACTGAATGAATGGCCTGTTTGCTCTGTTCAATTTGGTTGAGGGCAAAAAGGAGGAGAGGAAAAAAACTGCTGGACAGTTTGAAACAGCACTGATCCCAGTGCTGTAATAGAGTGAATGGGGAGTCCACGAAGGGGAAATAAAGAGATATACAACCTGCCCAAAAGTCTGACAAGGGAGCCAACCATAATCCTGTCCTGCTGGGCTGAAGACTAAGTCATGACTGGGTGGGACTTAAGCCCAGCAGGAGGCGTGGCAACTTTGTCAGACTTAGTCTAATTGGGCAGGAAGACAGTCTAAACCAGGGCTTTTCAACCAGTGGTACAGGTACCACCTGTGGTATATTGGCACCTGGCAGGTGGTACGCGAATATCCTAGAAAAGTGGTAGTGGGGGAGGAGAATAAGTTGAACCAGTGGCAGCACCACACAAGCCTGAGAAAGAGATGACTAGAGCTGCAGGGCTGTAAGGGCTCAACGGAAGCACCAGGATCAGCGCCAGGCTCCAGCTGGAGCTCGGCACTGATCCTGGTGCTTTTGCTGAGCCCAGAAGAAGCGCCGATCAGTTGGAATGTTGCAGCATCTCCAGAGTCTTGTGATTTACATTCAGATGCTTGGCAATTGATTCATATTTATGATAGTCACAGTGTCCCTGGGTCATCTGAAGTGACCAAAACCTGCTGCAACCATCCAGCAGACGGTGGGAATAAAAACCAAACACCCCCTCACCCCATCCCCACTGCCAATCCTTAACAGAAATGCTCACAACAATGGAAACCTCAGACAGGAGGAAGAGCACCACCGGGTGGGCAGGCAGGTGTCTTGCTCGGCTGTGGCTTGGGGAGCACTTTTTTCAGTGTCATTATAACTTTGAATAGTCACTAAGCAAAGTGTTGTAAGTCGAGGAGTACCTGTACTTTATCACTTTTTTCCTTTTTTTTTTAGTCATCAAGTTTTTGACACCTTGCTAGGCGACTGGTGGTACTCAGATATTGCCATATTCTAAAAGTGGTACAATGGGTGAAAAGGTTGAAAAGCCGTGGTCTAAACCCATTCGTGGATTCTCCATCCTCATGCTGGAGAACAGGAAATTATAACATAACAGATTCAATCTCTACAACCCAACCCCCTCTTCTCAAAGTAAATTACCATAATTGTGCTGGAATTGTACAGACATTTGTTTATAAGTCTTCCTGTAGCCAGAATAGGGAAAAGAAAAGAAGTACAGAAATCTCTCAGGTCTGATCCACTGAGTCTTTTATTCTATTCAGTGTCCTGTTTTAAAGTCACCAGAAGATTTCCCTCATATATCATAAATGTGCAGGAGCTTTATGTACTGTGCCTGTTTTGGTGAGATATCTTGTCCTTAAATAAAATTTTAAAAGTTGGGAAAATTTGTTTTCTAGGAAGGGAGCAATCAAGGTATCATATTTTCAAAAAGTTTCCTAAACAATCCTTGGGTAGGCTAGAAAACTCTATCAGGTTTGTGTAAGGCCAAACTGCCTCCCTGGGAGGTGGGAAAAGCTAATCTTTCTAACGTCAGGAATATTTGGGTGCTTAATCACTTTATTTCCAGTGGAGATATTTTTTTTGGCTGCTAAATCGTCTCTTCCCAACAAAACAAAACCCAGAGCTCCTTCAGAAGGAACTGCAACGAAATCCATAGATAGGCTGTTGACTGAACAACTGGCCTGACCAAGGAAAAGTCTTTAAAAAGGGAGGACATTGAAGAGAAAAGAAGAAAGGAGGTATATCGTTCAAAACAATTCTGCAAAGCAAGCCTAATATTTTGGCCTGAGGCTAGCGCATCTTTAAGAAATATCACTAAGAAATGGTATCAAATGAACAGCTGTAATTTCTCTGATTTTGCCTCGGAGGTGGTATTTAAAGCATCCTTTTGAACATGAAAGTTATTGTGCATCAATCTTTTTCAACATGGAGCCTCCAAAACAGAGGCTATCAGGTTTGAAAAAGCTGCTCTAAAAGCACAACTTAGGGCACAAATATTCACAGAAATAGTAGATCTATCTGTGTCTTTAAACAAACACCAGGAAGCTTCAGAAATGGAGCGAGAAATTCAACCATAACTGTGGGAATGGACAAAAAAATCTGAATTAACTCTCCTGTCTCCCATTCCATAACACTGCTTTTCCCACTTCAAAATTATTGCATTCCCTGCTGTGATTTCTTTCATAATGGAAATTCAGATAGCATATTCTATATTGCTTTTTATGGAAGTGAAATAGCCGATTCACGAAATGGGGATTAGCCAGAAAAAATGTAGAGGGAAAATCTTCCCTAATTTATCATAACCGTTGCCCCTTATTCAGTTACAACCCTTTATATACCTAGTGACTCTTGACCTTGTTTCTACTCAGTTTTATCCAGACAATGGAATCAAGGAACATCATTTTTGCCTGTGGATGAGTAGGGTACATTCTTGATTATTTCTTCTAGCTTTCTCTATTTTTCAAATACTACTCTCATCAACATCTTTGTGCTATGAAATATAGCCTATCAAGGAGAAAGCTAGGTTGTGCCATTCCACTGATAAGGTTCATCCTTCATACAGAGAAATGATTCTCCCACCCATCACAAAAGCATTCAAAAATGTGACTCTTTTTCTTATTAGTCCTTGAAATTGTGGGTGGTTGTACCTTTAGGCAGAATGATTGTAAGTTCCATGAAAGGGCAGCACATAGTTAATTATTCAGTAATGGTAATTACATAAAGGAGGAGAGGGGTATCAATGGGATTTTCTACCTTCAATGCAGATCAGACTCAGATGATTCCAACTCATCTGGGTTGTGTGACACAAGCAGCATGGTCTGGAAAACGCAGGACATAAAGTCCTCCTTCATTTCTGTCAGCTCTAAAGCAGGCATGTCAAACTCGTGACATCACATGATGTTGCACAACGTATCGGGAGTTTTTCCCCATTGCCAACAATGGGGTGGGTGCGGTCTCGGCATGATGCATCCGGCCCGCGGGCCAGCAGTTTGACATGCCTGCTCTAAAACAACAGTGGTGGATAGCCAAGATTTGGTGGTGGATAGCCAAGAGCTTGACTAAAGAATGATAAGAAATTGATAATATGAGAGGAAAAGTGCCAGACATTACATAGATTTCAGAGGCATGTGGAAATTCTTCATCCACACAGGGAACCAGCATAACACTGCATCTTTCCCCTGCCTTACAGAGGTAACTTCTTAGCAAGTGAATTGCAAAGTAAAGTAGGAACATATTCTGCTGTACATGCCAGAGACAATCACACACGCACGCACACATACATACACCGAGGCATCTTTTTTGGTAGTTCAAATTTGGCAAGGACAGAAGCTGCAGCATCACTGTTGGAACTGCACATGTTGCCTAGAATTTGAAACCTACTCGAGATGTTACGTGCATTAGTAACCAACGTCACAGTTTTGACATCAGCAGGGCTCTAAACTGGCAGCAGAATGAGCCTGCACATTCCACAGCACAGCCTACGTCAGCAGCAACTGGAGTGGGTTGAAAACACCCATTATTTTTGATAACTGAAATTCTTATTTCTTCTATCACAATCCAAATTTTGACACACATAATTCTGGACTGCATTTGCAGATTCATGTAACTGATCGTAACAAGTCAGGCTTTGGGAAAACCTTCCCCAGCCTTCCAGATATGTTAGGTTTACACATCCCATTGTTCTCAGATATATGGAGTTGAGGATTATGGAAGTTGCAGTCTTGACATGTGTGTAGAATGCTTTGTTGGAAAAAGTTATTCCAGATGATCTGGTTCCCTTTTAAATGTAGTTTCTAATATATATGTCAAGCTTCTTTGCAGTCCACACTCTCCTAGGTATAGCAGTCCTTAACATCTATTTTTGGTTTCAGGTCTCAGAAGTGTAAGAACGGGAAAAAGAAGTATGGACGTTGTTGAGTGCATTTTCAACTCTAGCAGAGAAGGAGTAAGCGTTGGGCTGGCAAAACTAAATTCTAGACAAGTCAACACTTCTTTTCACTATTGCATTGGCCACATGTTCTTTCTTCCTACCGGAAATGTTATCACCTATGTTAAAAAAAACTCCAGGAATAATATACATTCTTCTTATGAAGGAGAATAGGCTAATTAGCTGATTCAATTAATGGAGCCCCCATTACAAAAGTAATATTCCTCTGTATGCCAGAATCATCTAGGAAATAAGCAGCAAAGAAAGAACATTTCGCTACCCACTGAGTGCATTGCTAGTGGCCTCCTTAGTTCTTGCAACGAAATGCTGATATAGTTCAAGCATTTTTTCTGCCATAGCAAAATAATTTTGTTACCCATCTTCTTCCCCTTCTCCCCTCCAAAGCGTGATCCTGAGACACAAAAGAACACAACTATTATAACACAAAGCCTATAATTAAAGCAAGTTGTAATAAGTCATCCTGCTGCATTGAAACATGCATGTGAACACACACACATATATACAATGCTAATTTTTGCTACTTTCCAAAGCCCTTGTTCTCCCCAGGACTGTCCTCCTTCATAATTAGATGTTATTATGATTTCCAGATAGTAACCTTTTCAAATTCAATCCCCTTCAATCTCTCTCTGTCACTGTCTCTGTCTCTGACTCTCTCTCTTTCTCTCTCTCTGTGTGTGTGTGTGTGTGTGTGTGTGTGTGTGTGTGTACTGAATGGCAGTGCCCTTATCCTCAGTCTCCTGCACTTATTTCATACTTAACACTGAAGTGATATTTTAGATCCTCACAAACATGTATGTATTGTTAAGATATTTCTTGGTAATCCTATTTACCTTTTAAATTGAACATGAAGGCTATCAGGCTGGGAGAATGACAATGGGCATATACAACCATTTTTAAGCTTTGATTATGTTTTTAAAAATCCAACTTCAAAGAGATTGCACTATTTCATTACTGTATCTCTTACTGCCAGCTATATAATTATCTGCCCTATAACTTGGCCTTCATATCATAAATGGGACATAGAAAATAAATTCTTAACTCAGTTCTTTAGAGTACTTCTCTATTTAAATGTCAATAAATATTTATATACACTTGTATATCCAGCATTCAGATTAATAAAGGAAAAATCAGTCACCAGGTTGGGAAGATTTGGAAGTGTCTTTTGATGGTAAACAGCTTTCTCTTCTCTCTTCCCATCTGCCCATCCCATACAATTGTAACCCACCATTCCACATGCACACAGCAGGTGCACGCCTAAGAGGAATCCCAGAAATATCCAGCAATGATCTACATCGCTCTCCAGATGCGTTGCAGACTATCGGTCCGGCAATCCAACACTTCTAGAGGGCGCCAGATCGGCGAAGGGGCAAAAAGAGCGCGCTACCGCTCACTTCAGACGGATTATACAGTACTGCGGTTGTAATGAAACAGTCAGGAGGATGGCACGCGGCTTGGCTACTGCAGGGAGAAAAAACAGGCGAAAGAGGAGGAAGCGCGGAGCTGAAATCGGGCAAGATGGGGACACGCGATAGCTCGGGGATCGTGGAGAACTAGTTATGGAGCGGGGCGGAGCGGAAGAACGGACGAGAGGCTCTGTGGGGACAACCAAGGAGGAAACATCTCCACGGTATACAACTGCTCTCTGCCTCCTCGATCCGGAAATTCGCTCTGGGAAAGGAGAGCTGCACTGAAGGAGGAGACGAGGGCTCAGAAAGTGCGCCAATCAATAACTCGCTTAGTTTAGAGAAAGGGAGGGAGACGGGCACCCGGAGATGGCTACCTTTGTTTCTTGCAGGCTGGAACCGGTGCTCGTGGTCTGCTGCGCATCCGTGCTATGTTGGGGGTCATTCTCCTTTTCGGTGATTTCGGTCATGGTGCGCTGAGCTGGGGGTCCGGAGCTGAAGCAGATAAATACAGTTCTCCGGAAGGGTTGCGGACCGGAGCTCTACCACCTCTCCTCTCCCACCTTAAATCCAAAGCGCCTCTGCTCCCGCCTCGACGGACCAGGAAGCTTTATTCTCCTGCCCCCCTCCCCCCGGGAGAATTTTTTGAGGGTTAACCTCTTCTTCCACTTTAGTTTCCTTTTAGGAAAACAAAAAACGACCCGTTCTTTAAAGCGACAACAGACGGTCCTCACTCTAGATTAGAAAACTCTGAAGCCGCTGCTGATGGGTCTCCTTACCACTCGGACCTCCCTTTTATGCAAATCGAAACAATTTACAACCCCACGTAGTTACTTTCCCCGCCCTTCTGACTAGCGGTGGTAAAGCTTCCTAGTCTCTAGCTCTGGAGGTTCTTTCAAGTTTGTCATAATCGGTACGCGCGCGCGCGCGTGTGTGTGTATGTATGTATGTATGTATGTATGTATAATATAATTAGAGACACATATGTATGTATATATATAATCACCAAATCTCGCAAACACACCACTACTTTTATTAAGATATGAGTTCGTTAACCTTGCCCTTTTCTTTTGATGTGGTAATAGTGAATGTTAGATCAGGGGTCCCCAACCTTGGCAACTTTATGACTGGTGGATTTCAACTCCCAGAATTCCTCAGCCAGCATAGCTGCAAAGAACAGCAGGCTGAGGAATTCTGGGAGTTGAAGTCCACAAGTCATAAAGTTGCCAAGGTTGGAGACCCCTGTGTTAGATAACCTTCTCCCATAGGCCATTATGCCCCACAAATAGATGGATGGATACTCTTTATCAATAGAGGGATCCACACTAGGAAATTATATGTGTACCTAAATCTGACAGAAAAAGAAAGAAATTCTAAAACTATAGTATTCAAAAGAGACAATCAACAAACCAAAAAGGGAGCAAAAAGACCTCCTTACCAGTAATCAGCATCCAGATAAGCACAGATTAATTTCAAGATTAACATCAAACCAACAATCAAGTAAACAATACCCCAATCAAGGAACTACCAAACAAGCAAACAGTAAACAGCCCCACCAAAGAACCTCTGAGACCACCAACACCAACACTGACAGGTCAAGCCACTAGAGTGTAAACTGAGAGCCAATCCCACTCCTTACTAGCACTGATGATGTTATCTAGTTTGAGTAATGAAACATCTGCAAGAAAACAACCAAGCTCAGAAAGCATGATGACCTATTCCTAATCTGGGCTTTAAAATTGTGGTGCATTTATCACCACTATAATTGATAGTGCACCTCACTGCTGGCTGTCCTTGCTTCTACTTTTAAACTGAACATACCTGATTTAATAAATTAACCGTTTATCGGATTATTTCCCTTTGGAGGAAAGACAGCCAAAGTCTGTTGAATGCCTAACATCTTCAAGTATGAAATATCATATTTTGATGCTAGTCCACTAATTTTTCCATCATTTATTTAAGTATAGTGGGAGCTTTAAAGCAAAGTGAACAAACTAGCATGCCACGTTAGCTCTACGGTACCATATTGTACTACCCCCTTGAGCTTTCTGTGTTCCTGCAAACGGTAGACAACCCTGTGAAATACTTGCAAATAAACTTTTCCTCAGTTCCCAGTTCTGATAGGATTAAAATACTATGGCAACTCCATGTTGCTCCTTGTTCACACGATACAAACTTTTCTTGTCCCTAGGCTGTCCCTTCATAGGTCAGCAAATAAGCTCTTTTATTTAAATTATTTTGTGCAATTGTATGAAAATCCTAAAGATGTTTTTGCAAAAGACAGCCAGACTTTTTTGTTTTTTCTTTGAAAATTTTTTTCTCTCTGAAAATGTTTTGCTTCTTAGTTGCCATTTGGAAGAGCACCTTTGAGACAACTGTGACCTGGATGATTGAAAATCTCCATAGACAAATTGTATGTAAACTTTTTTTGTCTTTTATCATGCCTTGCCTATTGAGAACTGTGATCAGGCCAGCTTTGATCAATTTTGGGTGGAGGGACTGAGCCATCCTCCTTGCCTTAAGATATTCTCACCTCACCCCATTCATAACAATGAAAACAATGCTTTTTGGGGAGAGCAGCCAAAACAATAGCAAGAGCCAGGCGAACTGGCAAGACTTTCTTTTTGAACAGCAAGAGTTTCTCACTCTAAGAAATGCAAGTGAAGGCAAGCTCTTATCTCTCTTCCTTTTCAAGATATCACATGGGGGGCTTGATTTGTTCAGCTCTTAGCATGCTTGCGTCTGCACAAATTTCAGTTTCAGGTTCTTAGGAAAGTTTACAGGAATCTCTCCTCCCTTTCAAAGTACTCTTTTCTGGGCTGAGATTCCTCTTTAGGAAAGAGCAGCATTATTCCTTTTTGGGGGAGATTCCATGTGCCTTGCTGTTGAAAGTGGAATATGGAAAACCAACATAAGGACATTAGCTAAGGTGTGGCTATTCCTCACAACTGAGTAAAATACTACTCACTGTTCCTTCAGTGGGAAGAACATAACATCAGCATAACATTTGTAATTCTTATTCTTAATGCCTATTATGACTTTTGTGCGTCTATTCCAAACCATTATGTTGTTCTGATGTCAGTTATATGTAAGATGGTCAGTTTTCTCCCCCAGATTTGCTGCTCCTCCCCCCTTTCAGCATACGATACATACATACATCTATCAATGGGGCACTGTAGCAGAAATGGATTTCTCACAGTCACATAAGGAGGGTTAATGGATAAAATATGTATCATGACGCTAATTTTGCTCCTACAAACCTCTGTAACCCATGGCACAAAAAGACTGAGCTTCTGCCATGACATACCAGCATGGTAATTTTAGTTAGATTCAGACATCTATTTCACATTTCATTGGGTCGTCACTAAGTTTGGAGAAAGCCATAGCAATACCCCCTTTATGGATTACTGCCTTGTCGTGGCGAAGGGGCTTGCGTAACTCAATGAAGCTATAAGCTATGCCATGCAGGGCCACCCAAGATGGACAGGTTATAGCAGAGAGTTCTGACAAAATGTGATCCACTGGAGAAGGAAATGGCAAACCACTCCAGTATCTTTGCCATGAAAACCCCATGGACAGTACTAAAAGGCAAAAAGATATGACACTGGAAGATGAGCCCCTCAGGTCGGAAGGTGTCCAATATGCTACTGGGGAAGAGCAGAGGGCTAGTACTTGTAGCGCCAGAAAGAATGAAGCGACTGGGCCAAAGCCGAAAGGACATTCAGCTGTGGATATATCTGGTGGTGAAAGGAAAGTCCGATGCTGTAAAGATTTTTTCTCCATAGGAACCTGGAATGTAAGATCCATGAATCAAGGCAAGCTAGACGTAGTCAAAAAAGAGATGACAAGACTGAACATCGACATCTTAGGAATCAGCGAACTAAAATGGACAGGAATGGGTGAATTTAACTCAGATGACCATCAGGTATACTACTGTGGGCAAGAATCCCTCAGAAGAAATGGTGTAGCCTTCATAGTCAATAAAAGAATAGGAAAAGCAATACTGGGATACAATCCCCAAAATGACAGAATGATCTCAATTCGAATCCAAGGCAAACCATTCAATATCACAATAGTCCAAATCTATGCCCCAACCACTGGTGCTGAAGAGGATGAAATTGACCGGTTCTATGAAGCCCTACAGCACCTTATAGAATTAACACCAAAAAATGATGTCCTTATCATCATGGGGGATTGGAATGCTAAGGTAGGAAGCCAAAAGATAACCGGAATAACAGGCAAGTTTGGCCTTGGAGTACAAAATGAAGCAGGGCACAGGCTAATAGAATTTTGTCAAGAGAATACGATGGTCATAACAAACACTCTTTTCCAACAACCCAAGAGACGGCTCTACACATGGACATCACCAGACGGTCAACATAGAAATCAGATTGACTATGTGCTCTGCAGCCAAAGATGGAGAAGCTGTATACAGTCAGTAAAAACAAGACCAGGAGCTGACTGTGGCTCAGATCATGAGCTTCTCGTTGCAAAATTTAGGCTTAAATTGAAAAAAGTAGGGAAAAGCACTAGGCCACTCAGGTATGAACTAAATCATATTCCTGATGAATATACAGTAGAGGTGACAAATAGAGTTAAGGAATTAGATCTGATAGACAGAGTGCCTGAAGAACTATGGATGGAAGTTCACAACATTGTACAAGAGGTAGCAACTAAAACCATCCCAAAGAAAAAGAAATGCAAGAAAGCAAAATGGCTGTCTGAGGAAGCTTTGCAAATAGCTGAGGAAAGAAGGGAAGCGAAAGGCAAGGAGAAAGAGAAAGATACACCCAATTGAATGCAGAATTCCAGAGAGTAGCTAGAAGAGATAAGAATGCCTTCTTAAATGAACAGTGCAAAGAAATAGAAGAAAACAACAGAATAGGGAGGACCAGAGATCTCTTCAAGAAAATTGGAGATATGAAGGGAACGTTTCATGCAAAGATGGGCATGATAAAGGACCAAAATGGCAGAGACCTAACAGAGGCAGAAGAGATTAAGAAGAGATGGCAAAACTACACAGAAGAACTATACAAGAATGAGCTTAACATCCCAGATAACCACAATGAGATGGTCACTGACCTCGAACCAGACATCCTAGAATGTGAAGTGAAATGGGCCTTAGAAAATCTGAGCAACAACAAAGCTAGTGGAGGTGACAGTATTCCAGCTGAGCTATTCAAAATCTTAAAAGACGATGCAGTAAAAGTGCTACACTCAATTTGCCAGCAAATTTGGAAAACTCAACAGTGGCCACAGGATTGGAAAAGGTCAGTTTACATTCCAATTCCAAAGAAAGGCAATGCCAAAGAATGTTCAAACTATCGCACCATTGCACTCATTTCACATGCTAGTAAAGTTATGCTTAAAATCCTACAAGCTAGACTCCAGCAGTATGTGGATCGAGAACTACCAGAAGTACAGGCAGGATTTCGAAGAGGCAGAGGAACTAGAGATCAAATTGCCAACATACGCTGGATCATGGAGAAAGCTAGGGAGTTCCAGAAAAACATCTACTTCTGCTTCATTGACTATGCTAAAGCCTTTGATTGTGTGGATCACAACAAATTGTGGCAAGTTCTTAAAGAGATGGGAGTACCAGACCATCTCATTTGTCTCTTGAGAAACCTATATGCGGGTCAAGAAGCAACAGTGAGAACTGGACACGGAACCACTGATTGGTTCAAAATTGGAAAAGGAGTCCGGCAAGGCTGTATACTGTCGCCCTGCCTATTTAACTTATATGCAGAGCACATCATGAGAAAGGCAGGGCTAGATGAATCAAAAGTTGGAATTAAGATTGCCGGGAGAAATATCAACAACCTAAGATATGCAGATGATACCACTCTAATGGCAGAAAGTGAAGAGGAACTAAAGAGCCTCTTGATGCGGGTGAAGAAGGAGAGTGCAAAAGTTGGCTTGAAACTCAACATTAAGAAAACCAAAATCATGGCATCCGGCCCTCTCAATTCCTGGCAAATAGATGGGGAAGAAATGGAGGTAGTGACAGATTTTATTTTTCTGGGCTCCAAGATCACCTCAGATGGGGACTGCAGCCAAGAAATTAAAAGACGCTTGCTCCTGGGGAGGAAAGCTATGGCAAATCTAGACAGCATACTAAAAAGCAGAGACATCACCCTGCCAACAAAAGTGCGTATAGTCCAGGCCATGGTTTTCCCAGTTGCAATGTATGGCTGTGAAAGTTGGACCATAAGAAAGGCTGAGCGCAAAAGAATTGAGGCCTTTGAACTATGGTGCTGGAGAAGACTCCTGCGAGTCCCTTGGACTGCAAGGCGTTCAAACCGGTCAGTCCTAGAAGAGATCAACCCCGACTGCTCTTTAGAAGGCCAGATCCTGAAGTTGAAACTCAAATACTTTGGCCACCTAATGAGAAGGAAGGACTCACTGGAGAAGGGCCTAATGCTGGGAAAGATTGAGGGCAATAGAAGAAGGGGACGACAGAGAATGAGATGGCTGGATGGAGTCACTGAAACAGTAGGTGTGAACTTAAATGGACTCCAGAAGATGGTAGAGGACAGGAAGACCTGGAGGAACGTTGTCCATGGGGTTGCGATGGGTCGGACACGACTTCGCAATTAACAACATCAACAACTTGTCTCCTCTTCCTCCCCATGCACATTCTCTTCAATCTAAGAGAACACACACAGGTTACAAAATGAACAAATGGGAAAAGTGATGGTGACAAAAGGAACTCAGGAAATGTACTGTAATAGGTAGGACAAAGTTGGGAGAAAGATGGCTGCAGGTAGGCTACCTAGTGATTAGAAGGAATGGATTACCTGACCTCTTGTAATGATATGTGGGAATGACCTTGGGAGACAAGAGGAAGAATGGCAATCTAGACAGTGGTCAGATAAGAGGCAGCTGAAACTGCAGAAGGAATGAAGGTGTGGCAAACATCTCAGAAGGGACCATCCCTACTTTCTGGGATTGTACGCAGGAGAAGATGTATTTTCAGACTTGCCAGATTCTGCTAAGTCTGAAAGTACAGGTACATTCTTACAATAAAGTTAAGAGTACTACTTCTGGACATATTTCTTGCCTGGAGCATCTCATCAGCCTGAAGCTTCACCTCCAAAATAATGGATTTTACAAATTTTGAATTATGGTGAGATAGTGTTGCCTTAATACGGAACAGACTATTTTTACATTGATTCATTAAGTGGCAACTTAAGGCTGATTCTTTCTGAATTGGGAATGAGGACAATCTGAACAAGGGGGAAGCTTGCAGTTGTTAGGGCAGGATGTTGCTGCAGTAGGCCTAAGAGAAAGAAGAATTATGGGAAACATTTATTTGCTTCCTATCATGTTTGGTGTCTTGCATTTCTATGGTCCGAGCCAGGCTTCCTGAGTGAGAGCAAAGACTTCTTTGGAGATTATAGCTAAGACTGTGAGATGCAGAGATGAAGGTCAGAGGAAGGAGGAGAATGGGTGTTCATGATCCCTGCATAATATGCATCTGGCACAATCAGTGCACAGGGTTGGTGGTAGCTGTATGAGTAAAAAGTGGTGGGAAGCATATGAATAGGTCGGGTGAAGTCATCAGGCGGATGGAATAAACAGCCAAAAGTATTTCCCCCCCCCCAATTCTGGGGGAAGAAAACCATAAATTATCTTACTCTGTTGAAATGTGAGTGTGCTTTTTTAAAAAAAAAAAAATAATAAGATGAGTGTGTAGGAAGGAAATGAGCCATTGTCTACATCAATGACCTTGCAATGAACACAAGAGCACCCCGTTCCTCATCCCTTCTACCCCCTACTTTCCTGGCAAATTACAGCAGCTGTTCAAAGGGAAGATTATCCCCCCTCACCCCAAAGACAGAAGGCAAGAAATCCCTGGAACTGGCATCATTGTTGTTAGAAGGGGGAGGAAGAGAATTTCTTCAGAAAGAACAAATAAAGGGATTGTTTGGAAAACCAGATTAACAGAAAAAAGATAAAAATGTACTGGTCTGGGAAAGCAGATCACGAGGCAGCAATAATGAAAGCAGCAGAAAATGAAAAGCGCTTTTAGTATTTCAAATGATTTGTGGTGAGGAAAAGGTTGAATTTGTCTTTGAGTTGAATGGTGGAAGAGGGATAGGAGCAAAAGTGCCACTTTTGATATGAGGCATCCAAAATAATATTGCAGCCTTTTCTTCCTTGATTGCTGGATGACAAGCAGAAACACAAGAACGGTAAAAAAAAAATAATAGAGCTCTTCCTCTTCTTTGATGCAAAGGATGAGTTATTTATCACTAAACTGCTCTTCACTGTAAGCTTTTAGAATGTGTGATTGGTCGTTGGGATTGAATAGAAAACATATAGATAAAAAATTAAAAGGGAAAAGGAAATGTTGCAATGAAGATTGGCTGTATTATGTCACAGAGTGAGGTAGCCTCCCCAAGCAGAAAATGTGGGCATCATAGATGTGACAGTGAACTGCCTCTTAACAGTATTTTATTTGTTCTTGTTTTACTTTTACTTTCATGTATGAGAAGAAATTCTGGTGAGAAATTTTGGCATGCCAAAATGCTTTGACTGGTTTCAGATGCAATGCACTTTGATGGGTGTAGAGTGGCATCTTCTGCTCTACCTGACCCACCTGATCTTTGGCAAGGATGACCTTTTGTGTTCTCCATGTCACTGAACAACAGCTGACAATGCCAGAAAAGGGAACTTCATAGATATAGTTTAACACTACTAATGTACCATCAATGAAAGTAAAGAAATATATTAACCTCTACAATATGTGACAATAACACCAGACTGTGCAATCCTTATGTTTCTTAGCCTTTAGACAAGAATAAACCTACCAGTGTTACATTCCTTGCTCGTAAATCTCTGGAGGAGAGTACAAAAAGTATTGAATTTGAGATAAGTAAGTATGGAGCTCAGTTTTTTTAAAAAAAAACTATAAACAAGCTTCTAGTTATTGCACATTCTGAATAAATAATCCAAACCACCAAAGAATATGCACCAATATAATCTGCATTATTAACAAAATATGCATGATTCAGCTTTTGGACTGCCCAGAATTTGGATTGCCTAGGAACATATATTTCTGCTCTTTGAATTGCTGCATATTAAAGAGCCACTCCATGTGAACTTATTTTTCATAATCATGGTTGATCCAAAGCATTTTGTGTAAAAGTACAAGATGGTGCTGCTGCCCTTTTTAATATATAGTTACTGGCTGAACTGGCAATTGTTTGTGCAACCTTGAACATGGAACAGATCCTCTCAGAAGGCATAGTCTTGTGGCTCCTAATCATCTTTGTTGCTCTTCTCTGAACTCTTTCCAGAGTCTCAATATTTTTTTTATAATGTGGTGAGCAAAACTGCATACAGTATTCTAGGTATGGTCTTAATAGGACTTTATAAAGTGGTACTAGTACTTCTTGTGCTCTTGATTCTATCCCTCTGTTAATGCAACCTAGGACTGCATTGGCTTTTTGGCAGCTACCACACACTGCTGGCTCATATTTAAGTGATTAAATAGATGAAAAGCTACACAATGTCTCTGTGTATAGGTGAGTAAAAGCAAGTAAGCTTTTAAGAAATTAATGCTGCTTTGGCTCCCCCTATCCTCTTCCCCCCCACCTGCTTTTGGTCCCTTTGTTCACTCTCCTGCTCAATTCTAAGGATAGATAAAGGGAAGAAATAGACTGTTAACTTAGAAAGATGCAGGTTGTTCTTGTCATATAATAACAGAACTCTCAATAATTTGTGGCTACTCACTAATTGCTATACTTGGTATCCTTTCCCTACCTGTTCAGCTAAGTCCATCAATGCAGCAACACACATTGCAACAATGGAGCAATGCCTATGCATGCACAATACTTCCTAGATTCTGTAGCCTGGATCAGATACCTATCAATTATTGTGTCAGAGGGTTTTTCCAAAGACATTATCCATAACAGCTTAGGAGAAGCTGCTAAACATCTATTTAGGCCAATAGCCAGTAGATAGTTCGGGTGCCAGTTCTAGAAGATACAACTACCAAGAACAGGTTCCTTGTCACTTTTCATCTTCCCATCTGAGGCAGCCAGTCTCTCCATAGTGAGCAGTGGCTTATGCATTTGATAAGCTTCACAGAAAGGAGATAGTCCTAGCTAAGGGACCCACTTGGTAGAAGGTATAGAGAATGATGGTAGCAGAAGAAACCTTGACTTTCCTATCTGATTTTTTTTTCTTGCTTTTCAAATTCTTTGCTCTTTTTTTTCCTCACCCCTTTTCTCAGACATTTTTTTTAAAATACATCATTTTAAATTCCATGTTTTGCTTGTTGTACAGTTCCCACATCAGCTTCATTCTCTTTTATGGATTCTATCCACCAGCTGGCTGATTATAATAAACTCTTGTGGCTGCCTTCTCCCAGTGCATTCCTTAAGCATTTTGGTTTAAGGAGTGGCTGAATGTGCTAGCTACATTCCCTGCTCTGAAACACCTTTTTCCCTTCATATCCCCCACCTAATCATTGTCATAGGCACCCACACAGGTGGGAAAGGGAGAGAAATTATTAAATGAGCATCACAAGATTGCCATGCAAGGGCCACTCATGATATATGTATAGGTAGTTATATACTGTAAGGGAATACTGCTCTTCTCTGACGTTTCTGTCTTAACACTGCCCTTTTATATCAAGATGCGAATGAAGAGAATCCATACAACACCACAGTGGATGCAGTAGGGTAACTTGCCAAAAAACACGTGCAGATAACAGAATAACAGAGTTGGAAGGGGCCTTGGGGGTCTTTTAGTCCAACCCCCTGCTCAAGCAGGAGACTCTATACCAGACATGTCAAACTCGCGACGTCACATGATGTTGTGTAACGTATCAGAATTGTTTTGCCATTGCCGGCAATGGGGTGAGCGCGGCTTCCGGATGATGCATCCGGCCCGTGGGCCGGCAGTTTGACACTCCTGCCCTACACCATTTCAGACAAGTGGATGCCTAGTCTCTTTTTTAAAGCCATGTGGCCTCTAATCATCTTTATTGCTCTTCTCTGTACTCTTTCCAGAGCCTTAACACCTTTTTTTATAATGTGGTGACCAAAACTGGATACAGTATTTCAGGTATGGTCTTATAAAGCGGTACTATATCTCTGTTAATGCAACCTAGAATTGCATTAGCTTTTTTGGTGGCTGCAGCACACTGCTGGCTCATATTTAAGTGATTAAATAGATGAAAAGCTAAAAAATGTCTCTGTGTGTAGGTGGGTTAAAGCTAGTGAGCTTTCAAGAAATTAATGATGCTTTGCCCCCCCCCCGTTCCCCTCCGCCCCCACCTGTTTTTGGTCCCTTTGCTCATTCTCCCTGCTCAATTCTGGAAATGAATTTCACAGAGAAATATAGGCTTAAGGCCACAAAAGTTTTCACCCCATGAAACTGGTCAGCTGTTTAGATCTAGTCAGACCTCTGGATCTTTTTGCTACAAGTGACTGAGACGATTACTCAGAATGCAGAGCTAAGTGAAGCTGGCTGAGCATGAAAAATGGCTGTTTTGGCTTTGAGTATACCTTTTGTTATTTTCGTAAGCACCTAACATTAAATCTCTTAATTGGGCAACTACCCAAGAACAGAGGCAGTTTTGGCAGTGCTTTTCCCTCAACTCAGGCGGTATGGCCTTTACATTGAGGATTTCTACACAAATGATTTATAGTGTCAATGAGCCACAGCAGTGGTAATAAATCATAAATGCAGACACAGCTTATATCGCCACAGCCATGGTAGGGTGAGGCTCTGAACTGCTAGTGCAGAAATTCTCACAGCCCAGTAGTGGCTCTCTCAGTATTTATACAAAAGACTTTCCTGTTTTATCTAGAGATGAACCTTGGGGGATTGAACCCTGGACGGATCCCACACAGCCTTATTCAGGGCCTAGGGTGACAGAAACACTTCCAGAGCATTCTATAGCTTTTTGCAAGGGCTGCCACTCCCCACTGTTAGAGGCAAGGATGTCCAGGGGGTTACAAAAGTCAAGAGGGCATCCACAACACGCAACCAAACCCCCACTCCTTTTATATGTGATGCATGTAAAAAGAGAGTGGGGCCTCAACCACCTCTAAGTTTGAAGAGAAGCTGCTCCACCCCTTCTAATTTCTTTTGTTCCAGCCAATTGCTTTCTTAGTTTGAATCTAATCCTGTTTATTAGATCTAGTAGATTTATATCCTCCCAAATGTTCACATAATGTGAATCTCCCCACTTCCATCCCAAAATGCTCTCATACACTTGCTAGTCGAAAAAGCCAATGAGCTTATTTTGCAACAGCAAAAAAAAGATACTATTAGAAAGAAAAAAGATACTATTAGAATCTGACTAACTTTAGATTAAACAAAAAGTGTAATTCCTTTTGAAATAGTTGAACGAACAAACAAACAAACGAATGAATGAATAAAAAATTAAATACAGAATTGTTATTCAAAAACAGTTTAAATTATTGCAGCCTGAACCACCACAGGAAAGAATGTATCCCTCTCTTTTCTATGGGGCATTGGAATGCAAGATGAAGTTTTAAAATTTTGTACATCTGGGGACTGAGTTCAAATTTGAGCAGATTTAGAGAAGATTTTGAAAATAATAGAACTGAAATTATTCAAGATAAGCAGTGTTAATTGTTTCAGTGGGTGTATGGTCTAAAAATAAAAAAGCACTTCAGTATATGCACATCTTTCTATGTTATCATTAGCAGTGTTGCTTAATATACAATGCTTGACATATTTTGCTGTTTTAATAATAGCAACATTATAGATGCAGCAAATAAAAATATGAATGATGTGCTTGCTCTAAAAACAAATAGGGGAAGACTTGATTACAGAATCACTATGCATTGAGTGCATCAGATCATTATTTGTTGAGGCAAAACACTTTTAAGTATTTCTCTCCAAATTGGTACCCTCCAGATTGGATTTCAAGTACTATCCTGGCCATATGACATAACAGTGACATTTGCCCTTGTTGATGAAAAAAAATGGAATTTAAAGTCCAATGATTTTTGAAGGCACCAGGTGGAAAAAAGTGGCTTCAAAAAGATTTCATGGTCCATGTCAGCTGTGCCCCACCCATTATCTGAAACAACCTGCTTTATCTTGCTTCCTGGTATGGCTGGCTTCAGCTGGAACAAGGTACTTTCTACAATTCACTTTTGCTAATAATCAAGCTACCAGTTTCCTAAGAATTAATTGCTGGTTTTGGATGGTCTTTTAAAAATCTTTCCTCCTCCTATCCCTAGCAACATTTCTATCAGCAGATCTAGCCATCCACTCTCAGCTTTGGCTTGTTCACCCTCATCTGTTGCATCTTTTGACCTGAGCAAAGAAAGGGAATATGCAGAGTACAGTAAATAGTTAGTCAATCTTGTCTATCTGGATTACTACCCACTGGAAGAAACAGTTATATAGTGCAAGGTATAAATAGAGTGCAAAATGGCCCTTGACTTATAATTATTGGTTTTAGTGACCATTCAAAGTTACAAAAAAGTGGTTTACAACCATTGTAGCATCCTCATTTTCATGTGATCAAAATTTGGATCTTTGGTAACTGGCGTGTATTGGTCATGTGGTCATCATTTGTGACTTTCCCAGTCAGCTTCTGACAAGCAAAGTCAATGGAGGAAACTGGACTTGCTTAACGACTGGGCGATTCACTTAACAACTGTAGTGATTTGCTTAACAACTATGGCAAAATGTGGTGAAATCAGGCACAACTCACTTAGCAATTGCCTTGCTTAGCAACAGAAATTATAGTTGTAAGTTGAGGACTGCCTGTAATACTATTTGCCTATCTCAAAGAGTTGTTGTAAAACTAACTGAATAACTTATTAAAGTCAAATCATATAAATATAGGTTGTTATTGTTCCACAGTGTCACTCAGGAAACCATTCTTTTCTCCATGACTGTCAGAGTGAATTAACATTTAGCTTAAATAATCTCTCTCTCTCTCTCTCTCTCTCTCTCTCTCTCTCTCTCTCTCTCTCTCTCTCTCTCTCTCTCTCTCTCTCTCTCTCTGTGTGTGTGTGTGTGTGTGTGTGTGTGTATGTGTGTGTGTTTTCAATTAGAAAACTGAGCAGAGGGGGCTGACATCAGGTTTTGTTCCTCAGGCTGCTTTAAAAAGATCTCTGACCTCTTATTCCAGAATGAAATCCAACTGGATTAGTCTTGTTTTGCTTTTTAAAGAATGCTGTTTCATTTAATATGAATGAGATTGTTCTCTGACTGTGTGTGGTGGTTTAATTGACAGATAGGCAAGGCTGGAACTGGAGAAGGATGGAGAGATAAAGACATAGAGGAGACAAGAGGGATGAAGTGCGGCAGAAAGAGATAACACAACAACACAGGAAACAGATACCTCTGGACTGACACCAAAGGAAAGGAACAGACAGGCAAAAAGAGAAGAAATGAGAAGAGATAAGGTAATCAGAGAAATATCCAGGGGAGCAAGGAATCTGAAGGACATAGGCTGAGACAGCCTACTCTCCACTTAGCCAAAGGCCACTTTTTGACAATGAGGCTAAGTCTTAGAATGAGGGCAGCTTTCTCTGACTCTACACCATTCCATTGTCTTAGATAACGATAGAATGACATAAGATGATGGGAGAACATAGTCCAGGGTGCCAGTTTAAGAAAAGATAAACTATGTCAAATGACAATATCAGAAGACAATAGCTACATAGGAACTACAACTTCACTTTCCTAGCGAATGGCTGCTCCTAACACTGAAGCATCTGGAGGTAAGGAGGATGTTTCTGGTTCCCAAAATTCAGTGGATAAGTTGGCTTTTGTTCTGGTCTACATCTTTTTATACATTCAGTATTACAAAAAGCTGGAGAATGCACAAAATAAAAGATGCTTAGACAGAAAATATTGTGCCCTATAAGAAAATTCATTGGGAATTCATATTTGTATTAGTATTTACAAGTGGGCTGCATGTTATTCATTTTTTTGGCAATTAGCCCCCTTGAAGTCAATAGGGCTTATTTTCATATAAGTTTGCAGAATATTTGACTGCCAGCCCATGTGGTCATGCAGAACTAAATTGTGGCTTTGGATGAAAACCAAGTATAGTCATTAATTCCAAATTCACCCATCAGTTTGCTTTTGAGCATATAGCTTGGCTGGTGATTTTTTTTTTTTTTTGAGAAACATGCAAAGAAAAATAGTAGTAGAAATAATAACAATAACTATTGGATCATGAAATCCAAGTAATTGCTGAAGAAGCATCCCAAACATCCTTTCAAATGTCCTAGCCCCTCCTCTTTTCTCAGCTAAGTCAGGTGTGCTAGGGTATAAAAAGCTTCCAGCATTGGCTATATTTAGCAGTTGATTACCATGAATGGATTTATTACCCACTGCTAAGAAGCTGCAATGCAGCTAGCTTTAGGATGAAGAGTTATGAAAATGTGTATGCAAAAATGCTGCTGAGATGGAAATGATGCTGGTAGACGTTTAAGGAGGACAAGGAGTGAGGAACCTCACCTGCCGCCCTGCTGAGTCATCTGGAAGAGAAAGATTACATATTACTTAAGACAAGCGTAACCAAGTTGCTAAATCTGAGGTATCCCTCTCCTCAGTGGAGAACCATTTGAATAAGGGGCATATCTGCATAGCTGTGATATGGTGTGCTCCACAAGTGACTTTCCACTTGGAAGACTACATGTGATTTCCAGGAGTGGCAAAAATCTGAAGATAAAAAGAAAAGTGCAAAACTTTCTCACTGATGACTAATGAAATTATAACTATTATATTATCTTTAGCCAGCAAGGCAAGTCCCTGATTGCAGAAAGGCTGGAACATTTTAACAAATGTTGGTGAAATGTTTAAAGCCAAAATAATCCTGGACAACAGCAAAAACAAATTTAAAGTTTTGCTTAAATCAATCTCTTAGGCCAGGGTTGCATGGTTTGAGTCCTTTCAAATACATAGTGCATTGTGTCTGCCATTATTTCTCATCCTTCATACTGGCTATAGTTATTTAGAACTGAAAACAGAAATAAACAAAATGGGAGGGCTCTGTGTAGCCTATCCCTGAAGAATGACCCATTTCTCTGAAACCCAAGGCTGCATCCACCAAAAATACCTAACTTAGTTACTGAATTAACCCATTTTCTGAATTTGCCTAATACACTATGTAATACAGGCTCACCAAATAATCTTTATTCATATCACATGTTGAGTCACAAAAAAGGTCCAAAGTTAACATTAATAGGATAGGATGTTATATAAATGCAATTGTTGTTTTTTAAATGATCTAGTTGAACATATAAATATAGCAATAGCCACTAGTACTATAAAGGTAATTTAATTTATATATTTAATTCCTTCCATCCTTCTCCATAATGATTTGAGAACTTGATTGTACTATATTCTGATGTTATAACATATGGAGTGGTTCCCAGTCTTTTCCTTTATCAAAACATTATCCTCTACAACATTTGCAGACTGCCCTGCAGATAAATATTTTAAAACACAGTGTTTTGAAGGTGCAAGATAAACGCCACAGATCTATTCTTGGATTTGCTGACTATCCATAGAGAGCATTAGTTCACACTGATATCATGCCAAATCAATTCAGAGAATGTCATCTTACCCAAGAATATTTTCAAACTACAACACTAAGAATATACGGTAATCTACTGTTGAATATGATACAGAAGAGTTATAAGTTATAATTCTTGAATGTTCTTTTGAATTCCCAGTCTAGCCTTTAACCCTATAACTTCCTAATTGCTTTCCTGCTAAGAATTAATTACCGCAGGCCCATCTTCGTTTAGTTTTTCAGAAGCAGCCACATTTGACAAAGAACAGTCATCTGTTATGACTACATAAATGGTACATGGGACGATACTGTTGGTACATTTTCTCCCCCGTTACTTAGTGGCCACCTGCAGTGGCCTTGTCTACAGTCCAGATCAGGGACAGTAAAATATTGGAATTAGGGTATTTATAGAGGAGGTAAAACAAAAGTCAAGGTAGGGTTTTGGCCACCTGATTGAAGCTGCCACTTGACATCCTCGCAGATGATGCCCTGCTCCTCGTTTCATATACTGTAGCAGGTTTGGCAATAGGGATTTTTAAAGCTTCCATGGCCAACTTTCCTGGCCAGCCACCCTGCCAGCAAATTTTTGAACAGGAGACTGTGTATGCGTATGTGCGTCTTGGATATATATATATATAGTCTCTCTCCCCAGTCTCTCTCTTTAATGTATATAGCTCCCCAGCTCATAAGCAAGTGACATTCTGCTATCCCACTGCTTTGTTAACACTTTCTTCTCACAGGTAAGCCTGTGGAGGAGAATGGAAGAACAATTTGGTCTGAGCATCAAGTTCATAGAGGTTTGCTATTTTTAGATATTTACTCATTCTTTTTATTTAAAAATGTTCAAATTATGCTTCATTTGATATGTGCATATATTTATAAGTGTTTGTCATTGCAGATAAAGATAGGTAGACTTAAACTCCCAGAATTCCTCGGCCAGCATGCTGGCTAGAGAATTCTAGGCGTTGAACTCCACTCACCTTCAACCTTACCAAGATTGAGATACACTGCTTTATTAGGTTTTTACATGTTGTCATTTGAATTCATTATTAGCTACATTTTCCCAAAGCCAAATCTCTCTGGATGTCCATTACAATCCTAAATATCTGGACAGTGGTTGTTTAAACAAACTATGGCTGCAATATGATAGTTTATTTCCCACAACAGTTGTTGTAGACTTCAGTTTCCATAGTCCCCAATCACCATGATCAAGGTGAGAACTGTGCTTGATTATAGATTCTGGGGGACAATGTTCTGGGCAGCATCAGATAGACACTCTTTGCTTTTTCTGAAAAACATGTAATTGTTGCCCATAGTGACAGGCATGGAATGCTACAGGAGCCAGAGGGCAGGTTGTTACAGGGAAGATGCCCCTGATGTGTAGTATTAGTGGTGTGTTCTGGCCTCCTGAGATTATTCCCAGTTTGTATGCAGTATACCGACAGAGGCCCAGAGCTTCGGCTGCTGCTGGTATATACCAGATTGGTTAATAGTAAGAGTCCCCTTATTTAGGAACTTATTGAGGAGAAGTAAGCTAACCTGGTATACATCACTGAGATGTGGCTGACTCCAGATGGGAGGGTTCCCCTCTAGGAGATGTACCCAGATGGGTTTAGTGTTTGGCACCAGCTGAGACCTCTGGGCAGTAGAGGTGGGGTGACAGTGCTCATCAGAGAGTCTCTTTTGGCTTTAGAGGCCTTGTTCCTCAAGTCTCTGGCTAGGAGATCCTGTTTCTGAAGCCAGGCTCCTGAGATCAGTTGGTATTATTGCTAGTGTACCAGCCTCCCTGTCTGAGTATTGGAGGCTGTCTCAGAGTTGGCAGTGGAGTTCTCTAGATTTGTGGCTCTGGGGAACTTCAGTCTGGCTTCCCTGGATTTGGCTTTGGAGGCAGCCCAAGAATTCATAAACATCATGGCAGACACGGGTCTGACTCAGGACAGTGGTCACATATTAGATTTGATCTTTTTGTTGGAGCAATGGCAAAGTGATCTGGTGGGAGATCTCTGTCATGATTCTTTGAGACTCTCTTATGCTGACCCTCTCAGTGAAGGGGGACCACTTAAGCTGTCCACTGATGGTCCAAATGGTTTCCAGAGGAAACTAGGGGATAACTTGAGGGCTTTGCTGCATGGCCCTGTTGAAGCCTTAATAATGTCCTGGAATCAAAGGTCAGCCAAGAATCTGGATGGTATTGTGCCTGGGCAGCCTCTTCCAACCCCTCATGCCAAACTCTCCCTGTGGTTCATGAAGGAACTGCTCTAGGCATCTCTTAGAAAAGACTTAAGAGACTCCTAGATCCTTGTCCTTTCTGGTTGGTGAAAGCCTCTAGGATGATGATTGACAGATGGATTCAGGTAATGATAAATTCTTCACTGCAGGATGGGACATTCCCAGGGCTTTTAAGTAGGCCCTCTCTGGTTTGCTCCCTCCTGAAAGGGGAAAAAAAAAACACCACTTGATCCCACCTGCCTGGACAATTTCCATCAAGTTTCCCATCTTCCTGTTTTAGGGAAGGTAATAGGAAAGGTGGTTGCTTGATAGTTCCAGAGGCACCCATGTGGGAATGATTGCATAGATTTGCTTATAGACTTGCTCCCATACAGTCCTTGACATACCAAAACAGACCGTTCCAGCCACGGAACACATCCATCAGCCATTTGGACAGGCTCTGATAAGAACATGGGAAACAGGATGGATGAGTCATCACCCACCTGCACAACCTTGCATCTGGAAAGTGTCTGCTATGTGATACATTGTAACCGCCCTTGTATATGCCTTTTGATTACATCGTGTGATGTAAAAACTACTGTAACAATAAAAGAAGGTTTTGGAGTCAGCTCTGGGCTCTCATCCCAAGATACCTACGTGCGTGTCTCATTCTTCATGGGAGACCACCACAACTGGTGACCCCGACGTGATCCACTAAGGGATACATCCCTGCCGACCCTTTACTTATCGCCTGGAATAGGCTTGGTGAACCTGACGACGTTGCTGGCGACTGACTCCTCTTCGTAAGTATGGGGGGGGGAATGTCTCAGCTCAAAAGCATCATGTGGAAGAGCTGAGACTACTTGGCAGGAAAAAATATCTTACTGATCAGGAAAAGAAAGTAACCCGTCACCTTTCTAAATCTGAGGCTATTAAATTGCTTGCTTATGTATGGGCTAACTGCTCATCCTATCTGGAGTCTGGATCTTTAAAAGTGGATACATGGAGAAAAATTGGTGCCGTCCTCCATCAGTCTCCGAGAGCCCCACCAGAGATTTTGTGCCTTTGGAAAATTGCCTATACCCTGATTCAAACCCATGCTGACTCGCCTCATCAGCCTTTATTAGACCCTCCACCGTACAAAAGTCCGTCTGTTATGTTGGCCACTCCCTTGCCACCCAGAGCTGGTTTTAACCCTCCTTCTGCCCCTGAAAATTCTATGGATCCTGATAAACAACAAACAGCCTCTCCTGTTCCTGCCACGTTACCACCTGTCTCCCGGCCCAGAATCATCTGTGGCGCTTATCAAAAGGCTTTGAAAAAATGGTGATTTGAGCGTCTCTGACCTATCCGAGACAGAGTTGTTCCCTGTTACTTACCAACATACCGCAGCGGGCATAGTGGTTGATTGGGAAGCACTTCCCCTGGCTATGATCCGAGAATTGAAAAAGGCTACAAAAGATTATGGCATAACCAGTCCCTATACTCGGGGACTGATACACTCAGTTGCTAGCGCATATCGAATGTTGCCTCAAGATTGGAAAGATCCGTTCCGTATGCTTCCTAATGGAACGCAATACGTAGTCTTTGAATCTGAATATAAGAGAGAGGCACAAAACAGAGCTAATCGCCCAGGTTCACAATGGACAGCGGAACAACTCTTCGGAGAAGGCGCTTTTGCTACCCTTAATGCTCAGGCTCAAACTTTCACCCCCTTCGCATTCCCGATCATTAATTCTTGTGTTCTTTCCGCCATGGCTCGCGTTGATGAGTCTGGCACCCCGATTCAGTCTTTTTCTGCCATTTGCCAAACTGCGACTGAATCCTATGCAGACTTTGTGAATCGCCTGCAAGTTGCCACTGAGGGTCAAATTTCAAACAGAGATGCGGCAAATGAAATCCTCATAAAATTGGCTTATGAACATGCAAATGCGGACTGCCAGTCCATTCTTAAACCACTTGTTTCCAGTCCCACGGCTACGCTTGGGAACCAATGCTTTTCAAATGGACACTCTTGCAGCCGCAATCCAAAAGGGGAATCAACCCCAAGGCACTTGCTTCAATTGTGGAAAACTTGGTCATTTTAAAAAGCAATGCAGAGCCCTGGGAGGCGGCGCAGCTCGACCCGCTGCCATCCCTGGAGCCAAGCCCAAAACTGTGTGCCCAAAATGTAAAAAGGATTTTCATTGGGCCAATCAGTGTTGTTCCTCTCAGTCCAATCGGGGAAACTAACAGAGGGGTCTGCAGCTAACCCCTCTCCAAAGGCTGCACCCTTTTCGGACTCTACTCCTTCTTCTGCTTCGCAATATTTTTCTGGCATTGATTTAAAATTGGCTTCTGATCTTTCTGTTACTTTTCCTAACCTACTCACGGTTGCTGAAACCCTTTATTCTGGACCCTTGCCTCCGGAAACGGAGGGAATGATCCTCCCCACACCTGTTGCTCGGGAACAAGGAGTGTTTGTGCTTCCAGGTATGATAGATCCCACGTATGGAGACACCCTAAAAGTCCAATTTTATACCAATCTCCCTGTCACAATGAACCGGGGGGATACGGTGGCACGCTTGGTTCTATTACCGCGTGCAGCGCTATCCCTTCCAGAGGTTGCGTATGCGCCTCACTCTGGGAACCCTTCCTCTGATTTATTGGCACTAACAAAGCAAATTACTCCCCAAAAACTGGTGATGCCTTTTTTAATCAATGGCATTCTCTTCTCTGGTCTTGTAGACTCCGGTGTGGATGTCTCAGTCATAAGGACAGCTGAATGGCCCTCTAACTGGCCCCTCGAATTCTCACCAGCAGTCAGGGGAGAGGGAGGACTTCAACAAGCAAGCTCCAGTAAAAATTGGCTTACTGCGCAACGAGTCACAAAAGGCATTTTTGCTAAATTTAAACCTGTTGTCCTCCCCCTTCACACAAATTTATGGGGCAGAGACTTACTCTTTCAATTTGATGCGAAGTTAATTCTTGAAGACTAATAATGCCTCCTTCACCCATGAAGCTTACGCTCCTTTCTGACACCCCCGTGTGGGTAGACCAATGGCCACTTACTTTAGAAAAAAAGGAAGCGTTGCAGAAACTGGTATATCAGCAAATACAATCTGGCCATTTGGAACCTTATAACACCCCAGTATTTGTAGTCAAGAAGAAATCAGGCAAATGGAGACTTATTTATGATCTCCGCCTTATCAACACAATAATTAAACCCATGGGTCCGCTACAGTGTGGAATGCCCAACCCAAATATGATCCCCAAAGACTATGATTTGGCGGTTATTGATTTAAAAGACTGTTTTTTTACCATTCCTCTACACCCTGGTGACAAACAACTTTTTTCCTTTTCTTTGCCTCAAACTAACATGTCCCGACCTACTCCTCGCTATCAATGGACTGTTCTTCCCCAAGGCATGCTTAACAGCCCCACTATATGTCAAGTTTTTGTGGACGCTGCCTTGTTGCCTTTTCGCAAATCCTATCCTAACTTTTTGCTTTATCACTATATGGATGACATTCTCCTAGCCGCACAGGGTCCTCCCGGCACAGTGCAAACTGTCCTTCTCCAACTCATTCAGCTTTTAGCTTCTTATGGCTTTACTGTCACCCTGGAAAACGTTCAGACCCATTTTCCCTTTTTATATCTGGGACACAAAGTCCTAGCCTCTCATTCTATTCCGGTACTTCCTGCCATTCACCTTCCTTCTCCTCTCACTTTAGTTGCTCTACAACAAATCTTGGGCACCATAAATTTTGTGCGCCCATTTCTTGCACTCACCACTGCCCAATTGGCACCCTTGTTTTTGGCTCTGTGAGGCCACACTTCCCCCTCCTCTGTTGTTGTTCTTAACCCCACTCAAAAACATGTCTTTGTCTTAATTAATAGTGCCCTCTCCACCCGCTGGGTGGACCGAGCCATTCCCAATGAGCCTCTGTCTTTGGCTATATTTAATATTCCCTCTATTCCTACAGCTGCCCTTCTTCAACATCAAAAGGGGAGGGTCTCCATTGTCGAATGGATTCACCTCCCCAATACCCCTCGCAAATCTATCAATCCACTGCCATATATGTATACTCTTTTAATTACGAAGGGCCGTTTTCGAGCAAAATGTTTAATTGGATTTGATATTGTTCTTTTATATGTCCCCATGTCTCTTACTATATGGGAACCTTTATTTGCCTCTTCAGATGTATTGCAACTTTCTCTTGCTGATTGGGCAGGATCTGTTTCCTGTCATATTCCCTCTGACCCTCGCTTCCAACTCCTTAATAATGTCTCAATTTCTCTGCATTCCCCTATTTCTTCTTCTCCCATTTCTAAGGCTGTCACCTCTATGTTGATGGCAGCAAGACCTACGGCTCATGTGTATGGAAGAAGGGTGAACAATGGCACAGAAAAATTACTCCTCCTCAAACTTCTGCTCAGCATGCTGAACTTGCCACTACAATCTTAGCTTTACAAACTTTTCCTTCTGAACCTTTTAATCTTATTTTAGATAGTCTTTATGTATATAAAGTTCTCACCTCTTTATCTGACTCATATGTGTCACCCTCATTGGATGACTCTCTCCTTAGTTTATTTCTCACACTCCAATACCTTCTCCATTCCCGCTCTATTTGTTTTTTTCCTGCTCATATTAGAAGTCACCAACCTTTCCCCGGTATTATCTCCGAAGGCAATGCCAAGGCGGATGCTGCCGCTTCAGCCGCCTCGACTCACCAGGACATCTCTGTCCTTGTTTTATCTCCCATAACCCCATGGGACAGCCATTCGTATTTTCATCAAAATAAGAAGGCTTTAATGAAACAATTTTCTTTAACGGCTACAGAGGCTGCGGTTATCATACAACAATGTCCCACCTGCAGCCTCTAAGCACACTCTGTTCCTCAAGGGGTCAACCCAAGAGGGACGCAGAGCTGTCAACTTTGGCAAATGGATGTTATGCAATATTTGCCATTTGCCCCCTGGAAATATCTGCATGTTTCCATTGACACCTATTCAGGTTTTATTATGGCCACCTCTCAAAGGGGTGAGTCTGCTAAACATGTTATTAATCATTGCATTCGTACTTTTTCTATCCTGGGCAACCCAAACGAAATAAAAACAGACAATGGTCCTGCTTTTACCAGCACCTCCTTTGCGCAGTTTTGCACTCGCTGGTCTATTGTTCATAAATTTGGCATTCCATATAACTCCACTGGTCAAGCGATCGTGGAACGAGCCAATCAGACTGTAAAAAGGGCTCTAGACATGCATGCAAAAAAGAAAGGGGAAAATACCCCTGGCTTGCCTGGGATACAAAACACTCTTAATCTTGTACTTTTTACCTTAAACCTTTTGAATGTTTCTGGCACCCCTGGCTCAACTGCCGGAAGCAGGCATTTTTCTGCTTCTCCCACAGATTCTTCACGCCCCCAGGTATACTATCAACATTTGCCTGATCCCACCTGGAAAGGGCCTGCCTCCCTCATTACCTGTGGTCGAGGCTACGCTGCAATAGACGACCATGGTGAGATCATTTGGACTCCAGCTCGTTGTGTTCATCCTTATATGGCTCAACGTACACCACCTCAGCCAGGCATATGAGGATCAGGGACTGTGGGCTTTTAATGCTTTTGTACGGGATGCCAGGCACACTGCTCTTACACTTAACATCATGAACTATTGGATTTGCATGCAAATTCCTGGTGACAGTCGTGGTGGCCTCATTTTTCATGCCATCCCGTTCAATGAAACAGAATGGAAACAGTTGTGCAACGTAACAACAGAGACGTTGAATATGACATATGCAGTGGACGCTCGTATAATGGAACCTGCCCGATTTTGTTTTTATAGCACAGGACTATTCAGTACTGCCACTTATTTGGGAAATTATAGTAATTGTCAACAAGTTATTATATGGAATTCCGCAAAGAAATGCAAATCCATCAAAAGCAACCTTACTCAGATAAACGACACTTATCGAAGCAATCAATGGATGAACGTCAGTACCTACATGGCTTGCCTTGACATGGAATCCATAATAACATTTGCTAATGAGTCTCGCCAGGGTTATTATGAGTTATCCGATATGTGGCTACTATGTGGCCGTAGAGCCTATCGCCAAGTGCCTAGGGATTGGAAAGGCACCTATACACTGGGCCTTTTGACCCCTGCTGTATATGCCGTGCCTCATCTCCCTGATGGACGCCTACAGAACAAAGGTGATACTGGTTCCTCGGATCCAGCCCTAACATTGGGTGGTAGTTTAGAGACTCAAATCAGCAGAGGGATATTACCCAATCTAGGAGTTGCCATGAACTATCGGGACCTTCATTTGCTTAACAATTGGACTGTTCATATGTTTAATGAAACAATCAACAGTATTAAAATGATTAATCAAGAAATGGGGGAAATAAGGGAAGTAGTTTTGCAAAATCGGTATGCTTTAAATATTATTTTAGCAGCAAAAGGCGGTGCTTTAATTCATTCTCATTGTTGTATGTATATACATGATTTTCAACCTAATATTTCCACTACAGTAAGAAAAATGGAATCTATGATCCAAAACAGTCCCTTACGCAGCGATGGATCAGGCACCGTGGACATTTGGGGTGCCCTTTGGTCCTGGCTGCCGGATGGATCCTGGCTATGATCTTTGATTTCTATTATAGTAACCATTTTGATATTAATTGTATTGCTATGTTGTTGCATTCAATGTATTCCCTCCCTCCTGCAAATGTGCAAAAATGTTACGCCCTCCACTAGGAAGGAGGCCTTAATCAGTGAAACAAAATCCCTTCTGGAATTGGAGGAATGCAACATTGAAAAAAACAGAAAAGGAGGAGATGTGGGAATAATTGCATAGATTTGCTTATAGACTTGCTCCCATACAGTCCTTGACATACCAAAACAGACCGTTCCAGCCACGGAACACATCCATCAGCCATTTGGACAGGCTCTGATAAGAACATGGGAAACAGGATGGATGAGTCATCACCCACCTGCACAGTCTTGCATCTGGAAAGTGTCTGCTATGTGATACATTGTAACCGCCCTTGTATACACCTTTTGATTACACCGTGTGATGTAAAAACTATTGTAACAATAAAAAAGAGTCTTGGAGTCAGCTCTGGGCTCTCATCCCGAGATACCTACATGCGTGTCTCATTCTTCATGGGAGACCACCACACACCCAAATGAAAATGATTATCTGGGTCCCTTCCAGTCAGGATTCAGGCTCTATGGGCCAGAGATAGTATGATCTCTGATGCTATCTCTGGTAAAAGGGGAATGGGTGTAGTGCAACCATCCTTGCTCTCCTTGACCTCTAAACCATCTTCTTTTGGGCTAGCTATAGGGTTTGGGACTGGGCAGCATAGTCTTGCACTGGTTCAGGTCCTTTCTCCAAGGCTGGCCCCAATCTGTGTTGATAGGGAGTGAGAAATCCAGCCTGCGGCTGCTCTTTTATGGTGCGCTACATGGCTTAATATTCTCTCCACTCCTTTCAACATCTATTTGAAGCCACTGGGTGAGATCATCTGTCATCATGGATTGAAGTATCTTCAGCACGCTGATGATATTCAATTTCATATCTCTGCCCCTGGTGATTCAAGAGTGCTATTGCTGCCTTCTCATGGTGCCTGGAGAATGTGGGGCCTGGATGGGGGACAAGAGGCTTTGGCTGAATCCTGGCAAGATCAAGTGGTTTTGGATGCATTGAGCTTCAAGATCCAGGACTTTAACATCCTTAGATCTGGATGGATTGCATTACTTTAGGCAGATCTGGTCTGCAACTTGGGAATTGTCCTGGGTTCACAACTCCTGCCTGAAGAGCAGGTGGCAGTCATGTGTGTGAGAGTCTTTGCACAACTTCACCCTGAGCACCAGTTGCTTTCCTGGATCTTGCTTTAGTCATTCAGGGCCTGGCCATCTCACACCTAGACTAGTTTAATGTGCTCTACATGGAGCTACCCTTGAATAACAATCAGAAGCTACAACTGATGCTGGCATGGGCAGTCTTTGGTGCATCTAGAGTAGCCCATGTTATACTATTGTTCCGTAAGCTGCCGGTTTGCCTCCCGGTTCAACACAAGATGTTGATGATCACCTTTAAAGCCCTGCACAACATGGGTCCAGGTTACCTAAGGAACTGTCACACCACAATGGGACTGGCCGCCCCAGGCAAGCTGCAGATCCTGCTAGTCAAGGAATACCAGCTGGCGGAAACCAGGAGTAGAGCCTACTCTGCTGTGGCTCATTCCTTTTGGAACATCTTGCTCTCGAACATGAGATCTGCTCTCACCCTCCTGGCCTCCCTCAAGAGCCTGAAGACTTGGCTCTGCCAATTGAGTTGGGGCCCCTACATTGGAGGTGATTGATGGACCAATAGAAGATCTTACCCCCCCACACACACACATGCATCCTGCTCCTCTCCCCATCTTTTAATTATAATTTGTATTTGTATGTTATTGTTATTAGAATTGTTTATTTTTATGGCTTTATTGCTTTTATAGTAAGCTATCGAGAGTTCCCTGTGCTGAGATGGTTCACAAATAAATTTAATAAAAAAAGAAATAAAATTCGAGAGATGTGATGTACTTGAAATAGTGCTGTTCTTATTTTGAGGCTGCAGGGGGCACTATAATTCTTTGAAGGTTCTTGCAGCCTGGAACTTTTCTGAGAAGCCCCTATCTTCCCAGTGACACTTGGGCAAATAATTTAAAATGCAGATGTCAAAGTAGGAAGTTGCACGCAAACAGTTAATATAACAACTGTTATAGGACTGGGGTAGCAGATGAAGCCAGCCATAGCTTAAGATATGGCATTACATTTCCGATTGTGACCCACTGGGCTAATCCTGATAGTCTCTGCTTGTTTCTAAAAAAAAATATGGATTCCCTATATTATTTTTATTATTTTTAATATTTAATATTTTTACTTACATTATTTTTCCTAGGCTCCATATGTTTCTTTTTTCACCAAAATGGCCTTATTTCTAAACAAATGAAGCAGATAGAAGAAGATTCTATGCTATTTCTTTATTTCTGCAGATTAGCTGCGATTTACATGACTGGGACACTCAGAATTAACTACTTCTACATCATGTTGGCCAGCATCCAGAATTTGTGCTTGAGAGAGTCAGCTTTAATTTAGATTATGACTAATGCTTCCCCCTACTTACAAGTTGCTGTTTTACAGTTAAAAAAAAACACAGGAAAATGGAGTATGCATTCTGCCTTGAACTCTTAGAAGAAAGGCAAGATTTAAATTGCTCAAATAAATAACAAATGTCACCTGTGGCAAACTTGTTGTAAAGCTGGAGTAGCTATGGTGGTAGTAGGAAAAAAGAGAAAACAATCTGCTTCACAATTGAAATAGTAACAGGGCAGGCAGCAACAGGCCATAATGATCTATCTTTAGGACAGAGATGTGGAGACATTCTTTGGCCTTGCAAGTGAAAATGCCTAAGCATCCTACAAAGGAGGAAGGAGTTCAGCTTCAGACCAAAATAAATGGCTGAAAAGGATTACATGTTAAAGAAAAAGCAGTTTTTCTTTTGTTCTGTGTCTATCCATAAAATTCTCCTCCTCCCTAACAGAAAGGCAGGACATTGCAGCTTTACTAGCTTTGTACGTGAAATAGTATTTACTGAAAACAGGTAAGAAAACTTGGGCATGTGTATATAGAAAACATCCAAAGTACAGAATTATCCGCCCCACACCCAAGGCCTGTAATTGTTGCTTCACCTTTCTTCTACTAACAGTTGACAATTTTTGAACATTTGGGGATATAGAGAGAGGCAAGAGGTAGACTGGTGAAGTCTAAACCTGGAGAATGCACGTTTGGCCCAACAAATGAATTGAGTTCACACAGTTTATGAAGCTATAGTGTGATTGATATTATGTTGGCTTGTTTATCCTTCAGCGTGATTGTGTGGCTTCTTTACAGTTTGTACTTGTGAATCCAGACAATTAGATGAAAATCACTTAACTGTGGAGTTAGTATGTAGTGCAAATATAATCACATAGTCCATTTCAGTCTGCAAGAAAAGCACAAATGGAGACTTGGTAGCCTGCTGGAAGTCACTGAATTACACAACTCGTTACCCAGCTGCACTTCAGCTTGGGGGAAACTAATATGTGGAGTTCTACAGGGCTCAGTTGAATATTTTTATCAGTGACTTGATGGAGAACATTGAGGGAACATCTATTTTCACTCAAACTGTGAAAATTTCACTGCAGGTTCAGGAAGGCGCTACCAAAGTAATGAAGGGTCTGAAAATCAAGACCTATGAGGAACAAAGAAAGGGTCTGGGTATGAATAGCCAAGAGATGATTAAATGGAGATTTGATAACAATATTCAAATAATTAGAAAGGTTGTTACATAGAAGAGGCTCGGACCTTCAACAGAGGTTTAGAATTACAAGGAAGGATATCCAGAGCAGATGTCAGGAGGAACTTCCCACCTGTATGAGCTGTCTGTTGGTGGAACAGACTGTCACATGAAACATTTTCTTCCATTGGAGGTCCTGAAAAAGTTATTAAGTCATTTACCTAAGACCTAGGGGTAGTGTTTCTCAGTCCAAGTGACTTCAAGAAGTATACATTTAATTCCCAGAATTCCCCAGCCAGCATAACTATTTCTAAGAATTCTAGGAATGTAAGTCCATACATAGTTGACCAGATTGGGAAATGTTCTTGTAATGAATCCTGCACTGAAAAAAGGATTCAACTAAGATTTCTAAGATTCTATGAACTCTCAGAATTCCTTGCCACAGCTTCTGGCAGTTATAGTTTAGCAATATTAGGACAACCACAGATTCTCCAACTTCAGCTCAAAAGAAACAATATCTTATATGCAGTATTGTGCAAAGTGATATTTGTACTTGCTTACACAACTGAATGCATGTAGCAGGAGGCTGCTCAATAGAAGCACTGGCGATAAAAATGAAAATTTATTTTAATTTCTTTGTATGGAAGGAATGTGTGTGTGTGTGTGTGTGTGTGTGTGTGTGTGTGTGTGTGAGAGAGAGAGAGAGAGAGAGAGAGAGAGAGAAAGTATAAAGTTCAGTTAAAAGAGCCGATACATATCACAAAAGGATTTACCAAGTAAGGAAAGCTAAAATATATCAAAACTGGCAACTTAGAATGGTGAATTTTTCAATTGCCTACTAAATCAAGTGCATTTTATCTTATTTATTTGTAATGTCACATTTTTGTTATAGATATATTTATAACAGCATCTCTAAAGAAATATGAATGGGTCATAATGGTCTCATTATAGATTTTTTCTCCTTAAAAACATTTATGTAATGAGAATGATTTTGTCCAATTTATCTGAAAGTTACCTGAAGTGAGGCAGCAGCAAAATGTCAGCTTATTTTATTTATTTGGTTAGGAAAAAAGGGAAATCCTAGATAGCAGGAAACTCATTGTGCCCAATGTTGAAAGCAGAGGGAAAAGCATGAAAAATAAATGCAACATAGATGGGGAGGAGAGTGCAAAATAAACGTATCTCTGGTTGCACTTTTGTTCTGCATCTGCAGCAATGCTCATGGAGAGGAGCTCTCTGCTTCTCCCAGAGAGCGTCCATATAAATTTATTTATGGAGAAGCACTCTCTTTGTGAAAGCATCTCCACCACAAGTCCTGTTTAAAAAATAAAAAAATTCAAAAGAGAAAGCAGTGGCAGCAGCCAAGAAGTTGACCCTAATCTGTGAATACTTAGAATGCAGACATATTTATTTATTTTAATTTATTTAAAAGATTTGAATGGCCACCCATCCTAAAGGACCATTCTGGATTGCTTAGACTGAAGATTGAACAGAAATACAGAAGATTTCTGTATAGTGAGATTTATTTTACTAAAATTAGATAATAATTCCTACCATTGCATCCATATCATATCAAACTGTTATTCCAATCTGTACCTGTTTATTTCCTTTTCGCTGTGATACATACTCTTCCTCTCTTTGCAACATACAAGCAACATTACTAGGGGGTTACAGCTGGACTCCAGGCACCCCAACTTTGGATGTGAATTCTTCTCTCTGCTGCTCTCCTTCAGGCCTTTGATCTCCATATGTTTTGACATCAAACACATGCTCAGTTTTTAGGACAGTGTGAGAGCCTCTGGGATGTATACTGTATAAACAAGAGAAATAAGGGCTGGGGGTTTAAAGATAGAGGGAGAGATACAACTTATGTCAGACACCCTTTGCTTATTTGTTTACAAATAAACTCCAACAGAGAGAAATGGGAAAGTGTCAAAAATTCCCTGGGGAGAAAGAGTCACAGATCTATACCTCAACAATAAGATAGGCTTTTTCATTCAAAGGCTAATTCCTAAAGCAGTAAAGGATGGGACAATCAGCCCTCTGTAAAATAGTTACAAGGTCCCAAAACATCTTTAAAAATACATTTTGTTCACATTTTCAAGCTGAACACTTCCGTTATGTTATTTATTTAAATAAGATAATTTATGACACACCTTCCCGTGTAAAATTTCTAAAGGAGACTTTTATCCTATAAATCAACAACGTTTAAGAACACAAGATGCTGGGCAAGATAGAAGAAAAGTGCTATTGCAAAAGACAGATTTAGATTTTAAACAAGTTGTAGATGTATTGAATATATCTTCACAGGAGCTGCTAATCTAGTTCTGGTCCCTGCATTCCAGTTGGGCCAAAGCTGAGACAGCCATCTTGCTTTCTCATGAACCCTTATTTTCAAATAGAATCATTTAATCAGAATAATAAGGCTGGAAGGGTGCTTGGAAGTCTTCTAATCCAAACCTCCCAAGGCAAGAATCTTTATTATCATAGACAAGAATGCTTGAAACTTATATACCCATGTGCTCTCATGTCATTTATCAAGGTGTGTATGCAGTAAGACCACACATTGCAAGGATTTGGTGTCATGTTCAAGTGTGCAGTTCACTGGGCCATATTATCTCTCCTTATGAACTGATATTCAGCTCATGCATATATCTAGAACCCCATTTTTTTCTTTATGGTGTTGCACATTGTGGGTGGGAAGAAAGATGTTTGTAGTGCTGACAAAGTGCTTTTTTCTAGAACAGTCATTTGTCATAATTAAACTGATAAAAAGATGTTTGGTTTAAGGCTCAGGGCTACTTCCATTCCCTGAAAATCTTAGATGTAGCTTTCAAATTCTTTCAAAAGTTAATACTGAACAATAGTTTCTAATTTGACAAGAAAAAAGACATTACTAAATACAGAGGGAGGAATCATGAATTGAATTACCAGCTTTAATTACATTTCAGTTAGGTTTTTGGCTGGTTCTTCCCATTTTTTGTCCTAATACTGTCTCCCTAATACTTGGACTGCAGTTCTCCTAGACACCTGTACAGAACCTGTTATGTCCTGGCCTACTGAATGACTCAGCAGGCTCAGGAGGCTGCAGAAGGCCCGGGCAGACCATGTGGTTGTCAGGGACCAGACAGGCTGTCTCCAGCCCTATGAGCATGTGCAAGGTGGGAGATGTTATGTCCTGAGCCTGTGGAAGCAGGCTCGGGGCATTGCAAACGGTTCCGGGCAGGTGCAAGCTGCCCGGGACCAGACAGGCTGTCGCCAGTACTTGTGCGCATGCGCGGGTGCTGGCGGGCCAAAAGTTGCAGATTGACCCAGGAATGGCCTATATAAGAGGCCGGGAGTTTTGGGTGTTGTCGGCGTCTTGTAACCAGTATGCTGAACAGAAATAAAGAAGTTCCTGAGAACTACAACTGCTTCTCGTGTCATTGCCATTTCACGAAGGACGCAACACTGGCGACGAAGGTTGGATTGCCTTACATCGACCGAAGACAGGTGTAAGCTTACCCGAGAGAGTCCTGAGCGGTAGGAACGGCGTTGACTCGGCAGCTACCCGCCAATCCAGCGAGCATCGGGGCTAGGCTGGCTGATAGACCCTTCCTTTTCTACAAAAATGGCAAAAATTGGAAGACTTTCAGAATTCGATGTCTCGCATCCGGAAAGATGGGAGTCCTACGTAGCCAGAGTGGAAAACTATCTCAAAGTAAATCAAGTAAGAGAAGATAGTTTAAAAGCTGCCACCCTGCTGTGCGTTTGCGGTCAAGACGCATTCGAAATCACTGAGAACATAGCAGCACCTGCACCTCTAGAATCTGTCAGCTACGCAGATCTAAAAAAGCTACTAAAGGAGCACTTCCAGCCCAAGTTGTCCGTCATCGCGTGGCGCCACACCTTTGAACAGAGGGATCAGCGACCCGGAGAATCAGCCAAAGAATACATTGCTGTGCTGAGGAAGGCCGCTAAACACTGCGAGTTCAAGGATCTAGAAGAACGGCTGAGAGACAGATTTGTATGCGGACTAAGGCATAGAGAATTACAGCAGAGACTTTTTGCCAAAGAAGACTTATCATTCCAAGATGCCTTGAGAGAGGTTACTGCAGAAGAGGCAACGGGCGGCGCCATCAAGAACATGCGGCCGATCAAAAGCACTCCAGAAACTGCGTCCGTGCACCAGGAAGGAGTCCAAAAGAACCCAGAGGAGGATCCTGACGATGAAGTAGACCGTCTCTACCCCACGAAAGAAGGAAAACAGAAAGGAAGCTCTTCAGCTCTTCCCAAGTGCCTCGGTTGTGGAGGTCACCACAAGAGGACCGACTGTAGATTCCACTCCGCTATCTGTAGGGCATGCGGAAAGCAGGGACACATTGCAGCTGTGTGTCTGGGCCGTCCAAAGGTACAACCTCAGGAAGAATTGCTCCTGAAAGGTACCAGGGTTCCCAGCCAAAACAGGGTGGGGTTCTGCGCTTCGCGAAGAAGCATTTATAGGACAGGCACACACAAGCCCATTAAGAAAAAGCTGTCACTTAAGGTGAAGCTATAAGGGGTTCCATTGGCTATGGAACTGGATACGGGGTCTGCATTTTCGATCATTTCCATGCACACGTTTAAGAAGATTTGTTCTGGCAGCGAATTTCAGACCAAGCTGAGGCCTTCCGACATTGTATTAACAGAGTGTGTTACAGTATACGTACAGTATAAGGATTTTGAAGGTCCACTAGATGTAATAGTAGTAGGGGGTAAACGAACGAGTCTCATAGGACTCGATTGGTTTGAGGCCTTGGGGATACACGTCACAGAGCTCAATAGCTTGCAAACACTCAACCTACAAGAAGTCTGCAAAGAATTTGCAGATGTTTTCAGCCCTCAGCTGGGCACATACAAAGGACCCCCTGTGTCACTGAAGTTAGACCCCAATGTCACCCCTATTAGAATCAAAGCAAGAAGGGTCCCTTTTGCTTTAAAGGGTAAAATTGACACTGAGTTGGACAAATTGATTCAGCAAGGAGTTCTAGAACCTGTCGACTCCAGTCCTTGGGAGACCCCCATTGTCACGCCTCTCAAGGCAAATGGGGACATTCGCATCTGTGCAGATTACAAATGCACTCTAAATAAGGCATTGCAGCAACATGCCTATCCTGTCCCTGTGGTCAGTCATATTCTGGCCTCCCTCAAGAGGGGCACGTTTTTGCAAAGCTTGACCTAGCTCAGGCGTATCAACAGCTGCCTGTTGATGATGCTGCTGCTGTAGCTCAGACCATTGTGACCCATAGGGGGGCATTCAAGGTAAAGAGGTTACAATTTGGAGTAAATGTCGCTCCTGGAATTTTCCAAAGCGTAATGGAAAACACACTACGGGGTATACCAGGGGTTTGCCCATATTTTGATGATGTCTTAATTGCAGGAGACTCTACACACAACTTAGCTGAGAGATTAAGGGCTGTTCTGCTGAGGTTCAGGAAAACGGGCCTCAAACTTAAGAAGGACAAATGTAAAATTGGGGTGCCTTCTACAGATTTTCTGGGATTCAAAATTGATGCTACTGGGATTCACCCTGCTGAATCCAAACTGAAAGCCATTATGCATGCCCCTAGGCCAAAGTCTAAGGCCGAACTACAGGCTTTTCTGGGCCTTCTGAATTTCTATAACTCCTTTCTCCCACACAAGGCTAGTGTAGCTGAGCCTCTTCACAGGCTCTTGGACAAACAGGCAGTCTGGCAGTGGTCACAAAAACACGAAGCAAGTTTCAATGAGGTCAAGGCCTTACTCACTTCTAACAGCGTACTTGCACATTTCAATGAATCCCTTCCTGTGTGCATCGCTTGTGATGCTTCTCCTTATGGGGTGGGAGCAGTACTAAGCCACCTCAGATCAGACGGAACTCAGGTTCCTGTTGCATATTACTCCAGAACCTTGTCTTCTGCTGAGCGAAATTATGCTCAAATAGACAGGGAGGCTTTAGCTGTTGTTGCTGGAATCAAAAAATTCCATGATTTTTTATATGGCAGGCACTTCACGGTCTTCACTGACCATAAGCCTTTGTTGGGACTGTTTACCACACGTAAACAAACTCCCCAGATCATCTCCCCCAGAATGCTGAGATGGTCTATCTTTCTGTCTGCCTATGATTTCTCCTTACTTCACAAACCTGGGAAGGAAATGGGCTATGTTGATGGCCTCAGTAGATTACCCCTGCCGGTAATAGAAGCTGACCCTGCACCAACTATCAATATCCTCTCAATTCAGGCCTTGCCGGAGTCTCCTTTAGATGCCAGGGATGTGGCCGCCGAATCAGCCACAGATCTCACACTTTCACGTGTCCTTTCTTGGGTTTTATCTGGATGGCCAGAGAGCTGTCCTGGCACTGAGTTTCAGAGTTTCTGGTCCAAAAGGAACGAATTGTCCACCTTCCAGAGTTGTCTGCTTTGGGGAAGCAGAGTTGTCATTCCTACCTCAATGAGGACTAGGGTCTTAGGTTCCCTCCACGAGGGTCATCCTGGCATTGTACGCATGAAGGCGCTTGCGCGCAGCCATTTGTGGTGGCCTGGGTTAGATAGAGACATTGAAGCTAAGGTGCATGCATGCCACCTTTGTCAACGCTCGCGCCCTGAAATGCCCCAAGCTCCTGTACATAGATGGGAGGAAACACAGTCTCCATGGTCTAGGGTGCACATTGACTACGCTGGGCCCTTTCAGGGTCAATTCTTCTTGGTCCTAGTTGATAGCCATTCAAAATGGCTTGAGGTTGTACCTGTCTCTTCCACCACCACTGCAAAGACTATTCAAGTACTGAGAGGGATTTTTGCTGCACACGGGCTTCCAGACGTCCTCGTGTCTGACAACGGCCCTCAATTCACTTCTTCAGAATTCCAAGCTTTCTTACAGGCTAACATGATTCGTCATGCCATCTCTGCGCCCTTCCACCCGTCCACCAATGGTATGGCTGAACGCATGGTTCGCATCACCAAGGACGCCTTGAAGAAAATTACCTATGGAGACTGGCATCACAGGTTGGCTGACTTCCTCCTTTCTTATCGCACTACACCGTCCACTTCTACCGGGAGGAGCCCAGCTGAACTTCGTTGGGGGCGCAAACTGACCACCAAGCTTGACCGGTTGCATCCGGACAGACTTCCTTCCACACTCACACACCCCAGGGCACCTAGACAACTGCTTGTGGGTGCCCCAGTTTGGACTCGTAACTACGGGCCTGGTCATTCATGGGTCCCCGCTACTATATCCAAGGTCACAAGTCCTCTGTCCTACGAGGTGTTCCTGGACAATGGTCGTGTCCTGCGTCGACACATCGACCAGCTCCGCCCTAGACGGGACCTTCCCACTGAGACTCCTGGGTCTTTTCCGGGGGGGAGGGGGACCCTTTTGGGCAAAGGGAAGGGTACGGGCTGCTGCCCATCATTAATGAGGAAGCTACAGACAGCTCATCCCAAAATTCTGCGAGTGCTCCAAACAGGAATTCACGGAGCCCAACTAGAACTCAGGCATCAGTGCCTACTCCAGCCAGGGAGTCACCCCGGGGGCATAATCACTACTCACCCGCATAACTCAGTACTCCAGTCAGGGAGGATATCCGGGAGCGTCCAAACAAACCACACCCTGCAAGAGAGCTGGCACACATTCCCTCTAGTTGGCCCGACACTAACCCTGTCCCTAGAAGGGGGCAAGCACACAGGGAGGTGGTCGAGAAACCAAATCCCGACTACAACACCTCTGACTTCACTCAGGGGACAACTGAGTTTTGGGACAGCACTGAAACCCCCACAAGCCTGGGGACAGAACGGGAACAAGGGGACAGACAACCTCCTGACAGGTCTTGGATGGACCTGGAAGGTTCTACAGAATCGCCCAACAGTGACAGTCACTTAAAGGGGCCAGAGAGCCTGCAGCTAGGCAGGTCAACCAGGTCAAACAGAGAAAGAAGCCCTGGCCTGACGAGCCGGGTGGGCAAGCAAGCAGGCCAGGCATTGGAGCACAGTCCTTGGGGAATCACCAGGGTGTAACAGGGGGGACAGGTATGCACCACCCCTCAGTCAAGGGGCACTTGGCAGGTACCCAGAAGTAAGGAGGTCACAGAGAGCCAGAAGATCTCCTAAGTATTTAGAAGATTTTGTAACTCTACTGGCAAAACAGAGTTAACAAAGAACATTCCTGTACACACAGGAGAGAGAACATTGAGACTGATAGAAGCAGAGGAAATACCTGGCATTAAGTAGTATGGGCACTATGCTCGCACGAGGTTGTATGTTATTATTGCATGATCAAAGTCTTAGCCGGGGGGGGGGGGAAGGGGTGTTATGTCCTGAGCCTGTGGAAGCAGGCTCGGGGCATTGCAAACGGTTCCGGGCAGGTGCAAGCTGCCCGGGACCAGACAGGCTGTCACCAGTACTTGTGCGCATGCGCGGGTGCTGGCGCGCCAAAAGTTGCAGATTGACCCGGGAATGGCCTATATAAGAGGCCGGGAGTTTTGGGTGTTGTCGGCGTCTTGTAACCAGTATGCTGAACAGAAATAAAGAAGTTCCTGAGAACTACAACTGCTTCTCGTGTTATTGCCATTTCGCGAAGGACGCAACAGGAGACTAGCCTTGCATTGATAGGCTGATGCTGTCCCTGCAAAGGGAATATAAAAGGACCAGCACCATTTTGTTTGCTGTTCTGTTCTGTTTGTGATCTCAATAAATAAGTTGTGTTTTGTTACTCCTGTTTCGCTTTGATGCCTCTGATTCTAAAACAGAACAGAACCTATTTTATTATGAAGCAGTTTTTGAAAGGAGAGAATGCATACAGTAGTCCTTATCTTACAGCCATTTGTTTAGTGACCTTTAGTTACAATATCTTTAAAAAGTGAGTTACAATTGGCCCTTAAATTTAATGATCATCATAGCATCCCCGTGATGAATTAAGTCACTGGGGAAGTCTGATTCATTTAATGTCTACATGATTTACTTAACAACTGCAGTGATTCATTACACAATCAGGGGAAAAACATTGTAAAATTGGGCGTGACTCATTTAACAATTGCCTTGCTTAATTTGATAAATTCTGCTTCCAATGGTATCCTTACATCGAATCTAGATAGATACTGCTTTGACTCTCATTTGGGGAGATACTGGACATCTTCTGTATTATGGACATACAGGCTAATGGATCTTTTCTGCCCCTTTGCCTAATTTTGCCCTTCTCACATCCATTTTTTTAAAAATAAAATGCCTTCCCGCCTCAAGAAAGTAAATATTCCTTTCTTTTGTTCCTTCTTTTACCTTGCTTTGAACTGATTATTGAGGGGAAAAAATGAAGGTTACTGTTATGTCCCGAGCCTTTGCAAACGGCTCGGGCATTTGCAGGCAGTCCCGGGCAGGTGCAAAGCTGCCCGGGACCAGACAGGCTGTCGCCAGCGCCGTGCGCATGCGCGGGTGCTGGCGCGGGAAAGTAACCCATTTACCCGGGAGTTGCCTATATAAGAGGCTGCGAGGCGTTTGGGCGAGGCTGAAGCCATCTTCCTGTAAGCTGAACGCTGAATAAAAGAAACTGAGAACTCCAGCTGCTTCTCGTGTCTGTTTTCCCGCCACGGACTCAACACTGGCGACGAAGGTGGGATGCCTTGCACTACCTGGAAAGGAAGAAGTGTAAGCTTACCCAAGGAGTCCTGAGCGGCGGAAGAGGAACGGCGTCGACTCGGCAGCTGCCCGCCAATCCGGTGCGCATTCGGGGGTAGGCTGGCTGATAGACCCGTCTCCTGAAGATCCGAAGATGGCGAAAATCGGAAGGCTTTCGGAATTCGACGTCTCACATCCAGAGCGGTGGGAGTCCTACGTATCCAGAATGGAGAACTACTTCAAGGCAAACCAAGTGAGGGAAGATAGCTTGAAGGCGCCACCCTGCTTTGCGTTTGCGGCCAAGACGCCTTCGAAATCGCAGAAAACCTTGCAGCACCTGTTCCAGTAGAGTCTGTAAGCTACGCAGACCTGAAGAAGCTGCTGAAGGAGCACTTCCACCCCAAGGTGTCCGTTATCTCATGGCGCCACACCTTCGAACAGAGGGATCAACGGTCCGGTGAGTCAGCCAAGGAATACATCGCCGCGTTACGGAAGGCCGCCAAGCCCTGCGAGTTCAAGGACCTCGAGGAACGACTGAGGGACCGATTCGTGTGCGGGTTAAGGCATCGAGAGCTACAACAGAGACTTTTCGCTAAGGAAGAATTATCCTTCCAAGACGCCTTAAGGGAAGTCACCGCAGAAGAAGCAGCAGGCGGCGCCGTCAAGAACATGCGGCCGATCAGAAGCAGTGCAGAGGGTGCGTCCGTGCACCAGGAAGACGTCCGACGAAACTCCGAGGAGGATCCGGACGAAGAAGTCGACCGTCTACACCCCGCGAAGGAAGAGAACCAGAAGGAAAGCTCTTCGGCTCCGCTCAAGTGCATCGGCTGTGGAGGTCGCCACAGGAGAACCGACTGCAAGTTCCGCTCCGCTACCTGCCGGGCATGCGGCAAACAAGGGCACATTGCAGCTGTGTGTCTGGGCCGACGAAAGGCACAACCCCAAGAAGAACGCCTGAAGGGTACCAGACTCCCCAGCCAGAATAGGGTAGGTTTTTGCGCTTCGCGAAGAAGCATCTGTAGGACAGGCACACACAAGCCCATGAAGAAAAAGCTGTCACTCAACGTGAAGCTACAAGGGGTTCCATTATCTATGGAACTAGACACAGGGTCTGCCCTTTCCATTATTTCATTGCATACATTTAGGAAGATTTGTTCCAGTAGTGGGACTAAGGCCAAGTTAAGGCCTTCTGATATTGTATTAACAGATTTTCAGAACTCAAGAGTGTGTGTTAAGGGGGAGGCCACCCTTAACGTGCAATACAAGAGTTTTGAAGGTCCACTAGACTTATTAGTAGTAGGGGGTGAACGAACGAGTCTCATAGGACTCGATTGGTTTGAGGCCCTGGGGATACACGTCACAGGACTCAACAGCTTACAAACACTCGACCTACAGGAAGTCTGCAAAGAATTTGCAGATGTTTTCAGCCCCCAGCTGGGCACATTCAAAGGACCACCTGTGTCCTTAAAGCTAGACCCCACTGTCACTCCCATTAGGATTAAAGCAAGAAGGGTCCCTTTTGCTTTAAAAAGTAAGATTGATACTGAATTAGACAAACTAATCCAACAGGGAATCCTAGAACCTGTTGATTCCAGCCCGTGGGAGACCCCCATTGTCACGCCTCTAAAGGCAAATGGGGACATTCGCATTTGTGCTGATTACAAATGCACACTCAATAAGGCATTGCAGCAACATGCCTATCCTGTTCCTGTGGTCAGTCACATCCTGGCCTCTCTCAAGGGGGGGCGTGTTTTTGCAAAGCTTGACCTAGCTCAAGCATATCAACAGCTGCCTGTTGATGATGATGCTGCCATAGCTCAGACCATTGTGACCCACAGGGGAGCCTTTAAGGTAAAAAGGCTACAGTTTGGAGTGAATGTCGCTCCTGGGATTTTCCAAAGCGTAATGGAAAACACACTACGAGGTATACCAGGGGTCTGCCCCTACTTTGACGATGTCTTGATTGCAGGAGACTCCACACACATTCTAGCTGAAAGGCTTAGGGCTGTCCTGTTAAGATTCAGGAAATCAGGCCTCAAGCTCAGAAAAGACAAATGCAAGATTGGGGTGCCTTCTACTGAATTTCTGGGATTCAAAATTGATGCTGCTGGGATTCATCCTGCTGAATCCAAACTAACTGCTATTTTAGAAGCACCCAGGCCAAAGTCTAAGGCCGAACTTCAGGCCTTCTTAGGCCTCCTGAATTTCTACAATTCTTTTCTTCCACATAAAGCTAGTGTAGCTGAGCCTCTTCACAGGCTACTAGACAAACATGCTGTGTGGCTGTGGTCACAAGCACATGAGGCTTGCTTTAAAGAAGTCAAGGCCTTGCTCACTTCTAACAGTGTTCTTGCACATTTCAACGAGTCTCTTCCTGTGTGCATCGCTTGTGATGCGTCCCCCTACGGGGTTGGAGCTGTCCTGAGTCACCTCAGGTCTGATGGAACTCAGGTTCCTATTGCATACTACTCCAGAACACTGTCTTCTGCCGAGCGCAACTACGCTCAGATAGACAGGGAGGCTCTGGCTGTTGTTGCTGGAATTAAAAAATTCACGATTTTCTATATGGCAGGCATTTCACGGTCTTCACTGAACATAAAGCCTCTGCTGGTATGTTTACCACACAGTAAGCAGATATCCCCACAATCATTTCCCCTAGAATGCTTAGGTGGTCTATTTTGTCTGCATATGATTTTTCATTACTCCACAAGCCTGGGAAAGAAATGGGCCATGCTGATGGCCTCAGTAGGTTGCCTCTGCCAGTAGTAGAAGCTGACCCCGCGCCAGCTGTCAACATTCTATCAATCCAAGCCTTGCCCGAGCTCCCTCTTAGTGCCAGGGATGTTACCGCTGAAACAGGTACAGATCACACACTTTCACGTGTCCGCTCCTGGGTCCTGTCCGGGTGGCCTGAGCACTGCCCTAGTCCTGAGTTTCAGAGTTTCTGGTCCAAAAGAAACGAACTGTCCCTTTCTCAGGGTTGTCTGCTTTGGGGAAACAGAGTTGTCATTCCCACCTCAATGAGGACTAGGGTCTTAGAATCCATCCACGAGGGTCATCCTGGCATTGTTCGTATGAAGGCTCTTGCACGCAGCCACTTGTGGTGGCCTGCTTTAGATAAAGATATGGAGGCTAAGGTACATGCATGCCACCTGTGCCAACGATCTCGCCCAGAGATGCCCCAAGCTCCTGTGCATAGATGGGAGGAAACACAGTCCCCATGGTCTAGGGTGCACATTGACTACGCTGGGCCCTTTCAGGGCCAGTTCTTCTTGGTCCTTGTTGACAGCCATTCAAAATGGCTTGAGGTTGGGCCTGTCTCATCCACCACCCCTGCAAAGACTATTCAGGTACTGAGGGGGATTTTTGCTGCACACGGGCTGCCAGATGTCATTGTGTCCGACAACGGCCCTCAATTCACCTCCTCCGAATTCCAAGCTTTCGTACAGGCAAACCTGATTCGTCATGCCACGTCTGCGCCTTTTCACCCGTCCACCAACGGTATGGCTGAACGTATGGTGCGCATGCGCAAAGGACGCCTTGAAGAGACTCACCTACGGGGACTGGCATCACAGGTTGGCTGACTTTCTCCTTTCTTATCGCACCACACCGTCCACTTCTACAGGGAGAAGTCCAGCTGAACTTCGTTGGGGGCGCCAACTTACTACTAGACTTGACCGGTTGCATCGGGACAGACTGCCTTCATCTACCTCACATCCTAGGGCACCTAGACAACTACTTGTGGGTGCCCCGGTTTGGGCTCGCAATTACGGGCCTGGTCATACATGGTCCCCGCTTCTGTGTCCAGGATCACAGGCCCTCTCTCCTACGAGGTTGCCCCGGACAACGGTCGTGTCCTGCGTCGGCACATCGACCAACTTCGCCCTAGGCGAGACTTTTCTGCTGAGACTCCTGGGTCTTTTCCAGGGGGGGAGGGGGGGACCCTTTGGAGCAAAGGGAAGAGCAAGAGCTACTGCCCATCTCCACTGAGGGAGCCACAAACGGCTCGTCCCAAGGTTCTGCAATCGCTCCGAAAAGAAAGTCATGGAGTTTACCCACACAACAGGCACTCACGCCTACTCCAGCCAGGGAGTCACCCCGGGGGCATACTCACTTTCCACACACATCACACAGCACTCCAGTAACGGAGGATACCCGGGGGCATCCCAACAAATCATTCCTCGCAAGAGAGCTGGCACACAATTCCCAAGGTTGGCCTGACCTTACCCCAAATCCTACAGGGGGTCAAACATACACAGAGCTAGTCGAGGAACCAAGTCCCGACTACAACAACCCTAGAACAAATCAGGGAACACCTGACTTTTGGGAAAGTACAGAAACCCACACAAGCCCGAGCACAGAATGGGGTTCAGGGAATGGACAGCCTCCTGACGGGTCTTGGACTGACCTAGGAGGTTCTACAGAGACGCCCAGCAGTGGCTATCACTTCAAGGGGCCTGAGGGTCTACAGCTAGGTAGGACAACCAGGTCACAAAGCAACAGAAGCCTTGGCCTGACGAGCCCGGTGGGCAAGCAAGCAGGCCAGGCATCGGGGCACAGTCCTTGGAAGACACCAGAGCACAATAGAGAGAACAGGCTCACGCCTCCCTCCAGTCAGGGAACTTATGCCAGTAACCCAGAGCTAAGAAGGTCACAGAGAGCAAAGAAATCTCCGAAGTATCTAGAAGATTACATAACATTGCTGGCAAGGCAAAAGCCAGTAATCAGTGGGAGCACTGGGGAGCAAAATGTCATATAAAATAAATGTTGTATGTTGGTAGTAGTGTTAGCCCGGGGGAAAGGGGTGTTATGTCCCGAGCCTTTGCAAACGGCTCGGGCGTTTGCAGGCAGTCCCGGGCAGGTGCAAAGCTGCCCGGGACCAGACAGGCTGTCGCCAGCGCCATGCGCATGTGCGGGTGCTGGCGCGGGAAAAGTAACCCATTTACCTGGGAGTTGCCTATATAAGAGGCTGCGAGGCGTTTGGGCGAGGCTGAAGCCATCTTCCTGTAAGCTGAACGCTGAATAAAAGAAACTGAGAACTCCAGCTGCTTCTCGTGTCTGTTTTCCCGCCACGGACTCAACAGTTACAACGGAAAAAAAGCACAACAGATGTTTATTAAGGCTTGCATTTCTAACTACAGTAGGTTCAATCTCCACACGATGAAAGAAGAGAGAATGAATAACTTGCCTTTATCCCAAAGGACCCTCTGGCCTCTCTTAAATGCCTATAGCACAGGTCGGCAACCTGCGGCTCCGGAGCCGCATGCGGCTCTTTGAGCCTTCCTCTGTGGCTCCCAGCCTCCTCTGCCTTTGCAGAGAGAGACAGAGACAGAGACAGAGAGAGGCAATTGCGCTTCCCTGCTTCTCTCTCTCTCTCTCTCTGTATGTGTGTGTGTGTTTATGTTTTTGTGTGTATGTGTAAAAGAGTGCACTCACAGTGTTCTCCGACGAGCTGAAAAGCTTACTGGGCGGAGCTCCTCCCTTTGCTGCGTCTCTGCAGGAAGCAGGAAGGGCAGGAGAGAGCTAGCTAGCCCAGCTAGGCTGACTCAGGAATTCTGGGAGTTGAAGTCCATGAGTCATAAAAGAGGCGAGGTTGGTTACCCCTGAGTTTGTTGGACAACAGCTTGAAGCTTGCCAGGTGAGCAGCAGATAGAAGGGGGGGGGAGAAAGAGAGAGAGAAAAAGAGAGGGGGGGAGGGGGAGAGAGAGAGAGGAAAGAGAGAGAGAAAAAAAGAGTGGGGGAAGAGGAGTGGCAGACCAAGGGCAGACAGAGAGGGAGGGAGAGAGAGAGAGAGAGACAGAGAGAGAGACCCTTTTGACATCTAAAATGAAGATAACACTGCATATATCCTTTTTTTACCTTTGTGTGTATGTAATTTTATTCTCTTAAAGCATTCTCTCGGTGATCATTGTTTTAATAGTATGGATATTCCCAAGTCATATTTTTACTTTTATTTTTAATGTGTGTGTGTGTGTGTGTGTGTGTATTATATATATATATACACACACACACACACACATACACACCCACAAACATACACACACACACCTATAATAAAGGTAAAAAGATATATGCAGTGTTATCTTCATTTTAGATATCAAAAGGGTTTTGCGGCTCCCGGTGTTTTGTTTTTGGTGGGAAACTGGTCCAAGTGGCTCTTTGAGTGTTTTGGGTTGCCTACCCCTGGCCTATAGCTATCTGGGTATAGTAAAAACAATGGCATCTATGTGGAAATTAGTCATACCATCCTGTTTTGAATCATTCAAGCTATGCTATACCCTGTGACATTCTGTGGAAGCAAAAGTTGCAGGTTTTTTTAGTAGCATAGGAAGAAGAACGATGCCTTTTAACTTTGGTATTGGAGAAGACGCCTGAGAATATCATAGACAATCAAGAAAACAAACCAATGTTTCATCAAACAAAACAGTTTTGCGCTTGAGGAACAAATGATCAGGCTCAAATTGTCCTATATCGAACACACTGTGAGAAGATCCAACTTTCTGGAAAAGGTTCTAGTGCTGGGAAAGGAGGAAGAAAAGGGAAGCTCTGATTGCTCTATTAAGTGAGACCACAGTTTTCTGCCCTAAAATCTTCCCCTGATGGCACCACAAGCTTCACACATTCTTCTTGCAGGCTATTACCTACAGAAAGCTCTATCATGTGGACTCTTGGTCTAATCTAGCAAGACTATGAAGATAAGGATTACACACAAATCATAGAAATCAAGACATGGTTGCTGTTGTTGCAACAATAAGTAGAATCATTCTTCTGGAAGCTTCTAAAATAAAATGAGCTGCTGCCACCAAAAATGACAGTGGTTGCCATTTGTTCCATAGACTTCTGAATTCTGGTTGGCAATTGCACCTACAAATGTGGAACCAGGTTTTTATGTATCTTTGGGGGGGGCATGTTGGCTGTTCAAAAGAACAGCTAGCTGTATGGGATGGTGCCATATTACTAGTACCTTGCTATTTAATCATGGTTAAGTCTTTCTACGACAGTGGTTCTCAACCTGGAAAACATTAAGATAGGTGGACTTCAGTTCCCAGAATTCTCCAGCCACAAAAGCTATTATTCAAACCCTTCCTTAAATGTTGATGTTGTGTTTCTTTTCTTTTCTTTTATAGAGGCTTCTCATGCCTATCTCAGTCTTAGTTCTTAGCTCCAGCAAAAATCAGATTTTAATATTAAAGGCAAGCTGTAATGGTAGCTGCAGGAGAGGAATGAGAAGAAGTGATATAGGCTACACAATGCGCTTGCCCTCTAAAATTGGTTGGGCAGAAGAAAAGATGCCCAGCAATAGGAGGACAGTTTTGGTTGGCCTTCTTTTCTTGTAATACCTGCAAGTACATTTAACACAATAGACCAATTCCTTGAGGTTTAACATCTTATTAAACTTAAATACAATTTCTTGGCTTAGCTCAGCAGGCTTATTTATGCACCATTATACTTGTTCTAGTTTCCTGAATTAAAATTATCACAATAATAATATTTATATCATGTTTATGAGCATGTCTAAGATTGTTTAATAAAGACCGTTAATGAACTCCCACCTGTGATTTGGGAGCATACGACAGTCAAACATATAGTTTATCACTGCTTCATTTGGTATTAAGAATTGTTAAGGCAAATTATTGCTACTGGTATTCATTTGTACATCAAATCTCTTAGAAATGTTCCCTAAGGTAGAGAATCTATGTCATGTTAAAGACTCAACCTCTAAGAGGGAGAACCAGCTAAACTAATTATTACATGGCATCTCAACAGAAATTTGATTACATATCAGAATAACTGGTATGTAATCTCTCTTTTTATACTGGAATTGGCTATAGACAATGGTGAAGCAGAATGGAAGACTTTCAAGTATAATTATAATTTTTGTGTACTGTAACAAAAACAAATAGCGGAAAATCCTATTGATTTGTTAGGTACTCAATTTGAGGATGCTTTCTTTTATGTCATTTGTTATTTACCATTCGTAACTAATTGAAATTGGCATCTGCATGTACATTTTCTTTCCTTTTACAAGCGTAATAAAGAAAAATATGAGATGGATTCATGTGCTCAGCTCCACAATTGAGTTAAATGGGTCAGGAGTGCTGGAGTCTCTCTCCTCTTTGTTTGGAAGAGAGAAAAACTGAAGGCCAAGGTTCCATGAAGAAAAAGGCCTTGGGCAGGATCCGGTTCATGGGAGACATGGGTATGGGTGTTGGAGAACCCAGCAAGAGGAAGGGGCTGTATTGTCACAATTTGAGAGCACAGTGTTTGCATAATAGTAGCAGTCCTGGCTGCAAAAATATGGATGGCCACCAGAACAGTATTTCTCAAACTCAGCAACATTAAGATGTGTTGCTACTGAAAATTCTCAGTCACTCTGGTAGAGTTGCCTGGAAATTGAATCATGACACCTGGACTTCTTTTCTTTCTGGTTTAAAATATTTTGATCTTATCCATGTAGCTTCTTGGATAAATAGTGAAATGTTTCAAATCAAAAAGAAATGGAGTCTAGTCACCATTAAGTTGTGTTGAACTTCAAATTCCAAAAATTCCATGCTCATTGGGGGAATTTGTGAGCTGCACACCACTTAATGCTGCTGCGGTTGAGAAACATTGCACTGCAAGGCAGCAGGAGATACAACCCCTCTTTGTTGGAATGGAATGGAACGGAACAGAATAACAGAGTTGGAAGGGATCTTGGAGGTCTTCTCGTCTAATCCCCTGCTTAGGCAGGAAATCCTATACCAGTGGTTCTCAACCTTTTTAATGCCGCGACCCCCAACCGGTCGTAAGTCGAGGACTACTCAACCGGTCGTAAGTCAAGGACTACTCAACTGGTGCAGCACCGTTTGCAGATGGGACTTTTGGTGGGCTCAGCAGGGCAGAGACAGCCTGGACAATTCCTATTGGCTTTTGAAAGCCAATAGAATTAGACTCTATTCAATAGAGTCTATTCTATTGGCTTTCAAAAGCCAATAGAATAAAAGGGAGTAGCACAGCTAAGGAAAAGGGGGAAAAAAATGGCGGACTGCGTTGTTTGGCGACCCCCATGAAATGGTCGTTCGACCCCAAATGGGGTCCCGACCCACAGGTTGAGAACCACTGTCCTATACCATTTCAGACAAATGGTTGTCCAGTCTCTTCTTAAAAACTTCCAGTGTTGAAACATTCACAACTTCTGGAGGAGGTAAGTTGTTCCACTGATTAATTGTTCTAACTGTCAGGAAATTTCTTCTTAGTTCTAGGTTGCTTCTCTCCTTGATTAGTTTCCATCCATTGCTTCTTGTCCTGCCTTCAGGCGCTTTGGAGAATATCTTGACTCCCTCTTCTTTGTAGTAACCCCTGAAATATTGGAAAACTGCTATCATGTCACCCCTAGTCCTTCTTTTCATTAAACTAGACACACCCAATTCCAGCAATTGTTCTTTATATGTTTTAGGCTCCAGTCCCCTAATCATCTTTGTTGCTCTTCTCTGCACTCTTTCTAGAGTCTCAACATCTTTTTTACATTGTGGTGACCAAAACTGGATGCAGTATTCCAAGTGTGGCCTTACCAAAGCATTGTAAAGTGGTATTAATACTTCACTTGATCTTGATTCTATCCCTCTATTAATGCAGCCTAGCACTGTGTTGGCTTTTTTGGCAGCTGCAGTACACTGCTGGCTCATATTTAAATGATTGTCCACTAGGACTCTGAGATCCTCTCACAGTTACTACTATTGAGCAAGGTACCATCTATACTGTATCTGTGCATTTGGTTTTTCTTGCCTAAATGTAGAACCTTACTTTTTTCACCATTGAATTTAATTTTGTTAGATAGTGCCCAGTGTTCAAGTCTGTACTCCTGTATCTTAAGCCTGTCTTCTGGAGTGTTGGCTATTCCTGCCAGCTTGGTGTTGTCTGCAAATTTGATGAGTTCCCCATCTATCCCATCGTCCAAATTATTGATGAAGATGTTGAAAAGTACTGGGCCTAAAACAAGAGTCTTGGGATACCCAGCTGCCTACTTCCCTCCATGCAGGTGCAGTTCCATTAATATGGTGGCTATCGAGGTATTTGCAGCTACATGCTAGTAGCACTAGTTCAGGCAGTTGTTACTGTTGGCCCAAATCTGATTCAGGGCCAATAATCTAAAAAATAGTTTCATTCATTTTTTTTCTTCCTAGAAAGTACGATCAGCATCACCTCATCTCCTTTTCTCTCACCCAACTTTTTTTTATTTAATTTCCTTAGCATGATGTAGTGAATATAGCCACAGTCAGTTGGGACTGTTCATGGTAACAATTTACATCCCATAGTGACTGCTAAACCAGTATGCCAAATGAAGCAATGAACATTAAAACAGCATGTTGTGTGAACCCCAAGCTCATTTTCCCTCATACACCCCAAGCTCAGCAGGAAATGCAAAGACAGATTGTAAGATTTTTTTCTCTCCACCCTTTCCTTTGCCTTTTCTTTTTGAAATTCAGCACTGCCTTTTTGCAACTTTACTGTTTTCAATTAAGAACACAATGTCTCTGTTGCACACACACACAGACACACACACAACTCCCTCCTCTTTCTTTTTTGTCCCCTCTCAAAAAAATTAAATGGAAAAGCAATTCAAGGCAGGTTCCTTGCAATTTATATCCCTGAATTGCACAGTGAAATAACTAAAAAAGGCTTTAGCCACTTCAGCAGAGAGCACTATGCTCTGCAATGAAGTATTTTGAGCAGAAGGAAGCTACTCCTTCCACAGAAATCAAAACCAAAAGAAAAGCAGAACTACCTAGTAGTTAGCTTAGCCAAAGCCTTTCTGACAATCCTTGCAGGAGGGCTTATTACCCAAAGAAGGATGCACCAGCAACTTTTCTGCAACCTTGATGACTGATGGCGAGTAGTTTCATCATTGCTCCTTTCAATACAGCCTTCTATGCCGCTGTTGTTCCTGTTGCTTTGTGTCTTCTCTGTGAACCAAAGTACCTTTGCCCTTCTGGTTACTTTTAAGGGGAGGGAATAAAAGAAACAGTCTTTGTGGCTACAATTCTGTAAGGAAGTGTTGAAAGAAAAATCTTCAGCCAGTCCAAGCCGGGAATAAACAAAATGGAGACTGCTTTAGAAAGAAGGTTGTAATTTATTGAAGAGCAGAACCATAAGACGTGGCTCTGGAGCAGCTGACCATATGTAACAGGGAGTGGTGGGTTTTTATACCTTATTGAGCTTTTGTGTTTGAGGTTGTTTCCTGTTCCTGTGGCCTGAATTTTGACCTGAGTTTTTGAGCATGTCCTTTTGGTATTCTGATGGTGATGGGTTAACCCTATTATGTCCTAAATGTCATGTGTTTAGAGTTTGGGTGGGGGATTGTAGATTTTAGGGCTCTTTGTCTTTCTAATCTCATTAGCTCCAAGCTTCCTGGCCCCAATCTTTCTGAATAGGGTTATCAAATCTGCATTTCTACAGCCCTGGCCTCTGCCTAGTTTCTGCTTGGGGTATTAAGAAAATTTGGGCCTGCTTTTCTGCTTTTAAGATCCTTTGGGGAAATATAATGTTCTGCCTTTTAATAGTCCCAAAATATTTATTTTTCAGGGTAGGCTGGCCTCCCACAGAAGGATTTGCCTCCTGAGCTCCACATAGGGAAAATCAAGAGGTTGACTAAGGAAGGTCTGACCACTATGCCACACATGGATAGATTGTGAAGGAGACCAACAGGTGGGACATAGCTCAATTATTCTCAGGGTAAACTTTTCTAAAAGAAGCCAGGAAATCTTGAAATAAAACAGGAGCTCAGTCATTTGGCTACCAAATCCTCTTGTGTGGCTGTACATGACTGAAGGCCTAGAAACCTGAAGCTTTATTTTAAGTTCTGTTCTATCTAGCTGTCACCAGTATAATATATGTCATATGCACAGAGTCATAGGAAGTGAAATCATCCATTCTCTTCATCTAGACTCCAGGATCATCCTTTTTGTCCAAACAAAATAATGGGACAGTTGTAGGCTGCCAAAGCTACGTACAGCAGCATTTATGACTCACAGAGCTCTTCTATCTTTCTGGCCTTTGCTAAGCCTTCTTAGTCAGAAAGCTGCGTAGGAAGAAGTGCTACAAAATGACTTCCTAGCACTCTGTCCGCCTTGGTAAATTAGGAGCACCCTCAATATCCCGAATCCCTGCCCCATCACCTCTTCCTCTTTCTCAAGGATCTTCACCCCCCCACTCAACCAAAGCATCACTCCTTGACTGACTTATTTCCTTCACTTTTTCCTGACTGCAGACGACCTATTTCAGAAGAGGATAAATCTGCTACAAGACACTGTCAGCAAAGAAAATAGATTTTTCCCATGACAGTTGCCAGCTAATAATCACTGTAGTCCATTGTGATTAAATAAAAAGCAAAAAGCAAATTTAGAACCGAAATCTCTTTCCTGTGGGAACTGGATAATATTGGGTCAATTAATATTTCGGGAAAGGGAAATGAGGAACATTTAAACAAATTTGTCCTAATTCAGCTAAGAACAAAAGCAATCAGATTTATTTTAATTTTACATTCCAATTACTAACATAATTTAGCCATTACTGAAGACAATGGTATCAAACTATTAAAGCAGTGGTTCTCAACCTGTGGGTCAGGACCCCATTTGGGGTCGAACGACCATTTCACGGGGGTCACCAAACAACGCAGTCCGCCATTTCCCCCCCCCCTTTTCCTTAGCTGTGCTACTCCCTTTTATTCTATTGGCTTTTGAAAGTCTCTCTATTCAAGAGAGCCTTTTCTATTGGCTTTCAAAAGCGAATAGGAATTGTCCAGGCTGTCTCTGCCCTGCTGAGCTCGCCAAAAGTCCCATTTTGCAAACGGTGCTGCACCAGTTGAGTAGTCCTCGACTTACGACCAGTTGAGTAATCCTCGACTTACAACCAGTTGGGGGTCATGGCATTAAAAAGGTTGAGAACCACTGTATTAAAGCATTTATACCTAATACAGTTCCTTGGATCAAGATTCTATTTTTATTTTAAAAGAAAAATTAAAAGCAAGACTAAGACTTCAAAATTATTACAATAAATATATTTTGAATTTGTCCCAATTTTATTCTTGATTAAAATAGGTTACTCGAGTTACTGAGTCACTTAAAAGGTTACTTAGGATACTAAGCAAATGCACTGTTTGTCTTTAAATCACTGACAGCTACCCTAGCTTAGGAATCTGTATAACTTTATTAGGCAGCTGAGCTAATATAATAAGACCCTGGGATGAAAATTTGCTTTGGACATAACCATAATAGGTGATGCTGAACAAGTCACATTCTTCCCAAATCTTTGCAGAATCAAATTATAATACTGGTTGAGAACTGGGAATTGTTTAAAAGTATTGCCTTTTCCTACACTCAGGTATGATTACCCACACCACTATCCAAACAACTACTTGTGGTAAATATGAAAAGTTTATCTTAGGAGCAAATATTTCTGTAATTAAAACAACTATGCAACTTCCTCATTGTATACATACTACAGGTGCATAAAAATTTAAGACAAATTGTTTATGTGTATTTATTGTCTAAATACACATAAAAAATTCACCCAAAACTTGAAATTTAACCCGGGGGTTAGTAATCCAGCAAAATTAAGAATACTCATCATTCATGGCTCGTGTCTTACTAATAGTAGATCATGTGTCATTATGCAGAAACTACAAGCATCCTTTATAGATGAGAGACACCCACTTGCCTATCTAAGTCTAGAATAGGTAGAAGACAAAGTGGATGTAAGATATATAAATGGTTTTCTTCTTCCTCAAAGAAAAAACAGTCCAGTTGTCTTTTGAAAAAGCACATTTGAGATAACTATGACTTGGATGCGTGAGAATATCCACAAAGTGAATATACTAGTGATTAGCTGGCAAGATTTCTGACTCTTCATAATTTGACAAGAGAGGAACCCAATCCCCTCCCTGCTCTACAATATAATATGTAGTAACTTAGGGATTTTTAACAGAATAACAAAATAACAGAGCTGGAAGAAACCTTGGAGGTCTTCTAGTCCAACCCCCTGCTCAAGCAGGAAACCCAGTACCATTTCAGATTGTCCAATCTCGTCTTCCAACCTCTAAGCCAGTGGTTCTCAACCTTTTTAATGCCGCGACCCCCAACCGGTCGTACGTCGAGGACTACCCAACCGGTCGTAAGTCGAGGACTACCCAACCGGTCGTAAGTTGAGGACTTTCCCTGCCCGGGAGCACCGCGCATGCATGGTGTTGCCCCTGCGTCGGCCAAGGTGTAGCTGGCAAGCGGCAGAGATGGAGCAGGCCGACCACCGGCTGGGCCACCAGCTGGCCCAGCCCAAGGGAGGTAAGGCACCCGCCACGGGCCCCACGCACGCCAGCAACCCTCCCTGCGCCTGCCAGCCTCCCACCTCCCACCCCTGGCCCTCTTTTACTTACATTTTTAGTAGCTCAGCAGGGAGGGGTGGAAACTTCCAGACAGCTCACCTTCGCTGCAGACAACTTGCAGCACCGTTTGCAGAATGGGACTTTTGGCGGGCTCAGCAGGGCAGAGACAGCCTGGACAATTCCTATTGGCTTTTGAAAGCCAATAGAATTAGACTCTATTCAAGAGAGTCTATTCTATTGGCTTTCAAAAACCAATAGAATAAAAGGAGTAGCACAGCTAAGGAAAAGGGGGAAAAAATGGCGGACTGCATTGTTTGGCGACCCCCGTGAAATGGTTGTTCGACCCCAAATGGGGTCCCGACCCACAGGTTGAGAACCACTGCTCTAAGCACCCACAATTTCTGAAGACGTTCCACTGATTAATTGTTCTAACTATCAGGAAAATTTTCCTTAGTTCTAGGTTGCTTCACTCTTTGATTAGTTTCTATCCATTGCTTCTTGCCTTGCCTTCAGGTGTTTTGGAGAATAGGCTGACCTCCTCTTTTTTGTGGCAGCCCCTGAGATATTAGAACACTACTATAATGTCACTCCTTGTCCTTCTTTTCATTAAACTAGACCAGTGATGACGAACCTTTTAGAGACCGAGTGCCCAAAAACTGCCTTGCCCCTGCCCTGCCCCCGCCTCTCCTGCCCGCAGGGCCACTCACCACCTCCATGGCCCGCCGCAGCAGATTGCCCAGGCAGCCCAGCAGCGTCATGGTGGCCACGCTCTCTGTCCGCACCCCGAAGCATATGTACACGATGTGGCGTGAGGGCAGAGTCTTGTCCCTGCTGCCCAGCTGTCATGTCCTTGGCTGAGCTGCTTCATGCAGGCTGCTCCCGGGGCGACTCTCCTCCGGGGGGGGGCTGCTGGTGAGGAGAGGGCCACGGGGGATGGCAAGGCTGGGGCAATGGAGTGTGTACCCACAGAGAGGGCACTAAGTGCCACCTCTGGCACCTGTGCCATAGGTTTGCCACCACTGAACTAGAATATCCAATTCCTGCAACCGTTTTTTATATGTTTTGGCCTGCAGTGCCCATCTTTGTTGCTCTTCTCTGCACTCTTTCCAGAGTTTCAACTTCTTTTTTATATCATGGTAACCAGAACTGGATGAATATTCCAGGTGTAGTCTTACAAGGCATTAAGTAGTATTAATACTTCATGTGATCTTAATTCTGTTTTGTTTTTTGTCTCAAATTTCTAAGAACTTTTCCAGATGGAAATGCAGATTGAGATAAGACTTCTACTGAACGCACAGCACCATGACTAGGTAGTTATTATCCTGAAATGTCCTGGCATATCTTTATAGCTCTCATTATCTATTTTCCAATGAAATCATGTGAGGGAGTGATGTTTCTGTAGAAATGGTAATATTTTACCATCTAGCTCACGGGTCGGCAACCTGCGGCTCCAGAGCCGTCTCCTGCAGCTCCCTGTCCTCAGCCACCATGTGTAGTCTGAAAAAAAAAAGTGGGACTAAAAAAAAAGTTCAACCAATCAATTCAAACTTCTCATGAAGTTTGAATTGATTGGTTGAACTTCTTTGGTTTCTGGGACTGCCCACAAACCTCTTTTCTTCTTCGTACTGCAAGTGGTGGCCAGGAGGATTGCTGGAAAGGTGTCCCTGGTAAGGAGCCATGGGTGGCCGGTCTCAGGGTGCCTCTTCCCTGCCCGGCGGGTCTCCCCTCACCCTGCTCCGTCGCCGCCTGTGTTAGTCTGGGGGGGGGTCACTGGGAGCTTCCGGAGCTTCCCCTCTCCGCCTGTGCCTTTCGGCCATCTCACGGGCAGCGGATTCCCCAGCGGCGCCTGCCCAGCCCTTTACCCACTGCTGCGCGGTCCTCTTGGCCGTCCTCCCACTGCTGCTGCTGCCGGTCGCACTGAGCGAGGCCGAAGAGGCGGCGAGCGGGCAGCACGCCCCTTCATTGTCCTACTGCCTACCACCGCTGCCCTCGGTGCTGCAGGAGAAGGAGACCTTGGGCTGCAAGGGTGATGGGATCTGTGTTGGGTCGGGCCCCACCCCTCGTCCCTGCAGTGGCATTTCCCATTGCCAGCGTGGCCGCCCATGGTGCACCCGGCCTTGGCACCCTCCTCTTGCGACGGCAAAGTGTCTGAGTACACGGCGGGGGTGGCGGCCAGGCTGGAGCGGGGCGGGGCGGCGGGGACCCCTGACGATACTGCAGTGGCTGCCGCCAGAGCTGCTGCCTCCTGTCCTGTTTCCCCTCCCCGCCCGTTCGGCTGAGGACGTGTTGCCTAGGCCGCGCCGCCGTCACTGGAGCTCCTGCCTCCTGTCCTGCTCCCCCTTCCCGTCTGTTTGGCTGAGAATGCAGCAGGGGCAGCTGCTGGGCTGCACTGTGGAGTCGCTGCCTCCCGTCCTGCTCCCCCTCCCTGCCCGTTCGGCTGAGGATGCAGCAGGGGCGGCGGCCAGGCCATGCTGCCGGAGTCACTGCCTCCCATCCTGCCCCCCCTCCCCGCCCATTCGGCTGAGGATGCAGCTGGGGCGGCAGCTTCCTCGCCCTCCTCCTCCCCTTCTTCCTCCTGCTGCCAACGGGCAGCTCAGGCGGGTGCCGGGGAAAGAGCGGTGCCTGGGGGGAGCAGCCGGTCCAGCGAAGGGGCTGGCAGTGGCTACATTGGATGGGCCTCTTGTTCTGTGCACATGCGCATTATGCGGTTCCCAGTTTTTTCTTTTGTGAGGAAAATGGGTCCAATGGCTCTTTCAGTGTTTCAGCTTGCCGACCCCTCATCTAGCGTTTAAAGAAATGGGATATTCTGTCATTGGAAGGGATGGTCAACATCCTCTGTCCCCAGAAGTTAGTTCTTGGCAGATCAATATGCCCACAAAATGGGTAGCCATCAGTTCAGGATAAGTAGCTTTGGAGCAATGTGTTTCACTTTTTTAAGGAGGGAAGAAACATGATTTAGTGGGAAGCTGAGTGAGTAGGAAAAGGCAAAACCTACCATCTATAATTCATTGGCAGTCCCTTCTTTGTGAGCTCCACATGTTTAGAAATCATCAAAGTAATATTTTCAAGTGGTATCAGAAGAGATCAGTGACAAAAAGTCACTGAGGTCTGGAAGTATCCTAACTATGGTAAATAGGAACTTGGGTTTTTATGAAGAACAAATTTGTTGCTTCAGGTTTAATGTCTGCCGACTATTATCAGACTGGCAAAGATTTTCCAAGAGTTCAGGGAAAGGCCTTTTCCAACCCTACTACCCAAGTTCCTTTGAACAGAAATGTTGGAGAGAATTAAAACTGGGACTTTATGCATGCAAAGAATGCACTCTACCATCAAGCTATTTCTCCTCCCAATATTTCCCCTACCTCCTGCAGATCTGGGGTAGAAAATACAGATGCAATTAGGCTTCCTTTAATATGACACCTGGACTGTCATGCGCTGGAACTTAATTTTTATGATGCTGAAAGTGACGCTACTAAACTGTAGCACAATTGGAAATGATCTGGCAACAGGTAAGAAAGCAACAATTTTCCCCTCCCCCGAGTCTGACTTCATTCCAGTAGTGATTGTCCAACTATGTGGCTTTATATAATGAAACATTTATAACACTTCTCTGTAAAATGGAAAAGTTTCCAGCAATGTTGTGCAAGAGCAGAAAGAATGCATCCTCTCTTATTGCGTCAGATCTCTTTCTTTTCTTCCTTGACCTCCTAGATACTTCAGGCAACTGTATGTTTTACTATGCAACAATAATTAATATCAGTGCTGCCTCTTAAGTTAACCCATTATTAGTTCAGTTCTCATTAGAACAGGGAGGTAGAATTTAAGCATGAAAACAAAACCTATGATGAGGAAATTGTAGTTCATTGAAATTTGGAAGGCCATAGGTTCTCCCCCCCCCCAATAGTTGAACCATAATTCCTATTATCCCCAAGTCACCTGTCCTCTTGTGTCATGAGAGGATAGATTTCATTGTGATAGAAGCACTTTTGGTAGCCATGATCAATCAGTACTACCTAGCTTTCTGATTCTCCATAATCTTGCAAGATGTTGGATTAGAATATGGTCAGGAATTAAATGTATGATGATCCAACCATGCAGTAGTGCTTGACATGCTGGGATTTTAAAGGAAATTGTAATGTAAGCTCTTATCCTAATAGCCTCGGATATGAAAACTGACAGGGTATAATGGCTAAAAGCCTTGGGCTAGGAGGATCTAAATCACGCACAGCCATGAAAATTACTGGGTGGTTCTAGGACAATCTCTCTCGGCCCAAAGTATCTTACACAACTGTTGTTGTGGGGAGAAACAGAAGGAGGAAGCCAATGCACTGTGTACTAAAAAGAAAGCCAGGAGATAAATCTAATAAATAAATATAATGTGCCACTTTAATGTGCTATTGTTCTAAAATTTTGTGTATGAAGTGCTCAGTGTTTCTTTTACACCGCATGCTATTCATTACTGTTTACTAGAAACACATTTGACATTGTGATATTTGTATGTGTGGATGCATGTTTATGTATTTGTGAGGAAGAGATCTTTTTACAGGTCTATTGCTGGATTTGCAGGCTCTCTGACAGTTGTTTCCAAAAGTTACACTTTCAACTTTGGGAACAGAGAAGGCAAATTTTGTCTTTACTTTTGGAGGCACATTAGGTGTAGTGTTTGTCAAGTTTTTGAAGATAAAGTTCTCTCCTCCACCTATATTTGAAGGCTAGGGGTTTTATTGGTTGGCCAAGTCAAAGATCACACCCAGAATACTGGTTGGGCACGTGTTGGTAGTACCAGTTTAATTTACTGGCAAGAGAGTCTTGGGAGATTCTAGTTTTCTCCTGTCTGTTATTTCATCTTAGCTTGTAGACCTAAGCCTGACCCTTCTCAATCTGGTGTTCTTCAAATACATTGGGATCTCAAGTCCCAAAGCAGTTGGTTGGCCATGGGATTTGGAAACATTAGGGAAGCTGAGTGTGTTACCACTCCAAGGAGAAATATATTTCTTACTAGAAGAACAGATATTTTAATTGCCATGAATTACACAACTGAGAAATCTTTTCTGAAGCTGTATCCTCTGAACCTCAAGGACTATCATTAAGCCTTAACTAGCTGAAATTGTCATCTCTTTTCTGGCAAAATTATTGAGTGGATGGTTATCATGGAAACACCGTGGACAGCAGCTAATGATCTGGCCCCATTTCAGTTGAGTTTTAGGCTTTGTCTTGCTATAGAAATGGCTATGAATCACTCAGATTGATCACCAATGTGAGCAAACTGGAGAAATCTGATTCTGGAAATCTCCCATTGACTTTGGGTATCATATATAGACCATGCTATTTTAATGAATGGGTTCTCTAATTTGAAAATTGTCTGTGCAATATTTTGATATGTTGATTGACATATCAACATATATTCTAAGTATTATGACTATCTGAAATTAGTCAGGTCTCATCTATTCTTGCTTTCATTCTCTGGATCTCTCACTACACTTGATCCTAGTCAAAGAGTGCAGTAAGCAATTGAGGATGAGATCTTAGACATTATGGCCCCTTGATTCAGTCTTTGATTCTACTTACTATAGAGTTGAGAGAGATAGTTGATAGTTGTGGCAATGAATTTTTGACTCTGACTTACAGAAAAATTAGCTTCCCATCATTATAATAGTGGTTTGTCCAGTATGCTTTTTATCCCATTCAATTATCTAATTGACATGGTGTGAAATGTATTTGAGCTGCACATTTTAAAGACAGAATAGAACAACGAATCTCCGTTCTGTATGAATAATGTGCAACAGTCTTAATGTCTGTTATCAAAAATTTCAAAAGAACTTAGACTATGACTTATTCTGCAAAAAACAGCATTTCAGACTTACTGGATTCAATTGCATTTGTATATAAAAGGAATAAGAAATGGAGAATGCATCATATCTTGAAGATGCAATACTTTTGTGTTATCTTGAAATTGTTACTCACTGGTAAGATGTCACTATATATATTAATTCAATAAACTACAAATTTATTAATACCTGGGCAGTGGAAATGGATTTTATGTGCCATTCCTATTGCTAAAAAAATGTGTTCTTCAAAACTGAAAAAAAATCTTTATGGCCCCATCTAACTTTGATATAAATATTTACATGCACATATACACAGGTAAAAAACTTTTATATACTCATAGACACACACATACACACACACAAAACCACTTTTTGTTGTTGCTGTTGCTTCCCCCCTTTTGTTTTTCTACTGTTTTGTTTTGCCACTGTTCTTTTTAAATAAATAAAGGGCAAAAGGACTTGACCCATTATGTGTGTGCCACAATAGAAATCTTTCTCTTTAGCAATTGCTAAAGCACATTGAATTGCTAAAGCACAGCAGAATCCACAGCAAAGAATGATGATGCCAAAGCATGATGATGACATGTGTCTGGTGACAAACAAATGCCACTTGACACAAGTGCATTGAGTCATAGCAGTATGATTATACATGCTTATCCTCTATATTTATCAAAGGTTTGTATAATCAGTTCCCAACTCAATTTTCCCTGTTTTCCTGAGCCACTTACATCATAATTGTGTGCCCATTTTGTCTGGTTTGATGCATTCATTTAATAATACCATGGCTATCTAACTGTCCCAGTAAATCATATTGAAAACATACTTCCCAACTCATGTCTTAAAATAGGAAGAAATTGCTAAATCTTGTTCTACAGATAATCCTTGACTTAACGGCTACAATAAAGCCCAAAATTTCTATTGCTAAACAAGGCAGTTAAGTGACTTTGCTCCATTTTACAATTTTTTGCGACAGTTGCTAAGTGAATCACTGTAGTTGTTAAGTGAATCATGTGGTCATTAAGCAAATCCGGTTTCCCCCATTAATTTTGCTTGAAGCAATTGGGAAGGTTACAAATGGTGATCACATGACCCCTGGGAACAGTGCAACTGTCATAAATGGCAGTTTATAAATGCCAGTTGCCAAGTGCTCAAATTTTGACCAGGTGACCATAAGGATATCGTAATGGGGTGTGTGAAAGTATGAAAACCAATCATTTTGATACACTGAGATGCAGTAGAAATAAATAAATAGGAATAATTAATTTACTGTACTCTTTGAATAATTTTAGATTTTTTTTTCATCTTTCTCCACTGTTTTCTTTTGAATTGTGTGTTATACATAACAAACAAGTAACTTATGACTATAAATAAATTGTCCTTACTTATTATTGGGTTTTTCTTCCAAGGAAAGCTCACCTGGTAACTAGTATAGTGTATTTGTCAATGCAAATTCCTTTTAAAATTGGCAATGCTTTTAATATACAGCATGTATTCTTCCTGCCACAGTCATCTCTACTGTTTTACAATGTTGTCATTTTGTTTTGTATTTTCACTGTGTTTTGTTTTGTCAACTGATCAGGTAATTGTTTATTGGGGGCAGATTTTTTTTTTAATCATCTTATAAATAAATGCTCAAAAAGTGTTGTACCGTTTCCATACAGAGAAGAAATAGTGGGTCTACTTAGGGACATCTTCGAAGTGAAGACTTAAACTGTTTCCTGTCCCAGGAGACAGCAGCCTTTGCAAGTCACCCTGCTTTACTGCCTGGTCTCATTGTTGTACCATTAAAGTTGACACAACATTGGAAAGGGCATAATTTGGTTCACTTTTTGAAGTTTCCACAGAACAATCACTCCTGCCAAGAGCAAGAAGTTCAAGTTAGCTAGAAAGACCAGTTATTTGCCCGGAAAATTCTCTCAGGTGCAGATGAGCTGAATAATAATTCAATACTCAAGGGAAAGCATTCTGCACATGCTCAAAATGATTTACCCATATTCTGTCAAGGAACTTGGTGGTGTTTTTTTTAACGAGAGAAAGATAAAAATCATGGAACCTCTTTGCATTTTATTCCCAAAGCTGTTATTTCTGCCATAAGGCTGCAGACAGGAAGAGAAATGAGATTGTATCTTCAGTGTGGTTGATAGATAGTTGCCCTGGCTTTTCTCCACTGCTCTGCTAGCAACCAGACACTACTCTCCCCTCTGCAACTCCTTTCCCCTTGCAAGCCAGGCAGGCTGGGGCCTGTCTTAATAGTGATACATTGGAAGTTCTCCTGAAACCCATTCCTGCTAAACAACAAGGCAAAAACATTTGAAACGAGCAAGGTTTCGGAATGCGTGGATGGACTGGAAGACGCAAGTATTCCAGAACCATTCTATCGAGACAACACATCTGAACAATGGCTCACTTTTTATGTTCTGTTGTTGCCTTGGCTTTTTAACTGACCTGCACCTGAAAGAATAAAAAGTTTAATAGGTAAACAAATTTCAATTCATGTTTCCTCTGTCATTCAGTTTGCTGTAGTATCATGATAATGGTGATGTAGTGTAGTGCTTCTCAACTTTAAGATACGTTGAAGTCCCATATATTAAAGTTGCCAAGGTGGAGAAACATTGATCTAGTGTTTAAAAAAATCTGTTTTGCATTCCTTCTTTATTTACAAGAGAGTTTTAAAAATCCCAGATCTTTATATTTCATTTAATAGGGCATTTTTCAGAATGTATAGATAAAAGTTAAGATTTATCCAACAACATTTGGTGAATTTTTACCTGCTTTGGCAGCACTCACTATCCTTACCTGCCTGTCATTTCTTTGCTTTTCCTTCCTCCTTCTTTCCTTCTCCCAAATCTCATACCTTCCTTCTATCTCTGCAGAGACAAATATATATATATTAGCTCTTGGAAATGACTAAGACATTTGATGGTGAAAATTATCTACACGCAGCTCTGGTCTACCTAAGAGGAAATGGTGTAAAAAAAAAAGAGTTGTTCTCCACAGCACCTCATTCTCCACCAATCAGACAACACCTTTCTTTGACCACACCTACCTGGCCAGCAGGTGCATAAAAAGAAAAAAGGAATGACGCTCCAGAGCACTAAGTAACTGCTGAAGAGCTGAGGCTTGACTTCTCCCCTTCCCTGAATTCCTGCCACTTCTCTGGTCTACCTTTGGAAATCCATCAGTCATGCTTTTTTGGCATAGTCAACCTGATCATTACTGGCCAAGTCCAGGAGAAATGTATCCTTGCCCTGGCAACAATCTCATAAGGTGAGCAGCTTCTTTTTTCACCCCTCCCTTTCCAGCTATGCCAACAGCTGAGATCTGCAAGAAGAAGAAAAAAGCATGCAAGTAAATCAACTTGTTCATGATGGGATATATGAAATGGTTGTAGTGATTCAGCTTCCAGAATTTTGCTTATTTCAAGAGAATGTCTGGAAAGTCAGTCAGACTATCAGAGAGGATGAAGACTTCACTATACTTTGCTCTCTCTCTTCCCAATACCTTGTATGCAGAGCTGTCATTCTTCTCACATAGAATTGGCATGGTGTTCTCCAGGATGGTTGCTATAAAATGATTTCTCATCCATAAGTTGATATCTTCTAAATTTAAAGCCACTTAAACCTGAGTATCACTGTTTTTCCCATTCTGTGCTTAAATGAAGGAAATGAAGTGTTGGCATCAGAGCCAGATCAAGAAAAAAGAATAATGGCACACACCTTGTCCATTTCTTTGGTATAAACTGACAGGAGTGACAAATCTTGTTTTGGCCATGTCGAGGGAGTGTGGGGCCCATCTTTGCTCCGCTGCTGCTTGAGAAGACCAGCCTTTGCCTAGAGGTAGGACTGATCATATTCAACATCCAGCAGGAGTTGGATCTTGCTCAGGCTAACAGGAAGACTTTTCTTAATTTCTTTCAAATTTCTTGACAAATTTCAAATAGTATGCAGAGAGCCACTATTCTCTGGAATTGCTATTTGATGTGTACTTTTCCCTTTCTTTCTTCCCTCGTCTGCTTTGGATTGCATTTAAGGGCTGTTTAATTGTGAAAAACAGGACTAAGTGTTAAACTATCCTCTTCTACACAAATATTAATGATGCACAAGCCCTTGCAGCCTTTTTGACACTTTCATTTACTGTTCATCACAACTACTCTTCTCCCTTATAAGACCTCCAGCTTATGTAGCCAAACCTTCTTTCACCAGCCTGACTTTAATGGTATCTCAAGAGGAAGAGGTGCCTGTTGAAGTCTAGAACTGCAGTCCTGCAACAAAACATTTGTATATATAAAAAATCATTTCACTTTTGAGAGCTCAAGGTCAGAAATCCAATTCCAGAAAGCATGAAATGTTTCTGTGAAGTACATTAGGTAGACAGTCAGCCATTGGCCCAAGGCCACCCTATTATTAGTAATTTGGCTAGACACATTTACAAAAGCCTTTTTGTGATGCAGTCTTTTTATATGCAATGGAAAACTGGGCTTCTATATAACTTATCTGTGGGAACAGGCAGAGAGAATTCAAAATTGTTGCTTGCTACTAATGACTAATACTGATATATATTGTGATAAAGACTAATTACATATTTTACAGTCAAACAACGTGCACTTGTAAAATTGACACTAACAATGTCAATGCAGAACAGAATGTGAAAGAGAACAAATTTTTAAAGTAAACAATGTAGACTTGGCACTCAAATTATGGTTAGTTTAAGGACATTATCATTGTACAGTATTACAGGTGGACTTGAAAAAATTCCTCTGGCTTTTGCTAAAGTAGATGCTAAATAAAGATCCTGGCATTTGTGATCTGCTAAAAAGTAAGTGCCTCTGAGCTTGTCCTCAGCTGAGGAATTTACAACCAATGCAGGATTCTGAAGGGAAAATTATTAACATGAAGCAATCAAGAATTAGAAACCACAGTGATCTACTACCTCCTGCTTATTTGCAAAAGGAAAAGGAAAAAAAAATATGCAAAAATAACAAATAATCATAGAGAAAATGCACTTTATAACTCTTCCTTTCATCATCCTGTTAATTAGATACTACATAGGTGTTTACAGAAAGATCTCACAAAACCTATTTGCCTTTTAAAAGATTCTGAAGACGTGGTGTTATGTCATAACTGGGAATCCAGTGGTGGTGTGAAATCTGTAAGATGGTTGTGTTGATTGACATATGACCTGTAACTTCCTGCCGATTATGTTTTATGGTTTTAATTTGGTTTTAATGGTGTTATTTATTGTGTTTTGTAATCTGTTTATTGTCTTATAGTTGTTTTAATTATGTGAACTATCCAGAATCACAAATGTGAGATGGGTGGCTATAGAAATTGAGCAAGTACAGTAAATTAGTGTGACTTTGCAGTCATTTTTGCAGTAATTTCTCAGCTTCTGAATCTGTTAAGTATTATTTAGAACTCAACTTCTCTCTCTCTCTCTCCCTCTCCCTCTCTCTCTCTCTCTCTCTCTCTCTCTCTCACACACACACACACACACACACACACACCTGTGTTTCTCTTAGCAAATCCTAGTTTCTGAAGTTTTGTTGGCAACATTTTGGAATTGATTGCCATTGCTTGCTTCTTAGAGCTGAAAGAGAATGACTGGCCCCCAGCTGGTTTTGTGCCTAAGGCAGGATTACAACTCACAGTTTCCTAATTTGTAGTCTGAACCATTACACCAAAGTGACATTTTTATGTCTCTTATCCATACCTTTTTCACTGTTGCAGAGAGCCACTGGCACTGCCATTCCTAAAGCAGGAAGAACCAAGTATCTCAACATCAGCTGAGCAGCATTGTCCATCTTTCCAGTATATTCTGTGTGCTGTTACCTCTCCAGCTGTCAAACAGCATGAGGAAACTCTTACCTATCTCAACCAAGGTAAGAGTTTATAATCCAAGGGAGGTGGTGCAGGAGAGAGAGGAAAAGTAACCATATTCTTCTTACAAGCTGCCCCCTCGTGGTAAACCTAATAGACAACATGCAGGTTCCACTGTCTACATAACATACAATGACTCAAAATTACAGGATTCACGCACACAGTCACAGGAATACACACACACACACACACACACACACACACACACACACACACACTTCCATCCAAAGCTTCTACTGTTGGAAGAGAAATGTAAATTATAGATCTTCTGTGAACTGACAGCTGAACCAGGTAACAATAAGGCTTTCAACCATTTAAATCCTAACACATTGTAAGATTGATTGCCTTTCTAATTAAAAGCTAAAGGTTGCATTTTATCCAGCAGAAGATCTTTTGTTAGAACTATATACTGTGTTTACACAATATGCTTAATCTGATTACTGAATTAACTCATTGTCAAGACTTGCACAATATATTTTACCAAAAACTAGCCACATGGGTTGGGCCTGCACAATGTGTTACTTCTTTTTGGCTGCCTTAACACTAACCTAGCATAGCATGGTGTATGAATGCATGGTGCATTTTAGCAACTGACATACAGAAGAACATTTTACTCAGATGGAGATTATTTTTACAGAGATTTTTTTTTTAAATTTTGTTGGTATGCTGTGAATATGCTTATTCATATAAATCAGTGTTTCTTCACCTGAGCAACTTTAAGATGTGTGAATTTCAACTCCCCAAATTCCCTGCTGACTTTGAAGTCCATACATCTCAAAGTTACTTAGTTGAGAAACATTGATATAAGTAAAGTAAGAAAGGGGGGATGTGAGATCATTTTTAAAGCATTTTTTTAAAAAAAACAATCAGTCTAACATTAATACTTGGGAAGATCCTGGAAAAGATAATCAAAAAACAGATCTGTGAACAATCAGAAGCAAACAAAGTTATAACCAGTAGCCAGCAAGGGTTTGTCAAAAACAGTTCATACCAAACCAATCTTGTGGACATAGTATACTTAGATTTCAGTAAAGCATTTGACAAAGTAGACCACAACCTGCAGCTTAGTAAGCTAGAAAAAGGTGGGATAGATGAGTCTGCAGCTGGCTGATAAACAATACTCAGCGAGTAGTCCTCAATGGTACTACATCCATATGAAGAGAAGTAGGCAGTGGGGTACCACAAGGCTTCATCTTAGGCCCAATACTCTACAATATCTTCATAAATGACATAGATGAGGGAATAGAAGGGGAACTCATTAAATTTGTAGATGACAACAAACTAGCAGGAATAGCCAACACCCCAGAAGACAAGCTTAGGATCCAAAAAAATATTGACAAACTTGAACAATGGGCCCTATCCAACAAAATGAGTTTTAAAGTGGAGAAAAGCAAAGTTTTACATTTAGACAGGACAAATCAATGGTATAAGTACAGATTAGGTGAGACCTGCCTCAAAAGTAGTAACTGTGACTTTGGAGTCCTAGTGGATGATCACTTGACTATGAGCCAGTAGTGTGCAGCAGCAGCCAAAAAAGCTAATATAATCCTGGGTTGTATAAACAGAGGCATAGAATCAAGATCACATGAGGTATTAGTACCGCTTTATAAAACCATAGTAAGACCACACCTGGAATACTGCAACCAATTTTGGTCACCATACTATAAAAAAGATGTTGAGACTTTGAAAAAAGTTCAGAGAAGAGCAACTAAAATGATCAAAGGCCTGGAGACTAAAACATATAAAGAACGGCTGCAGGAATTGGGTTTGGCTAGTCTAAAGAAAAGAAGAAACGGGCGACATGATAGCAGTATTCCAGTATTTGAGGGGTTGTCACAAAGAAGAGGGTATCAAATTATTGTCCAAAACAACAGAGAGTAGGACAAGAAATAATGGTTGGGAACTAACCATTATGAGAAGCAACCTGAAATTAAGGAGAAACTTCCTAACTGTGAGGACAATTAACCAGAGGAACAACTTGCCTTCAGAGGTTGTGGGTACTCCATCACTGGAGGCTTTTAAGAAGAGACTGAACAGTCACTTGGCTGAGATGGTATAGGTTCTCCTGCTTGAGCAGGGGGCTGGACTAGAAGACCTCCAAGGTCCCTTCCAGCTCTATTCTATTCTATTATAGATGATCTGTGGAGGGGCAATTATGGATTGTTATCGGTTGGATTAAGACTCAGATCAATTTAAATTTAAGATTAACAGTAAAATAACTGGAATATGTATGCTAGTATGGGATATGAACTATGCCATCATGCTTGGTGAATTCACACTTGGTGTTCAAGTGTGATTAAGCAAATCATAGCTTACTACCATCTAAGAGTTTCTGTACTTCAAAACACACCCAACATTTTTAAATATCTATAAACTTGGTACATCAGTCAGAATAAAATGAAGAGGAAATTATATAATATTTAGCTGTAATGTTTTAATAGTTCTTTTTGTATTTTTATATAATAGAAATTTTGGTATTTTCTCACATTGTTAAAATAATTTCATATACTTTGTATGTTACTGCTAATTTATCAATGATATACTGAGCAATAATTTAGAATCTCAGTAAGCCTTCATTTTTCTACTAACATATTTCTCTTCTTCATTTGAAAATGTATTAGGAAACAAACATGGAACATTAAAAGATGATATTTTGGACTTTGGGGCAATGTTTGGCATATTTGGCCAATCTCACATTCCACATGGTGTATTATTATTTTCCAGGGCAATCATATGAAATCCGTATGCTGTGTAATCCCAAAATAGGTGAATTTGCTGAGGGAAGGAAGCTGTTGAAGGTAAGGCATAGGATAGGAGAACTGATTGGCATTTTTGAAAATTGAGTCCTCATGAAGCTTCATCTTATAACAAACTATGGAACTCATGCAACATATTGCAATTTTTCTAAAAGATTCAATTCACTGCCTATGGAATAGTAGAACCCATAATTAATCATTAATTCTGAGAGAAATAATTGTTTCTTCAGAAACTCTCAAATCCTGGACATTCCCATCATGGTTTGCTTGCAGACTCTATCTGAAGAGAATCTTGTTCGGTAGATAGTGGACTGAAAATTAATCAGAACAGAACTTTATATAGTTCAACCAATTCAGTGTCGTTGAGGCAAAAGTCACAGAGTCCAAAAATTCATTCATACCACTCCAACATCTCTTTGGTCTGATGAGTGGTGCAACCGTTAAGTCTAATTAAACCAATCTCACAATATTTTTCCTACCATATGTGCAGCCTAAAGAAGAGCCAGTTGTCTGTATGACTCAATGCAATATTCTGGTGGTATAAATGGATTAAAAAATATTGGGTCTCTCTTCCCCCCCCCCTCTCTCTCCTTTGAGCAGAGTGTAATCAGGGTGGTCTTCCATGATCGAAGACTGCAATACACAGAACACCAGCAGTTAGAGGGATGGAGATGGAACAGGCCAGGTGACCGCATCCTAGATATTGGTAAGGTGTATTTTCAAAAGGGAAGGAGTGGTATTATTTTCCTAAACCCCTAACTTGGAATGTGCTTTCATAAGAATCTTCCAAAGAGATTGTAATTGTGAGAATGCCTACTCTGAACATAGAGAAACGGATCGATCATTTCAGCTCTGCTATACAGGTAATACTTGACCTATGACTAAAATTGGTACCAGAATTTCCATTGCTAAGCAAGGTGGATGTTAAATGAATAATGCTCAATTTTTACAACCTTTTTTACCAATTTTGTTGAGCAAATCACTCCAGTTGTTAATTGGATCATGCAGTTATTAAGCAAATCCAGCTTCCCCTATTTGCTTTTCTCGTTGGAAACTGGTTGGCAGGGTCACAAATAGTGATCACAGGACCCCCAGAAGCCTTAACTTCCACCACAATACATTACAAGGTTTTGGGACACATTTTACAAGATGCAAAGCCTTTGGGGCAGAGTTATGGCTGCCCTGTTGACTTTATTAACACTGCAGACCCTTCCTCCTCCTTCCTTGAAAAGAGGACTGCAGGATTGTCAAGCCAACATCCCCATGAAAAAGTTGAGAAGAAGGAATTGGGGGTGGGAAGAGTGTGGGAAACATTCTTTACTTGATCAAACTGGGATTTCCATGGCTGATTCCATAGAGCTTTCTCTCCCCCGCCCTGCCCCCAGATCCCCTGTTCTCTTTTCATGAGAGGGTCTGATAGGTTTTTCCTTTTCTGGCTTGTTGTAGATATCCCTATGTCTGTGGGCATTCTGGAACCTCACATGCCTTCCACTTTGCTCAATACTGTGGAATTCCTGTGGGACCCAACTAAGCGCACTTCAGTCTTTGTGCAGGTGGGTAGCAACCTGTTTGTCAGTAGGCTCATCTTTGTCTCCTTGCCCTTTCATTTGTGTTTTAGGAAAACAGTAGCACAAATCTTACAACAGGCTTAAAAGTCATGAAAGTTCCCTCCCTCAATAAACAGAAAAAAAGAACTGGTTTGGTGTAGTAGTTAAGGTGTTGGCCCAGAAACTAGGAGACCATGAGTTCTAGTCCTGCCTTACAGATAAAAGCTGGCTGTGTGATCTTGGGCCAGTCACTCTCTCTCAGATGAACTCACCTCACAGGGTTGTTGTGTAGAAACTAGGAATAAGAAGGAATATTATTTTGTTCGCCACCTTGAGTTACTTATAAAATAATAAAGGTAGTATAAAAATCTTATTAAAAATCTTATTAAAAAAATAAGAAAAAAGCAAATTTCCCACAGAACCACACCAATATTGTGATTCAGCTTCCTGCATAATTTTGAAATTGTCACCACTTTACACAACAAATAAGCCAAAATCCTGTGCCTAGAGCAACTATATACTAGATTGTCATGGTAATGATTTAAAAACTAACCAGTTGATGTGATGCAAGATGGGAATGACTCAGCAGGATTTATAGCCCTTTAAGAGCCAGCTGGGTCTGTGTCCCTTTAAGAGCTTTGTATAAAAGGGAAGGCTCCGCAAATGTGTGCTCTTCCATTTCCTGCTGTAACTGTGGTGTGTTGGATCCTGTATTAGCCCATGTATGTTCCTGGTGTATGATATTGTATATAGTGTAAGATAAACCACCATTTAATATAGACCACTGTTTATTGTGTTTACTCCTGGTTATCTCGCTCAATAAGACTGTGCATGCTCTGACATAGATGAATATTGGTACAATGATAGAAATTCATAGAATATGAATGAAAAAGATATGGAAGAGGGGAGTATTCAACAAAATGGGTCAGCATGGATTGTTCCTCATTTGAAATTTCAGCCATCAATTCTTCTTTGTTCTTCCTCACCAAGTTAGTGAACATTTCATGGTTAGTGGGCACCCAGTAAATTATGTTAGGGGACCTCCACCAATTATCCCCTTCCCAATTTTTATTATATTTTGATAATCCTGTGACTACCCTATCTGCTGATTTTACTCTCTTGTGTTTAAATGATGTTTTTGCTTCTTAAACAATGACCTTCAAATGGCAAGAATTGATTTGTATAATCCCAGCTTTTATGTACAGGGGAAGTAAAAGTGGCTTGGAAAAGAAAGGTTGTAGATCAATACCAAAGTACCTGCTTTCCACACAAAAGGAACCAAAGTGATAGATTAAAAAAATGTTCTGTCCTAAAACTTTATAGAGCCATTGCAGTCAAGGTCAACAATACCAGTTACAACCAGACCTCGGTACTCTCATTCTAGCTGGTCAAAGGAAACTTCAAAGATGAGAGAGTAGTTGTGAGTTTCAAGGATGCAGAAAGTTGATTAGTTATGGTGATTGTATATTATTTCCAGAAAGTTAATTGCCCCTCCACATTAATTATGGGAAACCAATGGTGTATGAAGGACCTTGGTACCCAGGTCCTTCAGTGATCACTTGGGGACCAGCGGCTGGCTAGATATGCTTATGATCTGATGCAGCAGCTCTTCTCCCAACTGAGAGAGGCTTGTCTGTTTCTTCTTTCTTTTTTTGAAACAGGTCCACTGCATTAGTACTGAGTTTACACTTCGTAAGAATGGTGGGGAAAAAGGGGTCCCCTTTCGCATCCAAGTTGACACCTTCAAGCCCAATGAGAAGGGTGAGCACATGGAACATTTGCATTCCGCCAGCTGTCTCATCAAAGTCTTCAAGGTAATGTTGCCTGACTCGAAAGGAAGGATTCCTACTACAAGGATACTACAATTACTATTCCCTGCCCCGGGTATAGTAAAATGAAAGCAGGATGGAGTAAAAGAATCACTGCCAAGCAGAACCAGCTTTAGGTTGAAGTGGAGGGTGTCAAAGTTTAGGGGATTCCAGGAGTACTCCTCCTTCCAAATCATTCTAAAAATGGAAATCTTCACAGTGGCCTAAAAGCACCACGTATTCTTGAGCCAGCACTGCTGCCGAGCATGCTTCTCTATTTGGAAATGGAATGAGAGATCAGTTAAAGGCTGATCCATGCGCAGTTTTGTGGGATGATAATAGTCTTGGACAATATTGTTCATGCGTGAACATTAAGGATCTAAGTAGCAGAAAGACTGGAAGACAAAGTCATCAGCGAAGGTTGTTCATATGTTCCACTACCAGTTATTCAAAATACATTGCTATATGCAGAGAAGTCATGTGAGATGTATAATTAGTTGGCATGAGTCAAGTGTTCCTGAATATTTTCTATATTTTAAATGAGGCTGTTTATTTCCCAGCCCAAAGGAGCAGATCGGAAGCAGAAAACAGATAGGGAGAAGATTGAAAAACAGTCCCTCCAGGAGCGAGAGAAGTACCAGCCTTCATATGACAGCACAGTATTGACAGAGGTACTTGTGCTTCTTCTCACATCCTTTTTTGCTGTCTGGCCAAGGAGCTCTGTGTAATTTAGAAGTTTACTTTCATTAGCAACATAAGAGTCAGTCCAAGACAGATAACCTAGAGATGAATTTATGGGGTTAAAATAAAAAGCAAAAATAACATTTCACAACATTATAATATGGTACTATACTAAATCTTCTAGTATTTTATTTTTTAACCAGCAGAGCATCTCTGGAAGCTCACTAAGAGATATGAAAGTGATGGCTCTCCCTTGCTGTTGTATTCAAAATCTGGGATTTATAGACATGCTATATATGAACAATATTATCTGTCTGTGGTGTGTATATGTGTATAGTATGTGTGTGTGTGTGTGTATGTATGTATGTATATATATATATATATATATATATATATATATATATATATATATTTGTTTTCTGAGGTTTTCGCGGGTGTTTGTATGTAGGTCTTTGGTTTTCAGCTTCGAAGCACGAAGCTGAAAACACCAGCCTGAAGATGACGAATGGGACTTCGTCGAAACGTCGCCAAGACACTTCCAATTTTACGCGGGAGAAAACCCGAACAACCAAAGACCTACATATATATATATATATATATATAATGCATACGTGTGTATATGTATGCATATGTGTATGTGTATGTGATTGTATACACACATACTTGAATACATATATTGAAGCCTTGGTTTATTTTAACAATGAATTGTTGAATAAGCCACAATGGCTGAATTTACATATTTCAATAAACCATTGGTTTACACATTATGCACACTATAATAGCTGGGATTACACAAATCTGATATGCCCATACCTTTGCTAACGAACCATGCAATAAAATGTCACGTGGGAGAGTCAGTTCCAACACGCCAACCAGTCATGACCTCTCCTACAATATTGTGCTTCATTTCAGAATGATAAATTTGCTTTAAAATCAGCAATTGCAAAATGCAAATTCCAGGATATAACATTTCTCTCCTCCCGTCTTCCTATGCTTTTCCTTAGTGTGCCCCTTGGCCTGAAGTCTCCAGCAATCTCAACAGTCCTCCACCAACTCCTGGTCTTGTTTCTCCACACCCCTTCAAGCTTCAGACCCCTGAAAGGTACACTAGGCCAAGCATCTGTAATAGCATGTACCCTTCTCTATTTTGGCCTTGGGACATCTGTAAGGTAAATTGCCTTTGTCGCTCTTTTTGGCAGGGCCTGCTCCTCACCCAGTTATGCCTTGGACAGCTCATCAGAGAGCATGGCAGAGGTAACAAATAGCATCTTTAGGCAGGTGGAAGTATTTATGAAGACCATATTAGTAAAATAAAATAAATGAAATAAAATCTAGATGGATCTTTTGATATTTTGAATTTATCCAAATCCTATTCTCCATTAAACTAAAGCAAACGCTTTCAGAGAAAGTGCATTTTGTGAATTATTCTACTAGTTAATTATGAGATGATTTGATCATTTACCAAAAGTCCGTGCTAATTGACTATCCTGCCTTCCCTGCTTTAATGCAGAATACAGTAAGCTATCAGCAGTAGATTAATATGATCAGCAGAAATGGCTGTCTTTACAAAGACACCAGACTGATGAAGCCACACAATAATAGATGATGTCAACTGGGATTGACAAAGTTTTATTCAGTCTGTGCTTACTTTGCACTCAAATAAACAGTGTAAGAGTGCCCTCTGGTGGTAAAGAACAGTTTTGTTTCCAGTTAACAAAATAATGGAGAAAATTTAGTTTATGAAAGAATATCCAATATATCTAATGTTGGCAGCTAACTGATGTTTGGCTCATCAACATTTTAATTAAAATGTTAAGCTAAATGGTATTACCATTCCCAACATTAATTTATTGGAGAGAGAAACAAACTCATAGGGTATCACGTCCATATCTATGGTATATCATCTTAAATTTTGAGTGGGTAACACTTGTTGGTCCAGATGGTTTATTGCTCCAGACTTGTTGCTCCAGATATGGCTGAAGCACAACTTCCAGCATCATTAAGAAGCCTAGCTCAATTGTAAGTTATTCCCAGAGTTCTATATCAGCTCACCAGAAGGAGGACCACAAGTTCAGCACTTATGCTTTATATGATTACACTACTGCCTTAACCAGCTTTTCCTACTACCTCCACATGCCTAAGAGTAACTGGGAATGTCAGAAGCTGTAATCCAATGCATCTTCAGGTTGGTGGTATCCGTCCATTACTTTGCCTACAGCACTGGATTTATTGTATATAAAGCCGCTAAAGCAGATTTTGAGAACTCCTTTTCATTATTTCTAACTTTTCCACTTATTGCAATGAATGTAGGAAAATTCTAATAGTTTTCATATGGTTTAGAAAATGAAAATCTAAATATTTACCCATGTAATCTGGAGCCATAATGATGAAGCAGGATATTAGCAGTGGGCAAAATAGTTCAAATATGAAGTATTCTATATTTGAAAAAGCCTATTTTGAGTTTGAAACAGCTGCTGACTGCAAACGAGAGTATTTTTATTGCTTTGGAGGTGTAAAACAGCATGGGTTCTTTTTTCACTCAAAATAACTGTTTCAGATTTGAAATGGGTCTTTAAAATGGAAACATTTGGCAAATCCCTCCAAATGTGAATTACTTACTTAGTGGATATTGAAGTAAAACACTTTCTACAATTCCTGTGACAGCAGCACTTATTCTTAATACATGAAACATAATAAAAAAGCAGGTTTCCAGAATGTGCTGAAGAATTTTCCTAATCCCCATGAATCAGTAACCAACTAGAGTCATCTGGATTAAAGAGGAGAGGTTTTTATTCAGAGAATATGACTCCTTGGCTAATTTGGGACCCAATGATTAAAGATGTATTAGAATTCTGATACATATTTTTCTTTAGAAAGTTTTTATTTAAAGCAATTGCATTTCTCAGAGGTTTTTAGAATGAGATGGCTTCTACCAGTAGTACATTATATGAATATCATGAAGTATGGCTGCAGGATTTATGAGGGCTAATTCAGTTCCAGAATAAATTTTCTGTGATCCAACTTGGCCCTGAAAAGAAAGCAATAGTCTAGACAAGAGCATCTAACCTTCCAAATAATCTGTTATCATCAGAGAGAGAGAGAGAGGTTTCTTCTAATCTGTTTTGGTGGATTTTCAAGACTTGGTAAAATATGTCTGTTAAATTTTCTGCCTCTTTTCAGACCCTGAGTCCAAGTGCCTCCATTTTGGAAACTCAACAGTGGTTGCTCAAAAACAGGTTCTCCAATTATTCCAGGGTTTTTGCCAGTTATACAGGTGAGACTTCTTTCCTTCTCCAGGGTGCAGACACCAATAAACTCATCCAAGAGTGTATAACTTTGCAATTTTGCATTTTTCCCAGACCAGAATCTTTTATGGCCTTCTACATCAGATCATAAAATAAACACCACACAAATTTGTTAAATGAGGAAGAACAGCCGTTTTTTCCAGCATTCCTTAAATTAGGAGAAAATACCTACTATTCTGAATAGATTGTGGTGGATAAAGGAAATATCGAAGCTGAATTTAAGTTGCAATTTTCTTATGATAGATGCTTTTTCCTCTTTTTTCTTAAGCTACTCTGCAAGACACCATATATATTGATTATGTGATAAAAATAATGAAAAATGGGCTCTGCCAATCTCTGATATTGCAAATATGAAAAAAAGAATTCTAACTACATTATGGATCATGATGGGTCAGAATAAATATACTAAAATAAACATTTATCCAGTTCTGCCTTGCTCTCTGAAAATGATCTATTATCAGCAAATTCCAAATTCTTTTCTTCCCCCCCAGGAACTGATTTGCTCAAACTGTCCCGCAATGATCTTGTACAGATCTGTGGAATGGCAGATGGGATTAGACTTTCAAATGCTCTAAAAGCGAGGTATGGTGTTATAAACAAAGATAGCAAGCTTATGGATTATTTTAAAAAAACTTTATTAAAACATTATTAAAAAGAGAAATAAACATTGGGAAAGAATGAAACCATTGTTCCAGGAGACCAAAAAAACCTCACAAAGCAGTCCATGAAGTCACCAAAGGTCAAGGTTGAACTTTAATACAAGCACATGGTGAAATGTAAAATCAAGTCTAACCCATTCTCAAAATAAGTATTGTTCTGTGGTTCAGTGATTACATGAGAAGAAAACCATAGACAGGGGATTAACTATTAGGAAGTATTTCAGATTAGACAACAAGGAACTTCCTGACTATTTGAGCTGCCAGCTAGCTCAAGGTCTTCAGAGGCTGGATGGCCTATGGGAGCATGTAGCTAGTCTGGGAATTCTGCACTGAGCAAGAGAATGGACTAGATAACCTCCAAGATACCTTCCTATTCTATGTCTTTATTATTATTTTAAACCTATATATCCCTTCCATACTCTGTTTTACATCCTATTAGCTGTGCTGAGGGCTTGTCAGAGTATAACGCTACAATTTGAATTAAATTCATTCAATTCCCCATTTCCCCAAAGTAACACTTTCTTTTTAAAAAAAATTGAAGATTTTCAAAAACAGCTTAGAGAGAATAGCCAAATATAAAAGAGAATGGGCTCCTTAATCTGAGAACTGAGAAGAGGTTCAAGATTCCTTTTTCTATCAGGCTGCTAAACTTCCTTTTTTGCATCTGGCCATCCCAAGCTTGCAGTGAAAATATACATAATACTTGTGGACTTGAAGGTCTAGCTTACCTATACCATTCAGTAACCATGTCACTAACATGTGGGGGGTGGATAGGTCTGTAGGAGCAGTGGCCTAAAAAAAGTCAAGAAAACAGCCACAACTATGCAACTGAAGCCTCCCCCTTTTATAATTTAGGTGAAAGGAGCAGTACCTCAGTAACACAGAACATATTCTATGTTTCACCTGGATCATAAAAAGGGGCAGGGCTTCAGCTGTGGCTGTTTTCTTGACTTTTTTTTGACCACTCCTCCCACAAACCTCACCACCGTAGTCACTATCAAGTAAATTCATAGCTGATGAGAACTTTGTAGCTAATCCTTGAAATAATTTCATCCTGCCAGGCCTTGGTACATCACAGAAAGTGGCCTGACTTCCTTCTCTTTTTTCTAGGACTGTGCGCCCTCGTCTCATTCTTTATGTGTCCAAGGAACTGGAAATAAGTGGGAACAATGCTCCCCCAAACCCAGCATCTGGTAAGTCAGAATTATTTAATAAAGAAGATTTGGGGGCACCTGTGTATACCTCCTAACAAGCAAGCCAAACATGTCTCCTTTGACTGAGAAGACCTTTTTGCCACACATTCTGTTGTGGTGCTGCTTTGCATTTTTAAAAAGATGCCATATTGCATGCCATGTTTATGATCTATTTAATATTAGCAGTTTTGAAAAGTGGGATCTATGTAAATTTAAGCAAAACAACAAACTGATCTGCAAAGCAAGATCAAGAAGCTCTGGAATTTTCCAGCAAGTAACAGCTGTCCTGGAAGAAGTTTTTCCTACTCACAAAATGATACCCAGGCAGATTTAGCTGGTTACAAAAACTCTAATTTATCCAGAGCAAATCTGATCAAAGTCAGTTCTCATTGTCCCTTCTAAGTTCTCAGCTTTTCTTGCCAGATGGGCATAGCTCTGAATAAAGCACCAAACCATTTTCTAAGAATGCCCAGGGGAGTCATTTAAGGCTTTGAGGCATTCTCAGAAATAATGAGGATGACGGAAGCTAGTGCTTTACATTGCAGCATGCCAGGGAGTTGGGTTTCTTTCTTCTGGTTTTGATGAAAGAGTCTACAAAATAAATTAAGATGAGGTGGAGTGTGGCAAGCAGCAGGGGAGGAATTTGCGGGCACAATGATGCCCAAGGGAGCTACGCTGCTCATTTGGGGGATTACAGTCTCTCCTTCACAACTTTTAAAGCACCGATAGCATAATTTTCTTGTGTAAATTGTTGTAAATCTTTTTTTTAAAATTGTATTTCTTAAATCTGCACAATATTTCATGCACTGATGTTCTTTCCCCAAAAGTTATATACCAGGAGTTATATCTGGAGGAACTGACTGCCACTGAGCTGACTAACAAATTGGCAGAACTGCTTAGTGTCCCAGCCAATCAGGTCCAACAAGTTTCCAAACAGGGGCCTACAGGAATTCACATCCTTGTCAATGATCAGGTATGGAGGAGCCTTATTTTAAGAATGAGCCTTATTCAGCCTTACCTCTCAGAAACACAGAAGATCGACCCCCTTGTCTCCAAAGATTAAAGAATAGAGATTGGAAGATAACAATTATAATTCTTGCAGGATTCTAACCATGCACTTTCAAGGAGGCAAATCTTTGCTTAATGCTGCAGGATTCCTGCTACAACAATCACATCAAAGGGGTCTAATGCCCTCATTTGCTTCTGCTGATCTTTGTACTAGGAAAGCCCTGGTAGTTTCATAGCATTTCTGTAGCATTGTGGCTGGACCCTGTGACCAATCACTATTTATCTCTTTCCTTCTTTGCTTCTCCAGTTTATATAGCTATCCATCTCACTAAAAAAGGGACTCTATTAGGAAGGTGTCTTTAGTGTTGTTTAGTGGTAAGCTTAGAAGTGGATAAGCTTTTTTCAGCTATATGTATCTCCAACTTTTTTTCTTGGAACAACTAAGTAGGATTTAATTAGAAGTGTTTTGCTATTTATATAAACATGGTAAACTGAAGAGAAGAGTTTAATCCCAAATAACCCAAAAGATGATTTGAATAAAACAAGCCATCTCTTGCCCTCTGCTGATTTTAATTGTTCAGTCCATACCCTAGCACCTTTTGTGAGCTCTGCCAGCATTTAACTTTGGCTGATGCCAATGAATTGGCTTTTTTCTTCTTCCATAAAGTAATTTCAGCAGTTGAGAATAGATTATGGTCATATATGCTTCAAAAGACATATTAAACAGGCAATGTTTGATTGGGAAATCCAGAGCAGACCACAATTTCATTATCCTAAATGGTAGAGTTTCAAATTGTGAAAATTTAGAGCAACATCCATAGGACGTGCCCTCCTGATGCTCTGGAATACAACCCCCATAATCTATAGTCAATGTATCTAGAAAATACCAAGTTTGATGGCATTCCCATAGAGTTAACACACACAATCCAATCTAAAATGTGCTCCAAATGGCTTGAGCAAGTGAATTAGCTGGGGAGAGAAGGGGAGGTAAACTGTAACATTTCTCATTTTATGTAATACATACTCAAGCATTCAAAAGCATACTATACAAAATCAACATAGGTGTGGCTCAGAAGTACTTCAGGTAGTAATAAAGTTAATAAAGTCTTTAGTAGTAAAGATAATTCCGAGTAAGTGCTAGAGAATATATGTGTGTATGTATGTATGTATGTATGTATGTATGTATGTATGCATGTATGCAAGATGATAAAAGTTTAAAACTGTAAACTTTTATCATCTTGCATACAGATATAGATGGAAGAGTTCTGGTTAGCTCAAAATCCATGCACATGAGTAATGAGTTATTAGTCATTAAAAACCCCTCAATTTTATTTTGTCAAAAAAATATGGACCAAAACAGCTACCAGTGATTTTTATAGATTATTTTCAGATAAAAGAATGCCATCCATTCAGAAAGGCAAACCAGTAAAATATCCCTGCTTTGCAGATTTCTGGAGCTGAAATAAAGTATTTCCTTGCTTAAGGCCACTTCATCAATTCTTGACAGAAATGAGATTTGAATTGGAGATTTTCTAATTCGCAACCATGATTATTTTTTACTTAACCACAACTGGTAGGGGTCATAGGATAAGTTACTTACTTTGAAAAGTAGATTCAAGATTCAGAGGGATCTCAACAGACAAGATATAGTTCAGTAAGAAAAGTCCTGTACTTGGGCAGGAAAAATAAGATACACAGGTACAGTACATGGCTCAAGAGTAGTAACTGTGAGAAGCATTTAAGAGTCCTGGTGGACCAACACTTAAGTATAAATCAGCAGTGTGCTGCAGCTGCCAAAAAGCTAGTGCATTAAGAGAGGGATAGCATCAAGAAAACAAGAAATGTTAGTACCACTAGTGAGGCCACATTTGGAACATTGGATTCAGTTCTAGTCACCATGATACAACAAAGATGCTGAGGTCTTAGAAAGAGAGCAGAGGAGAGCAACAGAGATGGTAAGGAATCTGGAAGCTAGATCGTATAATGAATGCCTAAGGAAACCGGGTGTATTTGCCTAAAAAAGAAAAGGCTTACGGGAGACCTGATAGCAGTTTTCCAATACTTGAAGGACAATTACAGGAAAGACTGGGTCAATTTATTCACCATAGCACCTGAGGCAGTACAAGAAGCAATTGGGTGGAAGCTTGTCACTTGGAAGTGAGGAGGAATTTCCTGGCAATGAGAACAATTAATTAGAGTTGTGGGTGCTCCATTGTTGGACGTTTTCAAGAAAAGATTGAACAACCATTTTTCTGGGATGGTATAAGGATTCCTGCCTCGGGCAGGGAGTTGGACTAAAACAGACATGTCAAACACAAGGCCCGGGGGCCGGATGCGGCCCGCGAAGTGGTTTCATGTGGCCCACAAAGCCATCCTGGAAACAGTGAGGGAATGGCCCCCGCTGCCTTGGCCCTGGCCCAGGCCGGCTGGGAGCCAGTGTACTATTTTGTGGTGGCCATCTATGCTGAAACGCATTCAGTCTTACTCCACAAGGCCATCCAGAAACAACAAGGAGCCAGCCCCTGCCACGTTGGCCCCACTCCCTGGGTGCATACTGGGGAGGTGTCACCCTCTGTGAGGAATGAAAAAATGCACATGCCTTGGCGCTTGCCCCAGTCCTACCCCCTTCTGCCAGAGACCCTCAGATCTGTCCCAGTCCTGCCCAGGCCCCCACAGGCACCCTTGACGTGAACGATGTAGAGCTGGCCATGCCCACCCAGTAGGCCACACCACTCCATCCATGCCCACCCAGTAGGCTGCACCCACCCTAGCCACACCACCCAGCCCCTCGAGGGCAACCGCAATGCTGATGCGGCCCTCAATGAAATTGAATTGACACCCTTGGACTAAGAGATCTCTAATGTTCTAATCCTATTATTCTAAGTTTGGGTACCAAAAGTATTTATGGACAAAATAATGATGGAGATAAATGTTTTGTTCTGCAACAAACCAGTCTTCTATATTCTTTTATAAGTAAAAGATTATAAAAATTAAAAATACAAAAACGTGAGGTGGGACCAAACCCCTCTTAGATTCTGAGAGGTAATTATAGCATATGCACAATACTGTAGTAGCCACAGATGCCATTCTGGAGATCTTTAAATCAAGTCTGATATCTAAATAAAAAAAATGCAAGTTCTGGTCATTCACCTGTTCAAAACTGCACTTTGCTTAAGCTTAGAAGCAGTGATACTTTACACAAACTATTTGGGGGATTCTTACATTAACAGAGTTTCAGACAAACTAAATTACATTTCTATTAAGTCTCCCTCCCCCAAGATCCTTTGACAGCCCATTTTTTTCTCTGTACATATGCACACACTGCCACTGACTTTTATACATCTTGACAATCTCACTTTATCATATTGCCATCTGTTGCTGAACTCTCCCTCTCCAGCAACTAGTGGTTATTTTTTAAAAAAAAAACAAACACAGGCATTTAGAATTCTAGCCAAGAACTAACTTTGCATTGTTGTCTCCTGGTTATCACAGATGGTCAAAAACCTTCCAGATGAATCTTGCTTCATAGCAGCTGTAACAAAAGGTAGGTAGATCTGCCTGTGAAAGGAACAGATTTCTGACTTATTCAGAACTGATAAATTTATTGAAGCCTGAGTGTGTGTAGACAAGAACCCATTATTCAATTTTGGATATACTCTCAGTTGGCAAAGTGTGCATGACACAGTGGACACAACTCCAGAAATTTTTTTTTTTTTTTTTTGTTACAAGAAGCCTGAGATAGTATAGAGATTCCTTCTTCATTTAATGGACCCCACTTCCTTCAACTCTGTTTTAGGAGGTTTAATGGGGGCATTGAGGAGGTGGCATTAGTGAAAATTATTACAGGTAGTTTTCGACTCACAACGGTTCATTTAATGATCATTCAAAATTACAACAGCACTTTAAAAAGTGTCTTATGACCATTTTTCACATTTAGGACCATTGCAGCATCCCCATGGTCATGTGATCACAATTCAGGCACTTGGCAACTGACTCATATTTATGACAGTTGTAGTGTCCGGGGGATCATGTGTTCACCTTTTGTGACTTTCTGAAAAGCAAAGTCAATGGAGAAGCTAGAGTCACTTAACAATCATGTTATTAACCTAATTGCAGTGATGAACATCTGTGTCAAGATAGATCATAAAATAGGGCAAAACTCACTCAAAGTCTCACTTAGCAACAGGAAACTTTCAGCTCAGTTTGATTGTACATTGAGGACTATCTGTATTTCCCTCAATACTTGTAATACTTCCAACCAGAGGAACCAGAAACCAGGAGGCAGGGGTCTTTTTTGTTATCAGTGTCACTTGGCAGTTCACATTCTTTGGGCTCTGTAATTTTCCCTACTTCCCTCCCCTTCCCCATATTATGGAACAGGATTCAAGCAGTGACCAGACTCAAACCTGCTTGAGATTCTTTGCAATATGTCACTACATAAATACAAGGTATTTCTTTAAGTTAGCAGGAGAATATTGCACATATAGTGGTAGACAGTGGAGTCCTGAAAAAATATTATACTTATCCAATTAAGTATACAAAGCACAACAAATTCATTTAATATTTCAGCAGAGGGGGAAGTAACTTAAAATATTCCTTTAGAGCAGACATGTCAAACACAAGGCCCCAGGGCCAGATGCAGCCCATGAAGTGGTTTCATGTGGCCCGCAAAGCCATCCTGGAAACAGTGAGGGAACGGCCCCTGCTGCTTTGGCCCTGGCCCAGGCCGGCCGGAAGCCACTGTACAATTTTGTGGTGGCCATCTATGCTGAAATGCATTCAATCTTAGCTCCACAAGGCCGTCTAGAAACAGCGAGGAACCAGCCCACTGCGTCAGCCCCGCCCCCTGGGTGCATGCTGGGGAGGTGTCACCCTTTGTGAGAAAAGAAGAAATGGACCATGCCTTGGCGCTTGCCCCCGTCCCACCCCCTTCTGCCAGAGACCCTCAGATCTGACCCATTCCTGCCTAGGCTCCCACAGGCACCCTTGACGCGAACGATGTAGAGCTGGCCATGCCCACCCAGTAGGCCACACCCACTCCATCCATGCCCACCTAGTAGGCCACACCCACCCTGACCACACACCCCTCGAGGGCAACCGCAATGCTGATGCGGCCCTCAATGAAATTGAGTTTGATACCCCTGCTTTAGAGGCTTTTGAAGAAGACTGCAAAAAATCTCCCTTTGAAGCAATCTCTTTGATTTTTTTTCTAAGTTACAAAAATAGACCCTATAATTACCCAATACTGGCCCATCCTAAGGATGAAAACTCCCATTGTTTTTAGGAACAACTATTTAAAAAGTGACTTGGTTTTGTCTTGTCTTATGTGTCACTACAGTACAGAATGCCGAAGGCTACCATTTAGTTCTAAAATAAACTAGGACCTTCTTGACGGTGTGCTACTGGCTTGCAAGAAGACGGGGAGCTGAAAGATGCAAAAGCAGGTGCAATAAGAATATTAATAGCAATACTCCACAAATTGACTCTACACCAATGAACTCAAGGCTGACATCATCCGAGACAGATCTTAGCAACAGGAATCTGTACTGAAATAAACTACAGGGATTTTTTTTCCATATTTTTTTGCAAAAAGAAAGTGGCAACCATGTCACCACTTACATAGACTCCAAAGAATGATGTATATTATCAACTGATTATCTAATAAGTTGCAAGCAAAATGACTATTTGCATAATTATCAGTTTCTAATGATATCATTTGCAAAAGTCCACATTTTTTGTTAGGAGGAAGATGGTTGCTGTAGTGATGAAACCTGATAAAGTGCTTTTAAGAGAATGAACATATGGGTATTGATGCTTTACAAACTCAATAATTCTCCCTTGCAAGAGGGAGGGGGCAATCACAGACTGATTATGCTGTAAAGGGAAGCAAGCTATAGTCGAGAGTATTTCTGTGTGGGAAACTCATCCTCTAGTCCAGGGGTGTCAAACTCGCAACATCACGTGACGTGTCATGACATATCACGGCTTTTTTGCCATTGCCGGCAATGGGGTGGGCGTGGTTTTACTATGATGCACCTGGCCCATGGGCTGGCAGTTTGACACCCCTTCTCTAATCAATTTATTTGCAAGGCAAATAAAAAAGCCCCATGTTTTTTGGTTGGGCCTTTTCTACAAATAATGTTTGCAGCCTCTGTGATGAAGGTGAACAGCCATGCTCACTGCACAGATGGTGCATCAGTCAATTACCTGGAATTGTGGAGAATGCTATAGGGCCATCTACTTTTGCCAATTTCTATAAAAATGCCCAAGCAATGCAGAGCTTTGCTTTTCAACTGATTATTAATGGTTAGCTCAATATGACAACACTAGAAAATGTTAGGTTGAAAAGGAAACCTCTTTAGGATTTGCTTTTCATTCTTCCCTTAACCAAAAGGCAGATTTGTCTGTGCACTCATTAGGGTTGCAATTTTATTAGTGTAGCTTTCTTTGATTTTGACAATTGACGTGCCAATTGTTTTTGTCAGCTTCTACTGGAAAATATAATTAGATATTGATGATTCTTGGTGGAGAAATTCAAAGAGTTAAGGTCATACAAGAGACTATGTAACAATCTTCCATAAATATCAAATTATTATATATTCTAACCACCAGGGCAAGCAAAGAAACTTCTTCAAACATTTGTTATTTTTACATTTATAAAATACAGATTACGGGACATTGGATGTCAACTTTTGCCAGCATTTTAATTTAAAAAGCCAATCAAATATTGAAATGGATGATTGGATGATTTTCAAATAGTTTAGTTTGCACTTATTCATTTGCTTATCTATGAATAACCATTAGTGACCTCAACAGTCCTTGACATTTGAGTAAATGTGCACAGAATCTTGCTATTAAATAATGTATCAACAAAGAAAGTGCCTGTAACCCATTAGCTTTTACATTTTTTCATAAGAAACATTTCTGGATTCATATGGCTTAAATCATTATTTCACTGCAATCTTTTTTAAAAAATTTATTTGGATATTATTATTATTATTTTGTTTAAGCTTTTTATATTAAAACATGACTGTAGCTTTCTGCCATCTGTTACCAGTTGGGTGGGGGTTTTTTGTATTGATTTCTAAATTCTGCACAATAGGAAAGCGGCAACATAATTATAAAGTAATCAAGAGCATCTATTTTTATAAGAAATAAACATAATGTATTAATGCAAACACATATGAAGTGCTAAGTCAAGAGCGCAAAGCACGCCTATCCCTTTGAATAGTGATCCAGTTTGTGATGCAGAACTTATGTGATGTTTAAAAAACTTTTGCCTTTCCTAAGCAAAGGAAATCCCATTTAAATTTGAATGTTCGGAAAGTTGACCATCTTAATATTTTAATCAGTTTCCAGATATTAATGAAAGCTTTAACCTACAACATTACAATTTACCAACTCAAAGCTTTCTTCATATACCATATTCTAAATCTGTGTTTTGTTGTACAGGATATGAGGAAAACACTTGTTTCAGGTAGGTATTGATTGGTAACTTTACTGTTGCTGATAAATTTTGCTAGCAATATTGTACAATACAATAAATTTAGGTCTGCCCTTTGTAAAGTGGGGAGAAATCTAAAATTACTCCAGGGAAATTATTTGGAACATGTAAACTTATTACGTTTTAATTAAGATATGTTGATTTTCAATCTTCATACATTGACTATTTTTGATCTGTCCTTTTATATTGTAGTAGATGGATTTGTTATGAAAACCATTTGATATGCCACAGACCTAGCATTAATTTCCAAAGAGAGTTAATACTTACAATACAGCATACCATAGATTTTAGAATTCCAGTTAAATAGGTTACACTCCTGTTTCCATTATTTTGGAGCACAAGAATTCCTTGTGCATTAACTGTGCATCCAAATCTAAATTAATTCTAAAAGACAATTTGAAGACCACTTAAATTACCCAATGTGTTCCTCCAAATTTCTTCTTGGGAAGCTTTTTCTCATGGTGACAGAAGGCCAAGTATTGGGAACTAGGTAATTTTTTGCAACAAGTTTCCTACACAATGAACTTGATCAAGGTTGTAATATAAAATAGAAACACATTGATCCATGTGCTTATTTTGGTTGTAGTAAATTGCCATTATTACATCTGCAGTAGTTTTCAGTAGCAGTGAATACACAGATTCCATGTTCTTGAAATGTACAGATTTCTCTATAGTTTATACTTAGGGGACTAAATGGCAAGATTTCCATGTGAATGTCTAGTATATTTGTTAAAGAGAATTATGCTCTATATATCCAAAGTAGCTTTTTTCACACTAAGCAAAATATCAATTGTTGTATAAATGCAATCTTAAAATTTTAAAACAGATACTCTATAGTTTCAGGAGTAAAATGTTCAATAAAACACTTATTTAATTAAAAAGTGCTTGTGTGAGTGCTTTGACACTGGTTTCCTAGGGAATTGATTGAATTCCATTATATTACGATATTAGGGTTCTAAATTCTATATATATTTGGTATATAAACTTCAAATACCCAACGTCTGGACAATCCCCAGGGACCTATGCAAGGGTCCTTTTTGCAGACTTCAGTACTGTTATTCCAGTAATTCTTCGTTCTAAACTGATTCAGCTAACTGTGCCTGTCCATACTTGTAAACAGATTATAAGCTTTCTGACAGATAAAAAGCAATAGGTGAAGGTTGGGAAAATCAGATCAAACACCCCCAGGGCTGTGTGCTCTCCCCGTTACTTTTTTCTCCATATACCAATGACTGCACCTCTTAAAGATCCCTCTGTTAAAATATTGGATTTTGCAGATGATACAATAGTCATTGGTCTCATGCAAGATGGTGATAAGTCTGTTCAATGGGAGGTTGAACAACTGGTGCAGATGGAACAATCTGGAGCTGAACATGCTTAAAACTAGAGATAAGAGTGGATTTTAAGAGGAGCCCTCCTAGTCTACTACCCCTTACTGTATCAGACAACAGAGTATCAACAGTAGTCTTCACAATGCTGAACTGTTAATTTCCACAGTTCTATCTTATAGCTAAGTATATTACTAAGTATATTTGTGAATAATTGCTTTAGAATTTTGCAATATCACTGTATTAGCATACCTTGAGCATTAGATTTTATTGACTCAGCAGAGCGGGAGGTTCTTCAGATCAGTCATTGAAGTCATTCCCAGGACATTTACTATGTAATTCAGCTGAAATGTCAGTATTGTTTTCCAAAATAGATAACACAGCATATGTCTAGAGAGTTCTGTGCAATTTTTTGCTGAGGCATTTGCTGTTACTGTTTAGGTACAGACATGTCCAATGCCAATATTAATATTTTGACATCTCAGGTTATTGTGATTTCTAATTAAATAAGAAAAGATTAAAGACTGTAAATTATAATAATAATAGCCTTCTAACTATAGTCAGCATTTTACAGTGGAGAATCTCCCCCACCATTGACTCATGTTTGAGGCAAGACAAAAGATTCAGATGGTATTTCTTCTGGGGGAAGACAGACACCATCCCTCTTTCAAAATTTATTATGAAAGTAGATATGTAATCAGTTAAACCTTATTGGAAGCTCTGTGTGATTTTGGTTTTTGGTTAGTAACTGGGTGAGCTCGACTCTAATGTAAGCGCAATGTATATGTTTTTCTATTACAGAGCAGAATGACCTGGTGGGTGGGATTTTATACCTGAATGCCTTAAACCTACCTGCTAAAGACAGCTTGACTGAGGCATGTAAATTAAGCTTGTGTTTTACAAAATAGGATACCAGAAAAGTATGCATCAGAGATATCTTTGGAGACATTTGTGTCTCGCCTCATGGCAAGACGGCAACAAACAAATTTAGTAAATAAAATATGGGTAAAAGAGTGGGCATACTTGGGGTCTTTTAGGCTACTTTGGTATAGGAAACAACCAATGAAGTTCTGCAACCCAAATGGGTCTGTTGAAGATGAGAAGACTTAAATTCTGAATTCCTCTGTTCTGTTCAAATAAAACTTAACAGCCATCTGACATCCACGTTTTTGCCAAACACCCTCTAATTGTACATTAAGGCTAAGATAGGAGGGGAGAATCAATTTCTGAATCTGGGGGAAGACTGAATTCATCTAAGGCACAAAGGCTGGATACAAGTATAGCAATGGGGTCCAGCTGCATTATATAGAATGCATTAACTTGACATTAGTGGAAAAGTAAAGGCATAACATAGATCTTTGATCCAATTAATATATTTACTGCCTTTACTCCTTGGTTTGGGAAGTCTGAGATGAATTTCTCAGTTTTGTGATCATACATGTTTTTAGATCAATTGTCAACCTCAGGAAGATTAACAGGATTTGTTCAAGCATTCCAGAATTAGGCTGTATTTTCAGGATAGGTCTTTCAATTGAGCTAATCTATTGTGTTATGGTCTGGACATGTTCATTTATGGCAGTTATCTGTATGTGGTAGGGATTGATTGATTTCCAGGAAAATCAACCCTCTTTGGTGTCAAGAATAGCACTAACATGCTATGAACTGGGCGATAGTGGGTTCTTTTTAAAATTATGATTATAACGCCCAGTTCTTTCAAAATCTGCAAAAATCTTTTTCCTGTTCAATCTAGGATGACTGAATCAGTATATCCTATAGGCAGGAGTGCATGGGGATATGAGATTGGCTATACTGATTACCATCAATACCTCAAGAGCTGTTGAATGGAAGATAAGGGGTACCTGAGAAATATCTAAATAAACCTCTTGTCTTTCTTGAGATATTCTATATTGGATGTTTTCATCCCAAACCTTTAATATTTGATATGGCAATTTATACATTACATATCCAAACTAAAAAAATGTTCAGGAATAATGACGAATGTGAAATACAGTATCTTGAATGATATCTTTTTCTGTATTGAGACAAGAACTTCATTTTGTCTTATGAAACTTGCGGGAGGGCATATAACAACTTAGTGTATATGCACTGTTGAACTCTACCATGACACTTGTGACTCTCTTTAGATTATGTGTAGTTATACGGGTTCATTATGTGGGCACATCCCGTTAGCCTCCCGCCTATAGAGTTTTTGCCACTCCTCACAATTCTGATGATTTTCCCATTCAATCCTAAAATGTTATATGCTTCAGGCAAGAAGAGGCACAAAGCAGGCATGTGAGCTGCAAAGAAAATATCCACTAATTGTGCGTCATAGGAATTCTTAAATTGGAAAAATTCTTAAATCCTACTTTGTATTGGGGGTTTTACAGAATTTATTAACCTGAGGTAAATTTGCATGTGTGAATTCTGGGGCTGGCTATTGGTGGCTCATAGACTGTTCCCCTCCTTTCTGTCTGTTCTTTAATGGAATTATCTAAATTGCATAGAGACCAGGACACTTCCATTAGATGTTCAGCTCTTTCCCGTCTGATGGCAGCCCGGGCATCGACAACTGCAGTCAGGAATGGAATACGGGGATTGCTGCAGAACTTCTCCTCACACCTTGAGTTGATTCGATTAGGAAGACTCTAGGACTTTTCCCATCCTTTTCGTCTCTTATTATACAGGGCAGATACTGAGATCATAGCCTTCCCTGGTAGTCTCTGGGAATAAATGCTGAGAAATTGGAAGTGATGGTTCCTCTAAAAAGGGTGAAGAGAAACAATACCTAGCATGCTGGATTTTTTTTTGCTTTCCACTGCCCATGCTACCTAGCGATGGCAACAAATTCTGTAGCAGCTATGCTGGTCACATGGTTTGTAGCCAGTAACTCAGCAATTATGGTGTTGAAGAGATTTTGGAAATGAAGTGAGGCGAGTGCATCGGCGTGTAAATACATACTAACTTTATGGCCCAGACCCAGCTTTGAAGGAATTCTGATGTATCTCCAGGTTGGACATTAGGAGTTCTTGCTAATATGCTTTGTGGGCATATCAGTCTAGAAAAGGAGGAAAATTAGGACAAGGGAAGAAACAGTCTGAAAATAAAAGGTGTCCTAGACAGAGCTGATGGGCATAAATGCTCTTGGGAAAATAGCAGAGCCAAATCTGGGAATGGTGCTTTTAGAAACATTAGTATTTTCTCGCCTTGCCTTGTAGAAAGGGAGATATCCTACTGTAGAATGTCTTGGCTCCATTTCATACAAATTATTTTAACACATCAATTTAGAATCATGAAACTGTTAAATTCTATTTCTTCACTCTGATCTTTTTTGTGAAGCAGTTTAGTCATACATCTTCATCAAATCCAGCTCCTGAGTTTGGACAACCCATAGAGTTTTAGAGAATGGGAAATGTTCATCACATAATACATTCCTCAGATCAAATCTGATGTTTGTCAAAGCCAAGATTTTTTCTAACATTAATCATTAATACTAAGACTCATCTGCTCTTTGAAGCAGCAGCCAGACATCCAGGTAAATAATGGAGTAATAACACCCTTGTTTGTCTTTGGGGTTCTAACTCCAGAAAATGCAGTCCATTATTGGCAATTATGGCAAATCCTTATTTAGTGTCATGAATGCAAGTAAAATGCATATTTTGATGCTGAATCTTAAAAATCCATAGAAGAAAACCCTAGAAATTCATCTTACCAATTTGCTCAGTCTTTCTCTCAACCCCAGATGTGACATAATTACAGCTATTTCTATCTGTACCCTGATCAAGTAGCCCTATATTACTGTTAGACAGATTGGAACATTTAAGAGAACCATTTAAACTGAAAATATAGTATATGTAATGTAGCAAATATTTCCATTCATCCTAAGGGGCTGTGCACATGAGTAACACATGACATTTATCCCATGTTCATAGAAAAAAAAATCCAAAACAAAGCTTTATTTTCAAAGCTTTGCTAACCACTGACAAGGTGGTAACATATACAAGTTTCTAATTTGTTCTGGATAATAATCACCATCATGGTGTTTAGGATTGAAAAGAAGGAATTACACTGTAACACTGGATCAATAATATATATTAGAGTTGATAATCAATAATTGTGTTTCCCTACTTGAGCCAGATGATCATTTAAAACTATAAATTAGAAGAGATTATAGGGAAGAGAGAAATGACATTTAAAAAATTATTTTTTAAAAAATCTTTTGGAACAGTCTAAATTTAAACTTCTATAAAAGCTATATATTGGTGGGGGTTGATAAAATTCATTGTAAATGTTTGTGTAAAAAAGCAGGTATCTGTGCAAAAAGAAATTGTGAATATAGAGATCATAGCACAAATTTCATACGGAGCAATGAGAAAACATATTTTCTGATCTCTAAGTAAATGTGTTGCTAAGAAAAATAAAAATAATGTCACAGAATGATTTAATAAAACAGTGGAATTCTACCTCACCTTAGAATAATTAAGAAAGTTTTTAAAACATCTATAAGCTTGGCAAGGGAAAAATAAATTAATGTAAAATATGGGAGGTTGTCTGGATACCACGTTGCAATCTGTGCTGGGCTTTTGCTTCCAGAAGTGGGTGAAGACCACCGTCCCTTTAAAATCTAACTTACTAACTACTAAGTAACTTAGGGAATACTTAATGTCTCTTGCCTTGTTGTCTTTCTGCCTCCCTGATCTTATCAACTGAACATTCTGAAATATTGCCATTTCCAGGGTAGGTTTCAATTTCTTGTATCAACAGGGTGTATTGAGACAATAGTAAAATTGCCCTGATGTTTGAAATACATAGTGTTCAAATCTGAAGGCTGAGATGAGTGTGATATTATAATGGGAGTTTGCAATCCAAACAACCAAAGAACCTCATTGGGAAAGATCTAAACTCTACGTTAAATTTTGCAGTCAACTGTCCTGCAAAAGAAAAAGAAACCTGTTATGTAAGTCATACTGTGTCAAATACTGGTACAGAAGGAGAAAAAGCAGCACATCCAATAGTTTGAATGGCAAAAGCAAATGATAAATATTCACTAATAAGAAGTATGTATAAAAGCAGGACATTGGGTATAACAGAAAGTATATAATGACCTTTGGCAAGTGTTTTGGAGTTCCATTTGCATTATTTGTGAAGAGAATGTTGGAATGTTGCCGTATCATCCCCACAGCCCTTTGAAACCATGTTTGACACTAAAAATGGCTTCTGAAAATTGATTCCAGTGTTTTTTGAAACACTGAAACAGCTTTAAGCAAATCAAACCAAGTTCAGTAAATATATCCTTCAGTGTTGAACTGGATGGACCTTGTGAATTTTTCCATCATGAGTTCTACTTATTTCTAAATAAAATGCAAACATCTGATGTAGTTTCTATAAATATCCAGCTATTTGAAAAAGAATTTTCCAAGTTCATCTAATAACGGAAGAGGGTATTTGTCACTGAAATTAGAATAACCTATTTTTATATACCATTTCTGATTTATGAGGCACCCATTCCTTTGGAAGTGATTATAATAGACAGAAATTCTCTCTTCTCCCCAGATTGCATTACTTCTTTAAAAAAATGTAGAATAATCTTTATAAAAGGGTTTTTGCTTTTATAACTTCAACCCATTTCACAGCTGTTTTAAAAGCTTTATCTCCTAGTGGTATAAAGATGCCTTTTTGAAAAGAAATATTAACTTGGCATGTGTATTATATGTTCAGTCATTTCATACAGTTTCAGATTTAGACATCTAGTTTATATAAAAAAGAAGATACTGAGGAGAATGGGGGGAAAAAGATAGCAGGCCTGACATTACAGATTTCTAGCTTTATCATCACAACAATCTAGGAAGCCTCTGAGCCAAATATTATAAAAGAAGAGAAACTGCTGAACCTCCAAGATGAGCATGCTCAGTGTATGTGCCGGCACAGAAAACAAGGAAGTACAGAAGCGCAGGAATCTACATCTCACAATGGCTGCTGTTTTAACATTCCTTAACACATATATGATTTTTTTTTCTTTTAAAATAAAAAATATACCCAAGGGCATTGTGTTTTCTTTTTGCTTTGTACATTTTCCTCCTACTGAACAGTATCTTCAAGGTTCAGTGCTCATGTTTGTTCCTCCTCAGTTATAAATCTCTCCTTCAATCCCAACATCATTTTTTTTTGCTGCTTTCAGTGTCAAAAGAACAACTTCTCCCTCTCTTGGAAGCAACAGCAGTTCTTCTGAAGTGCGAAGTGATTCAACCAACAATTCTTTTCTCCCACCCGCCACCCCATGATTTCTTCTGAGCCGGCTTTGTAGGAATGGTTTACAATTATAGCAATCCACCCACGGGGCAATGGGGGGAGGGGGGAAGGGGATAAAGTTCCCATAGATTTAGGTCCTCAGTTTCAGAGACCTTCAGTCTATTGGAATAAGTATGTATATATTAGAGTGTGTGTGTGTTTGTGTGTGTGTGTGTGTGTGTGTGTCTTTTTATGTGGGATAAAAAAGGGGAACAATGTTTTGCACCAGCTTCCCCTGTTTTGTTTTCCAAAGGCCCTGGTGAAAGAGCACTGGCATCATTTTGTTGGCAGAGATACTGGTGTCCACTGTAACTTCTAGAAGGGTAATTTAAATACTCAGTTTGTTTTTCACAAGGTAGACTGGCTCTCACGTCATAGGATGATGCAACATCTGCAGAAACGCTGTCTGCTGCCCCCCACAGATGGTGGTGGAGTTACAGGTGCAAAGTAGGCGTGGACTTTAATATTCGGTAAGTGGGTCTGAAAAGACAAACACATTTTTTCCCATTTAGAAAAACTTTAAAATACCAAAAACATGAACAAAGATTGTAAACTTAAAAAGTTGAACATGAAATAATATTAGACCCTTTTTATGCAGAGAAAATATTATGTAAAAAAGTTGAACATGAAGTAATATTAGACTCTTTTTATGCAGAAAAAATATGCTGTAAGAGCCAGAAAGATATTTTAAGGAAAACCAATGGGTTGTTTCCAATCTTCCCCAGTTTAGTTTTATGCATATGTATTTTTTTTTTACTTCAATATTTTCTCTATTATCTGGTTGCTTCTGTAAAGAGAACTTCCCTTAATCTCACTTTCTGTAGATTTGTAAAAGACACTGATTCACACATGAAAACAAAATTGAGGTGTAGGGACACAAACATGCATGACTGAAGGGCTATTTCATCATCAGGCCAAGATGTAACATTTGGGTCAGCAATTAAGTTATTAGGATGCTTGAACTGTGTAAATAATTATCTTATTTGAGCTCCTTTAAATAATGTGCAAGGCTGTGCAAGGGCTTTTCTGCACTGAGAAGAATCTAACTAGTGTCCATGAATATCACCATTCTCTCAAGAAAGCATGGAAGGCCCTCAAACAATCAAAATATCTCAGATGAAGGAAGGAAGTAATGAGATAAATTAAATTTTGGCTATCTATTAAAAGGATATATTTTTATAGAAAATTACCAATAGTCACCTGGTCCTATGAATACTTAGTAAAGTTGGAAACTAATTTCAATCTCATTCTTAACCTACCAGGCAACAAGTCTTAGATTTTGATTTACTATTGATTTGTCAGATTTATGTCCTGTCTTTTATCTCAGCTGTTTACATGGAAGTCTGTTCTAATTTTATCTTATAATTATCACAGCCCTGCAAGAAAGGTTGGACTGAGAGAATAACTGACTCCCAATTTCCAGTGCATTCTGTGGGTGAATGGAGCCTTGAAGCTATAGCTTCCCAGTTGAAACTGAATACTAAGTCTAATATGCTGACATTATGCCATATATTCTTACTTTCAGTTTGAAGAATATGTTCTAAGTAGTTGCAGCTATTGTTAGGATGAGAAAAGAGTTAAATAAGTACAGGAGCTAGAACTGTACATACATCAATCTATCAAACAATGTAAATGTATTCTTACCCTGAGTCTCTTAATTCCAGCTCGGGTAATCTGTTGGCAATCATACAATTCTATCCTTTCCAGGCTGTGGCAGCTCTTGAGGTGTTCCAAGGAGGCATCTGTGATCAAGGGGCAGTTATCCAGCTCAATGACCTCCAAACGATCATGGGCACAGGCACCGTTGCCTAAATGGCGAATACCATCATCAGTGATCAGCTCACAGTGTGATAAACTCTGCCATTAAAAGAGAAAACAAAGCAACAGGTGGTAATCAAGACTTGGCTATGCAGATTTTTTCAATCTAATTTACCAGACCCAGGCCTCAATTATCCTCTACAATCTGTTCTGCTGAAATTCTGCACAATCCTTCAGGTGAAAATATACAGGCCTCAGGGATTCTCTTTTCTTCAGATAAGAACCCCAATTCCATGTATACTTTGGGTAACATGTCAATTCCTCTCTGCAATTTTTAAATTTGAATCATAGGTAAATGATCTCCAAAGTGATTATGGATGGCTTACAAATGTTAAAACAATCGCAGTTTAATAAAACCAAATGCTTGATGTCATACACAATTCAATTCATAAATATATCATATCTACATTGACTAGCAAAGCTACAAGACTCAGACACGTGGGGGAACAGCTAAGTGTGTAACACATTAATCCTAATCTCCAGAAGAGTGTTCTATAGCAGGGGTCTTCAAACTTGGTCTTTTTATGACTTGTGGACTTCAACTCCCAGAATTCCTCAGCCAGGCCTTCCCTTTTCTCCTCTTCAGATTTCTGCAGAGGCTAGTGTTTTTTTCAAGTTATTGCATACTTGGCCCTTTTATAACATATAAAAGCTATTTAGGGTGACATTTAACAGGCTGCAGTCCTATTCAGGGCATTTATGGAATATTGAGTTTTATCTGGTTGTATGTAAAGTATATGTTCAGCTGTATAACTCAGCCTCTTAAAGGTGCTCTTCAACTAAAATATATAATAAAATATTCTCTTGGCTCTTTTGACTCATATTCTAAAATTCTATAGTACAGATGAAAAAATGGGTTGGGTAAAATGTTAGCCTGCAAGAAAAATATTAACTCACCAAAACTTGGAGCAGTGGACAGTGTATGGAAAGCTGAATTAAGGTGCTGTCTGTTATCTGGAAGAAAACAAAGACATGTTTGAAACTAAAACTCTGTATTGTACTGGCAAGGAGTTTCATATGCATCATTTTGTGTTAGCGTTCTTCCAGACACAACATAAAGTTTGAAGAGGAGGATTGCTAGGAGAAGTACTGATTTTTCTCTGGTCATTTCCAAAATAAGGATTTTGGGTGGTGCCAAAAACCAAAATGTGAATTGCTTAATATAGAAAGTACTGTATTTCTTTTTCTGTTCCAAAAGTTTTATTAGTTTATAGTATACGATACAATGAAAATACAAAAGTAAATAGCGGAAAAGATAGGGAAGGGAAAAGGAAGTGGAGAAGTGAGGTAAGGGAGAGAAAAATTAAGAAGAGGCATTGACTTCTGACTTCCTTTGGTAAAGTAAAGTAGAATATCAACATCAAACTTCAACTTTTTACTTTTACAAAATAATATAAACTAGCCATTTCAATAACATCAAGTCTATCTAATTGGTAAAACCCAAAATCAAAATTTCATTTTTTCCACCTCAAGCACAAGCTGAAAGTATTGTATTTCTAAGCCAATAATAACTCTAGGGTATCCATAAATTAGATAAAGTGTCTCTTTCTAATTCAAATTATACAGGATTTTTCTCAATAGGATTTAAAATTTGGGGCTCTTTACAATTAATAACTAAGAGGAACATTAATCTGAAGAAGACCTGAAAACTCACTTAATCACAAATTAATTACTGCTGACAATTATGGAGGGATCTGATTAAAAGAAAAGAAGCAGCACAAGACCATGGAGAACTGAAATCAATCCTCTGTACTTTAAAAACTTTTTCTCTACTTTGTTCCTCTTATTCCCAGGCTGATACTAAGGATACTGGTAGATGACATACCAGTTGTTTCCCATCATGTAATCTAATCCTTTTCCTAGTTATTATGTCTGTGAATCTTCATAATATAATGGTATGCAACTAAACTGATTAATCTCCAAAGTAGCAGCAGAGCAGAAGCTTTGATATATTCTCAAACTCTCTGGTAATGTGTAATAAAGAATGGAAATGGGATGTTAGGAAACTGCATAGACATTTTTCCTTGTTTGCTTAAAGCAGCCAATGAAGCACAGTGAGGAAGCTTTCTGCCTTATGTATTGCACACTTTGAAAGATGTTTACTGGACCACAAAAGAGAAAAGTGGAAGTGGATCAGCTGTTTCCCACTAGACTAGAGCAAGCGTGTCCAACCTGCGGCCCAATGGCTGTATGGGGCACTGGATAGCTAAGTAATGCAGCCCTGTAAGACCATAAACCTTTAACATTATTATGTGTATTTATATTATGTTAACTATATTATATATTTATATGTGGCCAAAGACAATTCCTCTTCACTCTGTGCAGCCCAGGCAAGCCAAAAGATTGGATATGCCTGCACTTGTTCTAATTCTGAATTTCATTACAAAGTCAATAAATGTGATTCAGAGACTTATTTCAACTTGTGGCATTACAACCATGAATTATCTTCCTTAGGTAAATAACCCATTATATATTAGTAATACCCCATCTTCATCATTACAGAGTGGTCTCACAGCCAAATTATCACTCAAAAATATTTCTTGCTTCACTGCTTGCTATGATGCTCAAAAGCAAAATCAAGCATATTCTTGATAAATTACAATTTCTTTTTCATTAGATAACTTTTAACTACATAATCTAGAAAATAGGTTGAAAATAGTACAATTACCTGAACACATTCCTCCAAGTCCATTTTTTCAAGTTCATGACAATTCTGGAAAACATACACATTAAAGATTAATTTGTTTTTGAAACATGTCCTGGTATTGCAGAATAGTTTCATTTGTTACTAGGAAATAATTTCAGTGTAAGCAATTGGAAAACTTACTTAAAAATAAGGATAAAAAAAACAAGTTTGCCAGAGAACTCGATTACATGTAATGTATTAAAATTGTTTTAGGGCAAGTTAATTTTGTTCAGAAATAAATATGGAAATATATTGCTCCCCCCCCTTTCTGACTTGACTCTAAAAAAACATAAAAGTTTGCAGTCGCAACAGATTATATAATTTTACTGAAATTCTGTCAAAGCAATTTGTTCTTATTCCATGAACTGAGTTTTATTTTTAGCACTGGATGGTATGTAACTAATCAAATATACTTCAAATGGGTTACATTAATGAGGCATAGGTATCTATGCATTATGGCCTTAAACCAGTCACTGATCTCCATGTTATTACATTTCAATTCCTATCATATTCAACCACTGTGACCAGAGGTGAAGTATGGGCATGGTATTTCAAGAACAATGGGGCCCAAGACTGGAGAAAGCTAGTTATAAAATACAAGAGTAAAAAAAAAAATTAAAATTAGAGGAAAAAGTTTTGTAATATTTGCACTAAATTTAGACTGATGGATAAAGCACCACCAATAAAAAATATTAACTTGCTGCATCGTCTATTCAACCACATCAAGCATCTATAACACTATTAAATTACAATCATCTTAAAAATTCTTGGAAACACATATTCTGTTGAGCTCAGAATTCTGGTTCTTTTCTGATCTTTCATGTTCATACAAAAAAGCAGGCATAGGATATATTATTTGAAAAGATATGGACTGGAAAAGACCACTAAGCTCCCATATCTCAGCATAAGTTAGTTTTTTCCTGTATCTTGGATTCACTTCTAGACTCAAAAAGAGAAGACTGACTAATTAACTAAATGTTGGTAATAAAGCATGAATGGGGGGAAACTCTATGTTCATTCATTCTCGTGGGTTGGGGTTTTTTTTTTTTTTTTTGAGACATCATGTCCTGCTTTTCATATATTTCAGGAAAGGCAACAGAATGATATTCTTTTCTTATCAAGTTTGATCTTCAATTTGCTTCCCTTTCTTCTTTGTTACTAGGACTAATCCTACCGTTTAGGCTCAAGACCTACTAACATTACTGATTTAGATATGTGAAACTCTGTATCTGTTTTTTTCTCCCATCCTTAAAGCTCCAGTGCAGCACCAACAGCATAATGGCTTCCAAGGAAATATTGAAACAGAAGCTGTCCGCTTATGAAGTACTGGCATAGATAGTAAACAAAAGCATTTACAGATAGCCCTCAACTGAACCCAAAATTTCTATTGCTAAGTGAAAAATTTGTCAAGTGAGTTTTTTCCCATTTTGTGATCTTTCTTGTCACAGTTGTTAAGTAAATCACTGCAGTTATTAAGTTAGTAACAAGGTTGTTAAGTGAAACTGCCTTCCCTATTGACTTTGCTTATCAGAAGATTACAAAAAGTGATCACATGACTTCACTGCAACTGTTATAAATATGAATCAGTTGCCAAGCATCTGAATTTTGATCATTGATGGGGATGCTGCAATGGTTGTAAGTGTGAAAAATGGGCATAAGTCAGTTTTTCAGTGCTGTTGTAACTTTGAATAATTACTAAATGAACTGTTGTTAACTTGAGGACTAGCTATAATGGAAAAGGCGGCCTTGACATAAAATGCTTACCCGAGCCAGAGTTGTGAAGCCCACATCTGTAAGCTGGGAACACCGAGCTACTTCCAATATCCTGCAGGGGAAAATAAATAAACAAATAAACAAATAAACACACACACACACATATCAACAAACAGTTTTTAGTATTTAAAATCTACTTCTGAAATCTCAGAAAGCCAATATGAACTAAGGAATACTTTTTAAATTCCTTATTCCAAAATAGGTGAGAGATGTTGAATTCTTCCTACTCCCACTTCATGGGATTTTAGATATCAACAATCCTATCAAGAAAATCAAACACTAATAGAAGAAAGAAATAAGACACTATAAATTTCAGAAACAACTTGTTCCTTTTTATGACTTATTTCTAAATTTTAATATTTTTACTATGTTTCCCAGCACTAATAATGAAGATTTTTCGGAAACAAAAATCTCCATTCCTGCTTGCCTTTCTTAGCTAAGGAAACATCTTTTAGCTGAGTCCTTTTGTCATCTATCCCCTCCCTTCACCAACATATATCACTGCCCTGTCTTTGATTCCCAACAATGCTTCATAAAACTGTTTCAGGGCAAGTTAATTTTGTTCAGGTTCTCAAACTGATCTAATCAAAATTATCTTAATAATCAATTTATGGAAGAATCACATTGTTGTTTCTGAATAAGTTAGCTTTCGAAAGGGAAATGGACACTGTTCATAATAGTATAATGAAACTATTCTACATAGTGATGTTTTATTATTTCCTCACAAAGATATGGAATATATTCTAAACATATTAACATCCTTACATACTCCTACATTGTCCTGTGGATGAAGAACTGGTTACTTACCTGCAACTATAGTTTTTCAAACAGTCTTATGATTTGATGTACGTGGGTTGTGTGCGTCCACATAGCCCCATTCAGAGTCATCCCAGATCTTACAAACATCTTTTGAAAAGAACCCCATCCTCATATGTACTATATGACTATGCACTGTCCTCACTGAACCCCCTCAATTCCTAAGACTGATACAAAAGACTTGAAGAAAAATTAAGGTTACTGGAGATGAAGCCAGGTAATATGTTGCATTGTGTAAATTTGCAGATGACTACTGTAAGAACTGCAGTTACAGATAAGTAAGCAGTGCTTTATTATAATGATTTCTCTCATTCACATTTGTGCATCTAAAAGCTTCTTATTTAGAAGAGAGTCTGGATGGCATAAGGTTACCAAAGCAAAGAAAGCCCTTCCAAGGATTGCATCTCACTGTACGTTTGAGTCTGTTTTTATGCTGAATGAAGGTGGAGGCCTGAGATCAAGGAGCTGTCCACATACAAGGGCAATTTGGAAATAAGCATCCGTTTGGTTATCAATGACAGACAATCGCAGACACAGAACTTTTATTATACACATTGACAAACTACAACATTGTGTTACTTTTTGACATAATCACCATTCAAATTGAGGCACTTGTCACAACTTACTACAAGGTTTGAAATTCCTTAGTAGTTGCTCGGCGCCAAATCTGGGCTATGGGGGGGGGGGTGATCAAAAACATCCCAGCGGAACTGCTTCAAAAGTTCTTGGGTGTATCCAGCGGTATGTGGGCGAGCATTATTGTGAACCAACACATTGGAAGTGGTGCCATAGAAAATTCTACCAAATGTGAAGACGCCAAAGGAATACTGCTAGTGAAGTTCATGGAGCGTGGTTTGAAAATCAGTTCAGAAGTCTATTGTGAAACATTATGAAAACTCAGACGAGCCATCCATAACAAGTGTCAGGACATGCTGACTTCCGGTGTGGTGTTGGTTCACGATAATGCTCGCCCGCACACCACTAGACCGCACCCAAGAACTTTTGAAGCAGTTTCATTGGGATGTTTTTGATCACCCTCCCTCATAGCCCAGATTTGGCATCGAGCGATTACTACTAAGGAATTTCAAACCTTGTAAGACATTATGACAAGTGCTGCAGTTTGAATGGCGGTTATATCGAAAAGTAATGCAATGTTGTAATTTTCTAATGTGTATAATAAAAGTTCTGTATCTGCGAGTGTCTTTCATTGATAACCAAACAGAGGTTTATTTCCAAATTGCCTTTGTAGCTTCATTAAGGTAATACTCTAGTCTAGGGAAATGTTGCCAGTTCTGTTGTCACTCTTGATAAACGTACAAACTGCAAGAGGCAAATCTGATATCTAATAACAAGCTTACATGATTACTACTATCTATTAGGAGAATATTGTGAGGAAAGCTCTTCCCTTTAGATAGGCATTATAAGGCCAGGAATGAACTTTTTTACATTAGTGAAACAAGCATTTGGTTCAGGTAAAAAGTACAAATATCATGGAAAGAATGAAGCAGTGTTTCTACTGGTATTTAGAGCTAGGGGGAAAAAAGGCGAGCAATAAAAATTCCAGTATTAAGTGGAACACTGAGGCTGATTTTGAAAGAAAAGAAAAATAATGGAAAAAAATCTATTCTTGATAATTGAATGTTTCAGCAATCAAAAAAAGCTATTTTCAAGAAAATTAGATTAACTGGAAGAGTAATCATGGGTCAAAGAATATAACATAGGGAGGAGGCAGAACTGTATTAGGCCTTCCATGAAATGCTCTATAAGTGGCTAGAAAATAAGCATTTTCCAATAAAAAGAAAAAAGGAGGAGATGGCCATAAGATACACAGTTATTGAAGAGAGAATAAAGCATCATTGCTTCAAATGAAGGGAAAAGATTGAAACACGGTGGATCTGATATTGTCAGGGACTGAATCCTTCTCAGCAGAGGATTTCCATTTAAGTGCAAAGGAAGCCCATTTGTGTGGGCTGTTTGGTGCTGATGTATGAGAAAGCCACAGGAAGGGAATGAAGGGAGACTGTAAAACTTTCTCCTTTTACTATTTCATCTATGCTACAACTCTTCCAATTGACTTATCAATTAACACAAAATGTTAGAATCTTCCCAATTCTCTGATTTGCCCTATCTCATGAACAATTCTCTGAGTTCATCCTTTTCAAACTGGTCAATTAAAGTAAGATCATTCTATCCCACATATCTAGTACATTTCCCTGAAAATAAGAACTAGTCTTATTTTTATTTTATTTTTTTGCCTTCAAAAGAGGCACCAGGTCTTATTTTCGGGGGGTGTCTTTTCCATGGTCTCATCTCGCTGTGGCAGTATGGACAACCCCGTCCAGCCGGCCCACTTCTGCTACCAAAGAAAATGTGTCTGCAGCTGAGAATGGAGCTCCGGCCTGCATTTTGCTATCAGAGGCCTTCCAGAAAGGCCTTTGTAGTCGAGAAACAAGCTACGGATTCCATAGTTTGGTTTTCGGCTGCAGAGGCCTTTCCAGAAGACCTCTGATGGAAAAATACAGGCCGGAGCTCCATTCTCAGCTGCAGATGCATTTCCTTCGGCCGCAGAAGAAGTGGGCCGGCTGGGCGAGGCAAGTGTCGATTCATGGGAGGCCTGGCTGCAATGGTAAGCAGGTGTGGGCTGCATGGGGCAGCTCCACCCCCATCCTAGCTTGATTTTTAGGCATGTGCCTCACCCCAAAACTAGGGCTTATTTTTGGGGTAGGGCTTGTGTTAGGCCCACCCCCAAAAATCAAGCTAGGGTTTGTTTTCGGGGTCGGTCTTACTTTTGGGGAAACACGATATATAACTAAAAATCTTATATTCACACACAAAAATCTGCAATTGCTCCATTATTCTTGAAAATCTCTTTATGAAGTTTGTTACTTGAAAGGGTTCCTCAAGTATCCTGGACCCATGCTATGAAGGGCTTTAAAGGTGATTACCAACACTTACACTTAGAAGCAGACTGGCAACCAGTGCAACCCACAGAGCAGTGTTGTTATATGGACCACTCTTGGGCCCAAAACTGATGGTACAGCTACACTCTGTACCAGTTGTAGCTTCTGAATGCTCGTCAAGGCTAGTCCCTTGTACAGCATGTTGCAGTAGTCCAAATGCAAGATGATTCGGGTTTGAATGACTGAGTGCAGGGACTCCTGATCTAGGAGAAGCCGTAACTGCAACCTGCTCTTCAAGGAGTTGAGAGTTCAAGAAAATGCCCAAATTGTGGACTGGATCTGTCTGGGGCATTGCCACACCATCCAGAACTAAAGATGTCAAAGTCCTGGATCTTGGAGTTCCATGCACCCAAAGCCATTCAAGCTTGCCAGGGTTCAGTCAAAGCCTGCTGTCCCACATCCAGGCCTTCATAGCCTCCAGGCACTGTGAGAGAGCAGAAACAGCATCATTTGGGTCACCAGGGGTAGAAATACAGAACTGAATATCATCAGCATGCTGAAAACACTTCAACTCATAGTGATGGATGGTCTCACCCAGCTACTTCATGTAGATGTTAGAAAGGAGCAGAGAGAATACTAAGTCCTGTGGCATGCCACAAAAGTGGCCATGGGCTATAACTCTCACTTCCTATTAACACCAATTTCAATCAGCCTTGAATAAAGAAGCTGAACCAGTGGAATATTGTGCTGTCCAGCTTCAATCCAGGCCCAAAAGGATACCCATGTTGACGATACTGAAGGCTGTTGAGAGGTCAAAGAGAGAAGATGTTTGCATTATCCCATCCTGCTCTTGCCAGAGATTATCAAGAAGCTCGACCAATGCTATTTTTGTACCATAACTGAAAGGGGTCCAGATAATCAGTTTCATCCAGGACCCTCTGAAACTGCCACGCAACCACATTTTCCATTATCTTCCCTAAGAAAGGAAGATTGGAAACAGGATGAAAATTGTCCAGGAAGGTGGGATCAAATGATGTTTTTTAAAGCAAAGGTCCTCACCTTTTGGGCACCAGGGACCGGTTCCTTGGAGAAAGGTTTTTCCATGGACCAGAGCGTGCATGGTTTTGTGTGCTGCCTGCATCCCACGGATAGGGCTTGGGTTGAGGACCCCTGTTTTAAAGGATTCATTGTATTCGGACTGCTACTGATTCAAAACGACTGACTTCTTCTGACTGTTGTGGTAACTATTCGCATCTTACACCATTTGAAGTTTAAACATGGTGATTTCCATAGCTTATTGGAAAAATAATTTACCTTTTTCATGATTTGTGTTAGGTGGCAATTAGGTATTTGTGTATTTAATATGCCTGTCCTGGGAAACTCTAACTTATTTTGAGCTCAAAATGTTCCCAAAATACTTGAAATAGCTAGTTACACACTTGTACTCAAAACTGGGGGGGGGGGGGTTCGAAGCTGAAATGGTTCAATTTAAAAACATTTTATATACTCTTAATCCTGGTGAATATTTCTAATCCTGATGAACCCTAAGAAGTTTTGAAGAATTGAGATTAAAGAAAATATAAATAAAAGTTAAAGTATTTCAATAATGCTGAAATACGATTGGCTCAAAGAAGAAATGCAATACAGTGATAGTCAAAACTGAAGGGATTCAGCAGGAGCTGGGCCTAGCTACAAAATAAGCATGAGGATAGAGTACCCATCAAACAGTTCTATAAGTTCTAAAAGACTCCGAACAGGCACATAGTCCATATGTGTGAATCTTAGAGATCACAAAGAAAAAGTCTACTTACCTAAGTTTGGGACAATTTTGCCCTAACGCATTCAAGATGGCATCAGTGATATTGGAACAGCCAGAAGCACATAGAGATTGCAACTTGTGGCATCCTCTACATATTGTAATGAGGCCATCATCTGTTATTTGCTAGAAAAGGAAAGAAAGTCAATCATTCGTAGCGAGAAGCATGAATGGGATGATGCTGTGTCCAATTTGCTCTGCAAATTCTAAAATTAAATGTTAAAAACTATTTGCTGGTGAAACAGTTGGATGAGTGACTTACAAAAAACCAGAATGCCAGAATGCCAAATGCATACAATCACGTCGAACCATTTCCTTTTTTGGACAAATGTTCCATTTTTGGCATCACCACAAACTGGTTCAAGATATTTTCTTGGAAGAAAAAATGTACTTCCTTTTTCAGCTCTTTTTATACACACAGAAAAACAGACTGTATTTTTAACACATGTTGAAAATAAAAAGGAGACAAGACTAACAAAGCATGGCAGTTCAAATCAAAGTTTTTCCAGCGTGTTCTACAAACAAACTTTGAAAAAGTTCATACACAAGGCAAATGAAAACCAGATGGATTTACCAGACTAAATGCTAATATTACAATGGTTTTGGAAGATTTTTCAAGATATTAAAGTGATATTCATTATATAGAAATGTGAAGAAATAGTTGCCAATTTGAGAATTTAGAAACATTTAGTCATTGGATGGAGTCAAGCAAAGTCTTCAGAGTTTGAGCATGGAATAGATGACTTTTGCTTTGTCATTATAGCGACATAGTGAATATAGTAGCCTTTGGATTGATTGTTCAGAGCTCAGAAACTAGGTTATAAAAGCATTTGAGCCAAAGAAGTATTTTAAAATCCCTCAATTCAAAATTCATGCTATACTAGGAACAATGACAACTGATAGAAGGGATTAGGCATGGAGTATCAATTTATGATTTTAAAATGAAAATTGCCAGAAAACAAATCTTACAAAAATTCTATTTTTAATTGTGTTAGTAGGAAGAGGGTAATGGAGGGATAGATGCAGTTTGAAATCAAGGCAGGTACAACTACAAGAGAAAGCTTAAAAAAAGTCTGCCATTTCAAAATTGCATAAATGTATATGTGTGGATACATGCACAAATACACTCATTTATTAATCAGTAGATTGCTGTGGAAGCCTTGTTACCCAATAATTTTATTTAGATTTTCTTGTGTAATGAGAAAAACAGGTGAAGCATCAAGGGATTCAGAAAGTGCAGCATGAATCCTTAACCCTGGGAATTTTATTTGGCTTGTTTGAAATTTGGAGAAGACATTTTTGTGAAAAATGGCTTCTTTGGCAGTGGTGGCGAACCTATGGCACGGGTGCCAGAGGCGGCATTCAGAGCCCTCTCTGAGGGCACGTGTGCCATCGCCCCAGTCCTAGGCCTTCAGCTGGGTTTTATAAAACCTTTTTGCTTTAGGCCTCTGCCGTCATGTGCAAAAAAAAAAAAAAAAAGTTCAATCAGTCAATTTCAACTTCTCGCGGGGAAAAAAAAAGTTCTTGCAAAGTTGGAATTGATTGATTGAACTTTTTAGTCCCATCCAGTCTGCTGTTACCACCGCAGCCATGCCCAGCCAATGGGCCACGCCCAGCCAATGGGCCACACCCACCCAGCACTCAACAATGCATAAGTGGGTTTTGGGTTGCAGTCTAGGCACTCGGTCTCTATAAGGTTCGCCATCACTGTTCTAGGGGAATTTGTCCATTCACAGAGTAGCTGCCTTGGAGAATTTAATCAATTAAAAAGATAAGAGTTATCAGATATCTGCTACCTCCTTTTTAATTTTCCAATCTACCTTTATTCTTTTTCTGGTCAATAGATAAATTTGGAGACAAATTAGCAGACTTCAATCATTTATCATATTTATGGGACCGCTGATGGCTTGGAACCAATATAATGCTTTTATATGCCATTCTCCCTCACCCCCTATAATACGTATACACATATGTATAAAATGGTCATATGGGACAGAAAACTAGAAAGATGTCATAAGAAAAATTGAAATTGAGAGATAGTGCCAGTGTTAACCAGGCTTCCTGACCATGCAGAAGATTGGCCGATTAAGTAATCCTCCGTCTTGCTCCGTCTACTGTGTTTAAAGCTTGATGTATTTTTTTTCCTTAGTGATCCTCATAATTTAGAATCTGAAGGCACAAAGTCCAAAACAATAAAAAAATGGCAGAAAAAATTACATCTGTTCTAATTGTGATAAGAAAGTCAACTGCCTGATTCATGAAAATACTACTTGAACTAGGACAATATAACGTACAGTACAAATTTTGACCATTCTATTGCTCACATTTTAAACATTTTCTTATACCCCATATTTTTCTATTATAAAATAATCATTCTGCTAAGCCAATACTGACAACATAAAACATTGAATATGATATGGGATAGGTAATTTACAAAGTTGCCATAGTATAAGAAAGGAGAAAACACTGGGTTATAAGGGGCAACTTCTTACCAAGCATGTTTGCAAATTCAGAGTCACTAATTCAGGACAATTTGCACCAATATATTTGAGAGCTTCATCTTCCAGCTAAGAGAAAGACAGAAATAGAGAAAATAGATAATTTCCTAGGTCTCTTCACTGTACTTTTCATTTGTAGTATAAGTGGATAATATTCAGTCAATCATGCTTTTCTTACTCCTGTCTCACTACAGATCATAAAGTTGCAATTCATAACAAAACCCAGAAATTTGGAGATATATTTCAACACAACACAAAACAATTTCTTCCACCATCCTCCTTTAAAAAAAAGCAACTGATCCCATAAGAATCTGCAAACGTTGTTGTATGATTAACTAATTGCTCTGCCTGCTGCAGCTTTTGAATTTTGAGTATATGTTGTTGAAAATAAATATAAGTAAATCTCACAAGTTGTGTATCAACTTGTCAAAAATTACAGCAATGCTGAAAAAAATAACTTTGTGAAGACACACTCTTTACAGATCTCTCAATAACATGTTCACTATCATAGGGAATATACATTAAAGGAATGTCTAGTACTGGCAATCCTGAGCACGTCTGGCAAATAACTGATGCTACCATATATGTATTTCCCATTGTGTGCCTGCTTACTCTCTTGTACAGATAGTCCTCTACTTATAACCACAATTGAGCCCAAAATTTACAGCCGGTGGGGGGGGGAGAGGAGGAGAGACTTACGACTGATATCCAAAGTTGCAATGGTCAGTGTCCCTACAGTCATGTGATCAAGATTCAGGCAATCAGATTGCAATTACAATGGTTCCAGTGTCCTATTTATGCCCTTCCCCATCTACTTCGCATAAAGCAAGGTGAATAGGGAAGCCATTAGCAGGGAAGGTCGCAAGTTGCTCCTGGCACTTGTTATTTGAAAGCCTACTATGGAGTACAAGATCCTGAGGATCATCTACTGCATAACACATGCATGCAGCACCAACTCTGCTTGCAGTCCTTTGTACCAGCTTGCAATGGGCTCAGCATCTGCCCCCACACACCCATGGTGCAGTGCCTGGAATGGGACAACTCGCTGCTGCTTGCATGGCCAATCTGCCATGGCTAACTCACCACAGCCCACTCACTTTGGGACAATTCAACAATTCAATGTAATTTATTTAAAATAAAAAATATTTTAACTTTTGTCATTCACATTTTATTTTGTCCCTTCTTTGGCATCTTTTCTTTAATGATTCTATTCCACTATTTATTCGATATTAGTATAACCCTTGTCTTGTGGCAAGTTGTCCCTTGGTGAGGTGGCCATGGCGAATTGTCCCTGGCAAGTTGGCCACAGTCAGTTGGCTGGAGTAAGTTGGCAGCAGCGAGTTAGCTGTGGCAAATTGCCTGTAGTGAGTTGGCTGCAGTGAGTTGTCACAGACTCTGAAGTACATGCCTTTGCACCTAGTTGCACTGTGCAGCACCCCCCACCTACCCAAACTCATATCCCCAGCACTTCCCCACCCAACTACACTTGTGCCACAAAATCCATCTCTCCCTGGCCACACTCCATAACATTTATCTACCCTCTGGCTTCCTTCTGGACTGCCTGAGGAAAAAATTGTGGTGACTAGGACTGCAACTTTCTATGAACTTCCCCAATTTTGCATGTTGGAAGCTAGTAGGAAATTGCAAGTTACAATCGTATCAGGTCTCTGCTTAATGATGTACAATCCTCGCTTAAAGATGGCAACAGGGAATGCTGGGATTGCTGTAACTAAACAAATGCAATCAAATGATGTTGCGCTTTAGATCCATATCACTTAGTCCCAATTAGTGTTGCAACCCAAGGACTACCTGTAATGTTCTGATTTAAAGAACAAATTGTGAATCACTATTATAACATTTTTGTACAGTCTGATGTGACAAAACAGTAGATTTCTGTAGAATTATTCTTTTTCCAATTTTCAATGTCTCATATGCAAGTCATGAAACACATGAAACAAATCAGCCAATCCAGCTTTCTAGACTATTGAACTTTCTAAACAAATCCAGCCAATCCAAATCCAGCTTTCTAGACTACTGAACTTTCTGAACAAATCCAGCCAATTCAAATCCAGGTTTCTAGACTACTGAACTTTCCGTGGAGACTTGTACAGTACCTGTGTACAGCCTTTAAGAAACAGAGCTTTGAGTCCACCACAGCCTCTCACCAAATTTTGGATGCCATCTTTTGTCACTTGGTCACACCACGAGATATTGAGTTGCTCTAGTAGAGGGCACCCCTCACTGAAGGGGAAAAGGGATGAACACAGAAAGAAAATGCAGGTGTATATATTAACTCTAAAGATAAACATCTTGCTTCAGGAACCAAGGTATGTTAACCCTTGCTTATGTTTATTCTAAACTGTTTCTTCTCTGGTACAGCCTTAATAGACAATCCAATTGAAACCTACAGCTGGAACAAACCTAATAGCCATAGAAATAGGGCTGGAGAAAAGGGATTGGTCTGTTTTTGCATCCTGCTATTAGGGATTTGAGATAAGAGAGCATCTCTGATTTGACTCATAATTCTGTGTTTGCATATTTCTTGTAACATTTCCAATGTAAATCTTGCTGATCATGGCTGCTGAAAGGTTTACCAAAAATCCGAAACTTAGGGACTCTCCTAGGATTAGAAAACCATTTACTGGCATACAAAAAGTCATCCTGTGTCCCACTTATCTGAGTCTCACAAGCTACATTAAGTACAAAAAAACTGCATATTTATTCCTTTAAGTTATAAACTGGGCCAACATCACTATTAGTAAATTAGGCCCTTTGGAGAGAGAAGAGAATAAATGCATCACAAAGACATCCAACATATTTAAATCAGAGAAAATCACTATGAGTCTACTTTTATTAACCTAATTCAGGTAGTTAGTTTATGAACAATCTGAACACTCACCTCAATGCTTTCAGTGACAGGTTGGTTATTGATGTGCAGGAAGCTAGATCAAGATGCCGTAACTTTGAGCAAAATTTACTAAGGCTAGTACATGTACTGGAAGAAAATAGAATACCCACAGGTTCATTTTGTTTTTATTTAAAAAGGTAGGAAAAAGCACTGGAGACATTTTCAGATGGATGAAAACAGCTAATTCTAGTAATTAAAATATTGTGCCACTATTCCACCTTACCTTCTTCAATGATTTGAAAACACTGGAAATTTACAAATGGGAGATGACACTAAACTGAGTTGAGACATAAAGAGATGAAGATGGCAGCAGTGTGCAAATTTATTGATGTCACTCTGGAGGAGTTTGGAAGAATGGATTTTTTTGGAAGGCTTGTGAATGTTGAGAGTGGTTTATGGAAGTGGAGAACTGTATGAAGAGGAAGGCACGTATGACAGGCTTGAGAATTGGGAGAGAAGTAGAAAGGTGGAGAGATTGAAAAATAATGGATGGATGGATGGATGGATGGATGGTACGGGTATGATTAAGATTAAGATGAGCTCCACCACCAATCTACTCTAATCCCACTCCAACATCCTTTTTTAATCATGAAATAAAAAATATAGCAATTACATGAAAATAGCATATTTGGGCAAACTAATAAAAAAGGACCACGGGGAGGGGGACAGGGGAGACCATTGGGGAGAAGAATCATAATGTAATCTTATATATGGTTCAGAAGTCCAGACTAATTTCCAATGAAGTTCACTCTCAGTTAAGTGCTATAAGATTGAAGTTTTAAAGAGCTAATACATATTTCAGAACTCCAAAATAAAAGTCACTTACGCATCTGTAATTTTGGTGCAACCATTTAGATTCAACACTTCAATATTTCTGCAGTTTTGGGCAAATGTCCTTCATGAAAAAAAAAACATAAATACTTTCAGGCTTTTAATGAAAGATTTTATCATAATGATTTGATTTTTTAAAAAATCTTGTATGCAGTGAAAAGTAAAACTAGCAACATAAACTTTAAGTAGTATTTTGACAATATCTAGGGAGAAAACCCAGTTTTTTAGGAAGCAAAAAAGAAACCATGAAACATAATTCTATTGAAAACTTCTATAAAGTTTGAGCCCCTATTTTTAAATTATTTTGAAATGTCATAAATGTAGGAGTTCAGAGATTATATTATCGTATAACCTCTGAATGATATGTTTGCCAATTTCTACTGCAGAGGTGGGAAATGATGGCCCCTTTATGGTTTTAACTCCCAGAATTCCTAGGCCAGCATGGGCCATCGTTCCTCACCCCTGCTCTACTGGGATAAGCATTACTGGATTGATAGGTATTTATTTTAGTTACTTAAGCAATATAATAGATATTGTACATCTTACCAGGAATGACTTGAGGAAGCATCAGAAAGAAGTAGTACAGGTGGTCCTCGATTTACAACAATTCACTTAGTGACCATTTGAAGTTACAACAGCACTGAAAAAAGTGACTTATGAACTTTTTTTACACTTATGACCGTTGTAGCATCCTCATGATCATGTGATTTACATTTGGATGGTTGACAACTGACTCATATTTATGACCACTGCAGCATATCAGAGGCATGTGATCCCCTTTTGTGATCTTCTGACAAGCAAAAGCAATGGGGAAATCAAATTCACCTAACAACCTTGTTACTAATTTAACAACTGCAGTGATTCACTTAACAAGAAAAGTCATAAAATGGGGCAAAACTTACTTAACACATTTCTCACTTAGCAAGATAAATTTTGGACTCAATTGTGTTTGTAAGTTGAGGACTACCTGTAACGTTATACCTCACAACCTATGACTTAATCTGAATGTAACATTTCTCAATCTAAGATGAGAATTCTGTGCTTATTCAATCATAAACATGTTTATAAGCAGGCCATGCAACCAAGCATTTCAGTATGCTCCAAATTTATTCTTCTAGAGAAAAGCTGAAGCCAGTCTGTGTTGTTGCATCTATGTTCTCCCATAATTTATATCTAATTGTTTTCAATATTTCCTTAGATTTGTTTTTGCTTTGTTGTGCATTATTAAGACACATTTATAAGATGAATAGGTTTATAAATTTGCTAAATAAGCAGTTTTTTCAATGCCTTTTCCTAAAAGTTTCCCCATTATATTATTGTGTAGTACTGCATACGAGTAAAAATCTTCTGCTTAGAATTGTGTGGAGACAGGAAACATCTACAGCAGGCTTACATAAAGGCCACAAGCAGTCTTATGTAGCCTACAATATTTCTTTAAAAATGCTGTCCCCCAAAACATGTTACCAACTACCTCCAAGCTTTACTGCTGCTGCTGCTAGTTCCAGCCTTTCTGCCGATCCACTAGTCATGGAAAAGTTGACTGGCACTCCTAGTATTTCTTTGGGGCCCATGAGGATTTTCAATTTATCAATGTGACCCTTTCCCCTCAATGATTTGTGCAGGATTGGTCTGGAAATAGGAAAGAATGCTTCCCTCCTTTAAATAACATCTAAGATATACTCTAGTTTGATGTTACAGATAGTTATGATAACACAGAAATCAAATATTTGAGGATGCTGTATCCTCAATTTTTGTACCCAAAATTAGCTACCTGCCCTATCATCTTATGCCCAGTTCTCAGATAGGTGTTAAATAATTTGTGTTGACCTCTCTACCTCAATGCGTTGTCTCCCACACCTAGGCATCCGCGTAGACTCAGCTTTCGAAGGAATCCTCCACATCTTTTAGAAATATTTTCTACTACACGCCCCTGTAAGAAGAAGACCAAGAAGAAAATCTTCCAAGTTAATTCTACAAACAACTTTTTTTTCTTTAAACTATCTTTTCCTATTTGATATATTTTTATCACATCTTGTTATCCTCCTTCACCTCTGGGCATTTAAACTATATTCAGAATGGTATGTTCTATGGAATGCCTGCATTTATTTGGTCCATATATAGGGGTCTCCAGGGTCAGTTCATAGAAGCTGAAGCTTATATTGTAGTGCTAAGTTTGTGCCACTAAGATGCTTTTCTGTGGCAAACTGATCAACTGAATATTTTCAAGATTAAATACAAACCGTAATGCTGTCATCCAACTCTTGTTATATATTGTTTATTGTGCTATATTCTTTCTCAGTTTGTGCCTGCAAAAGACCATGCAGCTAACTTAGCCACATAATCATACATTCCAGGCATATGATTATATAGAGGGAAACAGGGGGTCAAGGGCTAGTTTTTGTAGCGAAAGCTGACTTTGGCTATTTGTTACAGTTTGTGATAGAAATAACAGAGGGGCATCCGGTTCCGGTTCGTGGCGGTGCAGTCGAATGAAGGGAGTTGTCCCTTTGCCAATCGAGTTTCCCCTGCCGGTAGACCCCAGAGGGTCGAAAAGACACTCTGGAGAAGCGTCTACCGTTGAGGAGGCTTCTCGGAGAGTTGAAGAGGAGTGTTGATGTCCTCTGTGCTCCGAGTATCTCCTTTGGGCCGACAGGGTAAAGATTGGCCAGTAAAATGGCCGATCAGTTAGCTGTGCCAACCGCAAGCCACAAGATCAGCTAAGCAAACGGACCCACCGTGGAGAACTTGGTGAGACTTTCCTTTCACCTCTATATTCTTTATGCCTGTGAAAAGTTTTTTTTTTTAATTATTCCCTTTTCTGGTGAAGCGGCTTTTTAAATGGGGGAAGAGAAACACAAAGGATTAAATTTATTTTTGTTTTAATGGTTGTTTTTATTTTTGGATATTGGGAGCCTCAAGAAAGTTTATTTTTCTTTTTAATTTGGAGAATATTGTTTGCTTTTACCTTTATGGTATCTGGAAGGATTGAACATCTGATTACTTTCTGGGGGACCCTCTCTGACAGATTTATTCATTGTACTTGCTATTTTTTGTTCGCTGGAAAGGCTTTCATTTTGTACAAAGGAAAAAGGCGAGGAAACTGGGAGGAGATGGATATTGTGATCGTTGTTTAAATATAGTCTCCTCTAAAAGGATAAGGATTTGAAAGATAATAAGATGGAGGAAATCAGCATAGATATTACTTATAAATATATTTTGGACAAAATTTTGGAAAATACGGAGAAGATAATTGCTTGCTCAAAAGAGATTTCTTTGTATCGACAAAGCAGAGCACAAGGACTAAGTGAAACATCAGCTTATGTTCAAGAGACTTGCTCTCTGCTTACTGAGTTGGAAGAAGTAGACTCACAGTTGGATTATCAATTGATAGCGGAGAAAAGACTTGATGCCAATGGACAAATAATCCACGATAAGGAAATGGAGGATTTTACTTCAAAAGAACAAGCTGGCTTGCAGATACCATTTGACTTGGTGATAGAGAAAAAATCATAGGAAGAGGAGCAAGGTTTGATTAAAGAGGATGTTATAAAAGAAAGGATTTTAATTGAAATTTATACAATGCTAAAAGAAAGGGGAAATGATGTTCTGCCACGAGTTATTCAGACTAGCTATAACTTTTACATTAACTTAACAAAATGCACAATGGGAGTTTCTTTTTTGGTGTGTATAGTGTGGCAGGCAGAGGCCCGATTATGGAAATCTATCTGGAATTTTAAAAAAGCCCAGAATAAGATATAAATATTAAATTTGATTATAGTAATGTGGTAAAAGTTTTATAGCGATCCGGATTGATTTGGATTTGGAATTTGTTAAAAGACTTTATATGTTTTTAATATTAAAGATGGTACAATGGGAAAAGATGGAATTAATTATTGGAGATTTGGAGACACAGTGAAAAATAATAGAAGATTGGTGAGAAAGAGAAGAATTTATTTTTGGAGTTAACAATGCTTAAAGAAAAAAAACAACAACAACACTTGGGGCACCTGAATAGTAAATGAATATGAGCTTAAGATTAAATATTTGCAAAATTAAGAAAGCATGATACAGGATCTTTGGAATGGATAATGAGTTTGTAAATTCTTATTGATTAATTAAATTTATATAGAGTGATATATTCAATGAAAATTTGTTTTAGAAATGTTTTAATGAGCCTATAACAATATAAATAGACAGAGTATGTTAATTTATTTTTAATTATATAACTTGGATGAAATGTTATATTAATGAATGAATTGGTTTTAGAAAGATAATGACTTGATTATAATGTTTTTAAATAAATGGAATTTATTAAGGTTAAGTTTAAATGTGTGAAGAAATATAGGTTTTTATAGATAAAAATTTTTATTGAATAATGCAGTTGATGGTTAATAATAATAATGAATGAATTCATCTGAAAATGTATTAATTTGATTATAATATTCTACATAGAGAGGGAAACTTTTAAGAAATACTGGGTATATAGTACTATGTTATTGCTTGTTTTTTTTTAAAAAAAAATTGGATCACCATGTTTCCACGTGGGTTCCTAAGCTGTGTTGGTGTAAAATGGAAAACTAATAAAAATTATTCTGATAAAAAAAAGAAATAACAGAGGATTTTCTTCAGTAGCATACTTAAGTACTAAATAGGCAGAAATTAATTAATTTGGCTACAGGGACCAAAAAATCCATGAGACATATTTATAAGGGGCAAAGCATTACAACTAACTACTTTTCAAATCCACGCAGCCTTTGTATTTTTTTTTTTCTATTGAGGTTTATCCTTGCAGCACTAGCTATCACATAAAGAATTGCATAAGGAGAAATTCCTGGAGACTGTTTCAAAAAAAAAAAAAAAAAAATCAAGTGGTATTCTTACTACTTTTCATTTTAATATGGTGACTTTTAATGACACTCTAAATCTCTATACTTGATGCGTCACCTCATGCTCGTCAATGCTAGTTATACCTCAAAGATATCATATTCATATAATTATAAGGCACAATGTTTAAATTGAGAGATTATTACCTCCTTCAGATAATGGATTCTTCCTTCAATATTTTCAGGTCAGGGACATAAATCTTTGTGCACAAATGATACTGAATAAATTCATACAGAGATAAGCATTCACAGTATAGTTTTAATAGAAAACATATAGTTTTCTATTAAAAGCATACTATAGCTTTAAAGGCTCTTTTGAATGAGGAGTAAAACAATTAACAATTTGTCTCTGAAGATCTGAAAAGATGACATGACTTATTACTATTCTGAGGCAGTACAGTAATTACAGTTTATCTAGAGGCAATCTTTTGCATATCACTTAATTATACCTCGATGTCCCTCTGGAAATCAAACAGGTCAATCCGTTGCCAATTGCTACCATCCAAAGCTAGGACATTCCATGCCTATAATGAAATTGATAGAAAGTTGAAAAAAGAATGTCAGATATATTCCTCTAAATAAAGAAAAACTAAAGGTAGATAAGATAGATCTCTACTTACTTGAGCCAGTCCAAAGCTTCTGTCCTCTAGCAATACCAAGTTATTTTCTCATGAGACCCAATACATTCAAGCACTCTAAATATGCCTCAGTTTAAAACAATGCAGATCTGATTTAATCTTTCTGCAGCTAACCATTTTAATTCTTACATTCAGAAATTACAGAGGATACGTACATGCAAGAACAACTCACAACTGGCTCATGCACACTTCAGTTTCCTAAATAATAATGCCTCATTATCTTTTAAGAGTGAAGGCTTTGTGTAATGAATATAATACAATATACAGCAGTTGCTTGGATTACCTTATTTCAATTTAATTCAGATGATGATATCATTTAAAGCCCAGATGTTTAAAGCAGCAGAAAGGCTTCCTTATGAAATACGAGGAGCAGCAAAGAATCTTTAATTTAATCAGTGAGCAGATTATAAATCTGCTTCCTCCTTTTTAAAAAGATGTCTATGTAGTTTGATCACACTGATCCTGTATTTCATACTTTGAAAAATCATTTAAAAGTTTTTGCAATAATGTTTTTAAGCAAAGCTTATTTTTCACAATTATGTCTCCCAGTGCAACTTTTATTGATTCCAACAAGGTTATGCAAATCCTTCAGAAGTGTTGTGAAGTATTAAAGCAGTTATGCCTTTTCTCAAGCTTGTGCAGCTGTTTTAGAAGCTGCTCCAACTGGCCTCCGCATGCATGCACCAAGTACTGCAGAGTACCAATTCTGAAGGATATGCACAGCCCAACCTTTTGACTAATTTGATTTCTTTTTTGGTATTTCTTTTTAAATGAGGCATTCAGATCAATAAGCTCCTAAAAGTTAAGATAACTTCTCAACACAGTATTCTCTAGGTAGGGTAACTACTCCCAATATCCACATTCAGTATTTTGTAGTCCCACTGGGAATTATGGGAAATGGAATCTAATACATCTGGAAGGTAGCAAGTTTGGAAAACTTGTAATAGACACGTAATAAGAATGTGCTACAGAATAAACCAGGATTATTAAACCACATTACCCAATTCACATTGTGAATTATAATGACTGTGCTATTCTGCTCATGGTCTAGTACATTCACCATTAAACAGGATTTCCTCTGAGGTATACCATATGTATTTATATGAAACAATGAATCATACAGGAATATAGGACAGTGTTCTCAGTAACAATCTTCAGTTTTAAAATTCTATTCCTGATATTGTCCAGCAAAATATGAGTCTGAGCATCTTAAGACTTTTTCTCCCCCAGACAAAAATTTAATTATTGAGCCAAGTATAGCTCACAGAAATGTCTCTGTATTCTCTACGAATAGCTAACTTAGAATCATTCATTTAATGATCAAAATTATGATGTGTTAAAAAAGTTAGTCCTCACACTTGTGACTTAGCATCCACACATCACATGATCAGAATTTGGTGCTTGGCATCTGGCACATATTTGCAATGATTACAGCATCCTGGGATGATTTGATCGTCATTTGCAACCTTCCCAGGGAGCTTCCAACAAACAAATTCAGTAAAGGACCATGACAAAACTTGTTATAAAACTGGGTTTTAATAACTATATCACTGGGGGTTCTGGCCCCAATTTTGGTCTTAAGTTGAGGACTGCCTATATAAAAATCCATTTTGTTAGCCCTCTCCTATCCATGTCCTCAAAAATTCTTGCTACCGAGGACCTGTGAGCATGAATTATAGGTGAAGAGAACGCATCAGCTGCAATCCCACCATTTCCCAGTAACATAGGAGTCTGCATATTAACAGTAACAAAACAAGTGGACATTTTTGATACTGTATTGGTTCAAAAACTGCAGAGGGCGGGAGAAAATGGGCTCACACTGAATATTACTTAAGGCTGACATATTCCTGGGTTTCATATGCTAGTCCACAGGTCGGCAACCTGTGGCTCCGGAGCCGCATGCGGCTCTTTGAGCCTTCCCCTGTGGCTCCCAGCCTCCTCTGCCTTTGCAGAGAGAGACAGAGAGAGGCAATAGCGCTTCCCTGTTTCCTTCTCTCTCTCTCTCTCTCTCCCTCCGTGTGTGTGTGTGTGTGTGTGTGTGTGTGTGTGTGTGTGTGTGTCTGTGTGTGTGTGTGTGTGTGTTCTCCGAGGAGCTGAAAAGCTTTCTGGGCGGAGCTCCTCCCTTTGCTGCGTCTCTGCAGGAAGCAGGAAGCAGGAAGGGCAGGAGAGAGCTAGATAGCCCAGCTAGGCTTACTCAGGAATTCTGGGAGTTGAAGTCCATGAGTCATAAAAGAGACGAGGTTGCTTACCCTGAACTTGTTGGACAACAGCTTGAAGCTTGCCAGGTGAACAGCAGATAGGAGAGAGAGAGAGAAAGAGAGAGAGAGAGAGGGAGGGAGAGAGAGAGAGAGAGGAAAGAGAGAGAGAGAAAGAGAGTGGGGGAAGAGGAGTGGCAGGCAGACCAAGGGCAGATAGAGAGGGAGGGAGAGAGAGAGACAGAGAGAGAGAGAGAGAGACCCTTTTGACATCTAAAATGAAGATAACACTGCATATATCCTTTTTTTACCTGTATGTGTATGTGTATGTATGTGTATATGTGTGTGTGTGTATACAAACACACACACACACACCTATAATAAAGGTAAAAAAGGATATATGCAGTGTTATCTTCATTTTAGATATCAAAAGGATTTTGTGGCTCCCGGTGTTTTGTTTTTGGTGGGAAATGGGTCCAAGTGGCTCTTTGAGTGTTTTGGGTTGCCTACCCCTGTGCTAGTCTATAACCGTATTAAATATTTGATTTGATTTGGTTTATGGGTTTCAAGATGACAATCTGGAGATACCCAATAGAGAAAGCCTTTCCAGTACTAGTATGCAAACATTCTTACCCTGGAGACCTGCGCGCAGCGGCATAGAGTGACCACATCCAGAAAGGAGAATATTCTGTTAAAATACACACATACAAACAAATAACTAAATGCATATGTATAAATGTACTGTGAAATGACTTAAGCAAGAGCTACCAAGAGTTTTGTTTGGAAACCTGGTTTTAATATCCAGGTTTCAATTCTGAAAAACTGAAAGAAGAATGTGACATTTAATCAGTAAAAAAAAATTAGTCATTATGTAAAGTAATAATTTAGCAATATTATTGTTCCTTATTACAACAATAATTTACAGTTTATTCTGTATATTATCTCAAAGCATAATATTATCAATTTATTTATAATTAAATAATTGAAGTATAGTAGACAAAAATTTACAACATATATTTCATTACTTAAGATTTAATGTAACTAGTTCATGTATCTAACTTTTAGTTAGCTAGAGATATATACATCTTCTGCTTCTGCATTCTTTGCAATTTAAATCCATAAACCAAAATTAGTAATTATTAAAATTAGTGAAATTAATTCAATGAAATGGTGGAGACAAAGTAAAACTACTGATAGAAGCAATCTAAATTACCATGTTTGTACTGTAAATATGACATTTATTAGTTCAAATAGTTGTATTATTTAGTATTGCAAACCAAAAAGTACCGTACTACTAAAAACAAAATTGAATAAAGCAAAGATTAAATCACAAAACTCATAATATATCACAAAATATTGTTTTAAAATATGATAGTGATTATGAAGTATAATTTTATCCTCATTCTTGATATCATTTTATTATGATGCAATTATGATGCAATTAAAAGATAGCTTTTTACAAAGATCTTGACTTTGAGGAATATTTGATTATTAGTATTCTTTAGGACAGGGCTTTTCAACCTTTTCAGAGATTGTACAACTTTTAGGATATGGCAATATTCGAGTACCACCTAATAGGTGGGCGTGGCCTGTTTGTCGCCACTCACTGGACCCAGCTGACTCGAGACAGCTGGGTCAGAATGGAACAAATGGCACCAGCTAACTCAATGAGGGGACAACTCGGTTCCCCACAAACTCCTCACCTCCCCAAATTGCTAGCAGCCAAGCCAAGCACATGCGCGCGCCAGGCGCACGCGTGCATGCGCGCGCACACACACACACACACACACACACATCACATTCCAGGTTTGGGGACTTTTATCCACAGGAGAGGGCCTTTTCCCCAAGCCCAGGCATGATTGGCAATTTGCTAGGTCAGATGTGGATGCAAATCTCCAAGCTTGTAATGTTTGTGTTTGTGGATAGCATGCTAAAGAGATATTCTTTTCCAATCCCAGACATCGTTGGTGTTTCTCTGTCCAGTGCCCCCTCCCAGCAAAGCAGGAGGTGGAGGACGTTTGCAGGAAGCAGTTTCCTCTGAGTCCAACTCCTATCTTGACAGATCTCTGGAGAGCAAGAGGAGGCTACAGGGGAGCAGCGGGTCCTGGGTCCTGCACAAGGGAGGCTGGGTCTTCTCAAAAGGAGAGTCCCATTTCCAATCGTGCATGGTAAAGATGCTGGTTTGTTGGGTCAGCCTTCCCTCACAGAGCTCCCCTGCCACACCCTCCTCCTCTGCAGAGATCTACAGGGGAGACAGAGATCTGGAGGGCAAGGTGCAGCCTCCATATTGGCCACTTCTACCTCTCCAAGCCCTTCTCGATTAAACATACATTACATATAAATTAAAACACAGGCCCAAAAAATAGGTAAATCACTAATTACAGTTCTTCACATATTTTCTGGGAAAACCCACCTTTATTGATGTTAGGAAGGAACTCTTAATAGGAAGGGAATTCAAGACTCCAAAGGTCTCGTTCTTTTTAATCTGCCTTGCCTTTGAGCCTTTAGTTCTCTTTATTTTATTTATTATGTATTTAAGAAGATCAAAGGCCCCCGTAGCTCAGGATACTCATTTTAAAGTCAGAACCCAGAAAAATTTAGTTAATCCACAATACCGTCCTATGAAGAATGAAGATAATTTTGGGGCTCTGAGAGCATGCAGGTGTCCAGTCAGAATATTAGTGGCACACCTGTCAGCAACTGGAAGTGCGTAAGTCCATGTACTTCCCTTTCCTGTCTCACAACAAAATCGATACATCCTTTAATTTTCAGACATATCTTTTTGTCATAAGCTCCTTAAAAAACCAACAAGGTATACTATAATTAGTAGGATAATAAATCTAGCACTTCTGAATTCTTTCCCCAAGGGAAAAAGGAAAGTTCACAGCCTGCAGGTTGCTAGCAAAGTTGTCAAAGAACGTAGTTATTGCTGCTAAAGAGAAGAATAAATAACAAATCAATTTTGCAGGTCTCTCCTGTTACTACATCCTCTTACCTCCAGAATGTGGCCTGGGATTGTACAAGGGGCTAGGGCCAGTGGTGGCAAACCTTTTAGAGACCAAGTGCCCAAATTGCAACGCAAAACCCACTTATGCATTGTTGGGTGCCGAGTGGACGTGGCCACCGAGCTGTCGGCTTGTGCTCGCTCGCTCGCTGTCCGCTCCGACTCGTGCTCACTCTCAAGCTGTCTGCAGCAAATGCTGCTTCCACAGAAAGTTGCTCCTTTTATAGCCTCTCGCCTATTACCAGACTGTGCATGCGCGGAGAGGAGGGAGATCAGCCCAGCAATGGCTTGCGTGCTGCCAGAGACGGCTCCGTGTGCCGCCTGTGGCACGCGTGCCATAGGTTTGCCACCATGGGGCTAGGCTAAAATCCGGTTGAGTAGTTTGCAGCCTGGTGTTCAGTACAGACCTTGCCAATAGCCCAGGAAGGGATAGGAAAACCCAAGGAAAACTTTGCAATCAATAAACCATGGTGGACTACACTTGTTTTGCCCTATTTTGATTCTCCTTCCCAGCAGCAGCCCATGGATTTTAGAAATGAATGGCCACAAAGACAGAAGCTTTCAGCTTCCCAATCCCTGCTTAGAAAGGAATTTGCATTTTGGTAAGGGTCAGGCCATACGCCCCCAATCAAAGGAAAACCCTGAATCCAGCAGGCCAGAAGGCAGCCCAGCCTCTGCGCCCCTCTGGTTCCTTCTCGTCCCCTGGACACAGATGCAGTCACTGCTCCTCGACATAGCTGGGGCAGGACTTGCAAGTACCTCTGTCCTGCAAAGCGGTGCTCCCCGGCACTCCTGCCCACCGCCTAAAGGCCGAGTGCTCCAGCCTCGCCCAGCCAAGGAAAGGGGCAGCAGCCAAGACTACAGCAGATTTGCAGCTTGTCAGCGGCACTCAAAGGCTGCCCAACTTTACTCTGGAATTTTGGAGTTGGAAAGCAGAGGGGCAGCGCCGCATTTGCAGGCCTGACGGCACCTGCTGGAAACCCTCCTGCCTCCCACCCCCACCCCGCAGCTACCTCCTTCAGAGCCTTCCTGATGCTGACGGACCTGGTCCACCCACTTCATCTTGCAAAGCGCAGCTCACCCAGTGCTTCCCATTCTCACACATACGTTCCTCCAATATCCTCCCCATTCACGCACAAACATAGTGTTGAAGAAATGGTGGAATAGAATAATTAAAGAAAATATTTCAAAGAAGGAACAAAATGAAATGTGAATGATAAAAATTAAAATAATTGTTTAATTACTTTAAATAATTGAATTATCCAACTGTTCTGCAGCAAGTTATCTCAGGGTAAGTTGGCTGTGGCAAGTTAGCCACGGCTAGTTGGCTGTGGCGAGTTGTCCCATTCTGTAACAAAAGCTTCCTCTCCAATATCACAAAAAGCCACAGCTTAACTTGGTTTACTGAAGTTTAGTTTGCTTAAAATAACAAATTCATAAATGATGGCATATAAAACACAATGTTTTATGAATCCACAGTAAGCTACAGTGAAACATATTAAGGCTTAAAACAATGTGTGAATTCAACCACTGAATAATTCTGAACAAAATGTTAATTCATGGAACCCAAAACATATTCTTTGCAAAAGATTGACAGCTATTGTCACGGACCCAAAGTATTTCTTGCTTTCCTTATGTGTAGAGTGATCTGTAACTACAAAATGTCAGCAGCCTTACCTTAAAACCAATGTCAACAACAATGGACTGCATATAAATTTAACAAATTAATAAACTATTTGGACATCTTCATAGCCTCCTGGCATTTAGCCAATGTATCTACACCACCATGCCTTTGTATCAGACCCACTAATGGAATATATATTGCCAGAAATTTGAGGGCAAGTAGAAAAAACAGCTATCCCAGAAGAAGAAAGAGGTATGACATACAACTTAGTGAATTGGATAATAACTTTCTCAGCAAAATTTTATTCCCTGGCAGGAAGAATTGCCGATTCACCACCAACAAGAGTACTATGCTATGATGTTAGTATAGAAAGGAGAATGTTTTTGAAGTAAGGGAGGAATTTTAATGTATAAGGGAAAAAAGTTTTTAAATCATATAGCATATTTCTTTCCAAACCTAATGCTCCTTTCAGAATTAGTCTGTAGTTAGATTTAAGCTTTAATGTGGTTTGTTTTACTTTGGCTTACTATGGATTCATAAACCATTGTGGTTTATAACCATCATTCATGATCCCATACAAGATATTCATTTTCATCATACACTGAATACAATACAATGGAAATCTTTCAAGAACTGCCTCAACTTCATTCTACAATTAATTTTGGAATCCTTATTACCTGTCTAGAATCATTAAAAGACCAGTCCCCACCTCTATGCTTCAGTACTTGACTTAAAACTCTGGGACCACATAGTTATAGAATACACTGGAATGTAAATGCATTCCTATTGAAGAAAATGCCAGGAAATTCTACGTTAAAGATTGATCATAGTATTTATGTACAGTAGATATAAAATACAATCATGTTTTCGAAAAAATAAAGTTTCAAAAGAACTATAATAATTTTCACCAAGTTCAGTGCATTATATATATATTTTTTCTTTTTCTCAGGAGAAAATAGGAGGGTGATGTCCTGGGAAATAATAGAAATTATTAATTTCTACTTACTGTTTGGCATCCCGTAGTGTAAAAAGCCTAGCTTTTAATGAAAGTACATTAATCTTCTGGAGAACTGAGAATAAACAATAGTAGATAATTTTATAGGATCATTAATTGGTCAGCAAGTTGGTAGTTCTCCTTAAAACATCCTTTGAAAAAGAGATGTTTTATCAAGATTGCAATGTTAAGAAACAAATCCTATTGTCATATAGCAATATCTATACTGCTGAAATTATAAAAGACAAGGTTATCTGAGATAGTAAAATGGTGATTTGAACATGAAGTTCTATTGACTCTATGTTGGTTCCTTTATATCTTCTATTCTTCCAGCAGCTATGCAACTAATTACTCTTTGCGTTTAGAAGGAAGGCAATTGGACAGATTCCTATTGCTAGGTTGTTTGCAGCAGGAGGCTTAGTTCAGGAAAAGCACCAAGAAAGCAAAAATCTTTGGAGCACTTTGAGTGTTTAACTACTTTTGCCTTCCATCTAAATTTTCTAGTGGATGGAGCATAAAACCAAATCAGAATTATCTAAAATACTATTTTGGGATATATGGAAGTATAAACATTAGCTAGCTTTTAACTAATTGTAGTTTGTTCCTGGAAAATCAATTATATATCTTTACAGAACAGATTATAGATAAATACCAGCTAAAATTTGATAAGTCACAATCTAACTTAATGTTATAAAATGCATGTGACATTACATCATATCAATGAGGTTCTGGTTATATTCTAGAATACTACCAATTCACTGCTAGTACTATTATTCATACTTTCTCATTTCTACCATAAGTGTGTAATTGCTACCAATACTAAAAGAAAGAAGATGCTGTCTTTTTGCTTTCTAGTGTACGTCAAACTGGCAATGAGAAGAGGCAAACAAGCCTTCAGGCCCAGGGAAAGATTCCTAATCATCAAAACCAAAATCATCAAGATTTCTAAGTCATGAAAATTGGAAGTTACCCTTAACACCTATTGCAAATGAATGGAGAAAAATGTAATGCTTTTTGTTTGACGCCCCCATACATGGGATGCCAAAACATTCTTTGCTATTAAAAAATCCAGAAACCACCACTTATGCAATAATTCTGTATGAAAACACACCAGTCTTTGTCTTGTAGAAACTGAAGCTTATTTATAAGGCAATCCTTTGGATAAAGCTCTCTTTCAAAATCTCACGTGCTAATTTACATTAATAAATTTTCACAGTTTGCATGCAAGAAGCTTTCAATTCTCAAAACTATTTATGTTTTAAGTTCTCAAAAAAACAGAATCTAGAAGGCACATCATTACATTTGTTAGCAAATATTCCCAAAGTCAAAGATAATTTGATCTGCAGAAAGGTTTGCATTATTATATTTTCAAAACTAACCAATTTGTTGTGGGATATATTTTCATAAGTTATAGCTTGAGGGCTTTTCAACCTTTTCACCGATTGTACCACTTTTAGGATATGGCAATATTTGAGCACCACCAGTGGTCTAGCAAGGTGTCAAAAACTTGATGATCAAAAAAAAAAAAAAAAGGAAAAAATTGATAAAGTACAGGTAGTCCTCGACTTACAACAGTTCGCTTAGTGACTGTTTGAAATTACAATGGCACTGAAAAAAGTTACTTATGACTATTTTTCACACTTATGACCGTTGCAGCATCCCCAGGTTCATGTGATTTACATTCGGATGCTTGGCAACCGATTCATATCTATGATGGTCACTGTGTCCCAGGGTCATGTGATCCCCTTTTGACAAAGTCGGTGGCCGGGGTGTGTGTGGCTAGCTCAATGTTGCTCAGGTCGGGGGGTGCCTGTGGGGGGGGAGGCAGGGCTGTGGGGAAAATCCGGGGGTCTCTGGTGGAGGGGAATGAGACTGGGGTGGGTGCCGAGGCATGATCCACCGAAAGAGCCTCGCTGTCCCTCTTGGGCTGTGCAAGGGACTCCCAGATGGTGGCGCAGGCTGCCTGGAGGCCTAGGCAGCGGAGGGCAAGTGTCCAGCCCGGCCCTCAAGCTCCCACGGCACCAGGACCCATAGCCCAACCCAGTCCAGTCCCTCTTGACTGAGGGGGCACCTGACTGCCCTTACCTCCTCCTCGAAGCTGCTGCTGCTATGCTCACTCTTCTTGGCCAGGTTGCTCATGGTAGGTGCAGGAGGGCAAAGTGCATGGGTCTGCGGCCTACTCCCTCTCCATGCAAGGAGACCCAGAAAAATGTAACCAAAGCATTCTCAGCGATAGGATGCAAGACAACCAGAATAGTCCAGGAGGAGGTGCCAAGGAGATGGCGAAAGGGCAGCAAGGCTGCTCGTGGCCAAGTGCTAAGGTAGAACTTCCTTCACACCCTCCCTCCCTCCCTCTCATTTCAATCTCCCTTCCTTCCTCCCTCCCTCCCTCCCTCCCTACCCTCCTTCCGTCTCCCTCTTTCTCATTCCCATCTCCTTCCTTCCTCTTTCCCTGCCTCCTTCTCATTCCCATCTCCTTCCTTCCTTCCTCTTTCCCTCCTACCCTCCTTCCCTGCCAACCTCTTTCTCATTCCCATCTCCTACCTTCCTTTCTGTTTCCCTCCCTCCCTCTTTCCCATCTTCCTTCCTTCCTCCCTCCATGCCAAACCTCCAGCCAATGATGCCTTTCTTCATTCCTGATGGAGGATGACCCCTCTCCAGCTGTGATTCTCCCACTTTTCGCTGCCACCTCTGTGCGCACCCAGCATGGATGGCTGCCATGAAGTTGTAAATTGGCTCCTGGCCGGCCTGTTTTATCTCCTCTCCTCTCCGTTTATTTCACTCATTAAATGCAAATCAATTTATAACTTTTTTGAAATGCATTTTTCTGGACTTTGTCTCACTGTTAAAATAAACCTACCATTAAAATTATAGACTGATCATTTCTTTGTCAGTGAGCAAACATACAAAATCAGCAGGGTATCAAATATTTTTTCCCTCACTGTAGCATAGCACTATCTAAACTGCTTTTTTTTTTTTAATATACTGGCTAGTGTTTTGTTTGCCAGAAATGCTTGCATAAGGAACAGGCCTGTATTCAGATGAAAAATGTAACTCAAAGAATATATTAAGTGCTTGGTTACTTTCAAAACTGACAGCAAAATACTCCTTCCAAGTCCTATGACATACAGAAAAATTTGGTAAACACACAAAAAATATTAAGGCTATTATAACAATTATTATTTTTAAAGGATATTTCTTTACTGCTTCACAAAAACATCTGGTTGGCTGTCGGGAAAGCAAAGTACTAGAGTTTATATATAGATTAAAGGTCATAGACATGTATAGGAAAATTGTCTTTCATATGGAAAGACAAAGGACAATGCAATAATAAATTCATCAGCTGCCCAGTCAACCAGTTTATTAAGATCATAATGTATGTAATAGTTTAAAAAAATGTAACAGAGAAAGCTGATCAAGGTTAAACATAGACTAAGATCCAAGTATATTAAGATTCATAGGCAAAGAAATAGTTTTGGGTGATCTGCAAGACTGAATCCATTGTGATTCAAATTCTAAATTAATAAATAAACAGTAATAGAGAATTTTAAATAAATTACAATATATATGTAATCCTCAAACTATCTCTCTAGAGGATTAGGCTTTTATTTTCCACCTCTCAAACAAATGATCTCTATCCACTAACAATATGTTCCAGAAAGCAGAGTCCTTATATATTTTAATATTCAAATGCTATAAAACTAAGAAAATGGGGGGAGCACATTTCAAAAGCCAAAAACAATTACTTATATAATAGAAATATAAATGCTATGATAGCCAATAAGTGCAAAATGCTATGATAATCAATAAGCAAGCTAGTTTTAAATACTATTCTGCTCTATAGCAAGTAAATGCAATCCAAGTGCAAGGCACAATGACAAAGCAGTTTAAATTATTCCTTAATTCCATAATGTGAAATAGCCTTTTACTAACTATCTTATCAAGAGCCAGAGCTAATGGATTTGTAGTTTTTTGCTAATCAGTTCCTATGATAGATCTCACTTGTAGTATTAGAATCTATTGCTCACATTTAAGAAAGTGAACGCTGCTATTCTCTAGTAATTAATGAAATGTAAAACTGGTATAACCAGAAAGTCTGCAATAACATTTAGCAGACTGGAATCTCAAAAAAATTATAGACTTAGCAGTAGAATGTATGCTATCTAATTTGCTATTCTGCTTTTGTGTTAAACTAAATATGGTCATCTACTACACAGTTTAAAAGAACATGTGATCCTGATTACTTCAAGCCTAGATGAATGAAAATGAAAATATAAAATTTGCTATAACTATTATCTTTAAATTAATAAATCAAGATCTTAGAAACTGGTTAATATTCTTCTGTCATATTTTGTATGCATTTTAAAAAATATATAATATGGAAGCTAATCAGAATGGGCATAATTACTAGAAACAGACTGATTCCTAGTTCTAATGAACAGACCTGGGCTTATCACAGTATTGTAAACTTAACAACAGAAATGAGTGTGATTCAAATTATGGGATACACAGATGTCTCTGCTAATCAGGTCTGACCACGTTCAGCAGCAGGGTTTGTTAGGTGTTGCCATCTGCTGAGGATGAGCTATCGTTAGTCTAGCTAAATCTCTGCTGATCTCCTTATCCAGTCCAGAAGAGGGGATTGTTCTTCTGGAGATTCTACAGGATTTAAAGTGTATGGAATTGCTTAGAATTACTCTCAACCTGGCCTAACCCCTTTGGTTATCATATCTCACTATTCCACTGGCAGCAGATCTTGGCATCAAACAGCAAAAATATTCATATGACTGAACTGATTTGCATGATTTTCTATTTCCATACAGTGCAATTTTCAGTATGATCCTTTAGACTGAGATTTTTCAAACTGTATTTTAAGTTTATAAGCAAACAGCCAATTTTCTAGCACTACAGCTTTGGTTCTGGATCAGGATTTTCAGGAATTTATTTTTAACCAACAGATTCTGTAGTCTGAAAAAAAATGAAAAACCCTTCTTTTGTGTTTTAATTCTTATTACATAAAACTCTTTGTCAGTCCTTGCCTACTATAGAAGAATGGACGTTTAAGGTGTCAAATTTAGCAGAAATGGCAAAAATTTCTGCCTATTTGAAGGATCATACACAAGAAAGATATATTTCGGTTTGGAGAAGATGGATAGATTATATTCAGAATAAATATGGGATTAAAAAGTTTCATCTAGCTTATGAGTAAATTTTAGATTTGTAATGATAGTATAATAACTCATTTTAGATTTGGTATTATTATGGTTTAATTAATATTGACTTGTTTATATTACTCTTTTTGTTTTAATTTGCTTATATTTATCTTAAATGGGAGTTAAAGTATTTTATGGATTTGGTTACTTATATAGTTGGGTAATGTTAATTAGAATTTGATTGTTAATTTGTAACCCTGTACTCAGCACTGGGAAGTGGGGGAAGGGTTAGGGGTGGGTGGGTTTTGGGATATTGTATACTGTATAAAACTTTTCAATAAAAAAAAAAACTCTTTGTCAGGTAGTGCATGGGAGATGAAAATGATTACACATTGTAAGTGCCTTGAAGATTCATTTTTAGATTTCTAAAAATTATGATTTTTTTTTCTAAAGGCAAATAAATACCTTTGGATATGAATGTGAAGTTGTAACAACTCTAGATCAGGGCTTTTCAACTGGTGGTATGCGTACCACCAGTGGTACGCGAGCACTTGGCTGGTGGTACGCGTAGGACGGCTTGAAAAAAAATGTAAAAGAAAATGTAAAAAAAAGTGTAAAAGTGGATGAGTTAAAGCGGCAGCAGCGCCGCACAGGCTTGTGGCAAAGTCAGCTGGAATTGCACGTTGCCTGGGTCCTACTGAGAGCCCAGGATCAAAGCGCGCAGCTCCAGCTGATTGGCGGCAGCCTTGGGGGTAGCAGGCAGTCTCACGCAGTCTTCAGTGGAGATTCTGCTGGAGCTGCGCGACGCATAGCCTGGGTCCCCCCCACCCCCACCCAGATGCCCTCACTTCCCCCAAGCGTTTTTTTTACTCACCTGCTTTCAGCAGCATTCCCTTTCTCCTGTCCTTCTCAGCCTTCATGTGTTTGTGAGACAAAAAAAAGTTCCATGAGACTTTCTAACTTCTTGTGAGAAGTTAAAACGTTTCATGGAACTTTTTTTCTTTTTTACCCACAAACACGTGGCGAAGGCAGAGAAGCAAACGAAGGCAGAGAAGCAAAAGGAGAAAGGGAGTGCAGCTGAAAGCAGGTGAGTAAAAAAAAATGCTTGGGGGAGGCAAGGGCATCTGGGCGGGGCGGGGGTGCCAACCTTACCCTGCATGGTGGCAGGAGGGTTAACGGCGGGCGCGGGGGGCCCAGGAGGCGCTGCGCAAAGCAGGCAGAGGGGAGGCCGGGCAGATTGTGGGCACTGGCAAGCAAGCGAGATGGGCAGGGGTGCGAATCCGTGTGTCTCAGAAACGCTGATCTCATGCTCCTGCTCATCTCACTTGCTTGCAGAAAGCTGTAAAGATTACAGCATCGCCTTTTGAGAGGGGGGAATAAGAATGGACAAGCTGAGCAGGGCGGGATTGGCAGCTGCGTTTCGTCGCTCCAACCACCATTAGAGGACGTGGGGCGGCCCTCCCCAGCAAGGCCCCTTCCCGCCACTCTGGCTCCCCTCCGGTCGCTGACCTCGGCTCTCATTTGGAGAGCAAGTCCCGTTTTCGCCCGCAGGTCAGTGCAGCAATGGGGTTGGAGCCCGAAAAACGCCCTTTGCACCCAGGGAGGGGCTGGAGTTGCTGCAGCTGCATTTCAGCTCAGCGCTGAGGAGCCTCCCGGGGTCCAGCCTGGTGCTGAGGCTCTGCTGTGCCCGTAAAAGAAATGCCCGGGGCTGTGCGTGGCTCTGGGTTGCGGCTGCAGCAATGAATGAGCCGCTTCCCCGCTTGCTGCTTTTCTCCGGCTGCGGCCACACGCAACGTGCTAGAGAGAGTCCAGCAGCCGCGCCTCTTTCCCCACCCCCATGCGCTCCTCCGCTGCCTGCGCTCTTCTCCCCCTGCAGAAGAACAGTGTCTGTGCTGGGCTTCCGGCTGCACCAAGCGTGACTGTCACTCCTTTTCAGAGGAAGCAGCCAAGGAGAGGCAGCGGGCAAGAACTGCAGCAGCCACTGTCACACAGCCATGGGGCTCAGCAACAGTGGCGGTGGCAGAGGCAGTGGTGGCCAAACTCCAATTGCCTCCTCCAGGCTCTTTTATGCCCTCCCCGCTCCCGTAACGCTGGACAATGGGAGGGAGGGAAGGAAGGGACAAAGAGAGGAGGAAGGAAAGGAAGGGAGGGAGGGAAGGAGGAAGGGACAAAGAGGGAGGCAAGGAAGAAAGGAAGAAAAGAAGGAACAATGGGAGGGAGAGAGGGAGGAAAGGAAGGTGTCCATGTCTGTCCCACCCCCTCTACAAGAGACTCACAGATCCCCCCCACATCCCCAACCGTACCCCCACAGGCACCCGCAACCTGAGTGATGAACTGGCCATGCCCCTCTGGCCATTGACTTTTGTTTGTCAAAAAGTTGCAAAAGGTGATCACATGACCCTGGGACACTGTGACCGTCAGAAGTACGAATCAGTTGCCAAGCATCCAAATGTAAATCACATGATCCTGAGGATGCTGCAACAGCATTAAGTGTGAAAAATGGTCATAATTTGCATCTTTCAGTGCCACTGTAACTTCGAACAGTCACTAAATGAATTGTTGAACTACCTGTACTTTATCATTTTTTCCTTTTTGGGGGGGTCAACTTTTTGACATCTTGCTGGGTGACTGGTGGTACTCGGATATTGCCTTATCCTAAAAGTGGTACAATGGGTGAAAAGGTTGAAAAGCCCTGCTGTAGATGAAAAAGTGAAGTCAAGATGCTGTTCCAGTGCCTAGAACAGTGGTGGTGAACCTATGGCACGGGTGCCAGAGGCGACACTCAAAGCCCTCTCTGTGGGCACGCGCACCGTCGCCCCAGTCCTAGGCCTTCAGCTGGGTTTTATAAAACTTTTTCGCTTTAGGCCTCCACCCCGTGTGCAAAAAAAAAAAAAGGTTCAATCAGTCAATTTCAACTTCTCGCGGGAAAAAGTCTTGTAAAGTTGGATTGAACTTTTTAGTCCCACCCAGTCTGCCCTTACCACTGCAGCCACGCCTACCCAATGGGCCACGGCCACTCAATGGGCCATATCCAGCCAATAGGCCACACCACTCGGCACTTGACGATGCGTAAGTGGGTTTTGGATTGCAGTTTGGGCACTCAGTCTCTAAAAGGTTTGCCATCACTGGCCTAGAAGCTGTTTGGGTCTGGATAAGGAACAATATATTTAGGCCCAATGCTAGCATGATAGAGTGGGTCTGGCTTTTGAAGCCATCCAATTGCAGGAAAATCCCATTTCTAATTCTGGATGGGGGTCATGGTCCCATCCCAAATTGGTTCATAATGTGTGGGCCCCTTTTTACTCATACCTCCTCCTCAGTACAGATGTGACTGGAAAAGCTTTTGCAAATTCCACTCTGTGTACCAGTTATGATCCTACTCACAAACATTCAAGACTTGGTCACTGTTTGGATTTTATAGATGTGGTTGCCTTTTGAGGTCGTCCAGAAGACAGTGTTTTGAGTAATTATAGGCATATCCTTTCACACATATAACAGCATTACTTTTAATTGGTTTGATCAGTTACAGTGGATTTCTGGGTGTAATTCAATATGTTGGTTTTCATTTTCAATCCTACACAGCTCAGGATCCAGGTATCTAATACCTACTCCCAATTGTATCTAATACATTCAGGAAGAGTGGCCCTCTAACCAACTGATTCCTACATTCTTTGGAACAATACTTTGTCTCTATTCCATTTGGTCCCACCCAGCTGGAATTTAGAAAAAGCCATAAAAATTGGTTCTTTTAGGAAGCCCTGGGAAGATAATGAGAGGAAAGAGGAAAACATCAGAATAGTGACTTTTACCTTGGAATTATTTATATCAGGAAGAAACAAGAAGGACTGAAAGCATTGTTAGGATAGGGAACAATAAAATAAATGAGTATCCAAAGGCAGCAAAGGGAATGATTTAAATACAAACTAATATGGAGAAAAAGTTAGCTGAGAGAGAGGAAACTGAGAGAAAAATTATGGGAATGGGAACAAAGTAAATCACAAAAAAGCAGAAACTGGGTTCATGGTAAATCACAAAAAGGTTCATCTTAAGAAGTAAGAAGTAGAAAAAATATATACTAATACAAAACCCAAAAGGACCTGATCTAACTTTCTGATATGAGTGCAATGAAATATCTCCTTAGCTTATTTTTTAATCAAAAGGGAAAATTCAGAGAAAGGTGACAAACTGCTCTCTTGAAAGGGAGTCTTTGCGGAAATATCTTAAAACCTAGATATGCTTCTTGTATTCCTCCTCTCAAAGCATAATAATTAAAATACCCAAACATTTTTTGCTTGAGGGCTTTTACTGGGTACTGATTTAAAATTTCATCTAGAAACAAAATAAAAAAATAATATTTGCTTATTCTGTCTTAAATGAAGATGAAATTAACATGATATTTTAAGACAAATTTAACCTTCCCTTTCTTTATTTAGGTTACCATAATTTTGGAGTTTGAAAGTATGAGAATGGATGAGCATTTAACAGGCTAACAACAACAACAAAAAAAACTAGGATCAGACATTTCCTTCCACAAAGCTAACTGGATAGCTAAAATCAACCTAAAATCTGTGGATTTTATTCTAGGATAAGAGCCATATTTCTGCAATTGTGAACAGAGAGATTGAGTTTATATCTTCAAGTGTTGCTTTCTACATCCTTTCCAAATATGGAATTTTCTAAACAGTAGAAAAAGTTAATACAGTCTGTTGGGAACAAACTGGAATCTGGACACAGATAGCTGAGTATGCTAAATAAAATCTTGAAGATCACCACTTGTCAATAATGGCTTTTTTTGGAATCTGAAACAAACCTAGCAATTTCCCATCTTGTTTTAGAAATATCTTCATTTCAATACACTTGCTTTGAGTATTTGTAAATAGGCTTAAAAGGCATCATAATGTTGCTCCTTAAGTTATGACTCCTTATGAAGGAGATGGGACACCAAGTTTTAACTATGCCAACCACATTGAAAGCAGCTCTTTTCTAAATCTGTTTAAAGGCTGCATTGCATATAGCAGAATTAATTTGATACAGCAAACATTCAGGAGATTTGGGAGTTTAGCTTTCCAGATTGCAGAATCTAGGCTTTGGAGTTGTTTGCAGTCAACTAGCATCTTGCTTTACTCTCATGTTAATTAAACCTGTGCTCAATCTTTGAACAAAACAGAAGACATCTTACCGAAGAAGCAACTCTTTGGGAAGCTTTTTATTGATCACAGCCTCATCATTATTTGAGAACATCTACAAAATAAAAGCAAAACATACATTAAGTCTTCTGCATTTTCATTATAGATCATATCCTTATCAACACAAATCAATATACAAAAAAATTGGGGAGGTGCGTTTGCACGAAAAAATTTTTTTAAATCAATTGGATTGATAGCTTTTAGATATTATGTTTGTACGTTTATTTTGAAAAGTAATTTGGAAATATGCTGCAATCACCACTCAGCTGCTGGGACTATGTATAATTTTAAATTATATTATATTTATTTTTTAATCTCTGTAATAGCACTGGGATCATGAACACTAGGGTTTTCATTTTTTTCTGCTGGAGCATATGGATATGTGCATGTTAGATACAAGTTACTGAGTCTAGGCAACATTTTTTTTTATTATACCAGCTGAATAGGCTCTGTTTTCCTTAAAGACAAAACTATTATTTTGGGGCAGACCGATTATGATCATGAAACAATGGTGCATTCTCAGAAACTGGAGATCAAACATCTGTCTAAATAAACTTGAAAATACTGGGTCATGTGATATGTTAATTCTAACACTGTATTAAAAACTGATCTTTTCAGGTGTTTCAACGTATATCTTGCCTTATGTCCCCAAACTTTGTCTGACTACATACTATTCAGCAAACAACCTCAATTTAAGTAGAGATGAGTCTGGCTACTATCCAGAATCTCCACAAAACATGTCTATGTCACCAGGTAAAATTTCCAATGGATATGCAATATAACTAGATACATATATCCCTTTTGGTGGCTGATTTAACAGAAAGCAAATTTAAAATGTCAAAGTTTAAAAATGGAAACAAACTTCTAGAAAATAAAACACAAGAAATAAAAATCACTACGAAACAAAATAAAAGATGACTCAGGTGGGTTAAAATGCTCTCTGCAGAACATTTCTATCTTCCAAGATTTTCCTATATGCACTAAGGGATGGTGCTAGCATGATCTCCATGGCAGGACTGTTCTAGAGGACTGGCACTGTTACTAAATCCTTCTTTATTTTCTAAATGTTAAGGAAACCAAACTAAACATTAAACCAATAAGCGAATCCATGTATAATTTATAACAAAACTTGAGAATATTTTTTTATTATTTTTAAAGCAAATATAAGATAAAGACCAGCATGATCAATACTGAGCAAAGCAAAAGTCCCAGTAAATTAGAAATGTAGTGGTTCTGGAGGAGGAGTAACTGGGCTCCACAGTCAGACTACAGCAAACATGATATATATAATACTAGTATGGCAAACAAAGATTAATGTAATACTTTCAATGTATTAACTTTTCTACATTAAGAAGATAACTTTTATTTTAATATATACCTTCACTGGATTCCATCTAACTATCATGTTACTTCTTTAATGATAATTGTTAAACTATTACATATGTCAAAAGAAAATAATGACAAACCACTTACACACTGTTGCCAAGGAAACTATGTGGACATGTTAATGAAATCACCAGGAAATGAGTTCAACCACTACAGAGCAGATTGAGGCATCCTGACTATTGATCTTGCATATATGTTTTTAATTTGCACAGCAAGAAATGTTCAAGTATTTTAAAATTAACAACAAAAAAGAAATTAAAGCAACTGTTTTTTTTTACACAATTATAATGGTTATTCTTATTGTCTTCATCAGATTTAAGAAGGAAATATAAAAGATTTTAACCTTTAGATCACAGCATGATACTTCCTTAAAAGCATTAGAACCTTCAGCTGGATCAAAATGCTACAACGAACTTCTGACTGAGACCAATATTATGCAGCATGTGATTTCTATCTTATGACTGACTCTTGGGTTACTAGTCATTTCCAAATTCTAATTATATTCCACAAGTTAAAAAAATAGGATTGTGAGAAAAATTAAATGTAAATATGTATAGACTGACAATATATGGGAATCAAAATTACTTAATAATGGGCCTTATACAATTGTCAATAGTAATATATTATGTCTGAACTTAATATTTCTTCAGTATTAAACTGAACAATGGAGATCTTTCAATCCACCTATTTTGGTTATATGAAATACTGAATAACTGATGTTCAGTGAAGTACAGACAGTCCTCAACTTACAACCATTCATTTAGTGACTGTTCAAAATGATTTATGGTTGATTTTTAAACTTACAAACATTGTAGCATTGTCATGGTCACCTGATCAAAATTTGGGCACTAAATAACTGGCATGTATTTGACAGTTGCACTGTCCCCAGGGTCATGTGACCACCATTTGTAACCTTCCCAGCTGGCTTCCAACAAGCAAAGTCAACGGGGGAAGCCAGATTTGCTTAATGACCACCTTAGCAACAGCAGTGATTTGCTTAACAACTGTGGCAAAAAAGGTTATAAAGTGAGGCAAAACTCACATAACTACCTTGCTTAGCAACAGAAACTTTGGGTCCAATTCTATTTATAAGTTAAGGATTATGTATGAATTATTACTTTTAATTCTTTAGCTCTTTCAACTTGTTTATATTTTACATTTTATAAGTATTATATCAAAATTAAGACTATACCTGATGATGGTTTTACAGAGGACCGACATTTACTATTGGCAAAGGTCTGGTAGATACAGAACTCTTTACAAAACATTGTTACCTTGTAATATTTACAAAACAAATTACATTCTTTTTTCATTTCCTTATGATTTCTATTATGTTCTCTGATGGAAACATATACAATTCTTCTTAACTGTTTTTAAATGCACCACAGGGTATGATTTTGAAAAACAAAGTTTGTTAAACATGAATTAGCTAAAACACCTGTTTTTAAAATCTCATCTCACTAATAAAAAGTGTTCTCTACTTTATCAGTATCTATATTTTTTAGGCAGAATGCATCTGAAATGCTATTTGCATAATGCTATCAGATAAATATGCTTAGATATTTAAGTATTTTCAGCAGTGGTGCATTTTGGTCCTTTAGATGTTGCTGGGCTACAATCTCTGACCAATGGCCAGGTTGGTTGTGGCTGATAGGAACTGGAATGTCACTTGGAAAATCAAATCTCTGGTTTATGTACAAAATGCATGTGGCCTTACTATTCATTGTTTGTGGATTTTTTAAAACTGGGATTATACTTTATACATCAAACAAATATGAATAGATAATTCAGAAATAAAAGATTGCACATTACATTAAGCCATGTTTATTTGGCTAATTTACTTTATAATATAAAAAAGCAAGCTTATTAAGACATATTTTCTCACCTTAGCAACTTTAACATCTGTGGACTTCAACTCCCAGAATTCATAAATTTCATAAAGAAATTTAAAAGTATTGAAGACACACAAACTAAATGGGATTTTCCTAAAATTAATTACAGGAGACTTTTTGTATGTGCACAACTTCACAGGTTACTGCAATGTCTTTTGAGGTAAAGCTTTTTTTTCTTACTTAGATTGTTCAATAGACAGGTTTATAGCAAAGAACAGTAAATTCAGTGATTCTGGTCATTTCTTTTTCATTGCTCTAGCAAGGATTCCAAAAGTGCTAATCACGATCACTTTTCCTTGTGCTCCCTGCAGCAAGGACAAACATGGAATGAACTGTACTGTGTACTGTGTTACTATATTGTAAAATAAAAAAATAAATGGTTCCATCTCTTGTAAATTAAATAAATAAAATATAATTTTGTTACAAGTGCTAATGAGAGATACAGCCCAAATGTATTTGCAAAATACTAAGCTAGAGAAGGCTGATTTACATCAAACAGTATGGATTATATCATAAGCTTTATTAAAATCAAAGTGACCTTACTAATAATTCTTTTACAGTTAATCAATTTAACATGGTTTACTCACATCAATTCCATAACATATTTTACACAACAGGCTATGTCAGAAAATGGCTTAACACAAAACTGGCAAAAAATAACTTTGGATATTATTATGTGAACATAACTCAATATACAATCAGAGCAAAATGGATTGCAATCCATTTGGGATTTGGAAACATCTGCAACCATATTTATTTAGTATTTATCGCAGTGGTTCTCAACCTTTTTAATGCCGCAACCCCCCAACCTGTCGTAAGTCGAGGACTACTCAACCGGTCGTAAGTCAAGGACTACTCAACTGGTGCAGCACCGTTTGCAGAATGGGACTGTTGGTGGGCTCAGCAGGGCAGAGACAGCCTGGACAATTCTTATTGGCTTTTGAAAGCCAATAGAATTAGACTCTATTCAAGAGAGTCTATTCTATTGGCTTTCAAAAGCCAATAGAATAAAAGGGAGTAGCACAGCTAAGGGGGAAAAATGGCAGACTGCGTTGTTTGGCGACCCCCGTGAAATGGTCGTTCGACCCCAAATGGGGTCCCGACCCACAGGTTGAGAACCACTGATTTATCATATTTATAGACTGCCGAATGTCTAAGGACTCTCAGCAGCTTACAAGATCAAATATACAAAACTCAATATATACTAAACAATAGATATATAATAATAATAGTAGTAAAGTTGGAAGGGACCTTGGAGGTCATCTAGTCCAACCCCCTGCTCAGGCAGGAAACCCTACACCATTTCGGACAAATGGCTGTCCAGTCACTTCTTAAAAACTTCCAGTGTTGGAGCATTTACTGCTTCTGGAGGCAAGCTGTTCCACTGATTAATTGTTCTCACTGTCAGGAAGTTTCTCCTTAGTTCTAGGTTGCTTCTCTCCTTGATTAGTTTCCACCCGTTGCTTCTTGTCCTCCCTTCAGGTGCTTTGGAAAATAGCTTGATTCCTCTTCTTTATGGCAGCCCCTGAGATATTGGAATACTGCTATCATGTCCCCCCTTGTCCTTCTCTTCGTTAAACTAGACATACCCAATTCTAGCAACCGTTCCTTATATGTTTAGCCTCCAGTCCCCTAATCATCTTTGTTGCTCTTCTCTGTACTCTTTCTAGAGTCTCAACATCTTTTTTACATCGTGGTGACCAAAACTGGATGCTGTATTCCAAGTGTGGCCTTACCAAGGCATTGAAGAGTGGTATTAATACTTCACGTGATCTTGATTCTATCCCTCTGTTAATGCAGCCCAGCACTGTGTTGGCCTTTTTGGCACCTGCAGCACACTGCTGGCTCATATTTAGGTGATTTCTACTAGGACTCCAAGGTCCCTCTCACAGTTACTACTACTGAGCATGGTGCTACCTATGCTGTACTTGTGCATTTGGTTTTTCTTGCCTAAATGTAGAACCTTGCTTTTTTCACCACTGAATTTCATTTTGTTAGTTAGTGCCCAGTGTTCAAGTCTGTCCAGATCCTTCTGTATCTTAAGCCTGTCTTCTGGGGTGTTGGCTATTCCTGCCAGCTTGGTGTCATCTGCAAATTTGATGAGTTCCCCATCTATCCCTTCGTCGATGAAGATGTTGAAGAGCACTGGGCCCAGAACAGAGCCCTGGGGCACCCCACTACACACTTCCCTCCATATAGATGCAGTACCATTAAGGACCACTTGCTGAGTATGGCCGGTCAGCCAGCTACGGATCCATCTGGTGGTGATTCTGTCTACCCCAGATTTTTCTATCTTATCAAGTAGTAGGTTGTGATCTACTTTATCAAATGCCTTACTGAAGTCCAAGTAAATTATGTCCACAGCATTCCTCTGATCCACTAATTTTGTCACTTGGTCAAAGAATGCAATAAGATTTGTCTGGCATGATCTATTTTTGAGAAACCCATGTTGGCTTTTAGTAATGACTTTGTTTGCCTCTTGGTGTTTGTTGATTCGTTGTTTGATTATCTTTTCCAGGATCTTCCCAGGTATTGAGGTTAGGCTGATAGGTCTGTAATTTCCTGGATCCATTTTTTTTCCTTTTTTGAGGATGGGAACTACATCAGCTCTTTTCCAGTCCTCTGGTAGTTCCCCTGTGTTCCAGGATCTTTGAAAAATATAGTTCAGTGGTTCTGATATAAAAGATACAGTAGGTCTATAAACTAATGGAAACATAAAATAAGATTAACTAAACCAAACAGTAATCAAACAAAATAGATCTGGTCCAGGACAGTATTGTAAACCTGGATATCATCAATATATTGATGACATCAAATCTCAAATATTCGATGACCATTCTCAATGGTATGTGCAAATGTTAAACAGGAGAGAGTTTTAAAAAAACAATTCCTGTGGCTCCCTACAAAAAAAGTAGCCATCCAGTTGATCTCTGCTCCCCATCAGCACTGAATGGAACTCTCAACTAGGGAAGGAGCAGAACCACAATATAGTGCCCTAATCCCAACAATCTGTGCTCATAACAGAGTAGTCCTGAATACAAGAACATACTTGTGTTGGATCAGATACATTTTTTTACTTTCTTCACTGACACTCTAGGCATCACTTATTTGTCAAATTTATATGCTGTCCATGAAGTAACTTTGGTGTATAATAAAACTGGCGTTCTATAAAACTATTTAACAACAATGAATGTAAATAAAACAAGATCATGAGAAGGAAGGTGTTTTATATATAATACAGCCAACATGCAGGCTCCCTATTATCAGAAGTTTCCCAGACTTGCTGAAAAAGGCAAGTTTTAAGGGCTTTCTGAAAAGATTAAGCATTAGGTAAATAAAAATGTTTTCCTTAACTAGGAATTACCAGTCAAATTATATCTAATTTTGGGAGCCATTTTTAATTTTTTTTTTGAGAATCAGAGGGTTAGTTTAAAAAAAAATCAAAAACACTGCAGCCAAGACAAATGCTTTGTAATAGACTGCGTTTCTGCCTGGTGAAGGAAAAATTAAAATGTGTGTACCTCCATAATTTTGTCTACATGTTTTTTTTATATAGCCAGAACTTCACATTTTATAAAAAATCTTTCAAAACCAAATTGGATATATTAGGTGTTTATCTCTTGCATATAAACGACGAAGTGTGTATATGTGTGTGCACGCATGCTGTGTGTGCAGGTGGGTATTGTGGTGACAGGTTAAATTATATATCATATAAATATACTCATTGTGGATTGTAAATTTATACTTAGCTTAATTAATATATTATATTACATTAACTATAATTGTTAATTAAGCACAATTGCTTGGATATATATCCAAGCAATTGTGCTTAACAATTATAGTTAAATAAACCAGGTTTCCTTATTTATGTCATAAAACATGAAACATTTTATATAAATTCTGTCTGTGTGATGTAAAATTGTATGGAATATTGATATTCTGGCTAAATATTGATTAGCTCACAAACTGAAATAGTTCAGTTGGGAAAGAATCTCCAGTCTTCCTTTTAAGTTGATATAGCTGTAAAGAAATCAACACCAAATCTATCAGCAACAGAAACTGATTTTTTTTTCCTGAAACTGAAAAATTGTATATCTGGTAAAAGCTAAAAACAAATGCCTCCTACAGTTCTCTAATTAATTTAATTAATTAAAATGCTAATTAATTTAAATGTGCTTTCCATGTTATTCAAATTACGGAACCTCTACTTTTAGATACAACTCCATTGCAAGAAGTTAATGCTGGATTAAGGAGTAAATGCAAATAGAACTGAATGGTTGTTTTCTTTATATAGCTAAGCAAAGTTGTATGAATTGTAAAATACTTTTTAATTTATTATTTTCTTGCATCCATTTCTACTGAAAAAATCACATGGACCTTTATAGCTGTAAACCTTCTATTGAAGCTAGGAAACAATATACAGTAATAGTTAACAATCATAGATAGGGAAATGCACTGGTGCTTACTTATTCCACCTTGGAAAAGAAAGAAAGAAAACCTGAAAGTATGCCATACCATTGATCACAAGACTTGATTCAGCTAATTTATACCGTTACATTGGTGTCTTCTTTCTTCCTCATTATTCCTTAAACTGTGTGCTTGATGGAAGACATTGAGCATCATAAGTAAGGATTTATGAAGTGCACATCAAAAGAAGGAAAATTAAATACTTATAGTATTACCATTTTTGTAATTGTAATTGTACATGTCTACCTAAAGGTATCTCAGTTTATCTAGCAGTAGAACTATATGGCAGATATCCTGAAAAAAGTATACATTTTCCTAACCATGTTTTTACTAATTCTAGAAACATAACTATGAAAACAAATCACCTAGCAAAATTGCAATGAAGAGTTGTATGGCATCTTTAAGACTAGCATATTTATAGTAGACTATATTTTTCTAGACTTCACCTTAATTTATCACTGAAGATAGAAAATTCATCCAACAATATGACTGCTGGATGTTCCTTCCACATACTTCATATAAAACTGAAATAGAATTTGAAAAATTGAAAAACAACTCTGAAAGAAATGTTTCCATTTAAACAGAATTATTCCACTATGATGTAAATTCAGAATTGGTGTAAGGAAACAAAGGAATAGAGGAAACGCACCATTTCATGGCTAGCAATCAGTTCAGTTAATGTCTGCACCAGAATTTAAAAACTTAAAAGATTAAATTTGCTGAAACTCATAATGAACATAAAAAATTGGGCAGTGCTAAAAATGTAAATGAAAGAATTATCTCATTCATTGTTTTGATATTAGAAACTCAATATGAACAAAGGGAATAATCAATTTTTAATTTCTGTTTGTAACAGTGAAGAATTAATTCTGCCAGCACATTACCTTACTAAATGATACTCCTGAAATATAAAAATATAAGATAAAACCCTCAATTTATTTAATTTTTAATATTCAATGTATATGCCACCCACAATTTCTGTGTTATAAGCATTAACGTTCTCTGCAACTTATAAATCATATACATAAAGTTACTTTTCCTGTTCAGCAGTTTCTATCTATTTCCTAGTTTTCTCTTCTACACTTCACTTAATGTAGATTATAATGATCATAAACCACTCTTGGAAATATCATCTCTAGACTAATAACATCTGGTCTGTCGAATTCTATCAATACTAAACTCATTCCTTTGTAGGTTATGTTCTATCAAAAACACTAAGAAACAGGAAGTGATAAATCTGATATGATAACATCCTCATTTCCGTAACTTCCTTGGAACTATGGAGTCTGCTGGATGAGAAACTCAGCTAAGTTTAGAAAAAGTCAGAGGGAAGTATAAAATAAGCTCATTGAAATTTATACTTTTTATTAGATGTATACTCTAACTTTATTTTGGACAACTCAAGGTGCTGTATATAATGCTCCCTTCTATTTTTCCCACACAACAACCCTGGAGAGTGGATTGGATTTACAATTGCCCAATTCTACAACTTATTAATTTCCTAAGACCACCAGCCTATTAAAACATATTATTAATAAACTTGATGGAATGAATGTACTTTAACCAGAGGGAACAAGATTCAATTCTTTGGTTTGTTGCAATTTAGGCTTCAGAGAGGAAGATTGTGTGAAAGGGACCAAATGCAACATTTGGAACTTCTTAGAACAGAACAGAACTGTAATCAATAACTCAAAGAAATAAAATTAATAGAGTTTGTTCTATAAAGGAAAACTAATAAGTACTATGTACTTTGCTTCTAAATTGCCTGAATAGAAAAGTAATACTGCAGAAGCAGGTTATATTTTGCAGCTCAACTAATATCTTAAAATGCTCTGCTACTAATTAAAAAATAACCTATTATTTAATTAACTAACAATCATCCCTATATATCTGAAACTGTAAGCAGAGAATTGTGTAGCAGGTATATGTATATTTCACACACTTGGCACGGTCCTGTACTTGACTATTCAAAACATTTCCAAGAACTAGCAGGCTCAACTTGACCATGGCATTTGTGTTTGATAAAGGATTCCAAAAGGACAAAGCCTGAAGGATGATGCCAGACCAAGTCTGCTTCATATTCTAATCTCATTTTTCAGCAGAATATATTAAATATAAACTTTAATGGAGGACAAACAAATATATGTCTCCATGTTAGCATATCAATGTTAGTCAGATTGCACAAAATCAATATAGTATTTATTACCCATCTTAGAGGTATTTTTTTGAGAAGCTAGTCAAAGTAGCCAGTCAAAAGGAGTAGCCAGTCTCCTTTTTTTCAGACTAGCAAGCTATTTAAGATAATATGCATTCTTAAATTTAGAAGAGCACTAATTCTAGCATATTTTAACGCACTTCCAACAGTCATTTTTGAAATAAAATTCAGGAATATAACTTATTAAAATTGTGTCCTTATGGTGAAAATACAAACCATTTCATTTATTAGCCATGATATGGATTTGGATTTTTGAATATAATCAAATTTTGCTTTATTGTTTGTAAAGCCATCTGAAACTAATCATATTATTTAGTTCTGTTTTTTCTTTATTTTGTAAGCTTTACCTTTTATTTTAAGATGGGTACTCAACTAGGTCTCAGTAATACATACCAGGTCAGCTTTTCATTCAGGACCAAATCCCTAGTGACATGAGCCTTATTAGACACCAATCAGACATTGGGGTGAGGGGAACTGTTGAGAAAATGATGGGGCAGCAACTCCAGAGAACTCTGAAGAAAACAGATTATCTAGATCAGACATGTCAAACTCATGACGTCACGTGACGTCTCGCAACATATCGGGATGGTTTTGCATTGCCAGCAATGGGGTGGGCGCAGCTTCCAGATGAGGCGTCCGGCTTATGGGCTGGCAGTTTGACACCCCTGATCTAGATCCATTTCAGTGGTATTTCCAGTCTGGATAGCACTCCTCATGAACAGATAGCCTCTAAAGTGTGACCCTCCTGATGCTGTTTGGTCTCTTAGTGGCTTTCAATAACATTAACCATGCATTTTACTGGCTATTCTCTGAGAGTAAGAAGCAGGAACTCTGTCCTATAGTAGTTCCTCTTTGATGAATCTTTGTTGAAAGAAAGAAATATGGCTATGTATAAGAGTGTGCTTCTGCCCATTTTATTAGACAGAAGTGATGTTGGGTATGTAAGCAGAAATATAAAATGTTAAGTTGAATGCAAGAGAACCAATTATTTGAGTGTATGCACTAAAGCAAGAAGAGATGGGATCAAACTGAATGGATTGAATACCAAAGGGAATGTGCAGTGTGTGAAAGAATTATATTGAGATAGTGTGATCATACAAAGAGGATAAAGGAGAATCTACAAAAACAAAACAAATTTAAGAAGGAAGAGTGACTGGCTTAAAAGAAATGGGAACACCAACAAAGTCATGATTAAATGAAGCTGATGAGATCCTCAAAAAAGGAGAAGAAATTTAAACAAAGAAAATAAATGAATTAAGCAGTATAGATACTTGGTAGAAGCAAGAAGGATTTGCAAGATGAGAAAAGTAAGGAGTGTTATAATAAACTTACGTTGATGTAAACTAAAATTAGCTACCTTTCCTTTGCTTGTTTAATCACATGCTCCAATTACTTTGGCTTACTATTTTGCTCCTTTTGTTCACCTTGTTTAATGTTTTAGGGAAGAGCACGATGGGAATTTGTATGTGTGAGGATGTAGTTACTGAGCTACACTCTGTCCTACTTGTTTTGTTGTAGCCAAAGTCACTTTTCTCACTGAAACTACTACAGACAGCATTCAGGTAGAGAAAACAATTTGCTCATTTCTGCACAAAAAATTACTGTAATGAGCTTGCTACCCCCCAACAAAGTCATTAAGATATAATCAACAAAGTGATTATAACAATGTTAATATATTGACTTTACCACTTTTTAAATTCTAAGTAATTAGGGAGGGATATGAAAAGATTTGTGTCAACTGTAAGGGGCTAGCATAACTAATTTCACAGAACCCAAATATCAAAAAGTGTGTTTAAATAGGGTGTCTAGGATTCTATTATCTCTCTTTGCAGAGTTACCAAGCTGTAGAGACATTATACGCTAAACCTTAATAGGAAAAAATATAGCAGAAACTGGCAATTAGTTGCAATTGCTTTTGATTGTATGCAGTGGAAACGAGTTATAAAAAAGAGCCCCATACTAAAATGAATGGATGTAGTGACAAGCATTGGAAGTTATGACACTATGATTGTGAGAACATTTTAAAAATTTATAACCAAAAGTTATTTAAACCAAATGAAATATATTAATTAATACCAAACCATAGCAGACATCATAACTCTACAGTAAGGATGAAGGACTATTCAATGCCCGAGGACTGTAGTGCCTTTTTTAAAGGGAACTAATAATTGTATCCGGACTTTAAAAATAAATAAATAAATAAATAATAAAGTTGGAAGGGACCTTGGAGGTCATCGAGTCCAACTCCCTGCTCAGGCAGGAACTCTACACCATTTCAGACAAATGGCTGTCCAGTCACTTCTTAAAAACTTCCAGTGTTGGAGCATTCACCGCTTCTGGAGGCAGGTTGTTCCATTGGTTAATTGTTCTAACTGTCAGGAAGTTTCTCCTTAGTTCTAAGTTGCTTCTCTCCTTGATCAGTTTCCATCCGTTGCTTCTTGTTCTGCCTTCAAGCGCCTTGGAGAATAGCTTGACTCCCTCTTCTTTGTGGCAGCCCCTGAGATATTGGAATACTGCTATCACGTACCCCCTCATCCTTCTCTTCGTTAAACTAGACATACCCAATTTTAGCAACTGTTCCTTATATGTTTTAGCCTCCAGTCCCCTAATCATCTTTGTTGCTCTTCTCTGTACTCTTTCTAGAGTCTCAGCATCTTTTTTACATCGTGGTGACCAAAACTGGATGCAGTATTCCAAGTGTGGCCTTACCAAGGCATTGTAAAGTGGTATTAATACTTCCCGTGATCTTGATTCTATCCCTCTGTTAATGCAGCCCAGCACTGTGTTGGCCTTTTTGGCAGCTGCAGCACACTGCTGGCTCATATTTAAGTGATTGTTTACTAGGACTCCGAGATCCCTCTCACAGTTACTACTATTGAGCAAGGTACCCCCTATACTATATCTGTACATTTGGTTTTTCTTGCCTAAATGTAGAACCTTGCTTTTTTCACCATTGAATTTCATTTTGTTAGATAGCGCCCAGTGTTCAAGTCTGTCCAGATCCTCCTGTATCTTAAGCCTGTCTTCTGGGGTGTTGGCTATTCCTGCCAGCTTGGTGTCATCCACAAATTTGAGGAGTTCCCCATCTATCCCCTCATCCAAATCATTGATGAAGATGTTGAAGAGCACTGGGCCTAGAACAGAGCCCTGGGGCATCCCACTACACACTTCCCTCCATGTAGATGCAGTTCCATTGAGGACCACACGCTGAGTACGGCCGGTCAGCCAACTACAAATCCATCTGGTGCTGATGCTGTCTAACCCACATTTTTCTATCTTATCGAGTAGTAGGTTGTAATCTACTTTATCAAATGCCTTACTGAAGTCCAAGTAAATTATATCCACAGCATTCCTCTGATCCACTAATTTTGTCACTTGGTCAAAGAATACAATAAGATTTGTCTGGCATGATCTGTTTTTCACAAATCCATGTTGGCTTTTAGTAATGACTTTGTTTGCCTCTAGGTGTTCGCTGATTCGTTGTTTGATTATCTTTTCCAGAATCTTCCCAGGTATTGAGATCAGGCTGATAGGTCTGTAATTTCCTGGATCCATTTTTTTTTTCCTTTTCTGAAGATGGGAACTACATCAGCTCTTTTCCAGTCCTCTGGTAGTTCCCCAGTGCTCACTTTAAAGAAAATCTTTCTAGGTATATTTAGAAAAACATTATGAACTGTAATATCAGAATTTGCATAACATGCTAAATCTAAAGCAAACAAAACACACTAATGCTTGAGATTATGCTGACTACAGAATAGGGTTTTTTGTTTGCACTGAAAATTGATGAGAATTTGTCTCCTTATTGTTTGACAGTTTGCCACAAATTTTTGCTTGTATGATTTCATGAGTCTGCAAAAATGGGTCACATGCAGTTCCCCCCTCATCAATTTTAAGTATTTCTGGTTTTAAGTGTTTGGTCTGAATTTTATATATTTCAGTTAAAGATGCAGTCAAGACAACATAAGATACTATGGCTATTTTTCAAAAGCCAAATAACTATTTCCATGAGATCTTGACAGAATCTGTATTGACAAAAAACAAACAAACTGAGAAATATCAAAAAATGGGTGCAAGGAACTGAAAATTAAACTTAAAGAGAAAACACCTCGACTAAAAACAATATTTTTGTCCTATAGCTTTTGCCAGTGAGTTTCTCTGTATATAATTTCAGGAAGCTAAAGTACATTTGTCAGTATTAAATCATGTGAGCATTATAAATCTTCAAGACAGTGAATAATTTGAAGCAACAAATTCAAGATCCAAGGCGAGATCCAATGTTCTGTTTTGGTTCTTCAGAAATTGACTGTTAGCTGCTCAAACCCTATAATTCTTTAGTCTTTTTCAATCAAGAGAAGAGGAAAAATTATTAATAAACAATATCTTTGTTATTGAAAAAGTTCTTTCTTGTCAAAATATTTCTTTAAAAATAAACTCAACCCTTCAACAGTTAACAAATTTTGCAGACAAATTAAATACTATGAAGTTACTATAAGAACTAATATAAACGCTACCATATTTTAGTTTTGTACTACATTCTTTGTATGAGAAATAGCAGCTCAGTACCCCAACTCATTCATACTATAACAGTTTTAAAAATATGTAACAAGTATAGTGATTTAAAGTTACGTCCAATCCTTCTCATTACATTGCTCATTTGGGCCACTTATTTTTTCACATTCTACTTGTGAGATGTCCATCATGAAAAAAATTCTCAGGATATATATTTTTCACAATGTGTATAAAATTGTCTTTGCCATCTTTGTCTTTTTCAAGAGCCAAACAATAAAATTCCTCAAAAATATCTATTACTACTGTATCGTGCAAAACACTTTCTTAATTTCAGGGAACATATATAAATACCTTATTCCTTGACGAAAAGTCTAGTTGTTACAGGCCAAAATCTTCTGAAGTTCAGTCAAGAATCTGGAAATATATCAAGTTTCCACTAGCACTATGAAATGTTTCAATTTAACACCTATGCCTGAAAAACTATATAACTCTTAAGTTATTAGGTGTAAGCAACCAGAGTCACTTGGGCATAAGTAAAGTCAGTAACTACTCTGTTACAAGAATCTCACCAGACTGCTTACCTTGCTCTGGGAACAAGAAGATAAGGCTTCATGGATCATAGGGGAGGTCACACACTTATGAAGTTTGTGACTGTGCAGACTCCAAGCTAGAACCCTCCTACCAGCCTCGCTGGCAATTTCCCAACATATGTTCACATAGGATCACTTCAGTTAGTTCCGGCCCCCCCGTCCCTCGTCAAATAATATCATTTTGTTTGCTCATCAATAATTTTCAAACATATTAAACTTACTCCTATGATACATCTATGTTACCTTTCTTTCTGGTCCTCTGCTCAAATTTCTTCCTATTTAGGCATAATGTGGTATCCTATCTGTTCATTATTATAAATAATTAGTAACTCTCCTAAAGACCAGTTAAATATGACTTTTTTTTAGGAATTATCCTTATAGCTGTTTTATGATTCTGAATTAATGCAGTTGCTTTTAGGCTGTCTTTTACAGGAATTGAGAATTTTGGTCATTAAAATGTTATGCAACATGTTTTTAGTTAGATTGGACATATATGAAATAATTTGTGACCAGACTACCAATAGTGTCCATATTTTATGGAAAATTCTGAAGTATTTTCTGTGATTTTAAATTGATAAAGACCATTTCATATGTAGTGTAGGTATGGTATCTTATTTATTTTCCCCCAGCATTTGAACTGTTTAAATGTAATTTTGATCTGAGAAGGCAATTAGAATCAGTGCATATAAGTATGGTTTAATGTGAAAATCATACATATTCAAAGATTTATTTAGAAATTATTTACAATGAAATGGTTGCAAAAGCTGAATGGTATAGATTTAATATAGACAGAATTCAAAGAAAAAATGACAGCACAACTGTTGTCATATTGATGTTAGCATGCTTAAAGAATTATATGCACAACTACTTTCTCCAGAAATACAAAAGCTTAAAATTACTTCCAATTTTTCCTCCCATTTTTAGCTTCTACTCACCAAAAGTAAATTACTTTAGTTCTTGATATTACCCAATTGTATTGTGCATATTCTCTAAATGTATCTTCCCTTCTACTTCTAACCATCTTTATCTAAGGAAGTACTGTATTCTATTTTATAAAACTTCAATGGCCCCAATGAATAGCTGTCTCAAGATGGATTTGAGAAGAAAGTGTATTACAACTCTGTCTTGATTAGTACAGGTAGTCGTTGACTTTCAATCACAAGTGAACCATAAATTTCTGTTGCTGAGACAATTGTTTTGCCCCATTTTATGACCTTGCCACAGTTGTTAAGTAAATCACAGCAGTTGTTAAATTAGTAACTCAATTGTTAAATGAATGTGGCTTCCCCATAGATTTTGCTTGTCAGGTCACCAAAGATGATCACATGATCCTGGGACACTGCAACCCTCAAAAAAGAGTCAGTTGCCAAGCCTCTGAATGTTGATGTGTCTATGGGGATGCTGCAATGGTCATAAGTGTGAAAAATGGTCATAAGTCACTATTTTCAGTGCTGTTGTAATTTCGAACAGTACGAAATAAACTGTTGTAAGTCAAGGATTACCTATATTATATCCATTCCAGTTTCCCATTTTAGCCTACACAGTGCTTATTTATATTATTACTAAGTAATTTAAATATATTCTTGAGAATGAAAAACTTTCTATGGAAAAACATAGCAATAGAAATGTTTTCAAGCTAATTTTCAGTTTTTTTCAAAACTCAATTATACAACTCAAATACTTTCTGCATAAAAAACTTCTTTTTATACAGAAATAAGTTTTCATTGCATCCTACTTTACTAAATAAATATATTGTATTTTTACTAATGTATTTTTCCCCTTAGAAAGTTTTTTTTATTTATGGTAATATCTAATTTTCCCTTTTTTAATAAGATGAATTCATTTCTCAAACTATACTGTACATATCCCTTTTTAAATAAAAATACTGTATTACATGCAAAGCAAAATTAAGACCAACAAATTTGAATATATTTGATTTCCAAAACACTTAGGAGAGAGGCAGGGAACTAATTGCCCCTTTATGACCTATAGACTTCAACTCCCACAATTCCTGAGTCAGCATGGCTCTCTTCTCTCATTTCAAATTTAAAAATGTTCAAGTGGTACAGTTTAAGCAGCTAAATCTCTTTCAAAGATTGTTAGTCCTGCTCACTTTCTGCTTTCAGACAAGGTGACTGGGGGGTGGAGTTTGAACCTAGCGACATCAAACTATGCTATTCAATTTATGACATTTAATTCAATGAATATACCATCTCTTCTTTTTATTTGTTCCTTGCATCAACAAGCAGTTTAATATTTGTATAAAGTAGGAAAATAAAAACAAAACACAGTATTACCTGTCTTAATCCAACAGCCAATTTCTGGATGAAGATATTCTTTTTCATGTTTGGAGGTTTATCATCTGGTGCTAAATACTTTTTATAACACCTGGTTAGTTTTATTTTTCCTTTCTAAACTACAAAATGAAGAAACAATAATGTTCAGAGTTGTAGTTTTTAAGCAAGATTATTATTGTTGCACTTAAATTATTCCTGCTTTATATTCATGATAATACATAAATAAGAAAAAAATAAGGAATACATTTGTGACTCCCATGTTTTTTCTTGACACCATCGTAAATTCAGAAAGGATCCAAATTGGAGGAAAGACATTTGTCACAAAAATGCACTGGAAATAACACTGGTGAAAATAGGGTGCGCTTTTGTGTAGTTCCCGATCATTCTGATTACATGCCATATTTTCCTGAATAGTTTGTTGTTTACTCTTGCTCCCCTTCCAAAATCTCTCTCCTTCAGCTTCCAAGTATTCCACTCTTTCCTTTTTCACAACTTCATGATACGAAAATCAACAATAGCACTAGATTGTTCTGCTTTTAACCAATCTGATATTCAACATTAGTCATTTGCTCTTGTTGTAAAATAGCTGTTCAGCATTCACTTTGCACAATTTCAAACAGACATGATCAATTATACATCCAAAAAACAGCTCAACTTCCGGTTAAAGAGTTGTAAGGACCACACTCTCCTTAAAATCATAATCACATATCTGTATATCAAAATCCAAATACATTTATTATTACTTGCAATGGATACAACATCTATGTCCTCTAGGATATTGTTCAAATTACTAGCTGTTCTCATTTCATTAACCTATACAGTAATTATATAAGCTTCATACACTATACTTGTTCATCTACATATCTCCAACATAAACATAACTTCAATCTCCTGTTGTTTTCCTAATACAAATAGTTTTTGTCTTTTTTTCCAAAACGTACACCATATATTATACGGTTCCTCAATACGTCTTTGCACTATCACGGCACGTCCCCTCCCTTTCCCCCAGATTGCGAGAAAAAAAAATACGTGGTAGACGAGGCTATGGAGGCGGCAGAAGCAGCAGCTTTATAATTTTTGTCACTCCATCGGACTTCCTATATGACACACATTTCCACCGCATCCCCTCCTGTACGGTTCTTCGCTCTATATTTTTGCCATCACCATCAGCCAGGCCCTTATAAGTATCCGACTATCACTAGCTGTCATTAACACGGAAAAACCACCTGCACGATCCGTGCTAGCTCCTTCTGTTCTTGTGATGTATTCACAACCTATTTCTTCTGAACTCATCTCCCCCGCAAACCCTCCACACCCTCCAAAACAATAACATCGCTGTCAAAAAAATTTCTACCAAAGGGGAATCCCGCAATCGAAAACGACAGCCCTACCCTGAGACTTCCACTTCACATAAACCTAGTGCTCAGACTCCTCCCCATCCACCGTCCCTCTTTCCTCTGTTGGCTCCTCCCCTCTCCCCACAGTCGCGGGGGGATGGGACGGAAAACTCGGTGCAAAGTAGTACCCCTCCCCCCTCAACTCCAAATACGTCCTGGCAGTTCCTGCGGCCCCGCTACGCACAGCCGAAGCCCCAGCCTCTTCCTTCCAGCCAGGGCCGGCGCATCGGCGGTAAAAAGCAGCCGCACCGGCACTTCCCTCTGAATAGCCGAGCTACCTCGACCCGCAATCTTTGGTTTGGTGGTTGTGTTTGCACACAGGAGAAGAAGGGACAGGCAGGCAAAGGGTCTATTCCGAAGGAATGCTTTCTCTGCCCAGACAAAAGATCTCCTAGCTCTCCTCTCAATATCCACTTTGAAAAAACGGACTCCCTTCCTTCGGCTGGACACGGAGGAAGAGGACAGCCTTCATCCCAGGGACATCTCCACCCGTGGATGCTCTTGCTGTTCCCCCCACCCCTCGCCCCAACTCGTTCAAGAAAACGCACAGCCCCTTCCTCCGCCGCCGCCCTTCATCACTCCTCCAGGTCGGGAAAGGAGACAGGAAAGGCAGCATCTCCAGCAGGGAGATCTCGTCCCTTCCCCGGCTCCAATTCTCCCCCAACCGCATACTAAACAAAGCCTCCCCCACCCAATAAAACTTCACGAAGGCCAAGCATCCAACCGGCCATCTGCTCACCTCAAACCGGCCCTTAGTGACCCCATTCATTTCCCTTCTCATGGCTGAGGCCTGGCGGAGGTCAGCTCGGGCGAGACCAAGCCAAGCCGAGCCAGGCCGGGCCAGACCTGGCCCCCCACCTCCTTGGCGCGGCGGCTTCGGTCGCTTGCTTGGCCGTCGTCCTCCCTCTTCTCCGCGGGAGGAGGATGGCGAGAGAGGAGGAGCCGTGTTCCCCCCTCCCAAGAAGGCGGCGGGGACAGGATCTCGGTGCGCGTGAGGCTGCTGGTCAGCGAGAGTTCCTTCCCGGCACGCGCGATTCCGAAGGGCGAAAATAAGGAATCCGGCCTTCCTCAAGTACAACTAATTCTTCTACCCAAAACAAAAACACGCCGCACCTGCCAGCAACAGTGCCGCTCATTGGCCGAGGACGGCGCAGACGAAAGAGGGAATATTAGACGGCGCGCGCTCCCGAGACCTGAAGCGAGCTGCCGTGGGCGCGCCTACTAAGGGGAAGAGGGTGGAGGTGTCTGTTTTTTCCTTCTGATCTCTTTGCGGTTGATGCAGCAGCAGCAGCGGCAGCTACTGCCGCTCCGTGGCAGATGCAGTTTTTTCCTCCTACAAAGTTCAGATATCGGGGATGCTCACCGACTCTATGTGATCAATAAGTTATGTGCGTGTTTCCTTCCGGGCTTACGTGCGTTAGGCATTTTCTCTGTACAGTACTTTTAATATGTACTATCTCAGTTTCATTCCGCGGTGGAGATGTAAGTGGAAGAGGACTGAAATCTGAGGTCTGGCTTTCTGATTAACTTAGTTATAAATAAAGCCACTAGTTTATTCATGAATATTAATACATAGATCAATAAAGAAGCTAGCAACAATTGGTAATTGAGCACACTAAAATTTTCCCTGGATTGTATAAGCCTAGTGTAAATGTATGGGACCCACAGAAAAATCACCATTAAAACACAGAGCACATCTGTTTGCATGTATGAACCCCCCCCCCCCAATCATGGCTCCAACTACTGTACTAGAGTGCTACAGTGGATCAGAGGCTAGGTCAATTAGCATGGGATTAATATGGAGTCATGTTTTCATTACAGATTCTCTTTGCTGGCATGCAGTGAGTCATTGCAACAATGTACTGGTATCTGAACATTTTGAGTATTAATGAGGCATTAAACTATTGTAGGAAGTCAGACTCCCCCCCCCCAGAGAAGGAAATATTTTGGGGGGATATTAAAAAGGCAGAATATTATATTTTCCCAAAGGATCTTAAAGGGAGAAAAGCAGGCTCAGTTTTTCTTAATAATCCCAAATAGAAATTGAGCAGGCCATCTCTGTAAAAACGCAGATTTGATAATCTCATTCAGGAAGAATGGGCCCAGTGCTCTTCAACGTCTTCATCAACGATTTGGACGAGGAGATAGATGGGGAAATCATCAAATTTGCAGAAGACACCAAGCTGGCAGGAATAGCCAACACTCTAGAAGACAGGCTTAGGATACAGGAGGATCTGGACAGACTTGAACACTGGGCACTAGCTAACAAAATGAAATTCAATGGTGAAAAAAATAAGGTTCTACATTTAGGCAAGAAAAACCAAATGTATAGGTATAGTATAGGGGGTACCTTGCTCAATAGTAGTAACTGTGAGAGGGATCTCAGAGTCCTAGTGGACAATCACTTAAATATGAGCCAGCAGTGTGCTGTAGCTGCCAAAAAGGCCAACACAGTGCTGGGCTGCATTACCAGAGGGATAGAATCAAGATCACATGAAGTATTAATACCACTTTACAATGCCTTGGTAAGGCCACACTTGGAATACTGCATCCAGTTTTGGTCACCACGTTATAAAAAAGATGTTGAGACTCTAGAAAGAGTACAGAGAAGAGCAACAAAGATGATTAGGGGACTGGAGGCTAAAGCGCATAAGGAAAGGTTGCTAGAATTGGGTATGTCTAGTTTAACGAAAAGAAGGACGAGGGGGGACATGATAGCAGTGTTCCAATATCTCAGGGGCTGCCACAAAGAAGAGGGAGTCAAGCTATTTTTCAAGGCGCATGAAGGCAAGACAAGAAGCAACAGATGGAAACTAATCAAGGAGAGAAGCAACCTAGAACTAAGGAGAAACTTCCTGACAGTTAGAACAATTAACCAGTGGAACAACCTGCCTCCAGAAGTGGTGAATGCTCCAACACTGGAAGTTTTTAAGAAGAGACTGGACAGCCATTTGTCTGAAATGGTATAGGGTTTCCTGCCTGAGCAGGGGGTTGGACTAGATGACCTCCAAAGTCCCTTCCAACTTTATTATTATTATTATTATTATTATTATTATTATTATTATTATTATTATTATTATTATTATTATGGATCATCGCACAGTCAGCCAGATGTTCAGACTGGATCTGGCATTTTGTCTACCTATCGAGTCCTTACCCAGGACCTGGGATAGGCAGATGTGGATGTTTGATGGTATTACAGGTATCGTCGCAGGATGGAAGCAGTTCCTAATAAGGCCGCCTTTTGCAATTGACTAATAGCAAATTTGTCAGTGCCAATGGTGTTCAAGTGGTGCTCCAGTTTTGGGATTGCACCCAAGGAGCCTATTACTATTGGTACTACCCTTGCTTGCTTTTGCCACAGTCTTTCTATTTCTATTTGTAGGTCTTTGTATTTTGTTATCTTCTCCAGTTCTTTCTCGTCTATTCTGCTGTCTCCAGGCACTGCCACGTCCACTATCCAGACTTTTTTGTCTTTCTTATCGACAATTGTTAAGTCTGGGGTGTTATGTTGCAGGTGCTTGTCTGTTTGAATTCTGAAGTCCCAGAGCAGTTTAATTTTATCATTTTCTATGACTTTCTCTATTTTATGATCCCACCAGTTTTTGCTTACAGGCAAATGATATTTTTTGCAGATCTTCCAATGCACCATTGTTGCTACTTTGTCATGCCGCTGCTTGTAGTCAGTCTGTGCAATCTTCTTGCAACAGCTTACCAGGTGGTCCCACTGTTTCTTCAGCTTCTTTGCATAGGCGGCACTTACTGTCATTATTATTATTATTATTATTATTATTATTATTATTATTATTATTATTATTATCATCATCATCATTATTATTAGACTGGGGCTAGGAACATTGGAGCTGATGGAATTAGAAAGACAATGACCCTAAAATCTACATTCCCCACCCAAAATCTAAAGACATGACCTTTAGGATATAATAGGATTAACCCATCACCAAAAGGGCACACTGAACCTCAGGTCAAAGTTCATTGCACAGGAACAGGAACAACCTCAAACAGGAACACAAAGCCCCAGAAAGGTATAAAAACCAACCCATTCCCAGCTCCATTTTGTTAGCTGCCCCAGAACTGCATGCTGTTAATGATCTGTTCTTCAATAAAGAACTTTTTCAAACAGCCTGCATTTTGTTTATTCCCGGCTTGGACTGGACCTGAAGATTTTTCTTTCAACACTATCATGAGTAGTCATAATTGTTATTTGTATCCTCATGAAAGTTCTACCAAATCACATTTTGCTTCTATCTACCTATAAAGAAATATCACAGTAATGGAGCCAACACTCTTTGCTGCATCATAGTGCAAAAAAAAAATAATATCTCATTTTACATGCAATCTATACCAAACCACAAAACTATAGACCACATCTTTCTGCATATATTGAATTCTGACAATCATGGGTCTGACAATTTTTGAACTACCTTACTCAAAACCACAGATCAGGTTAGTGAGCATCTTAACTTTGCATGAATTTTAAATAGAAGTCATATTAAAAATCAACATCAAATCACAGAGGCCATTGACCTGCATACTGTGAGCAATCAGAATTAGAAATCTAATCATTCTTAGCAGCCCAATAGTATAAAAATAAGAATCCAAGACAAAAGTCCTATTGTGTGCATAGAGTGAGCCATCACAATTGTAGATTTGACCATTTGGGCACCATAGTTGTACAAACTAAATTGGCACTAGATAAGAATTAGCACAAGTCAGCGCCAATTTAGTGCTGATCTAAGGAGAATATTTGTAACTCAGGAATGAAATGAAGGATCCTTGGTGCTCTCTGAGCTTGATTGTTTTCTTGTAGACATTTTATTACCCAAACTAGGTAACATCATCAGTACTATTCATTATCATAGTAGACTAGATTCTTGTATAGGCATGAGCAATAAATTAGCTTAACTGGAACTTTACTCGTAGTTCTAATTCTTCCCGCCTGACAGATTTACATAAAACTTCTAGACCATAGAGATAATTATTGACCTACGACCTCAATTGAGCCCAAAATTGCTGTTGTTAAGTGAGATAATTGTTAAGTAAGTTTTGCCCCTTTTTACGACTTTTATTGCCACAGTTGTTAAGTGAATCACTGCAGTTGATAAGTTAGTAACCCAGTTGTTAAGTGAATATGGCTTCTCCATTGATTTTGTGAGAAAGTCGCAAAAAGGGATCATAAGATCCAGGGACATTGCAGCTATCATAAATATGAGTCAGTTGTCAAGTATTTGAATTTTGATCATGAAATCATGGGGATGTTGCAACAGTCATAAGTACTTTTTTGCTGTTGTAATTTTGAATGGTCACTGAATGAACTGTTGTAAGTTGAGGAATACTTGTATAACATCTGTTTACATGGTATAGTCCAAAACAATCAGCTGTCCAAAAGTTTTGAGCACATTTAATGCCAGTATAACTTTGTGATAGATATTCCAGTCTCGACTGTGGTTGTAGTGAAACTATATTCAAACAGTGGGTCTGATGTCCCCAAGTGCAACACTGGATTCCCATAATTCCTGTCCTGGTGATGCCATATTCTTACCTGCTGTCTCAGTCTTCGCACCCTGCTTTTACCCATTACTCCATTCTTCTAAACTAAGCCATATCAACCAGACCATTCAAACTACCAATCAAGAGAACCAATCAGTTGTTCAGAATTTAAATGTAGCTCCAAACGAACAACCAATCACACAACCAACTGACTGCACTGGCACACAAGACATTTATAAGCTAAAGAAAATAGGAAAATAAAATCCTGCTGATGATGTTACCTAGCCTGGTAATGATACATTCAAAAATTAAATTGAAACATGCCTGGAGGCAAACCACTGCCAAAAATCAAAAACCCAAGCTACAGATATTTTCTATTATTTCACTCCTCAAAATGTCCAAATCAATACCTAAGCACCCCACTTTGTCCCCCCAAAAACCTCCCCCCTCCCCCATGCATATACGCGTTTTGTTATATCATCAAGATTCAAAAGCGAGTATAGGAAGCATGGATCCCTACGTTCCTTTTGATTTTTATAGTCAATACTTCCAAGTTTGCTGTTGAATGATAAAGTATATTTATAGCTGAAATACTTTTGAACAAGCCAAATTACTTTTGAAACTTGTTAGCCAGTATCTAGTAATTTATTCTGAAGCATGGAGCTGCAGTGTTTTGTGTCTGGTAATTTTCAGAATCTTAAATTTAAGCCCATTCTAATCTGGCTTTTGATCAGGAGGCTGCATTGAAACTTTCCTAATTATCTTCATCAGTGATGGATGATGAGAATGTGAACTTGTACTTGTACTCATTGGCATGGCATATTCAATCATATCCTCATAGAGCAACTTTGTCACCAGAGTTCTACTTGTTAGATAAGTAGCCATATAAAATACTGAATTGAGAAAGAAAAATAAAACTTTTTTAAATCTAAGCCATGGAGTAAAGGAATGATCTTTGCTTCAACCATGTTGGAGCATTGTGATTAATGATTATGTATCATCAACTTGATGTCTACTCTTAGTAAGATCATATAATTTACTCCACAATGATCTGCCCCAACCTGATTTTTCATGGCTTCTAATGCTAATATCATTGTAACTGAGTTCTTTCACCTTATTCTTGGTTGTCCTCTTCTTCTACCAAATCAACTATAGGTGAACATAATACTATAGGTCCGTGGTGGCAAACCTATGGCATGCGTGCCACAGGTGAAACGCAGAACCCTCTCTGTGGACACTTGCGCCATCGCCCCAGTCCTAGGTCTTCAGCTGGGTTTTATAAAACCTTTTCACTTTAGGCCTCCGCCACCATGTGCAAAAAAAAAAAAAAGATTCAATCAATCAATCAATTTCAACTTCTCAGGGAAAAAAAAGATCTCACAAACTTGGAATTGATTGATTGAACTTTTTAGTCCTACCCAGTCTGCGGTTACCACCGTGGCCATACCCACTCAATTGGCCACACCCACTCAATTGGCCATGCCCACCCAATTGGCCACGCCCACCCAGCACACAACAATACATAAGTGGGTTTTGGGTTGCAGTTTTAGCACTCGGTCTCTAAAAGGTTCGCCATCATTGCTATAGATTATACACATTAGAAAACTACTACATTACATTACTTTTTGACCTAATTGCCGTTCAAATTGAGGCACTTGTCATAACATCTTACAAGGTTTGAAATTCCTTAGTAGTAGTCACTTGGCACCAAATCTGGGCTATAGGGGTGTGTGATCAAAAACATCCCAACTGCTTCAAAAGTTCTTGGGTGCGGTCTAGCGGTGTGCTCGCCCGAACACCGCTAGATACACCAAAGAACTTTTAAAGCAGTTCCACTGGGATGTTTTTGATCACCCCCCATAGCCCAGATTTGGTGCCGAACGACTACTACTAAGGAATTTTAAACCTTGTAAGATGTTATGACAAGTGCCTCAATTTGAATGGCGATTATGTCAAAAAGTAATGCAATGTTGTACTTTTCTAATGTGTATAATAAAAGTTCTGTATCTGCAAGTGTCTGTCATTGATAACCAAATGGAGATTTATTTCCGAATTGGCCTTGTATATACCACCACCAATTCTAAGCTGAGGTCATTAGCCACTGGGGCCTTGGAGAGGAATGGGATTGCTCTGCAGGAAATAGCAAAAAGCTAGATGTCTCCTGCCTTACGGTATTTAGAGTTTCATAATAAACACATGTGCCACTTTTCCCACTACCCCTGTGTTGCCATGATCCTGAGCGACTAACAAATTACACTCATTCCACTGATAATCTGTGGAGGACAGCAGTCTGACAATGCCATTCACATTAGTTCTCCTCCAATATTGTTTTTACTGTTACACAACCCTATAAAATCCTAAAAAGCCTTTACATCTCACAGCACCTTCCTACAATGCTCTAGGTTAGGAAGTTTTGTTTTCTTAATCTGTCACTGTGAGCTTCCTATTTTAAATACAGCCACTTCTCCAGGAAGTCCAGGTCTGCAAGTGATGTAAGTCCTAATTACTTTCCAGACTGGCTCTGTTACTGCTTCTCATACAAGTGAAATGAATAATAATGGTGATTGCTGCATTGTGCTTACTGTATTGTTGATCACATCATGTTACACTTGTAAATCCCTCTGTACTGTTAAATCAATGATCTGTTGCTCCAGACCCAATACCAATTTGCCTGGGTCAAGCCTCATATAACTGGCAAAACAGAAAGAACAATATGGGTTTCAATAAAGATTATTTAATGTTAGTTTAGGGTAAGTGCAGAATTTTGCAAACCATAATATGAATTTACCAGCCTCACTTATAGAAAGTTAATTAAGGCAGAGTCTCTTTGAAAACCCTTTTTCTACTTCTCTCAGCAGCTGGACTGAGTTTCATTTTCTGAATTTAGCATTCAGCTGAATCTCCCTTAGCTTTCCTACAGTGCAAAGCAAGTCCTTGAAGGAATCTTATAGCCTCCATTACACAGGTAAATATTCTATATCAGTGGACCCCAATCTTTGGGGCATCAGGCACAGGTTCTGTGAAGAAAGGTTTTTCCATGGACTGGAGGGGGTGTGGTTTTGCATGCTGCCTGCATCCCACGGATGGGGCTTTGCTTGTTTGCGTGGCCCGGTTTCTGGCATGCTGTCGTCTAGTACTGGTCCACGGACTGGGGGTTGGGGACCCTGGTTCTATATAATTACCTATTATGCAGGTAACTGTCCTACATTATTATCCATTACATAGATAATAATAATCTCTCCAATTATCTGTGAAGCCCTAAATGGTTTGGGACCTGGATATCTTTGAGACTTCCTGTTCTGAGTAGAATCTGTATAGTTGTTTTCACTGACCTTGGGGAAAAAGAAGATGTTGAAAACATCACAGGCTGAGAACATGTGGAGATTCCTCCTTAATCTAGAAAAGAGCTCCATCTCCTGTATGTCAAAGAGTGCTTACCAGGAAAATAAAAAAAGCTCTGCCTTAGCAAAGTCATAAATTAAATCCTGAATGTGACACCCAAATTTATGCTAATTACACTGTCTTTTCCCTTTCAATTAAGGGAATGAAAAAGTTTCTGTAGAATCTAATCAGTTGTCAGAAGTCTGTCTTTTTGCTCAGTATATATAAGTTCCTGAGAGTCTCCACTTTGGGGGATGTCAGGCAGGAGAGGAGCTTGTCGTCCCCAAGCAAGAATGTCCTGTTTCCTCATAATCTTCTAGAGGCTTGTTAAAATCTGCTTATTCCATAATATGTTCAGGGACTAGATATCCGTGAGAAGGGCACCATAAGTGAATATTAAACAAAGACCTATTATTAGACTGTATTATTTATTTGATTAAGTGTACTGTTGGACTTGTGAACTTGAGTGTAATTGAGGTCTTATAGAAGCATAAACAACTACATAGAAAGCTATTATAAAAGGACAAGGCGACCCGGCGTATAAAACGACCCCGTCTTTATCGCCGGGCCGCATTCCTAGAACGTCGTCTTATACTACCAGTATTTCTGGGTATAAGACGACTTGGCGTATAAGACGACCGTCTTTGGCGCCGATTTCAGCGCTCGTGGAAGTCGCCTTATACACTGGCATTTACGGTAATTTAATTTTCATCAGCAGATAATAAAATGGAACTGTTTGGTTTGTATAAACTGTTTCAAAGCGAGATAAAGCAAAATTGTCTATGGAGATTCTCAGTCATCCAGATCATGGTTTTCTCAAGGTGCTTATTTTCAAGAGGCAATTGGACTTGTGTTTTTCTTTGAAGTCATTTCACTTCTCATCCAAGAAGCTTGTTCAGTTCTGACTGAATGGTGGAGTGGAATGGTTTATATATTGTAAACAGTAGATAGGTCATGTTGCATCTCCCCCCCTCTGTTGAGAGAAGGTTGTTCAGTCTTAAGGTAGATGGCCTCTTTGACCCCTTTCAAACCAGCAACTCTCTGTCCAAAATGTGGACTTTGCTGCTTCAAAAGAGTGAACTTTGTCTTTCAAATGCAGATGGACTGCTGAATCTTGTCTTGATGGGTTTGTTCTCCTACATTGTGCCATGCACCTATCTCCTGTTTATAAAACAGTCCTTTCAGCAGTTCCAAGAAGGTTCTATGGATAAACCTCCAGGTGGCCTCAGTGATTCTCAGAAAGAATGCTAATGAGCAGATGACTGCCAAGAATATAAATCCTTTCATCTTCAACCATCAGTCAGAACTGACGAAGCTTCTTGGATGAGAAGCAAAACATCTTCAAGGCAAAACTAAATCATTTCTTTTTGAAAAAAGTACCTTTGAGATAAAGCAAAATAGTAGAGTTAACATATTGTATATAAAACCATAATTGTATTTTAGTTCATACAAGGTAAAAAAAAAAAAAGCAATGGTAAGCCTGTTTCACAAACCTGTCATATACTAGTGTTCATCCTTCATGTGTAATGTTTCCTCATAATCTGTGATGTAGTCATGATTTTGTGCCCTGATGCTGTATGAAGTACAGGCTCAAGCTGAGTAAATAATGATTCAGGGACATAGGAAAAGCTGCTAAGAAGGGATTCTAGTGATTACCAAGTATAAAATGAAAGGCCTACCTATAATTAAGAAAGGTTAATTTTTTTGAACTTTTTTCTTCTTAAATATTTATTACAGTAATTAAGCAGAAATCCAATATGCTGTATACTTGTAGATGAGCTGAAAATTTAAAGTGCCAAAATACATTCAGAAAACTGAGTTCAGCTTATCCATGGATAAGTTTATCTGCAAGTATGTATAGTAAAGTATGTTTTTAAATGCTTGTGCAGATAGTCCTTGAGTTATGACCATTTGTTCAGTGACTGTGCAAAGTTACAATGGTACTGGACAAAAAGAACTTATGACCAATCCTTGAAGTTCTGGCTGTTGTTGTGGGCAACAGAATGAACAGAATTCAGATGCTTGGCAACCAGCTCACACTTATGACTAGTTGCAGCATCCCATGGTCATGGGATTGCTGTTACCAACCTTTTCTGCTAGCTTCCCACAAGCAAAGTGAATGGGGAAGCTTTCAGGGAAGGTCATACGTTGCAAGTTAAGTCTCCCCAGTTGGCTTTTCTTCGCTGAGATGTACTGCACACTGTTGTTGCTGTTCACACACAGAGCCTTCTTTCCCTGGCCTCCCTCCCTATGCCAATTAACGACCTGCATATCTTGTGGTTACACCAATCGAGATCACTTGCATTGTCATCCTAAGTGATGCAGTCATGCAACATCATGCTTTACTTTTTGCTGTATTTTCAGACTTGCAAAATTCTGTTAATGTGTCATTACATCAAAGTAGAAATAGTTCACCTGGGCATTCTTTTCATTTGGTACTACTTCACAAGGTTGGCATATATCCCATATATATTCACTTATAAGCCCATCCACAGCTAAACTGATGCTCATATTTTTAATCAGGTGTATCATGAAAAATATCTCTCATGGATAAACCATTTATGAAAAGTAAAACATGAAAATTTCTCGGTTGGTTTATCTGCAAATGGGCTTATGTGCAAGTATTTTCAATGCCACCCACAGCTGCATAACTGCAACATGGGCAGTAAATTTAGTAAATATATAAAAGCATTCAATTTTGATATATAATCAAGGGTACTTCCGCCCACACCATATAATGGGGGTCAAGGCTTTCTATGCTGGCATCAGAGAAATTGTTGCCACATGTGCCCTACTATTGCTACAGGCTTCTGCCTATTTTGCTTTTGATCTTACTAATCTTATTAAATTGTATCTGATCCAAATTCTGGAATTAGTGTTACAAAAAATTGTTATATACATAATTATGATTACATGCAGACAATTCTATGATTTCATGTAGACCCGTACAAAAATTCTGTTGGATTGTAAGGATGTGTGCCTCAGGTTCAATGTTGGGCCACCAGGCCACCACAAATATGAACTTGCCAATAAGGATATATTATCTTTCTTACATTATAACCTGGTTCAGGTAGGCTTATATAAGTATGATCTCTCCCCACCTTAAAACATCAAAGTGCTTAGATACAATTAACTAAAAGTTTGGCTTTTTAAATTACTGCCCTGCTGTTCTCTCCCCACATGTAATCTGAGATATTAACTCCTGAATAACATTGAGCATATTCAGTGGTATTATTGGTAGAGTGAAGTCCCTTTACCAAATAAAACATTTTTTTTAAGACAAACTGGGATAGAGATTATGAAGCTGTTACCTCCTGTTTTGTATTAATTGAATTTTGTTTTAGCTTTATAGCAGAATAAATGCCACACATATGCTCTTTAAAACAAATACACAGCATCAGTACTCAAATTGCAAAGCAGCACATACTCTTTGTAAAGTTCACTTGTTTTTTTTAAGGATCATAAAATGTGATTTTTCTTAACCTTAGTTGGAGGCAGACAATCACATTTAGCAAAGTTTTTCATTCTCAGAAATGTTCCTATCTTCAAATATTTCAAGGAACTCCAACATTGTAGAGAATTTGGCGGAGAGTTCTAGGTTATGCGTTCAGTTTGTATACTTATCAAGGCTGTTAAGCCTCCTTCCATGAGTCAAGAATGTTAGATAGTGGTTGGCAAGCTACCTTTCAAGGAATCTGTCCGGCATTAATATTATTCTCATGGCTCTTAAATAATTTTAAATCATACATAAAAATAGTGAGCACTTGTTTCTGCTGTTTGATGGGTGTAAATTGAGGGTCTGTAATCCATCTATCAATTAATAATGAAGCCTTCAGGAGCAAAAGGTTGAAAATGAAGGAACAAAAACCATAGACAAATGGTTCTCAGTGCATTAAATCCTATGTTATTGCCATGAGCCCCAAATAATCAAAGGAAGTAGCATTTGCAATTTTATCATATATGAATATTGATGGAGACTATGACAAATCTATAATTATTTACACCTTCCAGTTAATTTTAAATATTATAGTTAAGTCAAGATTTCAACAGACTTTCCAAAATAGCATTTAATAATCAGAATTTCCTCCGCATAGAAAATGACATTAAAAAATAATCAAAATGAGGCAAATATTTATACCAAACAAATTTATTTATATGTAAAAACCAACATATAGTTTAAAATACTTTTCAAGAAGCTAAAACATTACTGTACAGTATACTTCTTACCCACCTGTCATAGGAAGCAATCTTTACACAAATTGTTCATAGAGTGAAAGTAAAGGTCATATGTTTACATTAAAAAAAACAATCTAAGCTGCTGCAATTAAGATTTAAACATGTAGCTTTCCTATCTTAATTTCTTAATGCTTGGTTTGACAATACTGAGGGATTTGAGTTATTGTGAATAAGTAAACATTCTTTTGAAAATTATTCTTTTTAGTCATGTGATAGCAAACTTTAGAATTAGCACATTTCTTCAATATAACATATACAAAATCAAAAAAGACAATGTATCCTATACTGTGCCACATGTTTGGGCAATTCAATATATATGGGGAATTTATGACTGACAGCATACTGGTTTTAATGCCAACTGATAAAATGGACCTAGAGCCAATACTGTATCTTTTTACTCAAATGCAGACACAATATTTAAAGCAGCGGTTCCCAACCTTTCTGGCTTTGTGGAAATGGAAGCAGTGGGACGAGTGCACTTGCGTGCATGGCCACTTGTGCATGTGGAGATGCGCATGCTTGCACACTGCTTGTGCAGCCCAGTTCCGAACAGGCTGTGGCTCGGGGGTTGGAGACCCCTGATTTAAAGGACCAGTTGTATTATGTTTGCTTATCACCATCCTGCATACATTTTCAAAAATTCTTGCAAATGAAAGAGAATCTCTATTCTCTACATATGACACTGTATCTGGAATTATAGCAAGCTTTTCATGAAGCTTCACTTTTGAAAATCCTATGTGCTGTTAGAACTTTGCTTTTTCAATTAAAAAGAATACTATAGAAATTGAACACATGACAAACTGACCAATAAAGAATTGCATGTCTGTAATATGATGCTTTATAAGGAATATCAGTTAAATATTTCTTATTATTTCATGAATCTTGTGTGCAATTCTCAATCAGCCATCTGCAAGTTACAATAATGTAACTTGCTCTAAATTTGAAAAACAAGAAAACAAGAATGCAATACAAAGAAAATACAGTTAGTGTTATCTCCATTGTATCTTAGGGTGGCATTATCCAAGCTGGCTACCAGAACTGTAGGCTAAAACAATCAGATTTCTTAATTAGCTGGTGGAAATGTAAGGATTTTTATTTTGCAGGGTACTAGGTTAAGTGAAAGCTGCCTCATATTTCATTAATGCACAGAATCTAAGAATAGGTAGACTACTAACCAGATAATACCTTGGAAAAATCAATTTATTTAGAATGCATAGTCCTAAGGCCACAGTTTAATCTATCAGCATATACTGCCAATGCCTGATTCAGATGCATATAGAGTGCTGAACTGTGCAATTTTTCAAAATACTGGTCAAATGTCAGTGTTAAAATATAGAAGACAGGAAGTATTGGTTGGTAAACAGATGCATATGTATGTTGGAAGTCTATGGAGTCTCATTTCATTTCCTATGACAGAATATAACAGTGCAAACAAGGGTGCTTCTCCTAGCTGCTTTCAGTGTTATTCCACTAACATGAAAAGAGGTAATGAGTTGGCCAAACTCTTGGGAACTAAAGCAACTCTTTAAAATACTGTACTACTGATTCCTATTATATGATCAAGAATGTTACATTTCTAGAGTGGCTTATACATCAAACAGGACTCATACTATCTCAGTCCATAATGTTATATACCCACTGAAGCAAAAGGACATGATGATTACTATTAGAATTCTTTTCTTTGTGGTTTGTATATACATACAACATTTAAAAAAGACCAGAAGTATTTAAAATCTGGTTCAAGAGTTTCTAAAACCATCCTTTTCTGCTTCTCATCAAATAATGCCCTTTACTATGTAATTGTTACACAGAAAACAGGCATGAAATTCAACACAGGTACTTTAAAAAAAATTATAATACGAAGAGTAAGTCAAATTACCTTACAGGTATAACACATCTATATCAAAATAGTTCACCCTTTTGGATGAGTGCCAAAATTGGTGCTCTCTGCAAATTTGTATCAGATTGGGGTTTTTTTTCTTAAAAGTAAATGTGTCAGCACCTAAAAGATCTAGAGAAATATCAGGCACTAAATTGCTTCCAATCATCTGTGAATGAAAAGCTCTACTTAATATGAATTATAAAAACCAAGCTATAAATGCTAAAAAAAGATTAAAATTAAGCACCAAATAGAAATATAAAAGTGGTGCAATGAAGACCTAGTTCTACTAAAATAATAATGTTCATCCTCTGCCTAAAGGAATGCAATCCTGTGAACAAGTGACGACTTATAATCAAACAGGTTTTTTTTTTTTGTGGCAGAGGCTCTTGGTAGACAGGCTTCCAATATAAATGTGTGTCTCTGTGTGTATCTCTGTCATACACAGACACAGAGTTCATTAGCTGTCCAAATCAGGTATGATTTACTTGTACCCATGCTCACAATTTTAATGTTATTTTTTTTTTAAAAAAACCATAAATTAAACATTCCACACATGTACAACTTACAAATATTCTCAATTCCTTATCAGGGCAACATCCATGAGATCATCATCTTCCTCCCCAATTAAGAAATCAGGGCTGGGCCTAGATGGTCTATCTGATGTAAGGATGGCACTGCTTGTCATAGACAGGGACTGTTCTGAACAGATGGGAGATTTAGACCAGTTTTCTGGCTTTATGCTGTGAGATTTCTTTTTGTCTCTCTCTTTGTCACGGTCCCTGTCACGGTCTTTATCTTTCACTTTCTTCTTTTCCTTTTTGTGTTTCTTATGCTTTTCTGAGCTATATTCTGGAAGAGGCCTAACTCCATCATCAGAGCTGGGGCTATTCTGATAGGATTTTTCTGCTATAGATGATCCAGATTCACTCTCACTGTCAATATTTTGGGGTGTATATGCAGGTGACTTACTATGGCTAGGAGAACAACGCTCATGCTTTGGAGTTGATCCACTTATCAGGGGTGATCCATAATTTTTGGAAGATGACATCTGAGGCCTTAAGCCATCCCCACTTCCTTCCCCAGGTTTTTGCAAGGTAACTTTGGCTTTAATACTAGGAGAACCGCCATCATGTTTACTAATTATGATTTTGGCCACTCCAGTGCTTCCAACGCTCTTTGAATCAGATGCTTTCTTGGAAGATTCAGTGGAACCTCCTGAAGCAGGGATTTTGGATTTCTCCTTGTCACTTCTTTCTCGTTTCCCCTGCAATTCATTTCCTGACAGATTGTGCTTGGAGGACATGGAGTGGCCTGATGAGCTGGAATTCTGGATCATCTGTCCATCCACTGAATCTTCCCCTGTGGGGCCACTGGTGACCACCCCATGTTTGAGTTTGTCAATGACAGCAGTCAGAGATGGCTTTTTGTTTCGGCTTGGAGACTTGCCTTTGGAACTCCCATGCTGATTCTGAGATGAAGACATGGAAGAGCTGCCGGATGAAAAGGAAGATGAAGATCCCATTGAAGAATTTGAAGAAGGAGGCGGCTTCTGGGACATGGAACTGGAAGATCCCATCCCTGAAGATGACTTCATGCTTGAACTTGATCCTGTCCCAGGAATGTGTGAACCTCCAGAGCCGGAACTAATAGGGGACTTTGCTTTAGATGACGGGGGAGTACCTGGAACAGGTTTCATCGGAGAGGCCAGCTTGTCAGAACCGCCCGAGGGTCTAGAATGAGAAGGAGAAATGTTTGGTTTACTCATGGAAGGGTTCATAAGCGATGAAGGCTTCCCTTGAGGTTTGATCTTGGTACCTCCAGAGCCGCTGCTGAGGCCGTGTTTTGTGATGGGGGAGGACCCAGGCTTGCCCACTGATTGGGTGGAGCTTTTGGACTGACCTGAACCAGAGCTGCCTTGGCCTGAGTAGAGGCTGCCGCTCATCTTGGACCCCGAAGACCCATCCGACTTGCTGCTCTTTATTTTGCCTGATGTCGAGGAGGAAGACGAAGAGGATGACGATGACGAAGAGGACGAAGAAGAGGAGGAGGAATGACTGTGATGACTTTTGCTGCTCAAAGAAGAGACTGAGCCACTGCTTGTGTATTGCCCATGGGAAGGTTTGCCAACAGTCACTGTTCCCTTGGGAATCTGGATGGTGATTTTAGGGATGGGAGGAGTAGCTACCCCAGGGGGTGTTTGAGACCTGCCTGAACTTCCAGGAGATTTTGAGCCACCTGTGCTTGCTGGTGGGGTGAAAGGTCTGGTGGATGTACTATGAGAAGGAGATTTGCCTTCTGGCTCCACCTTCCTCCGCTTCTGAACCTTTTCTTTACTCTTTCCATCACTGGATGGGGTGCGATTGCGTTTTCCACCCTTGCCATCCAGCCCAGGGCCCGTTAAAGAACTCCCAGATCCATTACCCTCTTTGACCCGCTTCTGTGATTTCTCTTTCCCCAATTCTCCCATACTCAGTAAGGGGCTCTGGCTTCCACTATGATGCTCCAATACATCAGAGGCTCCCAGAGCCTTGCTGGTAGCTGTGATAATACTAAAGTCGACTGTGTCCGCTTGGCTGATTGCCTTGAACTTACTCTCCCCTCCATCTCCCCCCATTACTTGCACACCCAGAGTACTTATCGTTTGTGGTGCAAAGCCCTTGAAGTCATCAGCGTCTCCGCTCTGGCTGCTATCATCAAAATAGTCTTCTCCAAAACCGCTTTGGCTCTGGCTGTTCAGGAGATCAGGGTTGAAGTCAACTCCATCTGGGAAGAACTGATTTGAAGAGTCACTGTTTGGGCTTACAGTAGCATCAGCAATCAAATCAGCTGGATCAGTATATGGATTTTCACTGTTGTTTGACTGAAAAACATCTGGATCAAAAAGGGCACTTTGGGAATGCCCTGAACTGGATGAGTCCCTTATTGGTGTCCCAATAGGAGGACAATCTTCATTGGTATTCGGCAGTTTGGATGCTTCTTCTGCTATATCAGAAAGAATATCTGTAACATCGGCACCAATGCTGTCTGAACTGGAGAGCCGGACCATTCTCTGAATACTGGATTGGGCATGAGGTATAGACTGTGGATAGGTTGTTGGAGGGGTGCTGCACTGACTGGGTGCTGGAGTAATATGAGGAGTATCTAAGGTGTCAGTGGTCATGTTGACATCAAATATGGGGTTCTGGGAATCAACATCCATAGAAAACAGCTCTCTCTGAAAGTCATCTTCAGTCTGATGCTTTGGTTTATCCACCAACACACGTGATTTTTTCTTTTTTTGCTTATTGCCCCCTGGTCCCATTTCCATCCTTGGAGAGCCAGAGGAAGAGTTCTGTCTCTCAAGTGGACTGCTTCCATAAAGAGTTGAGAAATCTTGAGCAGCATTGTCCTTCAAAAGATTCATAAGCATTGGATGGTTTTTGGTGTTGCTTGCAGGAGATGACACAGGGGGAGGTGTGTGGTGTGGAGGAGTGGGACTAGAGCCAATGGTAGAGCCTACATTGCCTGTGATTTGTAGCAAACTTGTAAGAATGGGGTTCTGAGACACTTTGCTGAAGTCCTCCCCATGTCCCACTGAATCATGCCGTTCTTTGATGCCCATGCTTATACTGAATAAAGTGGAGATGGGGCCTCCAGGGAAAGTACTGGTTGGGGTGGTGGTGCCACTCATTGGGTTGTTGCCAGTAGTCATGCCATATCCTGGGCTGCTTGCAGGTGGCAGATTCTTCTTCACCATGTCTTCAACTGTCTCAGCAATGAGGGACAAAGCTGGTGTGTCTGCTTGGATTGTCTCTGCCTTCCTCCTTATGGCTCTCATAGTCACAGGAATTGACATGCACCTACAAGATACAATGTTGTAAAAAGATGATTTAGTACTATTATTTAATAATTTTCTTGGAAAAGCACAATTACTTCTATCACAAAAGATGTGAACAATGGTGGGTCTATCTTTGCATTTTTTAACTGAATATAATTCAGATGCTTTATGAACAGTATATAAGTATATACACTTAAATTTTTCTTCTTTAGAACTATAAAAGACAAAACATAACTGAATGATAAATGAAGACCAACTAAGCATTATTTTCAATTCATTGGCAGTAGCATCCTTTGAAGCACAGATGGAGGCTTTTCTCTAATAATTTTTCCCACTCCTTCCAACTATTTTTTTTAAATTCCCCTTCTCTAAATTAACAAGCAAACAAAACAAGATATACTGATTTGTTTAAATAACAATAAATTATTACTGTAACAAAAATGAAGTTAAGTATGGCCCACAATGTGCCACATTATTTTAGATTATGTTAAACTGAGAGACTGAATACAATTCAGAACATTATACTGTGCTCTATTGCAATTTATGTTTAACAAAAATAAGCACCTGAAAATAGTCCTTGACTTACAGCGACAATTGAGACCACAATTTTTGATGCTAAGCTAGATTTATTAAGTGAGCTACACCAGATTTTGACTTTTTGTTGTTAAGAGAATTACTGCAGTTGTTAAGTGAATCATAAATCCAGCTTCCTCCATTGACTTTGCTTGTTGGAAACCTATTGAGGTCTCAAATGGCAATCATATGACCCTATGACATTGCAACGGTTATAAATACAGGATAGTTGCCAAATGCCCAAATTCTGATCACATGATTATGGGGTTGCTACGGTCATAAGTGACTTATAATCAGTTATAAGTCACTTACCAGTGCTGTTGGAATATAGAATTGTCACTAAATGAATGGTTGTAACCTGTGAACTATATGTACTTTAACTCTCCATATTATTTTTGTTTCAAAGGAAGATGCACTATAGCATCATTGCCACAATTCTTGGTTCTCAGAGGCAATTTGACAAAAATACAATTAATGTGTAGTCCCTAGCTAAAATAAGTTGGCCAACCCTGAATAAGATAAAAATGAGATATTCAGATCTCAAGGGTTATACACATTTTTTTCTACATGAAAGTGTTGATATCTGATTAGATTCCACAGGCATGTTATAGGTAATCCTCAACTTATGACCATTCATTTAGTGACTGCTTGAAGTTACGACGCTAAAAAAGTGACCTATGACCATTTTTCACATTTATGATCTTTGCAGCATCCCCATAATCATGTGATCAAAATTCAGATACTTGGCAACTGATTCATATTTATGATGGTCACAGTGTCCAGGGGCATGTAATAACCTTTTGTGATCTTGTGATCAGCTAAGTCAAGGGGAAAACAGATTCATTTTATAATCGTGTTTCTAACTTAAAACTGCAATGATTCACTTTTGTGGCAAGGAAAGATCATAAAATGACACAATGGTCTCACTTAGGAACAGAAATTTTGGGCTCAATTGTGTCCGTACGTTGAGGACTACCTGTACACTATCATACACTGAACAAGCTAGTGGCCCAATTCATACACATTTCTAAGCTGTAAACCACTGCTTGCAAACTATATTGCCTGGATGCAGTGGTGGGATTCAAATATGTGAACAACTGGTTCTGTGTGGATGCCGCTTCCGGAAGTCCATTCTGAGCCTGGGCAACAAAAAATTAGTTACCAGTTCTGCTGAAGTGGTGCAAACCAGCTGAATCCTACCACTGCCTGGATTGTTATGGGAAGCCATAACAAAACAAAGTACATTATATCTTAATATAGTATATGAATCTAGCCAATCTTCTTGTGTAGCTTTGAAAAAATTAGGCAAAGTAAATTCAGAATAATGTTGTACTGAGTTATGCTTTTTTTGGTATTGTAGTAGCATCTGAAAAATAGCAGAAAACAGAAAATAATAAAGAAAGATTTATGGTGAAAGTTATTTGAATATATCTCTGAATAATCACTTTTATATTTTACTAGTTTCAAGTTATCCACTTTTTTTGTTTAAGCAGACATACCTTTGAACAACCTTTGCAATGAAATCATCTGTGCAGATGAGTGCATCAGAAAGCCCTTTGTACAATTTGCAGTTCACATGGGTAGAATCTTGTACATCCATTACCACTGAAAGACAGAATGTTACTGAAAATAAGTCAATTTTCAGCCAATGTCAGTTTATTTATTTGTATCCTGCCTTTATTATTTTTTGTAAATAACTCAAGGCAGCAAACATATCCAACATACCTTCCTCCTCTAATTTCTCCCACCACAACAACCCTGTGAGGTGAATTGGGCTGAGAATATGACTGGCCCAAGGTTACCCAGCTGGTTTTGATAGCTAAGGTGGAATTAGAATTCATGGTCGCTGTTTTCTAGCCTAGAACCTTAGCTGCTAGACCAAACTGGCTCTCTGTTTATATACATATATCTTGCCCCAATCCTCCTCTCTCCTGTAACTCACCACAAACTAAGGAGTCATTAACAGGGTGCTGAAAAGATACACTGAAGCAGGAGTCAGAAAGAGGGCAGACTTCAAACTGCAGGATACCAGGGGAATCTGGGAAAAGAACACAACTTGGTAACATAGCCAAAAGAAAAATACTTGTTAAAGTATGGATGGATATCAAATAAGCCTTTGAAGTTATAGAGAACTCTATTCTCTGTACAATGAAGATCAAGGAAATAAGAGACATTCATGTTTTTATTTGCAACTCAGTTATGACATGGAAAAAATAGATTTGAAGGCAAGGTCAGATAATCTGTTGTCTTCATAAAAAAACAACAACCCTAAACTTAGAGCTAAATTGGGGGCTTTTAAATTTGATTTAACGGAAGATTTTCCCAAATAGAATTGGTGTTAGGGAACAACAGAACCATCAGTAATACTGCAGTTCTTTAACTGGTTATTAACTGTTGTTTGCTTGTTGTGTTCTGAAAAACTGGAAAACTTTGCATTGTTTATTATTTTAGTTGACACTATGATTTTTTTTCTCATAGACAGATCATAGCTAAAATTTAGTGATTTAGTCAGTCTCACTTATTCCAATAGAACTTATTTCTGAGCGTGCACTTTTAGAATTAAATGCTATTTTTTTTCAAATGCTCTTTTCTTTAGAGGTTTGCACATTTTTGTGGGGATACCGGAATCGACCAACTCCCTTTATGATAGATTGCCTTGTCCCCTGCACAGAACAAAACTGTTCTATTCATCGTAGCTGCCTAAATCATATATGTATATGTCTATAGAATATTACATATATATTTGTTGCCATTTTAGGCTTTTATTAGTTTTTACTCTATTTGCCTATTTCTATTAAATTCAGTTGCTCTTGGAAACAATTTAAAGGAAAAATATGCAAATGAAAGTGAAAGATTTGTTTAATCTTGGTAGAACCATTCCTGATGATAAAAAGACAGCTAATATTTTTTTAAAAAATTCTGAAATGAAATCTTTTTGAGAATGAACAGGATATCTGTGGGACTACTGCAACTGTTTTTTCCCCCTGCTGTTTGCTCTTACCCATGACTCTCATTTATATATTAGCCAAGATCACGAAGGTCAATGGTGAGACTGACAAGAGTTGCAGTCTAAAAATATTTTAACGGCCACATGCTACCATTTGTAACTTAACCTATCTCACAAATTGGCTGCAAGGCTATAGTGAAAAAATCCTAAACTCGTTGATCTGGATTCCTTGGAGGAGACACAACAAATCCTCCTAATTGTAATTTGATTTTATTTATCTTACTTTTAATATTTCCTCAAAGTATCTAACATATTCTGTACTCACTTCATGCCTCTAGCAAAGACGTAAACATACTAGGGAGAATATTAATTTCATACAAAATTAGTTTTAAACTCAACATGCTGAAATCATGGTTGAAAATCTTTGTAATTACTGTCTACAGACATGTCAATACTGTTCTAATTTTATCCAATATTCTCTTATACTACAAAAGATATTTTCAGTTTCCTCTGGAAAAAGACAATACTATATAAAAATCCAGTTTATGCCTGCTTGTACTAATCCTGTAATTTAAAATTTTCAGGTCTTTTGAGTTGGTTGGTACCAAACCAAATCAAACAATTAAATAAGGTCTATAAATCCAGTATTGGATTTCAGATAGACCTACAACCTACTATAATTCTTGAGCATGTAAATACAGGTAAATACATTATAGGTAGTTCTTGACCTATGACCACAATTTAGCCTAAAATTTCTGTTGTTAAGCAAAACAATTGTTAAGTGAATTTTGCCCCATTTTATGACCTTTCTTGACACAGATGTTTTAAGTGAATCACTGCATTTGTTAGTAACACGATTAAATGAATCTGACTTTGGTTGTCAGAAGGCTGCAAAAGGTGATCACAGGACCCTGGGACACTGCAACTGTCATAATTATGAATCAGTTGTCTGTGTTTGAATTTTGATCACGTGACTACGGGGATGCTGGAACAGTTTTAAGTGTGAAAAATGGTTATAAATCACTTTTTTTAGTGCTGTTATAACTTTGAATGGTCATTAAATGAACTGTAGTAAGTTGAGGACTACTTGTACAGGATAACAGCATCACAAAATGTTTATTAGAAATATATATTGACTAGCAGAATGACAAATGACATACTTGCATCTTCTGTTTTTCTAGAACAAGATATCTGTAAAATAAGCGTGCCTGATTTTTTTAAAGTGGCTTATAAAACAAAAATAATATTTAGTTTAAATCAGTGTATGCGTGCGCACATGTTCACCTTCTCTTTTCAACTTGACAATGCCAGTAACTAAAGTGTCTTTCAAAAGCTCTTTGGTGCTTCCTTTTTAAATGTGTGGGACTCACCTTCTTTTAAAACGGTTCGCTTGACACAGCTGCCTATTAGTGTATTGTAGGCCACCTGATGCCTGATCATACTGAGAATGAGAGGCACTCGACTAGGATGGTGGAAAGCAATTTTATTAAGCAGTGTTCCTTGAAGGCTTCGTCCATCTGGCAATGGGGCATCTTTGTTGAGGAAGTAACAATGCTGTTGTCCTGGCAAGGCCTGGAATTGGAAATTCATGAACATATATTACATAAAACATGGGGGAATATTACAAAACAAATGCCTTTGTAAGGAATAACCTTACAAAGGTGAACTGAATCACCTTTCAAGGCAAAAGTTGTTTCAAAGTTAATTTTCTCCAGGGGAAAGTTACACTTTTAAAAATATTTAAATTACACCATTCCCCAAAACTCAAAGTATCTTACAAAGAAAATGTACCAAACTAATCATGTTAGAACCATTCAGATATTTAGCATACATCTCTAGGAAGTGTACATATTGGCTGGAGTAAAGGGGATATATTCCAATGGTGAACTACTTAATCCTGGAATGTATATAGTAACAAATGTTTTGTCCATTTAATAACATGGGACAAAATAATAATGCTAAAAGCATTCTTTCTCAATCAGCAAATATTCCCAGACTACAACTCTTATCAAGCTCAGCAATCAGCACCAAATATTGGGGATCATTACAAAAATTCTAATTTACAATTACCTACACACAGACTGCAAAAGACTGCTTTGATCTACATTTGCCCACTTTGTTTACATTCCATTACAAAGTTTACTTATAGTTTACATTCTTATACAGGGATAACATTCTGATTTATTACTTTTTATAGACATTTTAAAATAAAATTAAGACTTAACATGTCAAATTTTAACTGACTCTTCTGGGAATAAATTGATACATAATGCTTTAAATCCAAAAGAGTCAAGGAAAAGCTTTTTTCTAGGTTTGCCCACGTCAGAAAGGAATTACTCTTTAATTTCCATATCAAGCAAATAATGTGACATCAAAAAATGATAAATAGACCTTTTATCCTAATTTAGATTGCATACTACTTATTTGGCAAGAAAAAAGCTTATTAAAGATAAGGTTCAACCAAGTACTGTAAACAGAAGTAGGCACATTATAAATGAAGTGCCAAACATTTTTTTAAAATCTTAAAAGATCCTTAGAGTTGTGAGCTTTCAAAATGGCTGTTGAAAGAAGTTACAAAGAGAGGAAGTTAGAATACCCCTCCTAAAAACAGAAAGCAAGAGATGGTCTGTAGAACCCCTTGGAAAGTTCAGCAACACACCATAAAAATGCATGGCTTGAATTTGAAAAAAAATTAAGTCCTATACAGGATTGATGTTGCAGGAGATTTTTCTAAATCTTGTTATCCTCATTATGTCAATGTTACATCATAACATTATAACAAGAGAATGTTAGGTCAACAAGAATGTGATGAAGGAGGAAAAAATGTCCTTAACCATTTCTATTTTCCTATAACTATTCCAGTTTGGAAAGCATAAAGATTATTTTTTCTCTATTGCTGGAGCACTGAAGATCTTTAAAATGCAGATCTACTGAGCTTTGTTCTGAGATAGAAAGCCCAATTGGCAACATTTGTAACAGTATGAAATTGAAACAAGCATTAAAAAAGGGTAATGTTTATAATGCTCGCTAGATACTTCTCAGGTACATAGAAATAGATAATTCTATAGATTAAAAAATCCCCTAAAACCTATTATCTACAAAAGGATTTTTCAGATTTACCAATATAGAGGTGTTATTGCTGTTACATGTAAAATGGATTGTAGCCCTATATACATCTATGAGAAGAAATCCTACTGAATTCTGTGGAGCTTACTCCAAGGTAGGTATATTTAGGATAAGTTAAGAGAAGATTAATCACAAAATGCTGAAAATAAAAGGTAAAAGAGAGAGAAGAAGATAAGAAAAGAAATTAGCTTAGTCTTTCGGTTATCATTTGTTTAACATCATTCAAGATGATGATGGCACTGAAAAAATGAACTTACAACAGATCCTCAAAGTTATGGCCACTGCAGCATTCCTACAGTCATGTGATCAAAATCTGAGTGCTTAGTAACTGATCTGCATTTACAAATATTGCAGTGTCCTATGGTCACATTTTCTTGCCCTGTGCGAACTGACTCCATTTCAACTCCCCCCACCAGCTTATCTCTACCCCCAATCTGTTCCCTTTTCGGTCTCCCTGCAAGCATGGCCAAGATAAGAGGCTGTTATATTCTGCTGCTCCCCCACCCCATGCATGATGTGAAGGGTGGCCAAAAGAGCAGAGACAGCCTAAAGTTCTAGGCTAACAACTGCATGGTCCTAGCCTAACAATCACAAGCTGAATTGCCAGAACTACCTTTGCTAAGTGACATAGTAATGTGATGTTTTCCTTAACAACTGCTTTGCTTAATAATGGAAATTCTGGTCCCAATTAGGGTTATAACCTACTTTGTTTCCCCCAAAATAAGACCTGGTCTTATAATATTTTTGGCTCCAAAAGATACATTAGGGCAGAGATCCTCAATCTTTTGGGCATCAGGGACTGGTTTTGTGTGCTGCCTGTATCCCGTGGATGGGGCTTTGCTTATTTGTGTGGCCCGGTTGCTGGCATGCTGCGACCCAGTACTGGTCCATGGACCAGAGGTTGGGTACCCCTGCATTAGGACTTATTTTCGGGGAAACACAGTATCAGGGTGATCAGCCTGGCTCCGTGCCCCACCTCCCCAACATGCACACAAGAAGCGGCAAGTGAGCGGGGGCGACAGTTATCTGGCAGCAGCTGCAGCCTCCTGGCCCCTTGACTGGCGCACTCTGGGGCTGCACACCTTGCACAGCACAGATGAGTTATCTGTCCAAGCAGCAGGTATAGGCAGATGCATGGGGGAGGGGGGAGGCAGGCAATCTGGATGTGCCGCGTGGCTACCAGGCTCACAGGATTGCGCAGTGGCACTGGCAGTAGGCGGAGGCATGAGGGGAGGTAGGCGATCCCGCCGCACCATGCAGCCTCCTGCCCTGGCATGGCTGTGGCAAGCCAAGAGACAGTGGGACAAAATGGGCGGTGCGTTGGGATTGTCTGCCTCCTCCCTGTGCCTCTGCCTCCACCTGCTGCTGCTGCCGCTGTGCGAGCCTCCTGTGAGCCAGGCGGCTGTGCAGTGCATCTGGATCACCTGCCTCCTCCCCGTGCTTCTGCCTCTGCCGGTCCCACTGTGCGAGAACGAACCTCCTATGGCTGGTCACCCACTTCAGCCCACTGTCTCTTGGCTTGCCAGTGGCCAAACTGGGACAGACAGTCGTGCAGTGCGTAGCGATTGCCTGCCTCCCCCTCACCTCCGCACTCAGACTGACCTGTGTTGCACAGGCTGTGGCTGCTGCCAATCACCGACAGCCCCCCGCCCTCGCTGCCTCTTGTACTGGCCATGCCCACCCACCCAGGCTTGTATTAGGAGCATGCTAAAAAAAATCAGACTAGGACTTATTTCTGGGTGCGTCTTTTTGGGGAAAAATGGTAGGGACTGACTATACTTGAATCTCAGATCAATATAGGACTTCTCAGTTAAATAGTAATGAAATTCTGCATTCAAAGTTAAAGGTATTACATAATAAAACACAACTATATTTATAGCACTATGTATTAACATTTTTCTGGTGTTCAAAAACTCCATACTTAGAACTTGCCTAGCTCATATGTTACTCTCTCACTTGATAACTTACAGCATAAAAGCGCATATTATGGTATAAAGGACACAGATCCTCCTCCTCCTCCTTGGATAGCTCAAACTGTGTGATGAGCTCATATAATGGGACATATGATGGAGGAGTGTCAAACAACGGGATACCTAGAAATAGAACAAAAATATTTAAGTTTAACTGAAGAACAGCTGTTATTACATTACAGTTGAGGGAATATTGTATTGTTTAGTGCAATTCTGCAATTTCTCCAAAGTAGGGAGGGGAACTTACTGCACTATGGAATTGCCATAATTATCTTCCCAGACACAAGTGTTTAATACATAAATATATTCCCATTTGACAACTGGAAGTCAAGGATTATATTATTAATTACATAATAAAGCCAACCTAAAAATGAATATGGTCCACAGAGAGAGTACTACACTTGGGAGATAAGAAGGTATAATCATCAATAGATCTATTATATTAGAAAACTTTTCTTTTTCCAATCAATTTTTTCTTTGTTCATCTCCCAACATGTTAACTAAGTATCCTAGCATAATATCTCGGGCTTGAATAGAAGGCTGAAGGCGTACTTGTAGAACTACAGGAAAGCTAAAATAATTGTGAATAATCCAAATTATATACTTAAAAGCATATGCTTGGCATATAAAATTAACATTTTCAAATATTTATAAGTTTTGTTTTGTCCACACAGGAAGAAAAAAAAAGGACAAAATATAGAAAATAGCTATGGATACCTTGTAAAGGCAGGGGAAAATAAGAGGGGAGAACAGAGAAAATGATGAAGCATATTTATTACCACAAAACTCTGTGTAACCTTACTCTGAGAAGCTAAGCATGATATATTTCCATGATTATTTATAATGACAAAGATATGACATTTGCTTGGCTTAAAGAAGAGAATTTCAGCAACAGAAATTAGGATTGCTTCTAATTAGATTCATGGAAAACATAGTCTTGGCTGTGAAAAAGAATAAGAATGCATTTTTAAAAAGCTACTTTGCTGCCATCTAATGACAGATGGTACCACTGAAAAAAATTCATTAATGCCCACAAAATTCTTGCAAGAATTTATCAAAAGTTATCACCGGTGCAGTTCTGAAGTTTCTGAATGAAAGCATGAGAAACAGGAATAGGTTTTGGAAACTTCAAAAAGAAGCAAGCTGGCAAATCAACACTATTGGCACTGGTAACTGAGGAGAATGAGGGTGTCCTGAAACGAAAGAAAGAAAAATATTTGATAATAATCAGATTTTTTTTAGTGGCTGAAGGCTACAGGAGAGATAATTACATATGTAGGGAGGATGAAAGGAGAGCTTTAACTTATCTATTTTATTCATTAAAAAGAATATAATGGGAAACATGCAAAAAAAAGGGACCAAAATGACCATGTCCTATAGAACATTAATAAGCATTTAATGTTGCTTTTTTCTTACCCTTTGTTATCAACAGGATGAGTCCCCATAATCAGAGGGGCAATTGGAAGTTTGTTCATAGTTAAGGTTCCCTCAATTGTAACACACACATTCATGCCTAGATAACGAGGAACTGAAAGGAAAGGAGAAAAAGGTACAATTTCTCAAACAGTTAATGCTAGATAATGCGTAACTTCTCATTAACATCATTTACTGTTATACAGAAAAGAGATTTGTAAAGGACGTCTTTTGATAAAGGATGGTATTCTTGGGTAAACAATGACTTTTAACTTCCCAAAAACTGCTATATACCAGTTAAAATTTGCCCATTTAATACTGCAGGCAAACTTAAATCCCATGTTCCCCCATGAACTGGAAGTACAATTTCATTTTATCTCAGATTTTTGATGTATGTTCTTTTACCAGAAGTCAGGAGCATGTACACTTAATAAATAATAATATGCCATTTGCCTACTTATTCTCAAAGTTTTAAGCATCATTGGGAAATCTGAAGGGCTGTATGGGATTCTCCAATTCTGCTCTTATAACCCAAGACTTTATTTCAAAACCAAACATTCCAGCTATGTCCTTTTCAAGGATCTTATTGTGTCACCTATGCCTTTTAAAGGTATTTACTAGCCTCTGAAAATAGGAATGAATGTCCTTGACACATTCCTTCCAGCTTTCAGAGTTTAAGAAAGGGACTCTAAACAGTTTCTCGTACATTAAAGCATACACATCTTTTTGCTTAGGTTAGTATCTGTAATGGAATCAACAATATAGGTGAAGGGAATATTTGTAGGGGTAGCAAGAGATGATGGCAAAATGAAGGGCAATGACTTTTGTTTGGGTCCTGGCCATTTATTCTTTAATAACTGTCCAAAATAACTTGAAAACTAACTGGCAGCAATTTAACATGTAAGATTATTTCATCTAAGATCTTCTTCAATGTCAATATTGTGCTCCATCTCAATATAAATCATGAATTTGACATTGAATGAAGAGATTCAAGATCACTTTTAACTCATAAAGTAAGGAAGTATCTCTGATTCAAAGTCCTCTCTGGGATTCTGTGTGAAAGATATATTTCAGAAGTTCAATTAATTTGTTTGGTAAGGCAATAAATTGCATTGCAAAGGGGGAAAGGTTTTGGTAGGAAGGTATAGTCCTGTTTAAGAGATCAATGCATCCAACAGGGACCTCTATGATTGTTGGCACACTCTCTGCTTTTGGTGAGGCTACAAGGCTATCACTGTATTCACACCTCCTTCTCATCTTGAATTTTGTATTCTTACGTGTCTGTATGCTTTTTTAAAAAAATAATTGTTAACATTTTCTTTCTCATTTCAATTTAATCCTTTCTTACTTTGTTTATATATTTTTCATTCTCCTTTTCCATCCTCTGTGTCACGTTTTTTTGTTGGAAGACAGTAATATTTCATTTGTACCTACATTTTATTTAATTGCTATTAATTTCTCCAAAATAAGCCCTGTAGAAAATAATCCACCACTTTCTACTTTTTACCTCCATAAACAATTTTAAATGAAGTATCAATTTTATATCTTCTTGTCTTTTATCTTTTTCAGTGCTCTTCCCATTTCATTTTCATTATATAGCTTGTGTCCAAGTTGCATTGGCAAAGGGTTATGACATAGTTATTAGGTTAGTGATTGTCATAATCAAAAAACCATGCAACTAGAAAAAGATATATGTCAAGAATGATACACTACGTTCAATGTTTTTTAATTTCTTTTTTCCTTTTGTACTTAATAAAAAAACACCATGCAACTCAAAAACTTGTGAAGTTTTATTAATTATTTTTACACATTATAAATATGATTAAAGATTTGTGTTTTTCTACTGCTAGACTATGAGAAAGCAGAGTCCTATTATTCTGAAGATCAGAAATGAGTTGGAACAAGTTATCTCTATGAAGAGAGCACAGCAATTCAGGTTATTTCTCAGGTTGAGAATATACTTGTGAACCAGGTAGCATAGTCATTTCATAGCCCCATCATTTAGACCAGGTGTGTCCAACCCATCTCCCATGGCCCTGGTCAGCTAGCAATGTGGCCCCAGAAGATCATAAACTATATGATTTATATACATTAACTATATTATAGTTAATGTATATAAATATGCGGCCCAAGACTATTTCTCTTCACTCAATGTGGCCCAGGCAAGTCAAAAAGTTGGACACCAATGATTTAAACTTCAGTTCCACAATGCATTATCACATCATGCAAGAGGCTTCTACAAGTTTTTTTTTTACTGGAATTCTTTGCTTTAGCTATTCTTTATTAAATATGAATACTGCATATCTAAGTGTTATTCTGCCTTGCTGCTATTAAGGATGTTCAAAGAGAAGATTTAAAACAATCCAGCATACTAGAATGCCTAATTTAGAAGATCAGCGCATGGTTGCAAATACTATCCAAGAATAACATACCATTATTCTCATTCAGAATGATGGGAACTCCAGTGCCTTCTTCAAATAAATCATAAGGAGAAACATAATACTTCAGATTCATCAGGTGACCTGAAATAAGCAAGTTTTTAATGGAAAAACAAGGAAAGGTGTAAGAAGAGTAAAAATGAAGTCTACATGTTGATTTGAATAAATGTTAATCTGTCCAATTAGAGTTATTTATTCAATTTCTATAGCTGCCCATCTCAATTAATGACTCAATTTCAAAAACTATAAAAACAATAAAAATAAAAAGCATTTAAAACAATAAAATTTATGATTTATTTAAAATATGCTCTGTCTTATGTATTTAGTTATTAAATAAATGTTTGCACTTCTGCACTATTCTCCTGAAGACACATGCTGCCCCAAATAAGTTCCATTATTTGAAATGATAAAATGGATAGTGAAATGGATACCCACCAAAGTTATTCATACTTTGGAACTAAAGGGGAACAAATGATTTGAAAATTGAAACATAATACTGTCTCCCTTTCTTTAAGAGTTGGGTTGCATGCATGTTTAATAGTATTAATATTACTATGGTTGCTCTTGCAATGAGCCAGATGTTTATACTGGATTTGGCATTTTTATACAGTCCTTCCCAAGGAGTGGGCTAGGCAGATGTTGCTTGATGATATTAAAGATATTCTTACAGGATGCAAGCTGTTTTTCATTCTACTTCTATTTGCAGGTCTTTGTATTTTGTGATTTTCTGCAGTTCTTCTCTTCTACTATCTCCAGGTACTGCCAATCCCACTATCCAAATTACTATTATTGTTAATCCTAGGATCCTAAAGCTGCTGTGGAATCTCAAAAACAGTGCATTTGGCTGCAGGCAGGAACTACATTTGTGCCAGATATAAAGTTTTGTTTGTTTGTTGTTGTCAGAAACTGAATTTGTTCTGGGGAAGAAATAGCAAGCTGAAGATAGCTATATGGAAAAGAGAACTAAAAATCAGGGCAGAATGAAGAGGCCATGATTAGACCAGCTCTTTGATAATATTTTCCCTACAAGGTGAGGATTTGAGATTGCTCACAAGTCGGATGCACCTTGTGGGGAAGACCACAAGATAGTGGTCTCTAGTGGCTTTAGAGGTCTTAGAGCAAAGAATAAGCATCTTGGTAAAACCACAGTTAATATTTTGAAAGGACTCTAAGTTCATATACTTCCTTTTCTAATCACTTTTGAAAATTGCTTGTTAACTGATTTTCATCTATTAGGAACATTGGGATCAACACATTTCATTACACTGAGTGAGCTTCCTGTAATCCTTGACAAAAAAAATCTTAACTACAAGTTTAAAAACTTAATTCTTTTCTTCAAATAAATAGCAAAAGAGTAATTAGCCCTATTATTTTGGAAAGAGACATATGGATTAAGGATCCAGATAAATTTGAAAATAAGATTTTGAACCATTTTGTGAGAAGAAGTAAAGAAAAAAATGAAAAGAAATCAACTTGTACAACTTTATTTGAAGGGTCTAAAGATCAGAGTTGTTATAGATAAAAGAAAAGAATATAAACTTGGTTATTTGATCAAGGTTAAAATAGATATGTTGCTATTTCTGGTAAATCTTAATGGATTTTTGCTGAATTAGGATTGAAATGATGAGGATTTATGAATTCATCTAAGATTGGAAAATAATTTTCTCAAATGTACAGATTGATTATAATATGTAGTTTATGTGCATTTTCTATAGCCTTTTGCTGAACTAGCAGTTTTTACCTGTAGTGTGCTATAGATTGAGCTGCATTGCCTGAACTAAGCAAGGCTGGCCAGAAAAACAAAACTAGGTAATAGTAATTTCATAATTTGTTTTAAATAATCAGGAATCAACCATTTTAGAAGTTACTTTAAAACAAAAATCATTGCACCATTCATTGGGTTATGTCTGTCTGTCTGTCTGTCTGTCTGTCTGTCTGTCTATCTATCTATCTATCTATCTATTTATCTATCTATCTATCTTATAAATAATAAAATATTAGTAGAAAAACACTTCCTACCACCACTTCTAGGGGTGAGATAGCCCACGCTCCCATGCAGAATTTTGTCCAAGGGGCTTGCGTTGGTGGCTTGCCTATAGATAGAAAATAAAACCAATTTCTAGATATTCATGATACAAAAGTTGTATCATATGCATGTCAATCAGAAATTAATTCTGTCAAGTTCAACTGCATATAAATTTGGACAGGACTGCAATCTAACCCTTTAAATGAGATCCTCTCCTCTCCTCTCCTCTCCTCTCCTGAAATCCATGTGGATATACAATCAGGATCCCTAGCTATCTATTACTGCATTTGGGAAACCCACTTCCAGTTTTGTTTCAGCAACTGAAACAAAATCTTCTTAAACTTTTTTTAAAGACAATCTCACACATCCCCTATTGAAAGCTTTGGAACTCATCTTTTAAACCATATTTGGAATCTTAGATCTATCATACATATACAGTTCTTTAGAATAATTATATATATGGTAATAACAATAACAAAAAATTACAACTACAATAAATCTTATAAAACAGGATAAGAAATTAACCTAATAAAGAAGAGAGAAAGTTAATAGGAAAAAGGTTTACTAAAAGATGTAGTATGTTATCAAATTTTCAGGTTACAGTAAACTGGCATTTGCAATTTTCTAAATTCAGATCTAGTGCCTTCTAACAGCAATCACAATGGATCAAGTTGTGGCAGCTTTTCTGGATATTTCTACAGATTGATTTGCTAATAAAAATGCATTTTTTTCTCTTCAGAACAATAACTCTTCTAGTTAAGAGAGGAATTCTGATTTAATTAGAACACCAAGTATAGTATAAGGGTCAGCATAATAAAGACATGGGAGATGATCTCTATATCCTTGTCTAAATACAGATATAGGTACTCCTGATGTGGGATGTTACTATATCTTCCTCCATTACCATCAAAGATAAAAGACTTAAACCTTATGCAGAACAGAAATAATAATATTGGTGAAATAATATAATGCACAAATATTTTATTTATCCATATCTCAAATAGGATTAAAGCCAGTTCTTTCCAAGCCCACTATTACATTCCCTGGATATTTTTGTTTTATTTTTTTTTTAAAAATTAGAATTAAATTCTGGGTTCACTATGATAAACTGCTCTTACCAATACATTCCTGCCATCTTTGAAAGATCAAGTTCCAAGGACTGTAGAGCCAAATACATTTTAGTTTTCAATTTGCTGAAAGGCAAAGAGGAAACTTGTTTTAAATGTTTTATATATAAAAAAAGAAATTCCCCACACTACAAGAGCTAGCTAAAGACTTTAGAATCAGACAATGCTTCCAATTCTCTGCTAAGAGAAGATGCTCTACAATGTTTTAGAATGCTAGAATACACACCTCCCATAATTTGTAACACCATGTTTGCAATCTGCCCTTAGTTGTAGGTGAAATTTTATAAATAAATAAACAAATTTTATATCCAGAGTCCTGCAATTCTCCCTATCATGATATTGTGTTATCCCCTGCTGCAGTCAGTCTCAGCTGAGTCATGACCAATAGGATAATTATTTATAAAACAGCTTGTAACATGCAAACTACTTTCTAGGATGTTAAGAAACTATGACTTAATGGAATACTTACTTGTCACCTGGCAATTTATATAGATTGACAAGACCCTTAAGATGCTTAGAGAATTCATTGAAGTTTCTCTCTCTAGGAAAGAAGAAAATCATTTGAAACCAGCAAGAATATTATTTCTAAAAAGGAAGGGGATAAGTGACAGTTTTGATATTGCTGTCTCTCAATCTTCCTGTGCAGCATCCTGCTTGGAACTATTGTAGCCCAAGTTACCTTAATGTGGTGTATACCTTTCAGAGACATGCAGGCCTTATTGACTAACTGCACTCTTACGTCGCCCATGAATCTTCCAGGATTGTCTTTTACCTCTCTATAGCAGAGGATTTTCTCAAAGCCTTAATTCTTCTTCTTCAAGAAGAAAGAAACATTTATAAAGAGTAATAAAAGAAATAAAAGACACTCGCACAACTCTACATCCTAGAAGGACAAAACTTTACTATCCTGTTAGAATGCAGAATTAAGATTTTTTCTTTCAAATTTCCTTATTTTAAATATTGAATTAATATTTCCAGCCTATACTGCACCATTATTCAGTTCTATTTATTTGACTCACAGCATAACCCTTTTTGAAGTCCACCAATTTTTCATCACAATTTTCCTATCCACTCCCAATAGTTCTGTGAAACAATACAATGGAGATCAATTTGCCTGAACAAGGCCATGGGTGGCCATCAATCTTAAGTACAGCTTTGAAGCCATGGGAAATCTGATTGCTGACCAGTCTTAAAGACAAGTAAACCAATCTGCATTAGCTAGCTCAGGGGTAGGCAACCCAAAACACTCAAAGAGCCACTTGGACCCGTTTCCCACCAAAAACAAAACACTGGGAGCTGCAAAACCCTTTTGACATCTAAAATGAAGATAACACTACATATATCCTTTTTTACCTTTATTATAGGTATATATAAAGATAAAGGTATGCACACATATAGACACACACACACATACACACACACATGTATGTATATGTGTATGTGTGTGTATGTGTATATACAGTCATTAAGGACACACATACATGCATACATATAATTAAAAAAGGATATATGCAGTGTTATCTTCATTTTAGATGTCAAAAGGGTTTCTCTCTGTCTCTCTCTCCCCTCCCTCTCTCTCTTTCTGCCCTTGGTCTGCCAGTCCTCTTCCCCCACTCTCTCTGTGTGTGTGTGTGTGTGTGTGTGTGAGAGAGAGAGAGAGAGAGAGAGAGAGAGAGAGAGAGGGGGGGGGCGCATTTGCGCTTTCCCCTCTCTCTTTCTCTCTCCTTCCCTCTTTCTCTCTCCTCTCCTTCTCCCTCTCCCTCCTTTTTCTCTTTCCTCTTTCTCTCTTTCTTCTCCCTCTTTCCTCTCCCCCTTTCTCTTGCTCTCTCTCTCTCCTCTTTCTCTTTCTTTTTTACAGAGAGAGAGAGAGAGAGAGAGAGAGAGAGAGAGGGAGAGGGAGAGAGAGAAGGGAAGCGCTAGTGCCTCTCTCTGTCTCTCTGCAAATGGCAGGAGAGGCTGGGAGCCGCAGGAGAAGGCTCAAAGAGTCGCATGCGGCTCTGGAGCCGCAGTCGCCGACCTATGGAGCCGCAGGTTGCCGACCTATGAGCTAACTTATTCTTTGATTATCTGACTGACAGGGACAAAATCACTGGTTGGCTGTTGTTAATGAGAGCATTTTGCAGAAAATTATTATAAAGGAATGGAGAGTGTTTGTGTATAAATAAAGGTTTTGAAAAGACTGCCCTCATTTTTAGTATAATCTGTATCATTCTTCCTTCTGATGCCCTATGGATTTACAGCAAACCTGGGTATTTTAAAAGCTTAATCCAGAAGTTGGATTATCTCATCTGAAAGCTGAGTTCAAAAATCAACTGATAAATTGATCAGCTATTAGGAAACATGCAATTAGGAAAGGATGATGTAGCCAGCAAATATAAGAACATTGTACTGACCTTAGATGGTGTACCAGCTCTGGGCAGCTCTGGAAAAAAGAAAATGGATAATATATAAACTACAAACTATTAGGAGTACAATAGCATGCCCTTTAAAGCAAAACAAATCACATATAGTTTAACAAACGGGGACTTGGAAATATTCTCAAATGCACCCCTCACTTTTTTTAAAGTGAAAATTTTGTGATTTCCATGGATATTTTAAAACAAATCTGTAACATAAAATGTGAAAATACAAAAGCAAATAGTAGGGGACAACCATAGAAAAAGGGAAAACAAAAAAAGTGTGAAGAAGGGAGTGAAAGAAAAGGCATTGACTTCCAACTCTTTCTGTTGCAATAAAATCAGACATTAAAATCAAATCTCAACTTTTTACATTTCTATAATAGTACACACAGCCATTTTTGTATCGGCAAATCAATCTAATTTGTAAAACCCAAAATCATAATATCATTTTTTTCCATCTCAAGCACAAAGTCCAAAAGCGGTTTCCAATTAGAAGCAAGGGTGCTTATGTTCTTTTCTTTTATCAGCACAGTCAATTTGGTCCATCTCTGCTAATTCCATCAGCTTTTGTAATCATTAGTCCATGATAGGAATCGATACATCCTTCCACTTTTGTGCATAGAGCAATCTTGCTGCTGTCACTATATATAAAATCAGAGTTCCATTCCCCCCCCCCCAGTTCTCTTTCCATTAGACCCAGAAGGAAACTTTCTGGTTTAATCTTTATTTTCAAATCCAACTCAAGATGGGAAAAAGTCTGGCAAATACTGATTTAGGATAAATTGAAAAAATAACTTAGCCATTACACTCTACGTACCACTGGGTTTTCTCCATGATGTGCCACCTTGACATCACGCAGTTGTCCTGTAGTATCCAAGTGGACTTCCACATAGAACATGTCAGATGTTATGTAGCATTCAGTGCCATTTGCACTAAGATGAGATCCAAGACTTTTGTAAAGGGGAAAATTATAAATTTCAAAAAAATTATAAGATTATATAACTTTATCACATTTATTAAGTCCTTAAGTATAGTTATGCTTGCTAGTATATTTACTCAATATTTCTTCAACTCCTTAACTTATAGCAAAGATATACCAAACTAGAATAGCTTCTTATACCAAGTGCCACCCATTCAACTTTTCACTTTTATTTCCTCAAAACAATGTTAAACTATTATGAAAATATATAAAAGTGTAATTAACATAGTGCTGGCCAAAGAGAGCTATAAAAGCTAAGGAGTGGTTTGACATTAGAATAGAATTATTTCAAGCTTGCTTTCAAATATAATGATGAATGTTTAAGAACTACTCTACTTCCATCAATTTATAGAAAATTATATTTTAATCTGCTCATAAAATAATTAATCCAATTCAGATCACAGAGAGCCACAGTAACAAGGTATGCACTGCACTATGGTCCTTAAAAACAACTGAGATGGGAGCTTGGATCAAAGCCATTTGATAGACTCCATGTACTGTATAACCAAAGAAAACTATATTTCCTGCAAAAGAATTGAAGTTGAAACGGCTTAGCAGTAGAAATATGTGCTTTTGTATCAAATAGACAATTAGATTAGCATGATTCTTTGAAATTAACTAGGTAAAACCGATAAAAGAACTAAACAACTCACCCATTTTGTCTAGCAATGGACTCTAAGCGATCTGTCATAGCAGGCAGAGATGATACTAGGAAGAAGACAGTTTAATTAGATCCAGTCCTCTGTCAACTTTATATATCTTTCTTCATATAAATGTTTACTTTTTAGTTTAAGTTTTACTATTTCTTCTATATGGCATTAGGTTTTTCTATTTTTTCCTATGGTGGTTCATCCAAAAGACTTGGGGCAAGATGGACTAAAGATATCTTATTTTTCCAAAGCAAAAGACCGGTAAGAGACAACAAAACATGGTAACAGCAGCACTATGCACTTATAGCCTATTATGATTATTAAGCAAGAAGCAGGAAAGAAACAGAAAAAACCACGCCGATGTAAACAGCAGAATCTTGTGATTTTCCATTCAACAACTTTTCTGGACTGCTTTTTTCTTTAGCCGCATGTGAACAGCCAAAATGGTTGAAAGAAAAGCAGACAAACATGATAAGTGGACTTCTGTATGTCTGATTCAACATCATAACTTATTTTAAGCAGTTTAGTTTATTATACATAACTGTATGCTATATAACATTATAACTGTTTGCTATATAACATTAACTTCATTGCTGTTGATATGCATCATTCCAAATCAATTTCATCATTTTAATAAATCAGGAAACAGAATCCAATTAATATGCTGTATTTGAACTAAATCTTTTTCCTCAAACAAGATTTGGAGTAAGAAAGTACTACAGCTCTCTCAACTTGTTGGTCAAACATAAAAAGCTACCTAGGAAATTCTTTAGTTCCAAATAGAAGTGAACCAAGAAGTATACTTTTTTTCCAATCCCAAATAGAAGAAAAATAGCCCTATTGTTTTAACTCTATGCTTCTTGATGCAAAAAGTCTTTGACCTCTTCTCTAACTGTGCTATGCAGGACACAGCTGGGTGCACAGACTTAACTTTGCACCTGTTAACCAGCTGAAGCTCTAACTGGCAGCAGGCACAGAAGCAAGAGAACCAAACACGCCTTTGCCATTGCTTGCTGGTTTTGACTGGAGAGAAAAAGAAAAATCACTACTGCTTGTTCCCAAACTCATGTAGCATTACAAAGATGCAGAAAAAGCACTGATATATTAGGAATGTGGCATTTTGTACATTAATATGCAAAAGATGTCTACCGATTAATCTAATAAAACATAATGATACAGATTGCAGCAAAGCATTATGTACATCAGTTTTACAATAAATCTATAAATCCTTAGGAATATTATATAAAAGCACTGTTACAAAAAAAGAGTCAATAAATACTCTGTGAGTTTCTTTTGAATAAATGTTGTAAACAAAGCATTAAAACTATAAAAATGTTCTTAATGGCAATTCCTATAAACCGATGAGTATTTCCTTTAAAAAAAAACAAATATTTATTATATATGTTTTTGACACAAATACCAACCTTTTAAAGCCTTCTGCAAAGTTTCCAAGCAAGCGACAAGATTCTGGTGACCTCCAGAATTCATGATAACTCGTTTTTCCTACATTCAAAAGAAATAGGAGAAAGTATTTCATGCCACATTTAATAATAAAATGAAAGAGAAGTAACAACTAAGATATTAATACACTTAATATATATGTTCTACAGCCATAGAAAAAGGAGATTTGAACAAGCTGTCTTTTATCATCACAAAAACAAACAAGAACAAAGATATGGATTATACCAACCCAGTAGGCTGAAGATAGTTTACGATTGAATTGTCTTATGAATGATAGATTGTGATAAGTTATTCAAACTTAAGTTAGTTCTAATTACCAGTAGTATTTCGTAAGATCTGAGAGAGTTGTTCAATAAGATAACCAATAGTTCAATTTCTTAGCTACTTTCCATGTCTGACAATTTTTCTTTAGATATGTTCTAAAATGTATATTCTCCATTCACATGGGATAGCAAAAGCCTAAAAATAATTTAATTTAAAGTCTATTAATACTTACCATAACTTGTCTAACAAGCTTCATGGTTTCTGTCCAAGGTCTGCTGTTGGGATTAAACTTGACATGAAGTCTTTCCAGAAGGGAACTCATCTTATTCAGTTTCTCTGATTCTATAGGCAAAATCATAAGTCAGTCATGTGTAATTTATTTTTATTTTTCACCAAAGCTTTGGCAAGGGAGAATAAGAACCCTCACTTCATTACACTTGTCATCTTTTATCTTTAAACTGATTTTATTGTAATTTCTTTGATTGCTGTGAGCTACCCAAAGTTGTTGAGATTTGGGAGGTATACAAGTTTTACAAGTTATTATTATTGAACCTCAGATTAGAAAATTAGATTCAGATTTTCTGCACAGAAAAACACTTGCTGAAGATGACCACGATCTATATAATTCAATGTTCATGTTAAGTTGTGGATATACATATTTTTTTCCTATTCTTCATTTACAGATGTGACTAACAAATAAATCATTGTTCTACAAGGTTTATTTTGTTAGGCAAATAGCATCATATAAATAATCACCAACCCTAAGTGAACAAGTATATACCTATAAAGAAAATTAATAGCACTTATTTTACCATTAATTCTCAATATTGCTTTAATGAAAGATAAAGTTTTCTGAGCTAATAATAACCTCCAAAAAAGATCAGATTGAAAGAAAGGCAAATCAAGTCTCAATTGATATCTTTGAAATTCTTTCCCACAGATTATTCCTTCCGTATAATATTTCAGAAGATCAAGACCTTATTATCTTCTGCATGTTGCAGGGAAAATTCAAAATGATGGGTAAACTTTTCAGAAGAAAATTTCTTCTACAGATTTCATCATAATGCAATTGTGCAGAGGAGGTATGTGTTTATAATTTCAGCAGACAATACCATAGCTAAAATTATTCAATATGCATCATTAGTTGTACATTATTTATCTTTCTGCCTGGAAAGAAATATTTCAAATTCCTAGCAAATTCTAGAAAGCAAATTTGCTAACAGCAAATTTCTAATTATCATACATAGTTGCAAAATGAACTATATCTTTTCTATCTACTAAAACTCTGTAGCCTTCAATTCCAAAATGATACATAGTGCAAAAAGTTTTTGAATTAAGTACCTAAAATCCATTAAATTAAAGAAAGTGTACAAAATCAAAGACCCATTATTTTCACGATTGAAATTTAAAGTATTTTCACACCACTTATATTAGCAATCCTATGGCTGCTGCAGCACAGAGTCAAGTGATCGTGAATTTTGACGCTCCCTGCCAGCTTTTCACAAGGGAGCTCCTGCTCTCACTGCTTTTTTGTCCATTCTGTTTCTCTGTTTGGATAAGAAAATACTTTTGAAAAGATGTCCAACAGCCATGGGTTGTCCAATTTCTGCTAGAATCCTACATTCTAATTATCAGATTGACTTGGGTATTACATCACTTAAAATCCACCACACATATAATTCTTGGACAACAAAATGAAGATATTTTGTTGTCCATTTCATTTTAAGTTGTTTATAATCAAGCAATTAGTTTATCTACTAGATATTAATTAGCACCTGCTTTCTATACAAGCTAATAACTGTTTCTCTCTCCAGCTTTCACCCAACTGAATTTTCCTTTAGAACATTTCACTACAGGTAGCCCTCGACTTATAACAATTTCTTTAGTGACAAAAGTTACAACAGCACTGAAAAAAGTGACTTATGACTGTTTTTTATATAACCATTGCAGCATTCTCATGGTCACAATAAAAATGCAGATGCTTGGCATCTGGAATGTATGATGTTGCATGTTCCTGGATCACATGAACAACTTTTGCGACCTTCTGACATGAAAAATGGGAAAGCCAGATTCACTTAACATTACTATCAACAACTGCAGTGATTCACTTAACAACTGTGGCCAGGAAGATAATAAAATGGGGCAAAACTTACTTAAGAACTGTGTTGTTTAGCAATGGAAATTTTGGGCTCAATTGTGGTTGTAAGTCAAGGACTATCTGTGCTCCACAGCTGGGCAGTCTGTGCTAACTCCCTCACCCAAAAATCAAATCACAATACAGTACCTCGTTCAGGCAAAATAGATGATAGAATGGACTCAGTTTATTCAGAACAGGGGGTATAAGAGGAAATAACACACACTGTATTAGAATCTGCTACATAAGCTTCAAAATCTTTTGGGAGACATAAAGACACAGTGACAGATTTCCCTATTTTAATTAAGCCAACTGATTCTTTCCTCTCTTGTCTCTCCATCTGCTTGGATATTTAATATTCAATTTTATAGATAGGTCTGAAATACATGAATCTTGGATTTTTATTAATGCATAACTATCCCATTACAAAATTCTTTACCAGCCAAATCATATGATATATTTACAGAATAGGAAACAAGGGAAAAAGGAAGCAACAAACAGGAATATTTAAATAGAAGGTAAGAGGAGCTAGTTGAAAATGTTTCTCCTTCAAAACACTTTAAAATATGGAGTCAGGTATAAACATTAACACAGAAAGAATGATCCCAATTTCCCATCCATTTTCCAAATAAAAAGAAATCATACAGTAGTGGCGAAAATTGTGGAAACCTTTTTGGGAAAAGTGTATTTTTGAGATTTGATGGCTAATAACACTTTTTTTTGGAGTAGTATTATAAAATTGTATATCAACACAGAGATAATTTAATCAAGAATGTAATGCAACATAGTTTGTTCAATTATTTGTATTGTATTCTATGAAACCGTTATAGCCAAATAATCAGAAAAACACAACTTGCTTAGGTTATCAGGTAGCTTTCTTTCATCTGACTGTAGCCAATGAGCATGAATATTTAGAGAGCCAATCAGGTGTCATCTTGTTTTAGCAATGAGCCAACCAGATCACAGTAGGATTCAGTTACTGATGTCATGTATTGAAGCTGAGGACATTTATCAGTGTGTTATGTGATTGTTATCAAGTTGGTTGGTTTTTTTTCCCTTTCATTTAGTGAGCTTGTAAAAAGTAATAAAATTACAGTAATAGTGCAAAGAGTTGACTGGTTGCCCAGAAAGCGATGTAAAATAGTATTATTAAGTGAACACTTAATAAGTGTTAACACTTAACACTTAAAGAAATGAGAAGAAAAATTGGTGGAAACTTAACCAAAGGTGGCATTTCTACTATACATTTTCCCCAAAAGGTTTCCACAATTTTGGCCACTGCTGTAGGGCTAGAAGTAAAATTATCTAGCCCAACCCTTGTTCAAGTGCACCATCTCTGAAACAACTACTACTACCTCCATTTCAAGACAGAGAAGATCCCATCACTTTATGAGAAAGTTAGTTCCAATATTTGACATCTCTTACAGTCAGCAATTTCTCTTGATATGTATTCTGAACTCTTTCCTTGAAATTTTAAATTTTGGGTTCTGCTCCTTTTTCTCCATGGCAATTCTTCAAATATTTGAAGATTGTTTTCCTAACTCCTCTAAGTCACCTTTTAAGGTAAACATACGATTCTCTAACACTTTTTCATAAAGCTTAGACTCCAGACCCTTCACTACCTTGACAACCCTCTTCAAACTTGTTTTAATTTGTCACTGTCCTTTTCAATTGTAGTGCCTCAAAATGGACACCAGATTCCAACCGAGGCCTGATTAGGGCAACGGCTGTTAACGTGTTACCAACTGTCTTTTCACCAGCTGCCCTCAGGCTGGCGTTCATGCCCAAATCGCTTTTATATAATGCTGCCAAACGAAATCTCCTTTCAGTTTTCTTCCGCTCTTTTTTCTCACGCACCTCTCAATACCACAACTACCAATTTTCTACAAAAGTATCTTCTATCCGAAATTATCAAAATTTCCCAGAACTCGCCTTTCCGAAACCCCCAAAATCGATCCCTCCTGCACGATTATTGCGATTACTATCGCTGCATCGGCTATCCCCTATTGAGCACTTGGTAAAGGGATGTTCCCATCTGATCAGAGAGCCTTCATGACTCCTACATTGCAGGATAATTCTGACTGCCGACGGTTCGGCAGTTCGAGTTTCAGCGGCTCAAGGTTGATTCAGCCTTCCATCCTTCCGAGGTCAGTAAAAATGAGGACCCAGATTGTTGGGGGCAATAGGCTGACTATGTAAACTGCTTAGAGAGGACTGTAAAAGCACTATGGAGCATTATATAAATCTTAAGTGCTGTACATCCCTAAAGATTCTGCCACGGAGAAAGCGAGCAAGCGCTTTTTTTGCAGCCCGAAGCCCTATCACTCACCCTCGGTGTTGCTCTGGACTGCCTTCATCCTTCCGATGATGGTGGGGGGAAAGGGGGTAGGTGACCCTGCTGCTTTCCCTCATGTAGACGCCTCGACCTGCCCCAGCCAGACCCCTCTCCCGTGGTAAGAAAGGGGCGGGCCCGGCAAAAGCAGCCTCCCTCAATCCCGACAGCTATTGCAAAGCAACCCCTATTCCGCCACCCGCCACGCCAGACCTCCCTGCTCCTCCTCTCCGGGCTCGAAACATGACAAATGTAGAACAGGAAGTCAAGCGAGAATCCCGGGCGGCAGTCAATGCAACAGCCCGAAGGCCAGGAATTCTCGCGAGCTTTGTAATCGTCTCTGTCTCCCTTCCCCCAGCTGTTCTATCAAATTCTTCTTTAACCCCCAGAGTAGATGGCAGCCTTTTTTTCAGCTGTTTTCAAGTAAAGAATGCTTTTCCATAAAGTGTCATTCTTTTTCCCTCACATCTGATGCTGGCAAAATGTCGTTTCCAGGTTGCTTAATAAGTATTGATAGAAAAAGAGGAAGCGGGGACGCCATTTCTAAATCAATTTGTTTTTATTCCCCAGGAAATTCATCACGTTTTTGTGAAAAAAACAACAAAAATATCCGCAGCTGCCTTGTGATAAGATTTAATATATTTCATAGCAGGGAATTAAAACGATCGAGGATCGCACAAAAGCATTACAATACTACATTTTTTCCCACTATTAAGAGAAAAAAATTACTGACGGAAAGCAAACTCCCTTTTCTTTTTTTCGGTCTTGTAGGTTTTTCAAAAATAAACGTTTAATTAAGAAGAATGCATTTTAGTCTTCTAAATTCCTTGTGTGTCCAACCACACTTGGCCAATAAAGAATTAGGCCGTCCACGCTTTGAGGAAAAAAAAAAAAGCCCAGATCCCGCGAGATCATGGCACCAAACCTCGTAAAAACCCCACAGGTCAGAAATCAGGATAACCTATTCTCCGTCCCATCACTGATCTCTAGGCAGGAGTCGCGAGACTTCGCAAAGCTCGGGGTGTGCGGGAGCGCGTGCGCCTGCGTAGGAGCAAATGTACGCGCACGCACGTGCGTGTTCTCGCGGTATTTGGAGAAATAGGAGCAGGTAGAGAGGAGTTGGGGGAAAGGAACCTCCGAGATATACCCAAAGAAGTCACGGCGTCGGCGGCTCGGAGGACGACAACGACGGCGATTATTTTTTCGTATTCTCGCGAGAATTGGTGGCTAACCTTCTTCCCTCCTCGCTTTCCTACCTTCCTCTCCCCTCCCCCTCCCCCCCAATCTGGAAGGAGCGCCGTTTCGGTCTGGGAAGTAGGTGGAAAAAGATGGGAATCTTGACTTGGGGAACTCACTAGAGATTTAGGTTGAGGAAGGTGGTGTCCCCTTAGTAGAGGCTCTTGGGTTGGTCACGGGCCTGCGGGATTTGCTCAGTGAGCGAGGCCCCGGGGCGGGCTGGAAGTGTAGATAGTAACCCCCTCAGGAAGTTAAGGAAATAGCAGATAAATTCAGTCCCTACTTTCATTTTGTAGGGACGTGGGACCTTAGTTAGTGGCAAGGCAACCTTGAGGTTTGCTTAAGTACTTTGAGAGACTAGTCTTAGGGGACCCCTTTTTCAAAAACCGTAAAGCGACTAGTATTTTCCAGAACTTTTCTTTTTCTTTCTTTTTTGGCGTTTGTAACGTTCAACTTCTTACCTACTTACAATCTAGGGGTTTTGCGTATTTTTTACGCCTTTAATCAACCCTTTTGAGCAATTAGTACCCTAAAAGTGGGAGTTAATTGAAAGGTGGCTCAACTCAGTTGTAACTCTATTTGTGAGGCAGCTTTATCTTACGATATTCTGCATGTAATTGCAGAATCAGGTATTCATAAAGCAGCCCAATTTATCCTCATGTAAAGAGACAAGGGTGGGTTGAATGTAGGACATAAGTCACAAAAAAAGTGGCCCTTCCATCATAGGGAGGGGGGCTTGAAGAGTAGAATTTGGGCTTTTTGGAGGATTCCTCCCTCTTTTCAAGCACAGTGGAGAAGGAATGCCAAACCCAGAGAGACATGGGGGAAAGAAGGATACGGGAGGTGGGGGGTCTTTGCATCAAGATGCAGTGTCCAGCAGTGGGAGCTCAAACAGCAGAGAAAGGCATCGACTCTCCAAGCATAAAAGACACAGATCCAGGCATTCCAAAGATTCGCCGTTGGGGTCCCAAGAAGGAGGAGCACCTCTTGGCAGCATGATCAAACCATTGGTAGAATATGATGATATCAGCTCTGATTCTGACACTTTCTCAGATGAAGCCGTCCTCAAGTTGGAACGTAGAGAAAATGATGAGAGGAAAGGGACATCAGACAGGAGTGATCGACTACATAGACGTCATCATCAACACAGGCGTGTCCGTGAGTTGATAAAAAGTAAGCTGGGAGACAAGGAGAAGAGAATGGAGAAAAACCAAGAGTCCTCAGGCAAGTTGAGTTCTAGTAAAGATAGACTATCTGGTACTTCCAAAAGGGTTCATGAGGAGAATGATGACCATTCATCTAAATCATTCAAGAGCAGTAGCAAAGAGTCCCGTTCAGCCAAACTGCATAAGGAGAAGTCTAGGAAAGAACGGGAGGTAAAATCTGGTCACAAGGATCACAGTAAAAGTCATCGGAAAAGAGATGCCCCCAAAAGTTACAAGTCATTGGACAGTCCAAAGCGGAAATCCAGAAGTCCACACCGTAAGTGGTCCGATAGTCCCAAACAAGATGACAGTCCTTCAGGAGCATCCTACACACAGGACTATGACAACAGCCCTCCACGATCACATACATCCAGTAACTATGATTCATATAAGAAGAGTCCTAGTGTATCCTCACGACGACCATCAGTCAGCCCTCCATATAAGGAACCTGCTGCCTACCAATCCAGTATGCGTTCTCCCAGCCCTTATGGCAAGAGACAGCAGTCAGTCAGTCCATACAGCAGGAGGCGTTCATCCAGCTATGAAAGAGGGAGTGGATCATACAGTGGAAGATCTCCCAGCCCATTCAATCGAAGGCGCTCCAGCAGTCCTTTTGTTTCCAAGCGGTCTCTGAGCCGTAGTCCTGTTTCCAGGTATTATTATTCATCATTGAGCCTCTTAAGTACAATGTAACTAAAGGGGCTAATGTCCCAGAATCATTGTTATTGTTTCTTAGAACAGAAAATGTTTTATACTTCTCTGATTCATTAGGGTCACCTTTCCCATCATGATGCGTCCCTATGTGTTGGATTATAACATTTTTAAGGTAGCATGCTTATGCTACTGAGAGTGGAGTTGGAGTAACACAGACGGGTCCAATATTGTATCCTAAGTAATAGGTTCTATTTTATTGATGTGGAGAATGAAGTTGAAAAGAAGCCAGGTCAGCCAGTATGACACTGAACTGGTGGGATATCATGCTAAACAATGATATGAAATAGAATCATACAGTGCCAGTGAGCACTGGTCTTGCATGTTTTTCAAAATAGCTTTGGTTTAATTTGTCATGTTATCAAAACTTTGCAAACTAGAATCAATGATCAAAATATGATTGGCATGAACTACATGGTGAACGACAATGCAGATGGATAGTTTCTATGTCAGGTGTGTAAATGATAAACACAGCTGCCAGGATTTACTGTTTTTTGTTTTAATTGTGTCAGATGTAGTATAAACTCAGACATTTCTGAAAACTAAAACTAAATCCATACTCATATATATTGTAGTTTTTCAGTTTTTATAAAATTAAAAAACTGGAAGAGGTGACAGGATGGGCTTACTAAATATGTAAACTTTGGTGTTGTAAAGAACATTTTTAGCAAATTGAACTCAATTCAAAGAAAATGAAGTACACTTAAATTTATATCATTTAAGTATATAGCATGGAAGTTTCAGGTTTTATCAGCCTTCATTGTATTGTATTCTCTTAATTTTTTGCTAGTAACAAAATGGGTTAATTGCAGTGACTTTCCATCTAGTTAATGCTTGGATAGTTTTATCACAATTATTTTACTGGACCTTTCTTAAATGGAGATAGACATTTTTTTGATACACTTTTAGCGAAACAACAATTATATGCTCAAAAATCACCTTTGATTTCAGCTTCTAATCTTTATGGATACCATAAGGCAATGATGGCGAACCTTTTAGAGACCGAGTGCCTGAACTGCAACCCAAAACCCACTTATGTATCGTCGGGTGCTGGGTGGGCGTGGCCCATTGGGTGGGCGTGGCCATGGTGGTAACAGCAGACTGGGTAGGACTAAAAAGTTCAATCAATCAATTCCAACTTTGCGAAATCTTTTTTTTTTTTTTTGCACATGGCGGCGGAGGCCTAAAGCAAAAAGCTTTTATAAAACCCAGCTGAAGGCCTAGGACTGGGGCGACAGCACGCGTGCCCACAGAGAGGGCTCTGAGTGCCGCCTCTGGCACACGTGCCATAGGTTTGCCACCACTGCCATAAGGGAAGTCAGTGTAGGTAAAATGTGTTCATATTATTCCTTTGAACTGTAATTTTAACAACTAATTATTGAAATCTAAAAGCAGAAAGGAACTTTGAAAAGACCACTTTCCTAGCAACATTTATCATTGATTCTAAACTTTATATTATTCCTCTTACTTTAAATAAGATTTCATTTTGCTAATAGTTTGGAAGATATTACTGTCTCTTAATAATGTAAATATATGAAACTGCTAATAACTGATTATCACCGATTAACATTTCCATGGATAATTTTTTATAATTTCTTGTTAACATTTTTTAATGCAGAACCTTGGCATTCAAGTATGAGCTCACTATGTTCAGTGATGCAACTAGCATTCTGGCAATGCTAAACAACAGTCTTGTCACATTGTTTTAAACATTCACAGAACTCTCCTCTTCCTGTTGTGAATTCTGGATGGTCTTCGTGAAGTGTGACTCTCACAACTCCATTCTCTCTACAGTGAGATAGTTAATGAACATGAGAGAAAGTATATAATAGTTAACATAAGACATTTTATATGGAGTAAATGTTGTGAAACAAATATTACTAGGCAAGCTTCCCGCCAAGTGTGATAGGAAAAAATGTCACTGTTACTAGGTTATATGTGTTTGTATACACACATACACACACACACACACACACACACACACACACACACACACACACAGAGTATATTTTATAAACCTTGCATTTAATTGGCTACATTTTGAATCCAATATTTTTTGTTTCTATTGGTAAGATGGGGTTGGTCCTTCAACTCTTGGCAATTATTTTTAAATAACATAAGACAAATGGAGCTGCTATTTCCTGCTAATTAGGAACCAAATGTCAGGAAAGTATCTCCATGTCTATTGAAAAAGGATTGGTTAATATGTGTAAACATAATCTGATTTAAAAACTTATGTTCATAAGTTTAGAAAACTTATGAAAGTGACTTTGTTGAGTCTGATATGTGGAGTAAAATGGGTTTGAATAGAACAAACTATTGTGTATATAAATATGTGAAACTGCAAGGGGGCATCTCATTCCTGTTCATGTTTCTTTTATTTCATTTTATAGGCTTTACAAAGCTTTGTCTGATGTTCTAGTTTTCCAACTTTTTCCCATTCACCTATATATTTTGGGTTTTGAAACTCTTAAACCATTTTAACTCACATGTTCCACCTCTTCTATAAAAACAAGTGCCCTTCCTTTAAATTAGTGGTTCCCAACCTTTTCTATACCCCATACCCCTAGAATGCTTCTGATATATTCTCGCACCCCTTACACAAGTTCAAAATAACAGCAATGAATTATGCATATAAACTATAATTTTGAAAACCCAAGTTTTCGCACCCCCTGGAATATCATTGTGCACCCCTGGTTGGGAATCCCTGCTCTAAACTGACCGTTCATATTAACTGGGAATGGCTTCTTATAATTATATTCTTATAATTAGTACAACACTATGAAATGAGGTGTTTGTAGTGAGTTCAAGAACTATTTCTCAAGTTGGATTCCTAATTAAACAGGGATTGGCAACCTGTTAACTTGAAGTTTGGAGAATGGGATATAGATCACTAGAGCTCAAATATCCTGTAAACGATTTTTGTTGCAAATTTATTAGTACATTATGGTGATCTGAATTTTGGGGAATATTGTAGGATATTTTGAGACTAGGCTGAAAGATGAAGATACATAAGCAGGTAGGACAATAAGCCAGAAATCTTATCTAAAAGATCTCTTTAGGGAGGTGGTTAAGAAACAACCAAATCTAAAGGAAAAAAAGTTAACTGAGACAGACAAAGGAAGCTGGGCCTGAGTACATAGAGCATGCTGCCATCTGATCAACAGCTACCAAACTTGTGAATAAACATAACAAGGACTTTTGGGTACTAAAAGGAGCCCTAAAGTCCACTCACTCTTTGAGTTCTCTTTGGAGCCAGACTTGGTGGCTTTTGTCCCTCTAGCTCACGGGTGTCAAACACGCTGTGCCATGTGATGTGTCGTGACATATCACAACTTTTTTTGCATTGCCGGAGTTGGAGTGAGTGCAGCCTCCATATGATGCAACCAGCTGGGCCCAGCAGTTTGACACCCCTGCTCTAGCTAGTGCCTGCCAGCCTAGTTGAGGAAAACTTAGGTAATTGTGTATACTGGTACATGTGTATGAGAGCAGATGTTTATGTAACCAGTAAAGCTTTGCTCTTATTTTAAATTCATTGAGTCTCTGTGTATTTCAAAGAACCTCTTATGCCTCAGTATTTGGATAAAAGTGATTTGGGTGTCCCTAATTATTTCTCAGCTTTTGACCAGAGATGCCTGCTTTTAGTTGTATCTATCTGGAAAACTCAAGTAGAAAGTAAGGGGACGTACAAGTTGTGTGCTGTGACTGAGTGACCATAAGCCAAATCTGAGAATGCTCTCTTTGAGTGTATGGAGAACAAGAGAATACTATATATTTCCTTACCTGGAAGTGCCCTGAAGCATAATTAATATTTATTTGACTGTAGTTGTGCTAACATGCCACTTAATTTTGTAGTTTGTTAGGGTTATGGCTTACTGTGCTGAGTGAATCCAGTATTGTGGTCTGCACCTTATGGTTAAAATTAGGCCATCATAGCTTTTAAAACAAATACTATAGCATGATGTGTGAACTCAGCCAGTGAGTGCATTATATGGTAGTAACCATCTTTCAGCCAAAACAACAAAATAGTTTTTATTAAACTATTATGGCACTTATTATTATTGAATTCCTATAGATAATTTGTGTTTTCCATTAATGTCAAAACCATTGTAAGGAAAGAATCCTGATTTGGATTAGTTATATTTAAGAAATTAACTTGAATGTTATTCATTCAAGAAAGAATATTTCTCTTTGCTCTTGATAGAGGTCTGCCCTTATATTTCTAGAATAATATCAGTAAATATGACTTTACTATTTATTTCCAAGAATGCAACTAGCTCTTTTCATATTGGAAGCCATGAAAACACTTTAAACTGCCTAAAATGGTAAATAATGACTTATTGATAGCTTATTCAAAACTTGGAAGAAAATTGGAATAATTGGCCTAAGGCTGAGTTCAGCCATATTAACTAGTGAAGTTCTTATTTATCTTTGAGCTTAATTTGAATAAATAGTGCCTCTCACAAACAACTGTTTATACAAACTTGCATGATCCAGGCGATTGGATTTCTAGAAACTACTCTTTGCAAGTCTTGGGTATCCATATTGTTGTGTTAAAAATGAATATAGTAAAAGTTTTAAAACAGCTAAAATGTTTAAATATAAATAATATAAAGAGGGACAAAACTCCACACTTTATAGCACTGATGATGTTATCTAGTTGGTAATGAAAGGTCTACAAGTAGACAAATAAGCTCAGGTAGTACCAGAAACTCCAAAGTTCATCCCTAACTACATATTTCCCTTCTACTGATAACTTTTAAATCTGAAAATAATAAAGTAACAAAATAAAGGAACAATTTTTAATGTATTTCACTGATTTAAAAAAATAAAAAGGAGGCAGGTAACAGTCACATTTCAAGCTATATCTACTAAATTTTAGATTAGTAAGCTACACTGCAAAGACCTGAGGTACTCCTGTTAGACCTCAGGGTTGCATACATTCTCAGCTGCCTATAATTAATTGTAGAAATTGCTTTCAAATCTTTGTGCTTTGTTGGAATTTTAGTGTTTGGGATTAGAAATGATTTAGATAAGATTACTAATCTGCTGAGATTTGATTCTTAGAACAGTTTTGTCCAGTAATGTTAGAACTAAAACAGCTCAGTGTCAGGAAGGGACTAGGAAAGACTAAACCAGTGTGTGGATTACTGACACTCAGCTGAGTTTTGGTCTTACTAGTTCTTTTAAATTTTTACTTTTCAGGAGCTGTAGATAGGACATATATAGCACTTCTTCCTCTTATTTTTTTTATCATAAAACTCTGTGACCTAGGTTGGACTAAAAAAGAGTGATTGGCTCAGTCACACAGCAACCTTCTGTGGCTGGGAATGTTCTCTGTCTTACCCTGCTACATTATACTGGAAAATACATAACCTATGTTGAACAACAGAACTGGAAGTTTACTTCCTTTCTGACCTGGCCAGTGAATTCGCAGTCTTCTTGATGGGGAAAAAAGGTAATTTCAGTGAGGTTATTTTCTGATTACATAGAACATTTAAGGGCACCTCGGGAGAGTAACCACCAATGTGGGAAAGTGAAACTTGAAAGCAATATTGACCAAAGCAAAGGCAGCTCATCTTCCCTCCCTGCCATCTCTCTTTTAGTAGAACAATTAAAAGAAAAACTTCATAGTAAATATTTTTTCTTATCACAAAAGCCTGTCTTGTTCTGTGCAGGGAATTTATATGTCTTTGGTTTTGCACATGTAAACACTAATATATCATGGTTTCTAGATTCCAAGCAAAAGGTTTAGATCTAGATATATCCAGGTCTAAAATGTTTGACCCCTTTTATTTTAACATGTAGTACTATAAAGATTGCGGTATTATGTTACATGTGAGTGGAAGATGCAGTTTCAGCCTATGCACATAAAGTGGATCCAAAGAAAAAAAAAGAGAAACCTGTAGCAAGTTGGAGAATGTATTGGAGCTTTAAGGGTCATGGTATCTATAAAGTTCTGAAGTGGTTAAACCATGACCTATTTTAACCATGGTCTGATGAATAAATCAGCTGGGTTCATGCAGCATTTAAGCATGGTTTACAAACTGCAGTGGCTGTGTTCACATATCTTATAATTTCAAATGAAACATATATTTTTACATAAAAATATGGCAGTTGAAATCCTATTGGATTCTGATTTGTCCTATTTTGTTTTCACAGGAAGCCCATGAAATCTCGAAGCAGAAGTCCCTCTTATTCAAGACATTCTTCATCTCATAACAAAAAGCAGAGAACTGGATCTCGCAGTCGCCATTCCAGTATCTCACCTGCTCGGCTACCACTGACCTCCAGTTTAGGAGCTGAGCTGAGTAGGAAGAAAAAGGAGAGGGCTGCAGCTGCAGCTGCTGCAGCAAAAATTGATGGAAAGGAGATCAAGGACTCATCTAGCTTGGTGTCTAGAAAAGAAAATAACTTAGCTGAAGTAAAAGAGTCTATAATGGATGTCAGGAAGGCCAAAATGGCTAAGCCTGAAAAATGTCCTCATGATCTGGTGACAGTAAATACTCTACAACACAATGCAGAGATAAAAACAACTCCTGAGCCTGTCAAAACAAAGACAGTAGAAAATTCTGAAAAGAAACGACCTGTTTTGGTTAAAGACTCGAAAACTGTGGGAACAAAAGATACGAAACTTGTTATAGCAAAGGAGGAAATTGTGACTCCAAAAGAAATAGAGACATCTGAGCAGGAGGTCCAACCACCTTTGCCTTCTATAAAATCACTCCCTCCTTTACCAACATCATCCCCACCTCCTCAGATTCCTCCACCATTGCCCCCTTTGCCTCCATTGCCAGTTGTTCCCCCTCTGCCATCTGCCCAGTCATCCACCATTCACAGCCCTGCTTTAGTTCCTCTGCCATTTTCTGCCCATTCTAAAACATCCTTGACTTCTCAGGCTAACTCCCAGTCCACCATGCAATCCTCAAAGGGACATGGTTCTCTGACCATAGCTGTTCCTCATCTGAAAACGTCAACGTTGCCTCCACTCCCTTTGCCACCAATCTTGCCTGGGGAAGATGAGTTGGAAAGGTAAGGTTTGTAGACACTGCAGTTCTACAAAGGTGTGTTAGTGTAATGGATTGCTCATTTCAATCAATCAAAGATTAGTATCTGAAAACTGTTGAGCTGGTGCAGTAAATTCTGTAGTCAATAGAATTCGCAGGAGTAGTAACCTGGTTGCTGCATCTGAAACCTTGAATTTCTAGTAATGTGGACAGGAACAGGAATTCCTTGGAGGATATGAAGGATATATCTCCTTAATAGAAAATAACTTGGGTAGCCTGCTAGGAGAGTTCTTTGTCTGAAATGCTTGATAGGTGGTGTTGGTCGGGGTAATTTTAGACTTAAATGATGTGGTTGATAATCCTACTGTTGTTTTCAGTCTTTACTCTTGGCTTGCAATGCTCTTTATGAACATAGCTCTGATTTCATGACTAGAGAATGTTTAAATAGGCGAGCAATGTGCTTTTGGACCCAGCGTTCCCTTTAGCCAGTGTGTATTGATTTGTTTTTTTATCAGTATTTGATTGCTATAATTGGAGCCAGGAATGATGATCTTAAATCAGATATTTATTTTTGGTGGTGGTGGTGGTGGTGGTAAAAAGTATAATTTGGCCATTTTGGTTGCTGTCTTCATTTTTCCTCTTGCTGGGCATGTTATCCTATTTTCATATGTCTTTTTCTGCACACAAAGAGGACTGTGCAAGACCAAGATTTGCTGTAGCTGTGACCTGATTTTTGTCAGCTTTCCTTTCTTTTAGTTTGAGTTTTTCTCCAGTTTGTCAAAATATTCATCATGCTATAGGGAATTTATAAGTAATAAGTATAATAGTGATAGCATAATATTAGATTTCTGGGAATGCAGAGCTGGATTTTTATATTCCTTTGGGATCTTGAATGGGACAGCAGGACTGGATTCTGTCTGATGCACTAAAATAATTCTAGACAGAAATTTATATCATTGTATATTATTACTATTATTTTAGAAATATTGCTTAAAATAATTTTATTTTTTGCTTCAAAAGTTCTTTGGAAGAAAGACGCTGTAGAAAAATAATAGTATAATAAACTGTTAGGGGAAAAGAGGAGGCAATAAGTCAATTTCTAGTATTCGGGTTTTTATAAATGTTATGTTGGAATAGGACACAGAACCCAGGTAACTAAATTTCCATCTTTAAAAAAAGGCACTGCTATCCACCAGAATACCATCTTGAGAATCATACAACAGAAGTGTGCAGAACAAATAACTCTTTCCCAATAAACAGCCAGATTGAATCCTTCAGGGACTATTAGTTGTTTTTCATACTATAGCCAATTTGATTTCCAGGAAAAGGAATTTTCTTAATTCTTAATCTAGCAAACAGTTTTAATTCTCAAGTGTGTTTGCCCTATCCCATGTTTGGCAGGGGCTGGTGAAAGTGTAAAGAGAAGTTATTATGAGAGTTTTGTTACATCTTTGCTGCTAGAGTTGGACATTGTTGATACTATATTGCTAATCTTCCACATGTCAGTCAGCATATAGTCCTATCTATCTAATAATTACAAAGGCAGTACATCATAATATCCAGAAATTGTAAAAGAATGAATGACAAGCACTAATCTATAAGTGTTCATTTACAAAACTGTAGTTAGCATAAATATTTACATGTAGACAGTTTAATAATCTAAGAGTGTTTTGCCATAGCAAGTCATAGGAATATTTTCAATCCTCACTTTAACATTAATAAAGTTAGATAATTCTTATTAGTTAAACGGGGAAGACAGCTGGATTAAGGGGGGGGGGAAATGTAGTCAACCCTGGCCAATCACAGATCCTTTCAAGCATGTTTGAGTAGTATGGTGGGAGTGGAGGAAGAAGATACTTTAAAAATATGTGTGGCCAAGAAAAAGTTAATTTGATTTCAGTATACTGTAGTTAAATTAGTTCAATTCATGATTGTGTTCTTTTATGTTTTTCCTTCCATTTCATTAAAAGTGACATATTTTCTAAACCCCAGAAATTTGAAATTTCAGCTGTATATCAGGTACTGAACTTCAATGCTAACATGGTAAAACCTTTGGTTACATTGATTTGCTCTAGATATTTCTCTCAATAATGTTATAATTGTAGCTGTGATCAGTTTCTGAATAATTCACAATACTTTTCTGTTCTCTGGTGCTTTAGTCCAAAGGAGATTGTTCTTCTGAAGTCTGTGAAGAAAGAGAAAGAACAGAGACCACGACACTTGCTTACAGACCTCCCACTTCCTCCGGAGCTTCCTGGTGGAGACCCTTCACCGCCGGAGTCTCCAGAACCAAAGGCAGCCACACCACCTCAGCAATCATTAAGAAAGAGACCAAAGTAAGAACTAACTATACTTTATTTGATAGCATTTGTTCAAAATTATTTCTTTAGGCTAACATTGAAGATTGGCAAAAATTGGATTCTTAATATAGCTAGCCAAATCACCTTTCATCTTGTGCAATGATATATAGTAAGTCTAATATAACTTTATTCTCATGACTAGATTTAGATTTGATTAGTACTGGTAAATAACATTTGCACTTCCAATTGAAATACAATGCATTTTGAAATGGATAGAAATTGAAAATTAAGGAATATTAAAATGCAGATTCAGTTCATAGTGCATGGAAGATAAAATTTGATCAGCTTGATATCAATAGCTGCCAATGTATCCGACAACATCTCCCTTACAATTTGTCAAACTTCGTGCCTATCTAGTTTTTATTTTATAGTCTATAATTTAAAATAAAATAAGAATCAAACATATTGTAAAGCACCCCTCTCAAATATGATTTGTATTTCTATTAATGCACTGGGTTTCATATAAATCTTAGAAATATTCTCAAAAATAAAATGGCATATGGATTTAGCTAGAGCTTTGTTTCTAAGTATATCTCCCTGGAAAAAAATGAAAACAAAAATAAACTAAGTTTGGATGAAAAACTGGCTTGTTTTTAGCATTATGGAAGCATTTTGAACTCTTTTGAGCTTAAAAACAATATGAAAATGTTGAATACTCTGTATTTGAGAGTATTTCAGGAACCCTGTCATTATCAAAAAGGAATAATACAATCTGTATAATTTTATATAAAAATTGCAGTTGGATTTTGTTTCCCTGAGTTTAAGGCTTAATATAGTGTGAGAATCCAGCCTAAGAAAAGATGCCAACATTCAGGGGAGGGGATCTGTTTTACATGATGTTAACCATCCTATAGAAACCATTCTGTGCTGAGACATATAAACCCTTTCCCCCAGCCATTTTTTGCTAATATCCATGGATTCACTGATCAGTAGGCACGTATCAGGAAAAGAGAAGTTAGATGTTAAGTACTTGAGTATACTTGTGTATTAATCTTAAATGTGTATCTACCTTAAAGGTAAAATTGTTTAATGAACATACTTTTTATGTTCAAAGCAGAAAACTAGAATTATGCAGAATTATGCACTTATCGATATTCTTTTAGGTATTGCTTTATAGAGAATAATTTTGAAATTTATTTTTAATATAATATATGTAATTTTTAAATAATAAAGTCTAATATAAGCTAAAGTAAGATAATAGAATAGAAAGAAGTAAAAGGTGCAAGAAAAAAAGAGAAACTGAAAAGTAAGAATATAATAAAGAAAAGAAATATATAAAGAAATGACATCCAACCTTCATTATATATAAAAAATTTAGTGACTCTTTACCACCTGTAGGGAGACAAACATTTATGTCTTTATCCCATATCCCATCTCTCAGCTGTAAACAAATCCATAAAACATCATCTTTTCAATTAGCAGAAAGTCCATAAATGGTTGCCAGAAATAACAACATATCTTGTTTTAACTTTGATCAAATAAAACAGCTTTTTATTCCTTCCTTTTACTTCTAACAGTCTTTTTCTTTAGTTGTCATCAAATTGTAGGATTTGATTTCATTTTTTTTTGTCCCATCACCCAGAGTTTTCCAAGCCTCTAACAAGCTTCTGTTATAAATCCAGTAGGAAAAAATTATCCAGATCAGTTTTTTGTTTGGTCATTTGTATTTCCTTTTTAAATGTTAACCCCCCCCCCGCCAGTTTCTTATATACATCCAGTGAAACGTCCTTTTCTAGGTCATTCCCTTGATCTGTCAGTTGTAAATTAATTTTTGATTCCATCTCTGTTTTGCCAGATAAAATTTGTTCTATTCTACATCTGTCATTTCTTCAATAACAACTTTTGGACATAGTCTATCCAGAGAAGCAGAGCTCATTATTGATATTGTTGATAGTGTGCTATTATTTTCAAATTCCCTTCTTTAGTAGTTGTTATTATTATAAAGTTTTGCATTATTTTACAGACTTCTAATTCTTTCCTTTACCTAAAAACTTTAGCCATCTTTTCAGTTATTAGAAATCTTCAAATGCTTCTTTAGGCCCAGAGAGTCCTCATTATTGTGTGTGATTAGAGTCAGAGATGCTAGTTGATGAAATGATTGTTATAGTTCATTAATTAAGATTGTGAAAGTGGAAAGAAACTTAGAGATAGAATTTAATAATGGAAGGAACTGTGATGTAATCCAGATGGAGAAAAGCTTCCAGGAAATACTGGACATGGAAAAGATAACCTATATGTCAAGATTCCAAGAACTTGAGAGAAAAAAGGTGATAGGAGAAACTAAGATTAAAAGAAGAAAAAGGTCTCTGAGGAGTATTGCCATAAAAACACTCTAATTGACTTATTGTTTGTATTGATGACAACATCAACTATGGGAAGATCTTGGGATTCCATGGAACATACTGATTTAGGAAAAATGTTTCGCAAAAAAAAAAAGGGCTAAAGCCAGAATTAAGAAATTAAATAACAGGACTTGTTTGATGGAATACTTAAAGACTAAATATTGTTTGAATACGGTTAAAGAAATAAAATTTTAAATACTGATGAATCTTAGCTTAGGAGGGGTAGGCTCCTTAAGCAATACAGTATTTTTAGCCTATGATATGAGAAATATAAAAATGTTTGGGATGATTTATATGAGGGAAATATAATAAATACTGAAATATAATGGATTTTGAAGACTGGAATATGCTTAAAAATGAAACTGATTATAAATGTATTCTGGTTTAAGAGGGATATATATATGTGTGTGTGTGTATATATGTGTATATGTATATATATATATATACACACACACATACACACACACAAGCATACATTATGTCTGTCCTTTGTTCTTTCTGTTTCATGATATGAAAAATTAAGTATTGGGATGGTTCATATGAGGAAAAAGACTTCAATATATAAGTATAATTAACTTTAAGAAAATTTTAACAGGTAAAAATGTTTTCTTTTGAATATTGAGGGGAAAATAAATTTAAATGATAACTCTAAAAACAGGATTTCTGAAAAGATGGTCTAGATGGTTAATTAGAAAAGCTTAATAATGAGGTGGAGGATATTCGTAGATATTTAATTGTTATCTTCTAAAACTTATCAAGAAATGTACTATTTTAAGGTTGATAAAAGAATATTATTGGAAGAAGAGAAAATCAAGGAAAGCTACTATGTGGAATATGGAACTGTTATTATTTGTTATTGATTATTTGTAATACAACCCAGACAAATACAACCCAGACAACACACTGTTTACCAAATATTGATGGTGATATGTAAAAAAACAACAATAAAATATATATTTTAAAAAAAATTAAAAAAACCTATCCAACCAACCAAAATATATCAGTGATAATTCATTAAAGAAATACATATATTTCAGTAATTAAAAATAGAGATGAAAACAGAAAAAATGTAGGAAAACAAAAAATAAGGTCTATATGGTAATATAAAATTAATTCAATCCTTAAATTTATTATAAAATCCATAGGAAACTAGCTTGTCATTCTTAGAGTATAAGTACATTTCAAAAATTGATAAAGACTACATATTTGAATTCACTCCTTAACATCAGGAATATAAATATCTTTCCATCTACAAATAATTCCATATATGCATAGGTAATAATTATCTATATATCTATATAATTATCCATAATAATTATAGAGTCTTACACTTAATTAAGCCAGAATTCTTCATAAGATGTCAAATTCCATAATTTAGAAGTATCTCATCATCACATTTATATCTTCAATATGTATATTTTCTTAGGACTATGTTACATATAATGTAATTTGAAACTAAAAGGGAATCATGACTGGGCATGAACAAATGGTACGAATCGAAATGTCTTCAAAAAATTTTTTTATTAAAAAAGTTTTATTAACAATTAACAAAAGAAAATTTTTAAACCCCCACCCCCCTACCCCCCCACATCCCAGAGCCGAGTACAGGGTTATTACAAACATATTAAACAAAATCTAATTAAATTTAACAAACTATACAGTAACTAAATTCATACTTAACCCTTAACTCCCTTTAAACCTTAATATCATAATATTATAAACAAATCCATTTTAAAGCAATTATTATAAAGTACCATAATAACAGTAAATAAACTAAATAATTTCCATTATAAAATACTATTAGTAATAATTATTATTTAAAATTTAATCATAAAATAAATGGAACTTTTTAGTTCCATATTTAATCTGAATATAATCTATCCATCTTCTCCATACCATAATATATCTTTCTTGTGTATGATCCTTTAAATAAGCAGAAATTTTAGCCATTTCTGCTAAATTAAAAACCTTAAGTGTCCATTCTTCTATAGTAGGCAACGAATCTTTCTTCCAATATTGACCTACCAATAGCCTTACTGCTGTTACTAAATTCAACATTAAAATAGTTTCTTTAACATCAAAATCCTCAAAAATCCCTCGTAAAAATAGTTGAGGAGTAAACTTTATCTTCCTTTTAAAAATCTTTTGAATGTTCCACCAAATCATAATTCAAAAAGCCTTAATATTTTTACAAGTCCACCAAACATGAAAATAAGTTGCGTCAGAACTACCGCATCTCCAACATTTAGGCTGTAAATTAGGATACATACAAGACAACTTTTTAGGATCCAAATGCCACCTATAAAACATTTTGTAAAAATTTTCCCTTAAAATTTGAGCCTGTGTAAATTTAACATTTCTAATCCAAATTATCTCCCATAAATCCAATGGAATCAGTTCCTGGATATTCCGAGCCCATTTAACCATACAATCTTTAACCAAATCCGTTTCCGAGTCCACTTCTATTAATGCATTATAAATTCTTTTAATGTGGGCCTGATTCTGATCTTTAATCTGAATAAAATGTCTTCAAAGTTTTGACAATATAGAATAAGAAATCTGAAATTGGTGACAACTTGGTAATGACATTGCTCAGATATACTGAACAGGGATGTTATGTTTTTTATTTTGGTTTAGCAAATTATGTGAACCATTGTTGTTTGTAAACTATGGTTAATATTTAATCATAAATAAATTTAGCTAATTGTGGTTTATTTAATAAATCTGTTAAACACGCCATTATTCCAGTCTGAACCTGCAATGTACAGTTTCATACTTAATTTCATTTAGTACTGCCTAATTTCATTTAATCTGCCTATCTGGAAAACTAAGTATAATCCTCTTTGAATTTCTAAGAAAAAGAGTGGCTCGTATTAATAATAAATATACTAGGTAACACAGCATTTCTTATTTCTTATATACACTTTACAGACATACACACATACAGATCTAAGTAGGATGATCAGAAACGGTTTATGAAAAAATTTTGTCTTAGAATTACACATTTTAACAATTCTTTTGTTTGTTTTCTGCCCTCCATCCCCATCTCTTTCAGAATCTGTTGCCCTCGTTATGGCGAAAGGAGACAGACAGAAAGTGATTGGGGAAAGCGCTGTGTGGACAAATTTGATATTATTGGTATTATTGGTGAGGGAACATATGGACAAGTATATAAAGCCAAGGACAAGGATACAGGTGAGTATAAAAACATGGATTATTTTTAACTTTCTTTTTCTAAATATATGTTTATGCGTGTATATATGTATATGTGTGTGTATACGTATACATACTATATTCATATACATACATTTATATGTTATGACCCGAGTCGCCTAGGCAGAGACGGGCTATAATAGAGCCCATTATTGCTCTGTTAAATTCCACAACAACCAGCCCTACAATGACCAGTAAGGTTCCACCCCACACTTTCCTGAAGACAGCCATCCACAATCCAACAAACAAAAGCCAGAAAGCAACAAAACCAATTTGTAAAGTCAGAGAGGAAGTCCAAAGCCAAGATGCAAGCTCATGGGGCAAGGTGCAGAGTCAAGGTCCACAGAGCAAGGCAAGTCCACAGGGCAAAAGGCAAATTCAAATTCAAAGGCAAGGCAGAGGCAGAAACAAGAGTCAAGGCTATTTTTTTCCCAAAGCTGGGGGAGTGTAAGCTAAAGCAAACAATTGTTCCTGACAAAGACAATCTCCTCCAGCTTCTGCTTAAGTCTATCCACACCAGGTATTCTTTGTGAGGAGGGGTGAAGTGACCTTTTCCCACGCAGATCTCCTTTGAGCTTGTCACCTCTTACTCTCTGTGCCCTTGGATCAAGTGGGGGAGGCAGCTGTTCCTCATCAGAGGGGATCTGCTGTCTCTCAACACCACTATCTGTCTGTAGCTGATCTCCCCCAGGTCTGTGAGGGCAGGCAGTTCTCCACCTGGTCACCCACCGCCTCCAATGCCTGAGGGGACTGGGATACTCAGCCCTTGGCCTCTCCAAATATTCCAGTAGTTAGTCCTTGACTTATAAGCAAAATGTATCATGTGATCACCATTTGTAACCTTTCCAGTTGGCTTCTGACAAGCAGAATTAATGTGGGAAGCCAGATTTGTTTAATAACTGCAGTGATTCACCTAACAATTGTGGCAAAAAGTCATAAAATGGGGCATAACTCACTTAACAACCATCTTGCTTAGCAATAGAAATTTTGGGCTCAGTTGTGGTTGTAAGTAGAGGTCTACCTGTAACAGTTTGTAAGAATAAACTAAAGAGGATAAACTGGTTGCTCTCTTAATCTCAATGGCAAGTAATTCAAAATACAAGTTATTGTATTAATTCCAAGTATGGAAATGAAGAAAGGTTCTGAAATATGAAAGTTTTTATACTTCTAATATCCCCAGTATGTTCTGATAAAAAGTTTTCATTGTATGGGTAATCCTTGACCTAACAGTCATGATTTGGACTGGAATTTCGGTCATAAGTTGTGATTGTAAGTGAAGGCATCACATGACTAGACTCGATTTTATAACTGTTTTTACAATATAATAATTTTAATAAAAATACGTAATAAATAAATAAAAAATAATAAATACATTTTCAATAAATTTTATAAGTAAATACATTTTATAAATAAATAATGCAAGTCACCAGGTTGTTAAACAATCACATGGTCTTTAAGCAAATCCATTTTTTGCTGGGAACTGACAAAAATATCACAAATTGTAGTCATGTGATCACAGGATTAGTCGTAAATGCAAGTGATTGCCAGGTGCCTGAAACAAGATCATGTGACCATAGGGTATGTGTGTGTGGCTTTCATAGTTTTGAGGACAGGTTTAAATAGATTTTTTTTCCAAGTCTGCTGTAACTGAATGGTCATTAAATGATCCTAAGACGCAGACTTCTTGTGTTGACATTGTCTGCTCAGATAATTGACAGAGAGGAACATGCTTAAGGAGATCCTATTTTTCATTTCTGTTGTTTCTTTTAACTATTATTACTTTTATTGTTTGCTGTGATCTGTATTTGGCAGGTGAATTGGTGGCTTTGAAAAAAGTAAGGCTGGACAATGAAAAGGAAGGCTTCCCTATTACAGCTATCCGTGAAATCAAGATTCTCAGACAGTTGATTCATCGGAGTGTTGTCAACATGAAGGAAATTGTTACAGACAAACAAGATGCACTGGATTTCAAGAAGGACAAAGGTATTCATTGTCAAAGAAGATTATTTGGAAATAGATTGTGAGATTATGACCTGCATTTCAAATTTGCTGGCTTATTTAGCAGTAATAAACATGCTTTGTACATAAAAAACGTAATGTATTGTGAGGAGATATTTTGTCTAGATTGCCAGAACATCAGTAGCTTACTTTATAACAAACATCTGGCTAAGAAACTTCCTATTCATCTTGAGGATCTTTTGTGAAATTTTGAGAAGAGTTCTGTGCTGTGTAAGATAATTAGGTTAACTTTAATAATAGGTAAGGAGAGGAATATTGTTATTCTTAGGATTTAGAATTTCTTTAGAATTTAGAAATGCAGACACAGTTGTCTTGATAATGAATACTAAATGAGATGGAACATTAAACAAACTTGAATCCTCCTTTTTTCTGAGGGCAAAGTTTATGACATTTATATTTTCCTATTTAATGGCATAATCTACTTTAGAATTTTCCTAGGATATTTGATGTGCTAAATATTCATACTTTTATTTTTAAATAAAAATGGTGATGTTTTCTCTTTTTCATTTTCTGGTAGGTGCCTTTTATCTTGTATTTGAATATATGGACCATGATCTCATGGGATTGCTAGAATCTGGGTTGGTGCATTTCTCAGAGGACCATATCAAATCATTCATGAAGCAGTTGATGGAAGGACTGGACTATTGTCACAAAAAAAACTTTCTTCATCGAGATATCAAATGTTCCAATATCTTATTAAACAACAGGTAATGGTATAAATTTATTTTATATTACATGAATTAGATGACTTTGTATGGGAATTGAAAAATTGTTTTCTCAGTATTCTCTCCAGTATATTTAAAAAATGTTCTTTGTATTCTTACCCTTCCTGAGATATGAGGAAGATACTTTGCTCTGTATTCTTTTGCCTACTCTGGTAATAATTTGAAAGCAAAAAGTATTTTTTACTTATTAATATATCGCTATCATGAAATACATTCATAATGGAGATCTATGTGCCTGCTTCACTGCCATCATTCCATCAATTAAAATGTGTTTTATGTATACCGCTGTTTGTTCATTTGATTACATCGATCTTTGCCATACATAGCAATAGCAGGCTGCCATTTCTGTTAAGCAATCATGCTACCTAGAGTCATTTTTGGTGAGATAGGCTAGATCACGGGTGTCAAACTTGCCGCGTCACGTAACTCTTTTTGCATTGCCATCAATGAGGTGGGTGCGGTTTCATTATGATGAAACCAGCCCGTGGGCCAGCAGTTTTGACACCCCTGGGCTAGATAAATAATAAAAAAAATAGTTCCTAGTTTTTTATCAGAATGATTCATGCATAAACCTTTCTTACTGTGGTGGCGCAATATGAGTACCTATATACATCTTCACAGCAATATTTATCTTATTTAGTATGTTTTAATCTAATCTCACCCAGAGAACTGCTCAAAACATTGGATTCCCATTGGGTTCAAGTTCTCATTATGGAAATAATTCAGAGAGAGAAAAGACGAAGGGCAGCTGACCTCAGCAGAGTTGTTGGATTGGGTCCTGATAATTTAAATTTTCTGAGGCTATTTATTAATTACCTTCCTTCACCATTTGTAACTCTCCCCTGCTGCATATTTAGCCCACTATTACATTGGAAAAAGAAAAAAGTCAACTGATGAATGACTTGAAAATATATTTCACGCTGCCCCAAAATTTCTATAAAAGATAGATTATGTAGTTGAAAAATAGAGTTATATCTATAAATTTGTAGGATAATTTTCTGAGGAATCATTTCTATAGGAGATTTCTCTGCCTTGAAAGTGTGACTTACAGGTGCTTATCTGCTGCAAATTCAGTAATTCTTGTTTATGTATTGTTGCTCTTTTGTGTAAAATGTTATTAAAGGTTCACAATTATTTTTTTGCAGTGGGCAAATCAAGCTGGCTGACTTCGGTCTTGCCCGACTTTACAGTTCAGAAGAAAGGTAAGACGTTTAAGAGGAGCATAGGCATGACTTTAGATATTTTACACATAATACACCTGGATAGACTGCCGTACAAACCCTATTGAATTCAATTGCAAACAAACATATAGGAGTTTTCTTTGTTGTCTCTCTTTTTGAATCAGTGGTGTTAGTGAGGGAGCTGGATTGCACTGTTTTTGCCTGTTTATTGGTTGCTAATCATCTTGGTTAAGCTTTGGACTAATAATTAAATTTATAGTTTATTTATAATCCACCTTAGTCTTAAACTTATTGAAACCATTAGCAAATTATTTTGAGCTTTAGATCCCTGACAATAAAAGCAGTGATTTTCCTAATTTTGTTTAAAATGTATCAGAGAGAAAGATTGACCTATCTTTTTTTAATCAATGAAGGTATCCTTGAATGCCTGAGATGTAATGATTTTCTGTAAAGAGGAGAGTGAGATCAGAAACTGTTTATTTCTTGTCTCTGAGTTGTGATATGCAGGTATCTCATACCCCAAATATGTATTCTGCAACTGTATCCTGATCTCTTTCATTATGAATGCTTGAGATTGGGCTTGAGGATGACTTTAAATGAAATTTGTAATGGCTTAAAAATGCTGTTTAAATACTCAATAGTTGCTGTGTTGATTGTACCTTCTAATATACTTCTGTTTAGTTTGATTCTTACAGAATTATTGAACCTAAATGTTGTTTTTTATAATTGTTTTCTCACTTAGCCGTCCATATACCAATAAAGTCATTACGTTATGGTATCGACCACCAGAGTTGCTGCTAGGCGAGGAGCGTTACACACCAGCTATAGATGTCTGGAGCTGTGGGTAAGCCAGTGACTCTTCCATGCTTTGGTGTCTGAGCTAACTTGTGGCTATTATCTGCAGTGGTTCATACCTCAAGCTTTAAACATAGTGTGGCTGAAATTCCATTTGGTTTTGATCCACCTTAAATAACTATGATAAATCTAAATTTTTGCTGTTTTTTTGGACGGAAGCCCCAAGCACATGCAAGAGTTCACTTTAAAAAAAAACCCTTTAGGTTTTTGTATTTAAGATATTCTATTGTTCCTTTTTATAAATACGAATTAAAATATTACTAAAGTTCATGGCAATAATTTTCTTCAGAAATGATGAAGATCTATCTCTTCCACAAGGCAATGGGAAATGCTGCTCTGTAAATGCAGATAGGTCCTTTGCATGCAGTTTTCATTGGCAATTTGCTAGATATTTAATAAGCTCCCTAGGCAGCCAAGAGAAGCTTGCCATCCCTCCCTCCCCCCAAATACCCCAATTTCTGCTATTGGTATTTTAGCTTGTTCTGTTTTCTTCCTAGTTGCATCCTTGGGGAACTGTTTACAAAGAAACCTATTTTTCAAGCTAATCTTGAGTTGTCCCAGCTTGAATTAATCAGGTAAAGCATTCTGTGAATGATAGAAAGGAGATTGGGCACAGAAAGTAGTTTGTATATTCTGCCTTGGCTGTGATATTTTCTAGAATTGCAAGCAATTATATTAGGTCCATATTAGATCTATGAACAATATGAACCAGCTGTTGTTCATGTTAGAAATGTACTTAGATGCCAGAAAAATGCTTTTCTTGAGTTTTTTGAACTTACGTAATTGTATCTTATATTGTAAGTCTCTATTTCCAGCCTGGTAATCCACTCATCAGGAGACAGGAACCCAGAATTCTGTATGTGCAGCTTATTCCTATCTATAATTTTGAATTCTGGTTCTAATGGTGCTGTTAGATGACTAGAAGCCAGCATTTAGGCTCCCTTTAAATACCATACAAAGTTGGGAAAGAGGCCAGGACAGAAAAGAATTGCCATGTGGCTTATTTAACTGGTCACATAACATCTGCTGTTTCTTGGAAACAAAGTGTTTACAGTTTCATCCGCTGCAAAGTCTTCTCTGGAACATCATTCTTCGCTCAAGTAACTTAATCCTTGTTAGGAATCTTTCTAAAATCTGAAATCCATTGCCTTGGCCCAGAGTTGCCTTATTGGCGAGATGGGCAGTATTTGAGTTAAATAAAGAAATACATTTTTATTATTCATCTACAAGTGTCTTCTTTAACTAATCTTAATCATGGCTCGCCCCACCTGTGCTGGCAGAGGGGGCATACTGTAGATCCCATCAGCCAAGGAATTTCAGCTGGCGGTATCCAGGAGAAGAGCCGCCTCTGCTGTGGTTCCTGCCCTCTGGATGTTTCAAAAGACCCTCAAGACCTGACCCTGCCAGATGGCTTGGGAACCCTATGGGGGAGCTTCCTATTGGAGGTGGTTCACTAGTTAAAACTCAATTCCCCCCTCCCCCAGTGTTTGGCTCCCTTCTTTGCCATCTTGTCTCATTAATTTTATTTGTTAAATCTTTTTTATTTGCTGTGTTTTTATAATGGATGATTTTACTGTTTTTTCAATTTTTTTTATGTTGTAAGCCACCCAGAGTTGTTGGATATTAGAGGGGTGGCAAATAAATGTATTGAATCAATCATCTGTATATTGTCAGGATGTTCAATTTGCTGTTGTATATGAATGGGTGTTTTAAAAAGGCACTTCATGTTTCTTCTGCATTTAGAGATGACTAATGGAAATTTCACTCTTGCTGTTCAAATTATATTTCATTTTATTTTTCCTGATGCCCTTTTTACTTCAGTTTTAAAGTCTAGGCCAATAGCTAATTATGAATCCTTCGAGTTATTTAAAATATCTCAAAGAAAGTCCTATACAATCACCCATCTTTTCTCCATATTGCATGCTATTAAGCGATAAATAACCACAGAACTGAGTGACTTTAATTCAAGTATTATCTTTATTGAGAGATTCAAAACTGTGTTTACATTTCCTTGCAGCCGTCTTTGTGGGAGTCCGTGTCCAGCTGCATGGCCAGATGTCATCAAACTCCCCTACTTCAACACCATGAAACCTAAGAAACAATATCGTAGGCGCCTGCGGGAGGAGTTTTCTTTGTAAGTTTGTGTACTGTTCTTTCGGAGAGAGTACAGCATTGTATGCAGTATGTCCTAATGTTTAATATAATACTACAAAGCACAATATCTAGTTTTTTTATTTCCCTATGCTGTCTCTGTGAATATGAGATCATGTAATGGTACACAGGCTTCCTTAAAAAGCTTGCTTGGGATCTTCCCTTTCAAAAAACAGGTTAAGACTTTTGGGAAGTAACTTTTTTTTAAAAAAAAAATTATTCTGCTTTTATAATAGATTTAATCTAATCTTTATAAATAACTCAAAGTGGCAAACATACTTAATATTCCTCCTTTTTTATATCACCTCAACAATCCTGTGAAGTGAGTTGGTCTGATAAAAGAGTGACTAGCCTAAAGTCACCCAACCAGCCTTCACGCCTAAGGCAGGATTAGAACTCACAGTCTCCTGGTTTCTAGACCAATTTTTGAGGATGGAAAAGAGAGAAGGGTGAAATTGTTGGCAGCTATATCTCATGCTTGCTTATTGCAGTTGCAATAATTTTATTTGGTCCAATGTGTATTGTTAATTGTATTGGACTAGAGATACCTGTGATCTTCCAGTAAAACATTAATGGGCCTAAAATCACAGATTTTTGGTGGATTCTAGATGAGAATTAAGAGAGGAAATGGGGACTTTCATCTGTTTCAACCCTTAATTGTGTTCAGTAGTGTCCAATAAGTGTCTTGAATAAAGGGGGAGGAGTGATTGCTTCTGTCCAGCATAAGGAAAAAAAATACAAATAGTTTTTTTTCCCATAATTGAGAACATTTTCCACTCAAAGTGTCCATTCTTAGGCAACTCATGGTTGGGAAAATATAAAAGATTAACTTAAAATATGCTACAAGGTCTCATTTCAAGGATTGGGACTCCTGATACTTCGTGATTAGTACTGATTTGTTGATAAATAATTGGTGCTGATATTACTGTTTATTCATCTCAGTTGTGTCTTGAGTTGAAAGGAGAGGGCATGTGGATTTGAGTAAATATAAATTTTGCTGCCAAATTCCCAAATCCTATTCCCTTTTATCACCACATAAATTATACATTCATTTGAATTACTATGTATGCCATAGTCACGTACATCTGATTGAAGTGAATGGAGGCATAATCATTTAGTTAGTCAGCAAAGAGCATTAAATCCATGTCCTGAGGCAGTAGGCTTTAAGCAGGAAAGAAATGAGCAAATCCATACATGTGGCCTCAATTTTCAGTGATTTAATCCCAATTCTGCTGATACCAGTTAAAGATCGTCCCATCTCTTTTTCTAGAGCTGGTGTATTGAATTGATTTTTAAAAGAACATACAAAGATGACTAATACAAAATCAAATTTGTCCATGTAATCCAGAAACATCTGCTTTGACTAATAGCAGTTCTTCGGGCAAACACTTTACAGTTGATAATGATAAACACTTGGGTTTGAAGCACAAATTACCAGAATCATGCACTCTCAAGTATCAAATTGCAGTATAGGTAGTTCATTTAACGACCATTCAAAGTTACAATGGCACTGAAAAAAGTGACTTATGACCATTTTTCACACTTATAACCATTGCAGCATCTCCATGGTCATGTGATCAAAATTCAGACGCTTGGCAACATATTTATGATATTTGCAATGTTCTGAGGTCATGTGATCCCTTTTGCAACCTTCTGAAAAAATCAGTGGGGAAGCCAGATTTACTTAACAACTTTTAACAGCTGCAGTGATTCACATAACAATTGTGGCAAGAAAGTTTGTAAAATGGGACAAAACTTACTTAACTACCATTTAAATTTTTTAATCTTAAATTAATTTAAATATTTTAATGTTGATTTTATATGTTTATATATTGATTACATTGTAGACTACTTAGGTCCACTCCCTAGGAAAGATGAGTGGTTGAGAAATAAATAAATAGCAGTGCTGATTATTGTGGCAACTCTGGGCTCCCCTCCCCATATTCTTTTTATCTTCTAGCATTCCTTCTGCTGCCCTTGACTTGTTAGACCATATGCTAACCCTGGACCCTAATAAACGATGTACAGCAGAGCAAGCCTTGCAGAGTGATTTCCTAAAGGATGTTGATATCAGCAAGATGGATCCTCCAGAGTAAGTATCCTACTAAAGAAAAAAAAAAAACCTTCCCTTGGTTTATAAGCTAGTTCAAATTTGGAGGATGGCTTAGAGCAGGGGTGTCAAACTGCCGGCCCGTGGGCCGGTTGCATCATATGGAGGCCGCTCCCACCCCAGCTCCAGCAATGCAAAAAAAGTCATGATACGTTGTGACACGTCACGTGATGCGGCAACTTTGACACCTGTGGCTTAGAATTACCTACCTTGTATTTCATTCCTGATGTCTGCTTTTTCTTTGTACATATAAAGATGCTGCTGGCCATTTCCTTTATTCCCATGATATGTATGCGCACAGCCACCTCTAACCCTTTTTTGGTCAAGGTCCCTATGCAATCTGTTGGAGCTATAGGTAGATGAGACAAGGATATAATGATTTAATCAAAGAAAAAAATAGACATATCTAGATTCAAGCTACATTTTTCTGCAATTCCAAATTTTATTTATTGAAATGGTCCTTGATATATATACCTTAAACTTTAAAAAAGTAGTGCAATTCTTGTGGCTTCTATATATCTTTAAAGTCTTTTCTGAAGCTTAACACAAAGTTTATTCCTCCTCATTCACTCACCCCAAATGATCTTCCTTTTGACTTATATAGGAGTTGCTAACAGATGAGAAAAAAGAGGAGTTTTGTGTTGGATTATTGGGGTAAACATCACCTAAGATGAGAGAAATACCAATAATCTAATATTAGAATTTTTATTTTGATTGTTTGCCCTTGCCATTATTGTCTCTAATGTTTTTGTATTATCTTTCTAGTCTCCCTCATTGGCAGGATTGTCATGAACTCTGGAGTAAGAAACGCCGGCGGCAACGGCAAAGTGGGATTGTGGTGGAGGAGCCCCCTTTGGCAAAGGTTTCCCGGAAGGACACAGCCTCTGTAATAAGCACTGAAGCCATCAAGAATCATAGCAGCCCAATACCCTCCCAGCCTGCTCAGATCAAAACACAACCTGGTGCTGGAGACTCATTTGGTTAGTGCAAAACCTAGGAAAATCCTTCAAGCTTTAATGAATTGGCAGGATTTTTTGCACCCTTAAATAGTTGGCAATTCAAAACCATAACTAATAATTTTGAAAAGGGTTATACATCATAGCATGGGAAAAAGGTAATCCTATTGCAAATGTTAAATGTATCACATCTTCAGTTAATTTGTTCTGAAATAGTTGTCAAGGAAATTATAAGAAACCCAGATAAAAACTGGTATAATAATCTTTTATTATTATAACTTCAAGTTACTGATATACAGTATTATTATAATGTTAAATTAAAACAGGCGGTTATGATTAAATTATTGGATTTGGGTGGGAAGGAAATTGATTAATTTCAGCTTAGCAGTCTTTGATGGAAATAACTTTACCATTTTACATGTTGATAAATTTCCATTCACATGTATATAATAAATGATATAATGATATAATATATATATATAATGCATCATGTGTTAACTTCAATCAGTAGAATGTGTTTTTCAGACAGGGTTTACTTGTGCCAGTTCAGGACTCTCCTTTAATATGTTTTTATTAAACATTTCTAATAACTGTCTTTTGGGGGTGTGGTGCTCAGTGGTTAAAGACGCTGAGCTTGTCAACTGGAAAGCTGATAGCCCGAGTTCAAGACAAGAGTGCTGTGCAATGGGGTGAGTTCCCTTACTTGCCCTAGTTCCTGTTTACCTAGCAGTTTTGAAAGCATGCAAATGCAAGTAGACAAATAGGTACCACTTCAATGGGAAGGTAACTGTTCCCTGTGCCTTGGTGTATGGTCACACTGGCCAAATGACCATGGAAATGTCTTTGGGCAGTGCTGGATCCCTCGGCCAAGAAACAGAGATGAGCACTGCCCCTTAGAATCAGACACGACTGGATAGGGGAAACCTTCACTTTTTATCTTTATCTTATTACACATTTCAGATAAATACATAAGCGAAGGAAAAAACCAAAAGGGATAAAAAAGTAAGCAAGGGATTTACAAATGCCATAAAGATGATAATTTTCTAGAATATAATTGTGAATAATTGAATACACTATATCATTTTAAAAGCTTGAACATCACTCTTAGACTCTAAGCAAAACATACATATCTAGAAACATAATCAATGCAATATAAATCATAAAATGAAATTTGTGAATCACAGTAAACTCAGTCCATATTATTAGAAGTCTACTCCTATGAAATTATAATATAGACTTTGCAGTCCCTACTGATCATTCACTATATTTTATTAATAAAATTATGCAGAGGAATTTAAATTTTGCATGTGATAGAATCTATGTATTGAATTATAATTGAAGAATAGTCTCCAGTTTAAATGAAATTCTGTGTCAGATTTACTTTTGAGATACACAATTATTTTAGTCATTGAGGCACATTCCTACAATGAATAACCAACCGTTCAAGGACTGTTGAAGTATCCAGTCGTAGTGTCTTCTTCTGTTCTTTACTCAGTGTTTCACTGACTTCCAAGATTTATTTACTATATCTGTTCACTCAAGAACCTGGTCGCAAATCACACCAAAAACAATCCTGGAGACTGTTATAAATATATATCATATAAATCACTAAAATGCTGTTTTTTGCTCTCAGTTTAGAAGATCTTCCCAAAAGACTAATGTGTTAATAGTTCCTGAAGAGTTTCAGTAAAATTAATAGGTTCATTTTTCTGTCTTTCCTGACATCTATTGTCCACCACGCTAAACTGAGCAGAGTATTCTGGAAGCTGAAGACAGATGGGGCAAATGCATCAAGGAGCTGAGGTTGCAAATCCAATAGGCAGTAGTGCAAATTAACAGATGTATAAAACTATGTAGCCATACACAACAAGGCTGAAACTTGTGCCTTGCAGTTCTACAGTCTAAACTGATTCTCCAAATTAGTGAATTATCACTTTTCCTGAACTTCAGTTTTTATAATCTCCAGCCAATAACATGAAGGCTGAGTTCCAGATGATTAGAAAATACCAGACTGAAAGATGTTTCCATAGATTCAGCTCCAAAAGCAGGCATACAATATATCCTGGTATGTCAGGTGAGAAGCTGGGCTTATATGATAGTTCTCCCTCAAGCATTTTGAATGAGTCTCCCACCAGTATTTTGAATTACTCTGGTTGACATTTCTGTTTGCCCCTCTGTACGCACCCAATGTCCTTGGATTGCTATGTCATTTCTGTTCTTACATTAAATAATTTTTAAATTATTTCTTGAAGGAGAGGAGGAGAATAACACTAAATGTGTCTGTAAGCAAGAGGTAGAGTAACATATAGACAATTTCCTACTCTATTTTTCCTAAGGTCTTTTTGCTTCTTTTTCTGTTTCCCGATGCCTTGCCTCCTGTTTGCAGCAGGTCTTGGTGACATCACACAGCAGCTGAATCAGAGTGAGCTGGCTGTCTTACTGAACTTGTTGCAGAGCCAGACAGACCTAAGTATTCCACAGATGGCCCAGCTACTCAACATTCATTCAAACCCTGAGATGCAGCAACAGCTAGAGGCCCTTAACCAGTCTATCAATGCACTCAATGAAGCCACCACCACTCAGCAACTGCAGGATTCCCAGAAAGTGCCTGAAGAGGAAAGTGCTGTTGAGGAACCACCCCCACCAATCCGTCCCTCTGAGGAACAACCCACTCCTGAAGCAGTAGGCACTCAGGGAGACATGCAAAGCGTTCTGGCAGTTTTGCTGAGCCAACTAATTAAAACCCAAGAGCCTGCAACAAATACAGAGCAGAATAGCAGTGAGAAGAACAGCGATCTACGGGGGCCACGGAAAACCCCCACTTTGCCTCAGGAGGAAACTGCAGGTAAATAATTGTGACACCCCCTTGCTCCTAGGACTTAAGGGGGAAAATTATATGGGTCTTTCATGTGGTAAATAAAAAACACTTTGAATATTCTTTAACCAAGCCTGGTAGTCGTCTCTGAGTGTGTGTGGAATCTGGCGACAGTTTTGGGTTCCTGAAAATACTCGTCATAAGACCTTGAGCAGATTGTGCACTCTTGGCCCCAGCTCCTCTCATGAAAGAATTTTCAGAATGTAAGGCTGGGAAGTCTTGGAATGTACCTTGTTAAATTGGGAAGTGATTGCTCAGATATCCTCTCATGTCATTTTTTATGCACATGGAAACTAGCATGGTACTGAGAAGGCTAAATCATAGTCCTCCTCATTACTGTTCTAGCCTTGTGCTTAGAAACCCTACATTTAATCTTTAGAATATTACAAGACTAAAACCTATAGTTAATGTTACTCTAATTAAATCTTTAAGCCCTTTATGAAGGCAAACTTAAAATAGTTGCTGATCTGTGCTGAGGAAAGGAGTTCAAAAGAAGTCTGTTCTACATATGAGAGGACACAGATTCTCCCACTGAGGCTGGCCCCATCATCTCACCCTTCTTATGAAACAAATTACCACAGTCTAAACTGAAGTAGAAATGCCAGATCCTTATTCTGAACTAGGCTAATATTGGTGGAGAGGGCCTATTCTTATCAGCTGCACTGGTTTGGGATATCTAAGATAACTATGGGGAGAATCCCTACATTTTGTCAAAATGGAAATGAGCAGCATATTGCTTGGTCTCTTATACAATAGGATCATTATATGTTTCTTTTGGATATTCCATATGGGTTTGATTATGGGAAGGGTTATTGTATATTCTATATGGAATTTTTTTTTGTTTATATGATATTCTTCATAGTGAAAATAATCTTTTCATTTGTTTAAAGGAGTATATTTAGCTATTTTATTTTCAGACTTAGTATTTGAAAATGCGTGGGCCATGACTGCTGAAATTTAAGAAGATGAAGGAGGGATTCAGCACCATTTTTTCGGGGGGCAGCTTCAGTACCCTGCCTAGATCTTTGTAACTGACTATGACAATCAGATGTATAATAAACAGTAAAAACAGAAATGATTATCTTGTACACGGGTCCCAGAATTTAGATAACCTTGATGCAGAAATTTGTTTTGCTTTGGTTTACCTCTTTAAAAAAAGTTTTAAAGCATATACAGCTATTTCATACTATTACCCTGACTGACAGTGGCTCTCAAAGATCTCAGAACGAGAATTTTTGAGTCCTGCAGTATGGAATCCTTTTTATGTCTGATAATCTGGAAGTTATTTTATTGAAAGAATGTTCTCTTCCTCTAAATTTGTTCACTTCCTTTATATCTGTGTCTGAAATGTTTAATGTTTTTCACATGTACTTATGAGATGGTGTTTAAAAGAAGTAACCATTCCACAGCCTGTCCTCACATTCTCCCACCAGAGAAGAGACCCCCTGAACCTCCTGGACCACCACCGCTGCCACCACCCAATCTGGCTGAAGAGAACAACTCTAATGCAGCTCAGGAGTTGAACCCGGCTATGACAGCCGCTCTCCTCCAACTTTTATCCCAGCAAGAGGCAGGGTTGCTGAGCCACCCAAAGCAGGAACCCCAAGTTGGGAAGCCCTCCTCGGAATACACCAAGTCAGAAACTTCATCCAGGACTTACTGCACTGATGGGCCCGAGGGCTGCAACTTTGATGTTGATGAAAGAAATTCCATCCAGACTTTAACAGAGACATCGTCCCCAACTGCGGGGAAAAGTAGGACCTTCCTGGGTTCCACAAGTCACATCAGGGAGTCCAGCAGTTACCAGAGCACAGGATCAGTTCAGTTCCCTGGGGACCAGGACCTCCGTTTCACCCAAGTCCCCTTAGCGATACACTCTGCTGTTGGGCAGTCCTTCATCAAAACTGAGGGGAGTAACAATACACTGGTACACTCAGAGGCCAAAGTTCATAACTACAATGAGGTGGGAGTAACAAATTCGAGTGACACAGGAACAAGCCACACGTGGGGAAACCCAGTCCAGTCCACTGCATACGGGAAAGCTTTTCGAGGGCAGAATAGAGCACCTCCAAGAGGAGGAAGAGGGGTACCTTATTAAAATGACTGAAGAGGTGGCATGAGGGGGGCAATGTTTACTTTCTTATTCTCTTGACCTTAGAGCAACTAGTTTGATGGGCAAACCAATGACCACCTATTATAGAAATGGTTAATACTTTCCCCCCTTTTGCTCACCAGGCTGCTCTTTTCCCTCAGGGCTTTAGAATGAAAGTTCTTTAGCCTTTTTGTGACATCATTCCATCCCCCAGAATCTACTGATTTGGGTTTGATGTGATGAGTTTTGCTACATTGGCATGGGGGGGGGGGAGGGAAGAGGGAAAAGAAGGAAAGATTTCTTAAGCAAAAGAATAAATTGGAAACATGAATTGAATGTGCTTGTATGACTTGAGCTATTATTTTTGACAGCCCACTGAAGATCTGATGAGATGAATCAGTGTCTTGGTCTATCTTTGTTGCAGAATGAAGTCTTAGAATGAGCTGTACTATTTCAGATAGCAGGTGGAGAAATCCATACGTGGAGTAAGAGACAGAAATTTTCCCTCGCAGGTAGAAAATTCAGCATATTATTGAAAGAGATCTTAGCTCAACACCCCTTTGGCTGTATTAATTTTCTTTCTAAAGCCAAGACTGCACCTTTCTGGGAAGAAGAATATTTGAAAAGTGCAGTTGAGCACCATCAATCATTCAGCCAGCTCATTCTATGGCTCATGTTGATCTAATCTCAGTATTGCAAAGTCCGTACATGTTTTGTTTTTCCCTTGCCTTCTTGATTTTCAAGATTTGTCAGATGGTGCCTAACATGCCTTTTATACTAAATTAGAAAAAAAAATTAGTTTGTTATGTAAGTCTTGGGATATTTTTTTCTCTTCTTAGTTATTGTTTCTTTATGTGAAAAGGCAGGATGCTACATTCTTCCAAGGGTAAGCTGTTCCCTGGTTTACTGTGAAAAGCCCTGTGCTGTTATTACTCACTTCCAAACCTTAGCTGAATTAAGTTTCTGTAGTGAGTCCACTGAGTTGTGGATGGAATTATTATTTTTTTATTTTCTCTCTTAAGAATGGCAAGTGTCTTTTTGTTGAAGTTCATACAGCCTGAGTAAATGGCTAAAATAAAATAAAAACCAAAAACTTTGTAATTCTTAAATTCTTGGGGTGGAGGGTATTTAATACTAAAATGAAGGAAACCTGAATAGGTTTATTTTTTTCTCAGTCTTTAAAAGATAAGCGTTGCTATTTCTTGTATAATAAAACACTGTTTTCAGTGTTTGAGAAGACTTTTTGGAACATTCCTCAGTAAAACGAGGGTACTTACTTATTTTTAATTGTTCTATTTTTATTTTTTGCTTTAGTAGTTTCACTCATACTGATTAATTTTCTCTTTCAATTTTTTTTTATCCCTCTCCCCCATAGATCTTTGTGAAAAAATGCACTGGAGACTGTATAATGCTCCAAGATTTCAAAATGCAGAATTATGGAGAGACATAATTTCTTAGAAACATAGCTCCACTTCCTCCCACTTCCAGTTCTTTTAAATGAGAGTTTTCAAAGAGAGAAACATCCTAGAAATTGAAAGGCACAGTTGCCATTGATCATTCATAAATAAAACTGCTTTCATATTATGGAGAAGAAAATCTGCAGAGTTCGAGGAAGCACACTGCTGCTGAATACACCTTAAACATGATGAGGAGTGATATAATTAGAAATTGATATAAAGGGATGAGGGGGAATCATTAAGTATAGTAATGTGCCACCTTATATTAGAAAAATACTGTTTTCTTTGTTCTGCAAAGTAGAAAGTTTTGCAAAATACCAAGTGTAAATTTTGTGTGTACTTTTCAATTGAACCTTCAGTTCATAATTAATGTGCAAAAAAGTATTATATGTGCAGAATATGGTAAATAAAAGGGAGGGTTTTCTCTCTCTCTCTCTCTCTCCCTCCTTTATTATGCATTTTTCTTGATGTTTTTTATGTTAGCGAGCTTAAGCTGTCCTGGTATCCCAATTATGCCTTTGCTCCATCCTTCCATATTCTTTCTATCCTTTCTTTTGTCTAAAGACAGAGTTATCATTTGGCCATATGGCCATTCATTTTCTCTTGTATTCACCTGAAAGAATTTGAGCATCACATATTCAATCACCTGCTTCAATGTTTTTCCCTATCATTGGACATGAAAGGCAGATTAGGGACAGATTGTCATGGAGAAAATCTATGCGGTGATTTAGAATTGATATCAGTTTGAAGGCATGTAATCAAACTCTACAAACCAGAATTACACAGCATTTTGGATTCCAAAGAAAGTAGGTGGTTCAGAAAAATAACTTTTTTTTCCTGAAATTTTGCAGTTGCTCTCTAGAACTAGATCCTGGGAAAAATGTATTTGGTTTAAGGACTGCTGCCATGTATGCACACTTATGCATCTCAAAGCACTTTTTAAAAATCTTTGAATTAAAAGCATTGCACGACTATCGTAGATAATTAACTTGAAGTGAAGAATTCATTGTTTCAAATTGATTCGAAGGATATTTTTCCTTCTCTTCTAGAAGAGAGTCTTTTCCCTCTTTTTTAATCCTTTGTCCTATGCAGAACAGGCTTACCAGTACCTAGTTTGGTACATTGAATGACATAAGAAATTGCTTTGAAATTTAGTACAGTTAAGGGTACACGGGGAGGGAGTTGAGAAAATGTTCACTCTAGTTCTGGAATTCTCCACAACTATCTTACCAGTTTTTATATACAAGTTTGCCTTATTTTTTTTTTTAAAAAAAATACATGGTTGCCTTGTTCAGATTTAAAATCTTCCATCATTCAACCATATTAAGATGTCTGAATTAGTGCTATTCAACAGAAGTGTAAATTGAGTTCACCTAGGACCAGTTACTTTATTCTGCATCCCACCTTCTCCTTTCTGTAGGATGGCATCCTGATCTTGATTACCATGGTTTCTTTTAAGGAGTGCTCTCTGTGTTCTTAAGGAATCATAATATCCAATTAACTCAGGTAAAAATGCAGGCATTTTTTTTTCTGAAGTGCTAAGAAGATGCAAATATTATGTAGGCCAACTTTGGAAAAAAAGGGGGTCAGTATTAAATATTTGATTAGCATAAATCCCTAATTTCAGATGTTTCCTGTTACAAGTAGTCCTTGACTTATGACTACAATAGAGCCAAAATGTCTGTTGATAAGTGAAACAGTTAAGTGAATTTTGCCTCATTTTATCACCTTTCTTGCCACAGTTGTTAAGTGAATTTTTGCAGTTAAGTTAGTAATATGGTTGTTAAATGAATCTGGCTTCCCCATTGACTTTGCTTGTCAGAAGGTCGCAAAAGATGATCACATGATCTCAGAACATTTCAACCATCATAAATACATGCTAATTGCCAAGTGTCTGAATTTTGATCACATGACCATGAGAACGGTTGTAATTTTGAAAAATGGTCATAAGTCATTTTTTTCAGTGCTGTTGTAACTTTGAATGGTCATTAAATGAACTTATAACTTGAGGGCTACCTTACTTGCTTGCAAGTAATTACTTGCATATATGAAGGAGCCATCACATACTAAGTACCTTAGTTCTTTGGATGTAATACTTTTTTAAAAAGTTGGAAAGCTGACACATATGTACCTTTTGACAATATGGCAGAATACCTCTAGTAAAATAGTAAATTATGTTTATCAAAGCTGGAATTTTCTTGTCTATTACAACTTCAGAACTACAGTATTCCTGTAACAGAACATTAGCTTTTCTTGAGAAATACATTAGCAATAGCACTTTCAGGGATCATCGCAAAACTCATTACTTACAATACAACACTTCTACAAAACACTTCCCCCTCCCCCCCCAAAATCTAGCGATTCATGCTAATATTAGTCTGGTAGGTTTAAGACCGTATCTATTTTTTTGGTGTTGGAAAAATGCATTGAAAATCAGTTGCTGTCTGCAACTTCCAGTGTACAAAGATGAGAGTACTTCTATCTGTAATCTGGCAAATTCATTCCAAGTTCAGATAGTGACATTAGGGCAAGTCTTCCCTGAAGGTCAGTTTGTTTATTGATTTTTTCCTAAGCAATATGTAGATACAGGCAAGCAAATGCAAGACACAGACATGGATAATATCAAGTGTGAACAACATTTGAGATCTTAAAAATATATTGTGTTCATCTGAGAAAGAATTGCTCAAAGACGTAAAATGAGAGGAAAACAAAAATGAAATATCAGCGCTAACTGGTATTGGTCTGTGCCTCTGTCCTGTGAATTGTTCATTACTCTATTTGTAAATCTTTATGATCCATCATTTACCTGTGACTGCTATTATTGCAGTGCAAGAAATACATATATAACTTGAATGCAAAGTGAGAAATTGCAAGCTACATCGATTCTATTTGATCCTATTTAAATAGTTCAGTGGGAGTTGATTAATTTTGCCTGTACAGTTTCAATATTATAAAGCATCTCTGCAACTCATGCACGAGAGCTGTTTGTGTGCTGTATATTCATAAAAAATAATTTCTGCACCAAAAAAGATAAATCCAGATTAGTCTAAACCATATGGTTGAAACAGTGTTGGTGTATTTTACTTTTCATCAGTTTCAATTGTATGGTTTCTATTTTGCTAGTCATAAGAGAAGAGCAAAGAGCAGGGCATTAATTCCTCTTGCTAATTAATGAAAATGTTCAAAAACTCTTGCCTCTTTTGAAATGTTGTCAACCTATGGCCATCTCTCATATATTTAAACTCATTATTTTAAAAAATCATTAAATGAAGTAAGGACTTGCTTTGAATTTTAGTACAATTAAGGATATACTGGAAGGGAGTTGAGAATGTTCACTCTAGTTCTGGAATTCTCAACTATCTTATCAGTTTTTATATACATGGTTGCCTTGTTTTTTTTAATACATGGTTGCCTTGTTTATTTTTAACATTTTCCATCATTGAACCATATTAAGATGTTTGAATTAGTGCTCTTCAAATGACATGTAAATTAAGTTTATCTAGGACCATTACTTTATTCTGCACCCCATCATCTCCTTTTTGTAGGATGACGTTCTGCTCTTGATTACCATGGTTTCTTTTAAGGAGTGCTTTCTGTGTTCTTAAGGAATCACAATATCCAATTAACTTGGGTGAAAATGCAGGCACTTTTTTAAAAAGAAAATTACTAAGTGTTAAGAGGTTGAAGAAGATATAAACATGTAGTCCAACTTAAATATTTGGCCATTTCATATTTAAAGTCTTAATTTTAAAAATCATGAAAAGAGGAGAAGGATACGGGTAGGTGGGTGGGCAGACTTACATAGAGCAGTTTTGTGAGCATTCACTTTAAAATATCTTGCCTATACAAATGCAGGATGCTTTTATTTGTTTAGAATTCATAAATTCCATCAGTTTTGTCAGTTTCCAATTTATAGAGGTAGTCCTTGGCTTATGATCAAAATAGAGGCCAAGTTTCCTTAGCTAAGCAAGACAGTTGTTAAGTGAATTTTGTCCCATTATATGACCTTTCTTGCCATAACTGTTAAGTGAATCACTGCAACTGTTATTAAATTAATTTGCTTTCCCATTGACTTTGCTTGTTAGAAGATCACAAAAAGTGATCACATATTCCTGGGACATTGCAACTATCATAAATACATGCAGATTGCCAACCATCTGAATTTTGATCACATGGCCATGGGGATACTGCAATAGTTGAAAGTGTGAAAAATGGACAAAAGTCACTTTTTCAGTGCCACTGTAACTTCAAGCTGTCATTAAATGAATGGTTGTAACTTGAAGACTATCTGTACAGCACAATCATGTATATGTTTGTGCAGAAACTACATTGAACTTAATAGAATTCCAGCCTTTGATCTGCAGGTTTGTGAATACTTTCTTGCAATTAGCATTTTAGTAGCAGTTAATACACTGCAAACTAATTCACAATATTCAATTGTCTCCACTGAAATATGGAGAATACAGAATATTCACAAAATTGAAATGCAGGTTAATTAAGCTAGCTATTTGAATATGGGGTATTTCTTTTTATGGTTGCATATATTCAAATAGCTGGATTAGGAATCTGCTTTTTTTAATTATGAAAAACAGTTTCAAGAAGCCTCAAAATCTGCATTTATGATTTTAATTCCAGGGAAAGCTTTTCTTATATCCCTTCACATCTTACCGCTCTACAATGATATTCAATTGCTGGTAGAGCAGCATTCTGCTTCAGTATTGGGTCACTGTGCCTATCCTATTAGTATATATTTCATAAGTAAATTTAATTCAAATTAATTCAAAGCTATATGCTGTATGTTTGGTATGATGAACATTTCTGAATAGGCTTCCTTTAAACAATATGCACCACGTGCTCATGTGCACACGCATTTATTTACATGGATATCTCTATGTAGATATACAAACATACAAATATAAATAGTAGAATGTCATTTATCCTTTAGTATTTATGTAGAATTATTTTTATAGGAAATTGGCAATATAGGGAGTCATGTATTTGTAATAGAAGAGAATATATATAGCTCAGGGTTGAACTGTGGAGTCCTTGGTGCTCTCTGAGTTTAGTTGTTTGCTTGCAAACATTTCTTTACCCAACTAGATAACATCAGTGCACATTCTCAAAGCATTGGTGATACTACTTATCAGGCAATGAAACATCTGCAAGCAAATAACCAAACTCAAAGAGCATCAAGGTTTCCACAGTAATGAAGTCAACACTTCAACATTCCATGGGCTTAGCTGACATCAACGAATTATTGTCATTTATAGATTTGAAGTGCAAAACTAATAGCTGTAATGAAACTATAGAGCACACTAACAATATGAGCCATCAGATAACAAAAGATTAACCAGTGTTCCTCTTTTTAAGTATGAATTACAACATTAATTACACATAAATCTCCTATTTGGTAAAACATCTATCCAACTCCCTTTAAGAAGATTGCTTTCGTGTTTCTTGTCTTCCCTGCAAAGATGTATGTGATAGTTTCTTCTCACAGAACTAGAATACTAGAATTTCTCCATGATATAAACATGGGTGAGCTCTTTGGTGGTAATGATAAAGAGAGTGGTATGCGTATTTGTGTTTTTACTATGAAGTCATTTTTCTTGCACTGTTATAGTGACAATACACATAAATTCAATTTTCAATCAAATGTAGAGGGAAAAATTCACATTTCCATATAGAACAGGCCCCAATTTTAAAACAACAAACAGTCTCAACTCCACAATCTATTATATGTGGATGAAAAAACATATTTGATCAGTTTACATCTTGACAGCTACATCTAAAGCACATTGCTCAAAATTGGGAGCATAAGTCCATAATTTCCAACTAGATCAGTCAGTGGGGTTGTTAATTGTTACAAGAGATGTAACCCATCATATCTGAAGGGCACCATGCTAGGCAATGTGACCTCAAATCCAAAGAGCAATCCTCCCCATCACTCAAGTCAACTGGTGCATATCCAGTAATTCATATATGAGGATAAGCACAAACTCTTAAAGACACATGAACAAATAAGACATAATTTGTTCAACAGAAATTGCTTCTAGGTTTAAAGAGTTTTGTAGAGAAGACAATAGGCACAATTCTGTTAACAGTCCTAATAGACCTAACCTCACAAATATGCTGATTATGCCTCCAGAATGAAATTTGCCTATACAACCACATGTTATATCTGTTTCAATTATTGGACTGGTTCATACATATATGCATTGCTTGAGAGTTGTATACTTAGTGCTGCCAGTACATGAAGACTAACTTCACTAACCAGTATGAAAGTGTTATTTCACAGCTTAGACTTGTGTCAACTTATATTTGCATATCTAAATTAAGCAAGCCTGGACCCTTCCAGTGTCAAGTTCCATGTATGATTCAGGCCAACCTATGGCAACTTAAGTTTTCTATAGATATAGAATTTACAGGGATTTAGTTCAGAATGTTTTGCCATTAGAATTCAAACACTTGTTGCTGATGTTTGTCTGCAAACTATGATGTATAAATTTGAATGTTTCTAGAAATTTTAAAACAGTTCTGATTTATACAGATTTATGTTTCTGATTTTTTTAATAGTACAAGACAATGACATTAGTTCAGTAATAGACTCTGCAGTCATTAAGGTTTGCTTATATTATTTTTGTGCTCACATTTGGCTAACAAATGTCCAGCTGACTGGGAGGGGGAGCCTTGGAGCAAGGAGTAGAGCATGCTAGTATAGACAAAAAAATATGACCTGGCTTTTCTTGAGCCAAATATAAAAATATTAATATGGTCCTTGGTTTTGACCCCTTACTCTGAGATTTCCCTTAGAGACCAGGGAAGGAGGCTCAGATCTTGAAATTTCTGACCAGACCCTGAAGGCTGAAAGAACACAGCTTGTGGAAGGCCTCCAAGTGAGTTTTTGGTGAACTTTGCCTGAAATTGGAACTAGGATGAACAAATATCTGGATGGGTGGGAGGGTGGCTGGCTCCTAAATCATGCTTTTAATCATTATGCCACATGAGTTCTCTTGATTGCATGTATCTGAATTAAGCTGCTTTAATAACAACAACAAAAAATATTTTTCCCAACTACAGGTTAAATTCTGGATATTGGTTAAAAGATGTCTACTTCAGCCCAGGAAACAGCCCAGGAAGCACGCTCTTCAGGGAGAGGAGAAACAAAGTGTGTAAGTAATTGCATTATATAAACCTTATCCCCGGTATATTACTTTTCAATATTACCTACAGTGATTAGTGCATTAGCTCCACATCAATAAGATTTTATTTTTCTGCCTTGCCACACTTTCTGGATTATTGATGGCATTCTGCTATAGCAATGTCCTGTAGCTGAGGGAATAATTCTAGATCAAGCTGTTGAGGCAAGCTATGCAGTGTGCAGGGAAGTTGTCAATTATGTTTAATCATAACTTCAGAACAGTGACAGTGGCAGGGCAAAGTTTTACAGAAGTCAATATATATTATTAAAAAATATTTTATAGCATATATAGTATCTACATGGGCAGAAAATAAATCTATATATAGATTCTGCCATTTTTTAAAAAAATAATGCTTTTTTTGCATCAGCCACATATTGAACAAAATAAGAATGCATCCCAGTATTTTTCTGCAATTCCATGATATCCCTCCTAAATTAACATATTTTGAACCAGATTGTTCTCTGAAGCTAGTTAAGGGTCATGACTAAGAAATGGAGCTATTAACAAGATTCCTTGCAGAGATTTTGTTTCTGCCATAAACTTGTTGATTGTTGACAATCATCTTTCTTATTATCTCATCTATAGTAAAACAAAACACCTTTGTCAAGTCATAATTTTTATTTTTTTAATTATTTCAGTTGTGCCTCTGTCAGGGACTCCCAGTATACAATATACAATTGCAATATCCATCACCAATGCAGATGAAACATCCACAATAAAAATGAAGTAATTTAATGACATAAAACATGATCATACATATAATATTGTACTCACTGCCCACAAACAAACAACTCTCCCCACAGTAATATAGTTTCCCTGATTTTGGCTCTGTGAATTGAACCATTATGGTTTCATAACACATGTATCAGGATCTTATAATTTGTTTAGCAACCTAACTTTAAAACAACCATGTGTTCATAGATTAGATAAATCCCATCAGTGATTTTAGGAAGATATAGTATTGGTTGCAGCAAAACAAACGTTTTGTGAAAGGAAGAGCAAGAGTACCTCAGCACTGCCCCTGCATTTGGCCAACCCGATGGGACAGAAATGCTGTGTTCCATGTCCCAGTCTAAAGCATATTCAAAGCATATTGAAGTCCAGTGTGAAGAATGTGTTTAGTCAGATTGATGTCATACAAAGATGTCATGCATTCCAGACATTTCTCAGTTGGCTTCAGTGTTTCCATTGGAACTGAATAGGTCTGCCTGATAGAAGAGGGAGTTTTGGAAGAGTAGTGCTTAGTGTTGGAGCCATTTCTGCATTCAGCAGAGAAGAGAAGTGATAAGTTATTTGATTTCTGCATGTTTTGAACTGCAATCCTCAGAAACCCGTATCATGTTGGCTGGTCCATGTTTGAACAATTCCATGTTGGTTAGTAGAGCTAAAGAGATGAAATTAAAGCAGGAATTTAGAGCTTCAGGACTTCTCTCAGTCCCGTACACTAATTGGAATGTCCTTCCTTCCTTCCTTCCTTCCTTCCTTCCTTCCTTCCTTCCTTCCTTCCTTCCTTCCTTCCTTCCTTCCTTCCTTCCTTCCTTCCCTCCCTCCCTCCCTCCCTCCCTCCCTCCCTCCCTGTTTTATAAGTTATTTATTGGACTTTTAAAAGAAAATACCTGAATAAGTACAAAAAACAAGATGAAAGAATATACAAATAAATAAACCAAAGATTTTAAAATGTCGTCAAGGTTATTATAACTTTCAATTATCCTATTGATTACTTGTAAATAATTACATATGTTTTAAATATTATATCTCATTAAAAATTAGCAATCATTATTAAACTTTAGCTACAAGATAAAATCAAGAACCACAATCAGCACAATATAAATCATAGAATGGATTATATATTGTAATAAATTCAATCTATATTACTAAAACTTTATTTTGATTTAGGTATCTCATAAAACTGAACTATAGATATTATGCATGTCCAATCTTTCATATTGTGCCAGTTTATGTATTAAATTATAATCTAAGAATGGTTTCCAGTTTGAGTTGAAATCTCTGTCAAATTTGCTTTTAAGGTGTGAATATATTCTAGAATATATTCTATATTCTAGATATTAAAACTTATTTCCACAATTTTGCCATTTTGGAAAGGATCAGGTTACCTTTCAGTACAAAGCACATAGTAATATAGTATCCTTGTAGCAGTTATCAGACATAAAGACAATTCAGTATGCTTTATGAAAATGTATTTAGTTTGATAAAGTTTGGTATAAATATAATAAATTGAAAGGAATTCAGTTTTTAAATTTTGTTTCATTCTGCTATGAGTTGTTTTCCAGAATTGTTAAGCTTTTTGGTGTTGTTGTCATCAATTATGAATCATTGCTCATTTCAATTCTAGCAACTTTTAAAATAATGAATTGTTCCTTTTAGTAATCAAACTGGGTGATTTTTAATGTGTGCCATTGTGCCAACAGTAAAAAATGACAATAAAGGTTCGTCTGTCTGTCTGTCTGTCTGTCTGTCTATCTATCTATCTATCTATCTATCTATCTATCTATCTATCTATCTATCTATCTATCTAATCTACAATAACTCACTTTATATCAATTCTGTCTGAATAAATTTTTCAAATAAGTTAACATTCTTCTTCCATTGAAATTCCAATTGTTGCATCTCTATTGCTGCAGCCATTTTAACATAGTCTTTTTTTCAGTTTCAAGTTTTTTATTAATTTTACAATATTACATTTACATATTTGAAAAGTAGCGTGGCGGCTGAGCACAGTAATTCCATTACATTTGAATATCATCAGTACAAATCTCAAATTATTACAACAAACTAATTCCCTCTCTTTCCCCCATGATATCTACTGTCATGTTCAAACCAATACAGTTCTTACTCTATTAATCAAACAAAAATACCTTTCTAATATTCATCAATAATCTTCAGTCTATACATATCTTAATTAATTTGACATTCCACCTTTTAGACAATAACCTAGTAAGTTTTTCTTAACTTTAATTTGCCATTGATATTTAAGTTTAACGTTTAATCTTTATCATTTCCAGGTTTTAAATGATCCCAATTTCTAAGTCTCCTATTTCACATTTGGAGCTAATAATTTTCTTTTCTTTTCTTCCTTTCACTTCCTTCGTTTCTTCATTTCCAGAAAGAGAAAAAAAATTGAAAATAAACCACCAACATTTATACCACAAACCCATATAAAAATTTAATTATTAATACTTATACTTTTAAGTTTTATTAACCTTTGTCTCAACTCATAACAATATCTTAAATTCAAATCTTAATTATTTGTAGACGTTCAGATTACATTTAATATTTAATTTTTCCAAATTTTAATTAAACACAATTCCTTTATCCCAATTGCTCATACATTCTAATATTTAAAATACACACCTTATGTATAACTTCTATCCTCTATCTTACCCATCTAATGACAATATAATATTCTTATTTTAACATATTTCTAGATTTTATATGACCAAAATTTTCTTTATCTCAAATCGTTACAATGTCTTATGTTCAGAATACATATTCTATCTAGATATATTCTATTTTAGATCTCATATATAGATCAGAACCCCAATCTTTTTCAATCTTATTCTAGCTTTTTTCCTCTGCCAGGTCATTTTTCGTATTTTTGCCTTTAAATCATCAAAAAAATCTCCTTGTATTGTTATGGCTATTGTTTGATGTTGATAAGAACGTCCAGTTGATGTTTTCTTAAGAGGACTTGATTTAGCCGGTAATCTCTTTATTTTTCCAGTTTTATGCAGTTGTCCCGAGTATTTATCTTCTCTTTCATCTGTTTTTCTTGTTTATCTTCAAATTCCTTCTGGTTTATAAGAAACGCCCTTTCCTTGTTCTCTATTATCAGTTCCTTTTTTGTGTTTTCTATGTCTGTATTTGTTGAGTATCTAAGTCTTCTGTCATAACATTTGGTTGTTTCACTTTCTCTATAGAATTCTGTATAGATAATTATTTGATTGAAGTCATAGTTTGAGTTTGTATATCCAGAGCTTGCATACGTAGAGTTTGGATCATCCCTTTTAACATACAAAGAATTTGTTCCTGTACTTCCTCTGCAGAAGAAATCCTTTCCTGTTCTCCTTCCAGTGTAATATATTAAACTCAAGAGAAAGAAACTGACAGTCAGAAAGTCCGCCAAATAGGGAGCTAAGCTGAATTTTGCAGATGATGTTTCAAGGTTATTTTTTTTTTATCTTGTCTATTTTCAAAGCTGTCAACAAGTCTCTTAGAGAATAGCAGGTTACGTCTTAAAGTTAGTTGGATCTTTTTAGGTTTTTTTTTTCACTCTAATTTAAGGGGGGAAAACCCCAAATCTTCAATAGTAATTAGAATAAAAATCAAGGAAGAAATATATATAGAGAGAGCAGAAAGTTGCAAATCTTATAATCCACCAATTTTAGGAAATAGGATTCCAATTAAGATCTCAGTATTTTTCCAACGTTTTAAAGTCCCAAGTGGTTGATAGCTGCTGTTTCTGGAGGGAGGGCTAGAATCCCCCTTCCCTCACCACAGGGGAAAAAAGTAATTTAACAACTTATGCAAGTAATTAAGTAGTTAGGATGTAAGAGAGGCAAACCTCACCCAGTCCTGTCCATGCTGCTTTGAAGTTGCCAGATGGTAGTGTGACTTCGGCTGTTTGCAGCCTAGGGACGAGCCATATTTCTATGGCCGGTCCTTTCATTCGCCAGTTTGGAGGGATCGCCTGGTCTGAAGGAAGAGTTGCTGCTCTCCCGGGATCCAGCAAAAGCCCCTCCTTGCTGGTCGCCTCTTCGGGGTGACTTTCAGCCCTTTTCAGGGGGCCCCAGCGATGCGAAACTGAACGGGGGGGGGGGGAGAGCAAGTCTCCCAGCCGTCCATGGCAGCTGTGTAACGAACCAGAAGTCCATTTAAACATAGTCTTTGACTTGTTCAGATCCTCAATCATACTGCATGAGAACTTAGATTTTTTCACTACAGATTTTTCAAATTCAGTCAACTTTTTCAGTATTCCCCTTTGTTTTTACATTTTTTTAACATTATGCTATCTATTTGAAAGTACTAATATGGATAGGGTAAACTAGGCCATTGTGAACTACAAGTTTTGGATGATTTTAATTATTAAATCTTGCAATTTGAACAAATTATTAGCTCTCTGATAAACATTTTTTGGGACCTTTGTCTTTATACAATTTCTATGTAATAATGATAGAAATGGGTTCTGTTTTTTTTTATCCCAACACATCACTTATTATTGCATGCTTTCTTATATTTTTTTTCTGTTTATGTCTAGCAGAGATATTCATGCAAACATTTGAAAATCCTGTCTCCTCTATATATGTAACTGAATCATCAAGAGAGACAGTTCTCGCTTAACCTGCTAATACTGTAATACAATTTAAAGTTTGGAGCCATTAATCCACCTCATTCTTTTGAGTCCTACAGACTTTTGAATTTAATTTATTTGACCATATGTAGCTCAGTACATATCTCTGCCAATCATTTAATTTCTCATTATCAATATGTACTAGAACTATCAAAAAAGAAAATTAAGTGTTGGTAAAATATTCATTTTAATAACTGCAGTTCTATTTACCCTAGTCAAATCTATTTTTTTCCCATCTGGAGATATTTATTGTATTTTTCCTAATGTTGTAGATAGTTGTTTTTATACAAATCCTTATTATTTTTGGTCATATAAATTCCTAAGTATTTAATCTTTTTAACAGCAATGTTAAATTTCAGATCTTTGTTTAGATACTGCTTTTCTTCCTCTGCTAAATTTCATGTCAACATTTGAGTTTTTTTCTTTATTAGACCCACAAGCTGTCATAAGTCCATATTACTGTATACATTTCATTAAGAAGGCTAAGGAGTGTTTTGCTTGGGTAATTGTAAATGCAATTTTGTTGTCATATAATTTCAGTGTATGTTTTTGAGTTCCTAATTTAAAATTTCAGGACTTTTCCTGATGTGCTGTATTTTCTTTGCAAGTGGTTCTAATGCTGATAAAAATAAGGAGGGCAAAAAAGGGGCAACCATGTCTAGTTCTCTTTGGTGTGTTGTCTTGTTGTGTTAAAAGTTATTTATTATTATCTTGGCTTTCTGTTCTTTAAAAATTCTGTGTATCCATTTGTTACAATGAATGCCTAAATTCAGGACCAGCCTTGGAGATGGATGAATTTGATCCTCACCCAAGAACCAAATTAAAGGTGATCCCAAGCTAAGCTCAGTGGATCAGTATTTGTTGAGTGCACTGTCCACAGTAGGCTTGAACAAAAGAAGAAGCTAATGTGCAATTCCATAATGGACTACTGAGAAATAATTCTCACTGCCTTCCATACAGCTTTTTCCAGGTGTAGTTGACTAACATCTAACACACACATACATAGATAAACACACACATACACACACAGTATATGCATATACATGCACGTGTATACATAGTATTAATTACTAAAATTAGCCCTCAGCAATTCATTTGACACTAGTTCTAATTCAATATATAATTTGTTGTCATTTGTTTTAACAAACAATAACAGAATTGATTCCTGAAAAGAACTTTGTCATGCATACAAAGACTGTTAAACACCACAAATATAATAAACTCTAAAAATAAGTATTTAAAAGCTATAAGATATTAATTTTAAAAGCATAAGTTTTAAAAATCAGAAACTTATGTTCAATTCTTATTTTTAAATACAAGACACAGCATATTGTTCATATTATAGCTATACCTTGATTTACAACCATTTGTTTATTGACTGTTCAAAGTGACTAACTCTGAAAAAAAGTTACTTATGACTGGTTTTCACACAACCATTGTGGCATCTTCATAGTCATGTGATCAAAATTTTGGTACTTGGCAACTGGCATGTATTTATGACAACAGTGCTGTCCAGGGTTAAGGGATCACTATTGGTATCCTTCCCAGCCAGCTTCCGACAAGCAAAGTCAATGAGGAAACCCAGATTCGCTTAATAACTGCATGATTCACTTAATAACTAAAGTGATTAACAACTGCAGCAAAAAAGTGTGTAAAATGAGACATAACTCACTTAATAACTGCCTTGCTTAGTAATGGAAATTTTGAGCTGAGTGGCGGGTTTTTAAATAAACAGTATAAAGTCTTTGTAATAATTTTAAATTAATTATGCACAGTTATCCCAAATATAAAGGGTAAAGCAAAAAATTATTATGAATCAATCAAAATATTAATGCAGTATTAAACATTATACTTAGTTGACAATGGGATGGACCTTTTTCTGATTATCTTATTGCCAACCACCTCTAAAAACTACTGATACTGGCATGGTTTGTATACTCTGTTAAGTTTTCTGAACAAACAATATTTTGATGGAGAGCTTGTTCCGCAGTGGGAAGACTCTTTTCATCCCAATTACTAAAAAAAACATCAGTGGGCCATGGCTGAACAGCTAGACTAGACTAGACAAGACAAGACTAGGTAGGCTGGAAGGATGGAAGAAATTTCTCATAGGAATGTACTTGTTTTAAGTTTTATGTTTGTAATCCCTGCATTCTTGTTGAACTGTAGTCTTTGAGTTGTATTTTTAATTAAAGCATACTTTGTTTTATTTATCTTTACTCAATGGCCATTAACACCCACCATTTTTCTTGGAAAGGCAGGGTTATAATGCGAGGGGACAGAAGGGGATGGGAAAGGAAGGGAAGAAGAAGAGGAAGAAAAGAAAGAAGGAAGGAAAATCTTAATTGATTTTCATTTAGCATAATTCTATTTTCAACAATTAAAAATTTATATTAAGAGTTAAGGCCTTGATAGAGCTAAGGAAAAAGCTTTTTGGTGTCCCCTTTCCTTTGATGCCCTAAGCATGGTTAATCCAGAGCTACATTTTTTTCCTGGAATATTTTCCTCCATGTCTTCTGGCCAAAACCAACTTATCTGCAGTCTGATTCTTTGTGAGTGTGTGTGTGTGTGTGGCTTTTCTCCCCACATTAAACTAGGTCTAATTCTATTTAGTTTTCAGAATTATTTGGCTGACAAATGCGTGGATAGACAGAATCTTAATCTTCTTTGTATACTTTTTGCTCTAACTTTAGTGTTAATGATGGACACAAGGTGGCACTCTAATCAAAGGCAAAAAAGGATGAGGATGTACATTTTTCAGCCCATAGCTATCTCAGCTATGATAACCCCATGTGCCTATGTGTGTGTTTTGTGTATATGAGAGAAAGAGAGTTTATGCATGTCTGTGGAGTGGTATTCGTCCTCATCAAGCTTTTTATATAAGGAGTGCTACAGTGTAGACAGAGGAAGGAAAGAGTAAAGTTAGTTTTATCATTGGGTATTCTATCTTTTATTCAAAATAAGTGGCTCAGCAAGAGCTCTTCAGTCCCAGTAGTTTAGGGTTGGGGTGTTGAAATAATGTATCCAAATCATTTTTGGATTCCCTGCTGCCACTCACATATCTCCCAAATCCACTCAAATTAACATAGCTTTGTTAAAGATTTTGTCAGATCATAACCATATCCATAATTTATACTCCCTGTCCTAAATACAATTAGGGAGTCAGTATAATAGAGGAGATACAGAGTGAGATTATTGGATAGTGAGATTACAGATAGACCTTCCTTAATAACTGTCTTGTTTAGTATCCATTCATAATCAGAACAGTGATGAAATAGTAACTTCACTACCAATTCTTGCATTTACGACCTTCACAGGCTTTAAAGCAAAGAAAACCCAAAGTAAAATCCTAAGAACCATCATGAATTTTCTTAGCAAATGCTTTGCTTAACAATCAAGTTGCTGATCACAGTTGGGGTCACAAAATGAGGACTATATGGCAATGTTGTTACCACTGAGGTTATTAAAAGTTACTAAAAGAATTAGATGGTTCACTTGAATTAGCAATTTATGGGTAGGAAAGCTGGAGTTAGGTCTGAACTGATGAACCAATGATGTGCTTCTTCATCAGTCCAGATTCTCTCAGCTCTCTGTATGAGTAAATGATTTGCCTGTCTGTGCAAGTCAGGACTGTGAAACTTATAGGTTTCCAAGTATTCTTTGAACTCCATCTCCCATTAGTCATAGCCATAATAGTTTTATTTGTTATATTTACATTCTGGCTTTCAATCCAGAAATCCAAAAGGTTTCATTTTGACAATTGCGTAATTATATGGCACGACCCAAGACAGACATTCAGTGGATTTTTTTTCTTTTTAAAAATAATTTTAGTAAAGATTTTTACAATAATAAAATACAAATATGTAGTGTATATTTATAGAAAAGACGAAGAGGAAGAAAAAAATGAAAAAAGAAAGTAAATAAAAAAAGAACATATTAAAAAACAACGTCCAATCTTCTTTACAGCAGTCACAAGCAAATTTATTATTTATCCTACCTCTTTAAGATTGCATCATAATTCTCTTCTTCCCATATTCTGCCTTCTCCAAGGGGATTTCCCATGATAAGAAGGTAGATCTGAACATGAGTCTCTGAGTTCTATGCAAGAACTTAACATATCACTGTGTCATCATGCATTGTGATCATAGTTGATGAAATCTGTCACAAATTGTGAAGAGGCACAATCTTTGGAAAGGCATAATTTCCCAATTTATATTCAGTTTATCACTAGTGATTCTACTCTTTGTCCTTACCTTGAGGACATTTATCAGCAGTGGTGCTAGTGGTAATTGCTTACAATTGCATACAATGTTGCCCCCTTATACAGCTGAAGAAGATATTTAAATTTTGTCATGCTGTGTTTCTTAATCTGCTGGCTGTTTTAGAATGGTCATTGTTCTGTTTTAACTTTGTTTTTAATATTTGTTATCAATAGTTTTAGTTATAAATTTTTACTAATTTAAAAATGGTTTCTTTGATGGAAAAGTGGAAAAGAAATACTTAAAATTTTAAAAATGAATGAGTAATCTATAAGTGATAAAAAGAAATGCTGTATAAATTGAATATAAAAGTACCTAATTAAAGGTAAGACTGAACAACAAAAAGTACTGTAGAAAATATTGTTGTGCAATAAAACTAGATGCAGATCTTTAAAGATGGGTCATTGGCTGATTTCTTCTTCATAACAATTGAAAACTGGCATTTTTCTTTTAGACACAAGAGGGCAGCTCATGCCAACAAAACTTCCAAGCATTTCCACAGGAAGTTCTGGCATCTCACTTTTGGATCATGATGGCTTGTTAACTCCATCACCCTCTCTTTTGATTTCATTTCCTTTTACCATTTTGAGGAAGAGAGATATTTACAGCCAAAGAAGTCTGAATACAGAGACAAAAAAAATTATTGGAGAATCATTATGCATCTGAAGTCTCTCTTCCTCGTTCGCTAAAATGGAAAGAGGGAGGGAGGGAGAGAGAGAGAGAAAGAGAGAGAGAGAGAGAAAGGAAAAAAGAAAGAGAAAGAAAGAAAGAAAGAAAGAAAGAAAGAAAGAAAGAAAGAAAGAAAGAAAGAAAATTTTCCTAGTTTCTGTTGCACATGAGAAAAATCTCTTTCCCACTTTCCTAGTTTTACATTAAAGAAAATCCAAACTGGCCAAACAACAGTTCCAATTACATTCTCCAGTGTATGGAGAGCAATATGTTTGCATGTCAGCTGATTATATAGAGTGCCATGTTCACAGCATATGGGTTGGGTTCACATCAGCTAAATCCAAGCCAAACAAAACACATTATGGCTTAAAATGCTATGTGAACACTCTTTTAACTAAAGCAAAACAAAAATAGACAGGTCCTTGCCATTACAGAGCTTATAAGCTAAAACTGACAATAGGAATGGAACAAATTGAGAGCAAGAGAGCTAATGGATCAGTGAATAAAACATACTTAAGATTTATATCCTTATATTCAACGAAATGCATAAGTGTAGAACCTGTGTGAGTCAACATGGGGAGTGTTACCCATAGCAGCTTCTCTGCTAAGTATCCTATATTTGCCTCTTCCAGATCTTTTCATGCAGAACTACAAGGTTTAAAATAATAGTCCTTGCTGTTTTGAGGATCACAATTACAACTGCACCCAATTAAGCCTAAATACAAACAAACACAGCACAATGAACACCTGAAATTTAGAGGAGATGGGATGAGTGAAACTAGATGAAGAATGGATTATAATGGGAAATAAAAAGGGTCCCTTTGGGTTGAAAACTCCTTGATCCTCTATTTTGTATCCAGATGGATCTCACCTATTATAATGTTTGTTTCTGCTGCATAATCTAGCCCCCCCTCTCTGTATTGACCACATTGATCAATGTTTAAATCTACATTAAGATTCTTATTGTCCTTATTCTTTGTGATAGTTCAGATACAAAGATCAAAAAACCTAGCAATACAGAAGATTTAAACTAATTTTAAAGCCATTCTTTTTTTAAACAGGACTTCCTAGATTAGTAAAATGTAGGAAAAGAGTTGTTTCTGGTGTAAATATTTTCAGTATGTTCACCAGACAATAATTCTCCCAGATTCTGCAGGACAAAAAGAATAAATTTCAGGATATTGAAATCTGTACACGTTTGAAGTGAAAGCCCAAACAGTATGTCTTTGGGAAATATTTTAATTTTGAAAAAATCTCACAAAGCTGAGAAAGCAATGGAAAAAAGCAACTGAAGCATTTTTTTTAAAAAAAAAAGCATTGGAATCCTTTCTGTGAAGATAGACTAAGGAGGCATTGGGTTGTCTAGTATAACAACTACAGTTCATAGCAGCTTCATTCAACATAATCATTGGTGAACCATGCTTACAACTCCAGTTCAACAATATTTGGTCAGCCAAAGATGCTCTCCTGGTCTGGGCTAGAGTTTGGGCTTTGGTGAAGATTAAGAATGAAGTTTAAGATACTCAAAATTGTATCTCAAATACAATACTCAAAATTGGACTTCTGTGTAGAGGATCACAACTTAAAAATAACAAAAGAGCCGGTTTGGTATCATAGTTACGGTGCTAAATTAGAACCTGGGAGATGATATATTAACCTCTTTTCTCTTTGCTGCACTGATGTTCCCTGTGTGCTTCTGGGTGGAATTGAAGATGTTATTTGTCACTAAAGAAGACCTTCATGGCATGGGATTGGTTATTTTCAAGACCACCTTTCTTGGATTGTTTCTGCCTATCCTTCCAGGTCCAACAGGTCTGGATCCTTTCATTTAAAAGAATGCCATCTAATGGGACCTAGTGTGCCTGATAGTCAGAAGGTTAGATAACCCATGGAGAGTTTTTTGTTGACTAGTCTACTTGGGTTTACCCTCAGTGACTTCTGTAGATTTTCATTCTTTATCATCATTTGCCAGCATTGTTTTTATTGTTTATTTCTGTGCTAACTGCACGGAATTGCATTTGCAAGATGGGCAGCCATATGAATTAGTTAAATTAAAAAATTAGCAAAAATGGTATGAGTATCATAGAAACTAATGCAAACAGTTTCCACCTTCTTCAGAATAGAATATGAGGTCTATTGGCTTCCACTCACACAATAAATAACACAAAGTCCCTTTTTACAATCCTGTAATCCCTTATTTTGGGGTACAGTCAGGGTGACGGGATAAAGCTAAGCATTTATTGGCCAGAGGCCCTTCTTGATGCCATGCGGAATTCTCAGCAGATACTTTTTCTTTGTGCCCCAGAAGAGAAACATTTGTTGCTACCTAGGATTGAATTCTCAACCTTCCAAGTGGAAGGCAAGTGTCTTCCCCACTAGGCCACATACTGCTCTACACAATAAACACAATGATTGCCAAAATAGGTAGTGAAGCTATAAGGGTACAAACTATCTATTCTATATGAAGTACAGACCAATCCTTATCTACTTTAAAGATAAAGAGTCCTAAGAGCACTTCCCTCCAGATCAGCAGTCTGAGCTGGTGCAGAGACCTCCTAGTCCAGTGTTTCTCAACCTTGACAATTTTAAGGCATGTGGACTTCAACTCCCAGAATTCCACAGCCAGCATTGCTGGCTGTGGAATTCTGGAAGTTGAAGTCCACATGCCTTAAAATTGTCAAGGTTGAGAAACACTGTCCTAGTCATTATCATACTGTCGATTTGCCAAAAGGTATAAAATGATTTAGATTATTCAAAATTGTTTTGAATTTGGCATTTATGCACATAAATTAGCATATGCAAATATATGCACACTTTGGGGGGGGGTAATGTACTTTCTTTTCTCTTTCTGAAGGATTCCTAAATGGGCTCTGCAAATCTTTTCAGCCTTTTTTAACATTCTAAAAATTGGGGTTGGGGCAAAATAAAAGAGCATTGGATTTAATTTAATTATAGTTTTGTTAAAAATTAAATATCATTCATAGAATAATTCTCTGTCATTTTCTCCTTTTAACCTCTTAAATAAAACAATTATTCTCTTGAATAAAAGCAATTCAGCTGTAGTTATTGGTGGGGCTGTCAGATTTCGCCAAGGCTTTGTCGCAGGGACTGAATCGAAGGCCTGCAGCCACCAAGCTGTGTATTATAGATGCTTGCCCTAGCTGATTTTTTTCCCTAAAAGGGCAAATTTTAGAGGAAAAATCTGCCATGACAATGATAAGACTTGACAGCTAGGAAAAGATCTCCATCTGCAGAAGACCAAAAATGCTTATTAAGGCAATCTGAGGATATCAAGGATGTTGTTCTCTGTCAAACTATTTGATGAACTTTAGGCCATGAGTCGCAGATTAGAGGGACATTAAATGCCCATGGATCAAATAGAGTGATACATAAGAGTTATCCATGAGTCATAGGGACTATTGGCTTAGTGTCAAATCTTGGAGCTGACTCATATATCCCCTACTCCAATATAAATACTTGCGGTGTCTCCTCAGTGCTTGAATCATGGCTGTGAGGGAAAGAAGGGGAAGATATTTAACTGTATTGTGAGCAGAAATTCAATTTCTTTATCCTTACTATATCTAACCAAAAATCGCTATCTACCTTCTAAAATAGTAGCTAAAGATTGCAACAAAAAGGAAGAGGTCTGGAGTTTTCTTTCTTTGCTCCTTGACATAATTTAAAATTTTACTGTTTTAATATATAGCGGATAGGAAACTGCAGTCTGCATAAACTCATATCTTGGGATCCTGCCAAGACTTACTCTTAGTTTCTGCAGGGGAAAATCAGTTTCTCTTTCTTTCCCTCCACATATTAGTTTTGTCCTTGGAGGGGGGAGGGGGCAAACACCAAGCTCTCACCTTCCTCATCCTCTTAATCTCACCCTCCCTTTCCCCAATTCCACTATCCCACCTTCTCTGCCAAGATGGCTTGATTAAAAAGCCACCACCGCTGGAATAGCTGCACAGCTGGTGATCCTGTCAGCACCCCTGAGCAGAAAGTCACTGAAGATTAAAATCTCCAATTAGCAGGAATGTGAAGTCAGCAAGAAATACAGCAGATTCCAAAACTAAAATGAATCAACTACCCCATTTCTTGGCCATTGCAAGATTTTTCTGATTTGTTGTGTTGCTCCACACTCCATTCAATATTACTTTCACAAGGAATACTTTTGTTGCCACGTTTGTCTGACAAGAAAAGCTCAGTTTTCAGCCCAAGAATTTTTTTTCAGTGTTACTATCTCAACTTTTGAAATGTAAAATGCCAATTTCATGTTTGATTGAAATTTGGTCATTTTTAGATATTGCAGTTAAGAGTCATACTTTTATCTATCTTTGAATGGCGTTTAAAAACATCGTTTCCAGTTCAGTGCAACAAAATTTAGTTTCAGTATATAATTAATCAATATCAGTCAATCTGTACTTATCCACGACCAAGGAAAATATTTATAGAATTTATGGATTGTATTACTTGAAATATGAATAAATGAAATAAATCCCATTGTATATTCAGTGCTTCCTTTCAAAAAAGTATGGGTTGGACCATAGAATTAGCTGTCATGTTACCTGCTGATATATAACTATGAATCAGATCTTTGAAAGAGCCCATGAAAAATGTTTATATTATTATGTGTCAAGATGACTGATATTGAAGTACAACCAACTTCTTGAAATATTCATTTGGTTCCATATATTTTCCCTTACTTCAGCATTACTAAAAGATAACGCTATTAGATTGTTGCCTGCATTACCAGTTTGGCAAAAAAAAAAAAAGAGGTCAATATTTTGTAATTGTACCACTGTGAGAAGGGTAAAATTAGCATTGTTGACTAAATCCGTATTCAGAGATTCCATATTTTGCCTGTCTCTTGTCTCACCACTTCTATACTATATTTCGATTATTGTTATTAAGTATGTGATACAATACCCATCTGTCAGGGATATTAGCAGTGTGGGGAATTAATTCCTATTATGGAAGCCAGATTGAAAAATAATTTAGACTTCCTTGTTCTCCCCATCCCCAATCCAACTTTGGGTTCCTACAAACTGATTGTGAAGCTCCTACAACTGGATTCTGTGACCTGGGAGAACACAGAACTGAAATAAAGTCAGCACAAACTAAGAAAGAGGAAGTCTGCTAAAACGGACAAAAAAAGCTTGGAAGGCAGTGGAGAAATTGAAATTAGTGTCACACTTTAAAATGGATAGCCAAAACTTTTCATGCAGGCTTCCATTCTGTTGTTTGGTTTAGCAAACTCTCTTAGATAAGCTTTTCTTCCCCCTAGTTTCATTTAGTATTTGGGAGAAAGCAAGCATAAAAATGGGGCAGGACGCAGCTGACAAACTATAATAATGCCAACCATTCGCTATGGAAATCAGCCTGCCACATCTCTTTTGCATATGCACACACAGCAACACACTCACAGCACCACCCGAACAGACTGGCATGGCCTATGTTGGCACAGGTTCAGAGAGCTCTCCTGTAGCCTCTCTCTGCATCTTGTTCAATTTGAAGCACAGATGAGCCAATCGTAGCAGGAGGGGGAGGGAGCTCGTATGGCACGTCCTCACCTGCCATTTAATTGGATGTATTTTTAATTAATAGCACCTCGGGGACTGACATGAGACACAGTCGGTCTTTGAATAGGGACTGGGGAGGAATTGGGGAATGTGCAAGGATTGGACCGCAGGGTGCGCTTAGCGGGCAAACACTGCCATCAATCAAGGACCACTTTGGGCTGTTTGGATGGAACACAGCATAAAGGGAAATGGGTAGAGTGTGGATGTGATGTGTGTGTAGGACAGGCAAGGAATCAAAGAGAATAATTTACTTTCCCTACTTCTAAAGATAAACCCTGGCCAGTGGGAAAAAATCTCTAAGGACAAGGCAGGAATTTCATGATAGATAAGTTGAGACAGAGGTTTGCAGCAACTTGTTTTTACTTTGGCCTTCAAAAAAATGAGATTTTTATGTGTCCATTCAGTAGTTTCTATATCTTTCTTTTCAATTTGGTTGAGAATACATGCAGCAAAACTCAAAGGTCTTTTTATGGCAGAATATATTAATAATGTTTCATGTGTCTGCATATAATTGTGTATAATAAAAGAGGATCTACCGAAAGAGGCCAACCATCTCTTTGAAACAAAGATATGAATTCCCTTTGGGATCTATTCCCATGGCCAGGAGTAGGATTTTCCTGCACTTTGGATGAGAAGATACTTTTGTGGTTCCCAAGGTTGCTGGGCTAGGAGGAGCCCAATGTTTGGCATATTGTTAGGGACATTTAAGGATCAAATTGGTGCATGGAACATCTCTCCTTAAACACCCCAAAAAGGGACAAAGTGACTAATTGGCGGGGGGGGGGGGAATGGAAGCCTGAAACTTACACTCATGAATCCCTTCCTCCTCCCCTCTTTCTCTCTCTCTCCCCCCCCCTCTCTCTTTCTCTCTCCTATACACTCAGTCACTCTCTTACAATGGCCAAAAATCCAGGGAAAGACCCCACATTGTACACATTGTATAGTTCACACATTTTAGGTAAGCTGACCCTGCTGTATTCCTTTGGCAGGCAATCTTGATGTATAAGGCCTTTTGATGATTTATACAGTTCTCCAGAAATGTGTACAACCAATAAAGTAGCCAAAGAAATAGGTCGGGGTGGGGGTGGGGGGTGGGATGACAGTCTGCCTCCCTCAGGCTTCACTTGGCAAGCTGTCCTCCAGAGCTCATTTCAAAATTACAGGAGCTGTCCTTCCCAGACACACCTGCTGTTTGGGGGAGAGAGAGAGAGGAGGGACCAAAAGTAAAGTAGGAAATGAACAGCCCTTTGCCAGTTTAGAACTGCCCCCACCAGTGGCCAGTTTTGACTTAGTTAATTAGCATGCAGGTTTTAGCAGACCAAGGCGACATATGGGGAAAATATAAAAAATATAAAACGAGCTAAAATCTTCAATCTATTGTGTGTGTAAATATTATTGTTGTCATGGTGTGGTTTTTAATGTGTTTTACATATATTTTATTAGTTGCCCAGAAAGTCAAGTAGTAATTTCAAGAATTATTGAAGACAGATAAGTTGTTGGGGAAGAGTTTATTCTACGTCCAAGGTTAACCTACCAGTTGGATTTTCTTGCAAGTTTAGAACTCCGTCTAGCTATTGGGGTTGCCCTGGGTGAAATCTAGGGAGGCTACCCAATATATTCTGCAGGCTGGAAACACAAGCTGTTGATTCTCCTAATTTGGTATATAACTAAAACTAAAACGGGTTGAGATAGGATGGAGTAGATAAATAACTTTTTTTGTTCCTTTTGCTTTTTGTTTCTTTTCTAGGGAAGGAATGGGAAAAAAACTGGCCAACTCATGACTTTTTGCCCAATCAGATGGCAACTTTTTTTGGTTGAAGGGTGAGGAATTTAACATTTGCACTGGTTCTTCAAAGAAGACATGATTGGCCTGCAGGCACAGGTACATCCTATTTCTCTTTTTTGCCTGTCCTATCCCTTTCCCCCAATGTTAATACTTTATAATTTCACTGCCTCTGTTGAAAGGAAGAATAGCGAGGCTGGCTAGAATTGAAACCTCTGGAAATGAATGCACAGCTGGTGCTGCTCTCTTCCTGCTCAGCTGCACTAGCCTCCCTTTGCCTTCTGGCGAGTCCCCAGTTGGCGGTGGGGGGGAAGGGATGGCAGAGGGAAGGAGGGGAGGATGGGTTCCTGCTAGTAAAGATGATGGTTTCTGCGGTGATGCGCCTGGGCAGCTGCCCTGCAGAAGGAGAAAGGGGAGGGAGAGTCAGGTGCTTGTGGATTTAATGTAGGCCACTCATTAATATTTAGTGTCATTGGAAGAAAGTGCAAATGTGTAGCAGGGAGATTTTATCTAACTTGGCCTACACCGCCTCCTCTGCATTGGAATGTGTTTACCCAGGCAGACATTTAGGGGTACCAGATGCTAGGCCCAAAAAGCCTCTGGAGATTTATTTGGCCTAAAGAATTAAAGCTGCTATGATCCTCTGAAATTTATTTCACTTCAAGACTGGATGGTTGCATGCTCCAAACCCAAAACTTACAGAATAAAGGAACATTCTCCCTTTCTCTCCCCAGCAATTTTTGAATTGTTAAGTAAAAAAAAAAATAGTTTAGAAAAAATACTCTTGAATTCCTCAGTGAATGTATAAAAAAGGTTGGCTCTCATCATTTTTATGGTGCAGTTGTAATAAATGTAAAAGCATGTTGGTGCATATCTTATGAATATGTCCACTTGTAATTTCTTATTGCTTAAATATTATGACTATGATAAACCAGGTTTTTTGAAGCCAGGTAAAGGTTAAAAATGTTAATGTTTTGCTGAATTATAGTTCCTAAATTTGAATTTTCCATCTATAAAAAAAACTCTAGATATGCTTGCATATCTAGATATGCTTGCATGTTGGCTTAATGGAATTTGTCAACTCTGAGACTTGAATCAGCTTTACACTGATGGGAAGGCAAGCCAGACATAAGCTCTTGCTTTAATTCACTGTTAAAAACATTGAAGCACAACATTCAAAAATAGAAAAATTAACATAATTTCAGTTGTCTGATGTCTATCTACCGTACCTACCTACTTACCTACTATCTACTAATCTACTTATCTTTGAATGGGGTATTATATACCTATACTAAGAAGTAGATATAATTTAGGGATTTAGGTATTTTGCTTTGTTATTTTGACTTTCTACTTTATTTTAGAATTTTCTTTTCCATCTTTGAATTTATTTGAGCTATTTTTTATGCTTGCTCTGTTTCAAGCACTTTCAAGATCATAGGTTTATTTACCATAAGTAGAAAGCTAGTATACAGATTGGGAATTCCTTTACTTTCAACTACAGTTATATGCGTCATTTAGTATTCTCTGTTTTTAATGTTAAAGAAAAATCTCTAGATACCAGCCCCATTAAAAATCTCTAGATACCAGCCCCATTATTAATGTGTTCTGTTATTTGAACCAAAAGGGGGAAAAAGCCAGTTCAACACATAATATTTACATTGTGAAGCAAGGACAAGCAACAGTAAAGAGGTAAACTTTAAAAAGTTTATTACCTCTTTACTTGGAGCCGAGGTGGCGCAGCAGTTAGAGTGCAGTACTGCAGGCCACTTTAGCTGACTGTGTTCAGCAGGTCAGCGGTTCAAATCTCACTGACTCAAGGTTGACTCAGCCTTCATCCTTCCGGGGTAGGTAAAATGAGGACCCAGATTATTGGGGGCAATGTAAATATATATATATACATTGCTTACTGGTGTACACCGCTTAGAGAGTGCTTGCACTTAAAGCGGTATATAAGTCTCATAAATAAATAAATAAATAAATAAATAAGCCAGTTTATACATTTTTCAATAATGTGCTAATCAGCATAATTGTATATAAAAATGAACACATAGTAAAGTGTCCTACTACAGAACTCTTAATTGGTTTAACTGTAGTATTCACCTGCTAACAATTTACATGCAATACTTGCTAAGACTGACAGCTGATTTGTTTTTGAAGTGTTGTTAATAATAATAATAATAATAATAATAATAATAATAATAATAATAATAATAATAATAATAAAGTTGGAAGGGACCTTGGAGGTCATCAAGTCCAACCCCTTGCTCAGGCAGGAAACCCTACACCATTTCGGACAGATGGCTGTCCAGTCTCTTCTTAAAAAGTTAAGTAGATTAATGACATGAGACATAGTACTGTATTAGGTTATAAATTAACTAAAACTGAAAACTGCATGAAGAATTTTACTGGTCACAAGCCTCTTCTGAAAATAAGATTTAAAAAATTATAATAACATAGTTTCATCATACTACAAATACTATCAAGGCAATGCATAGGCAGATTGTACCTGGATGTGTTCAAATAATTCTAAAACCTTGACTATGCTAAGGTGAGCCTAGTAACTTTTGCATATTGCTGCCTATGCAAAAATATATTCATTTTATGCTTTGGTTTTTTCCCCCCTGCAAAACATCATTGTGAAATCTCAGACTAGTACAGAAAGGCCCAGTTGTTTCACAAAGAGCTTTTATGGTGGGATACATTCCAGTGTGGCCTGTACATAGTAAGAGTACTTAACAGTCTTAGTATTAACACACGAGCACATTAAATGATTTTAGTAAGATTCCAAATGTCAATGGATGGTGCAACTGGCATTCCATTACTTGCTTTATCAACTGCTGCCTTTCCCTCTCCCCTGCCTTGTTTTTGGAAGCTGGGCCTCCTGACCTGCCTGGGCTTTGTGCAAAAAAGAGCTATTTTTTCTTTGTTTTTGTTTTGTATTTTATAAAGTTTAATATAGGATTTTATTTTTGCATTTTTCCTTCATCATATACCATATACAGATTTCTTTTTTTAAATACAGTTCTTCTACATAGTAGTAATATAGTTTTGATGCCATCAGTTATGGTATCCTTCTGTATTGGTTCTGGAAGTTGGGAGAGGGCAGCACAATATTGTCCTCCTTCCTATGGGTTTAATGAGTGGGAAAAGCTTTAGCTCCTGGACACTACTTTGTAGGGTGCCACAGGGTTGGCACTTTCTCACCTCATATTTAACATCTACATAAAGCCACTGAGTGAGGTCATTGGGGTGAGATATCATTGGTATGCTTTGTATCTCCATTCCTGGCTGTGTATATATTGGTGTGGAAGTTTTGCATCACTGTCTGGAGTCTGTGGGGCCTGGATGGGGCAGTCTTAAACCCAATGGAGATTCTCAGTCATCCAGGTCGTGGTTGTCCCAAAGATGCTGTTCAAAAGGCAACTGGACTTTCAGTTTTGTTTTCCCTTGAAAACGTTTCAGTTCTCATCCAAGAAGCTTTTTCAGGGACTTCAGCTCAACCCAAGCAAGATCACATGGCTTTGAGTTTTGGGGCCTTTTGGTTTTAGGGACCTTCCATTTTAGGTTCTGGATGGGATGGCCCTGCTGCAGAGCCAGGATACAATCTAGGGGCCTTCTGGACTTACAGCTCCTCTCAAAGAGCAAGTAGCAGCCTTAGCTAAGAGGGTCTTTGCACACTTTTGTGTTGTGCATCATTTGCACTTGTTCCTGGATCAGGACTACTTGCTCACTTTTAGTTATGCCTTCATTATCTTCTGATGTATTACTGCATCACATTCTACATTGGGTTGCTCTTGGAAGCTTCAGCTGGTACAAAATTAATGGTGTCAGTTATTTAATGAAGGTGAAACATTGTTCTGCAAGTTGCATTGATTGCTATTCTGCTTCTGGGTGCAAGTTGATAGTTATCTTTAAATCCCTACAGGACTTGGGGCCAGGTTATTTATAGGGCTGACTCTTCCCAGTTGTCTCTATTATCCTATCCAAAGTAGCATGGGAGGGGGCCTGCTGCACTAGGTAAGTTGGCTGGCAGAACCCCATAGGATAACTTTTTCTCCTAGAACATTATCCCTCAAGAAATTTGGTTGGCTCTAATCCTACTGGTCTCTGCAGGGTCCTGAAAATCTGATTATGTGTTCAAATCTCTGCCCCCGGTATATGACAATCCATTTCCTGACTGTGCTGAGGTCTTTATTTTATGCTTCTCCAGCTACTGTGTGTTTTATCTCTTGTTTTCTTTTGTGTTTGTATATTTTATATTGATTTTAATATTGTGAGCTGCCTAGTAAGATAGACAGCTACATAAATTGATTTGATGAATAAGTAAGTAAATAGTCATCCTCCTATATTTCTAATTTTATACATATAAAATCTTCAGGGAAAAAAAGGAATAATAATTGAAGGTCAGTTTGGTCTACTTGGTTAAGGCAGCAGGCTAGAAAACAGGAGACCGTGAGTTCTAAGTCCTGCTTTAGGCATGAAAACCAGCTGGGTGACTAATAATAATAATAATAATAATAATAATAATAATAATAATAATAATAATAATAATAATATCTGTCAATAATACTGAATAACTCAGGACATGGCTATCAAACATCAAAAACATCTACCAGAATATACCATCTCCTTTACATGGATGATCTGAAGCTGCATGGAAAAACATCATCTGAAATAGAATCGTTGCTCAACACTGTCCGTATATATAGCCAAGATATTGTTATGGAGTTTGGCTTGGACAAATGTGCCACACTTACTATCGAACAAGGAAAAGTAGTGAAAACTGAAGGAATCAAGATGCCCCACGAAAATAACATTAAGAGTCTGGATGAGGAAGAGTACTACAAATACTTGGGTATCCTTCAAGCTGACAACATCAAGCACACTGAAGTCAAGAAAAAGATTAGAGGTGAATACATCAAGAGAGTGAAGAAGATCTTAAAATCCAAACTCAATGGAGGAAATACTATAAAGGCAATCAACACCTGAGCAATTCCAGTCATTAGGTACACAGCTGGAATAGTGGACTGGACTCAAGCAGAACTAAAAGCAATGGATAGGAAGACCAGAAAAATAATGACAATGAATCATGCCCTTCATCCACGCAGTGACATTGACAGACTTTATCTACCAAGGCAAATAGGTGGGCATGGAATGCTACAAGTACATCAGATGGTTGAAGAAGAAAAAATGACTTTGGAAGAATATCTGAAGAACAATGATGAAGATGCACTGAAATTAGTACATCAGGAAGGCTTACTGACTACTGGAGAGACCAAACTGGCCTACAAGAAAGACCAAATGAAGAACAGAATAGAGGCATGGGAAGACAAAGCACTACATGGCCAATACATTAAAAAAATAGCTGGGAAAGCAGATAATAACAAGACCTGGCAATGGCTAAGAGCAGGAAAATTGAAGAAAGAGACCGAGGGACTAATTCTGGCTGCACAAGACCAAGCCTTAAGGACAAATGCATATAAAGTCAAAATTGAGAAGACAGCAATAGACAGTAAGTGCCGCCTATGCAAAGAAGCTGAAGAAATAGTGGACCACCTGGTAAGCTGTTGCAAGAAGATTGCACAGACTGACTACAAGCAGCGGCATGACAAAGTAGCAACAATGGTGCATTGGAAGATCTGCAAAAAATATCATTTGCCTGTAAGCAAAAACTGGTGGGATCATAAAATAGAGAAAGTCATAGAAAATGATAAAATTAAACTGCTCTGGGACTTCAGAATTCAAACAGACAAGCACCTGCAACATAACACCCCAGACTTAACAATTGTCGATAAGAAAGACAAAAAAGTCTGGATAGTGGACGTGGCAGTGCCTGGAGATAGCAGAATAGAAGAGAAAGAACTGGAGAAGATAACAAAATACAAAGACCTATAAATAGAAATAGAAAGACTGTGGCAAAAGCAAGCAAGGGTAGTACCAATAGTCATAGGCTCCTTGGGTGCAATCCCAAAACAACTGGAGCACCACTTGAACACCATTGGCATTGACAAATTCGCTATTAGTCAATTGCAAAAGGCAGCCTTATTAGGAACTGCTTCCATCCTGCGACGATATCTGTAATACCATCAAACATCCACATCTGCCTATCCCAGGTCCTAGGTAAGGACTCGATAGGTAGACAAAATGCCAAATCCAGTCTGAACATCTGGCTGACTGTGCGATGATCCATAATAAATAAATAAATAAAGTTGGAAGGGACCTTGGAGGTCATCAAGTCCAATCCCCTGCTCAGGCAGGTAACCCTATACCATTTCGGACAAATGGCTGTCCAATTTCTTCTTAAAAATTTCCAGTGTTGTAGCATTCACCACTTCTGGAGGCAGGTTGTTCCACTGGTTAATTGTTCTAACTGTCAGGAAGTGATGGGCCCAAAGTTTTCTCTCAGTCCAACCCACCTCATAGGGTGGTTGTTGTGGGAAAAATATTAAAAGGAAGAAATATTAGGTATGTTTGCCACCTTGAGTTATTTATAAAACTAATAAAAGTAGGATATAAATGAATAAAAATAAAAATATTTTTGAAATGTATGAATTAAACATAGGGTATTATGTTTGGATTGTAAGAATCCAGAAGACCGATATAAGGCAGCCTAGAATTGGAGTTTTCTATGTCAGTTTGCTGCTGTAGAATAGTTAGCTAGATTTTTGCAGCCTAGAATTGGTAGCCTTAACTATTATCGTGGGAAAAATCATCTGTTGGGCATGGATCAGCAGTGTGCTGCTATAGGCATAAAAGCAGGTGCTGATTGAAAATAGTTTGCAACTACCCAGTATATAGGCACAAGACTGGCTGCTGTCTGAAGGAGGGCGACTAATGATCCCCATTCTCTCTCTCTCTCTCTCTCTCTGTCTCACGCTCATCTGTTCCTTCTTCCAAGGGGAACAATTTCTGAGGCTTGCCAAATTATTCATCTATGGCAAATAATATCAAGGATAGTTTATTTCTCCCTCATAATAAAAATACAGCAATAAATTAAATAATTATTTATTGCTCTCCCCCACCCCTCAATCAGCTAAGAAACACACTTTCTTGGCCAAATGATAGGGTCAGTCTTGGTATAATATAATATCATATCATATCATATCATAACATAACATAACATAACATGTAATATAATATTATTTTGCATAATATATTATGAATTTAATTTTTTGTTTTTATTTTCAGTACTAGGATTAAGATGAATTTTTCTTTGTAAATTCTGTTCAGAAATTAGAGCTGAATTGAATACATTTGGATACATGGTAGAAGTAAGAGAAATTAGACAGATGAGCCATTTGTCTTCAGTGGCTCTATGTTAAATTGCAAAATCTATAGGGACCTTAGTGATCTGTACCCAAAAACAGAATACTTCGCACAAATGATTATTGTGAGCAATCCTCCTGGATACATGGAAACTTCCAATCAAATTTAAGCCAGTGTGAGTGGAAGGCTACTACAGATTTCCTGTCTCAATGCTGAAGGTCAAGACATCCAATGGACATGATACGTTCTGCTCTCTTATCTATGTTGCTCCTGGCTACTAAAAATCCAAAAGATTGTATACAGTAATAATTTACTGTTTATTAAAATTGTCATCTAGAATGATTTCTGAAATTTAGCTGAAGATATTGTGTCCATTCCCAAAATCTTATTTTGCATGTTCAGAAAACTAAAAAAACACAGAGAGATCCACTGCCACTTGGACAGAGAATAGAATATATGAACTTGTGCAGTTTAGACATTTAGACATATGATATAGCCAGTCTTTACATTCCTTTTCTAAGATGAATGTGTTACAGCCACATGATCTATTTAGATGTTAACACCATTTGCACCATGTGCATGAAGTCTGTATGTGAGGATATCTAGTATATATGCTATACACAATGCAAATAGTGTTCTTTGTATAACTACTGATTTCTTGTAGATCAGTGTTTCCCAAACTTGATAATTTTAAGGCATGTGGACTTCAACTCCCAGAATTCCACAGCCAGCAACGCTGGCTGTGGAATTCTGGGAGTTGAAGTCCTCATGCCTTAAAATTGTCAAGTTTGGGAAACTCATCACAGTATATCTGCACATTTAGTTATTACTGTATGAATCAGATCTGTTCGGCTGGAAAGGGCAGCTGTTTAGAAGCTGAATGCCAGTGTTATAAGGTGCCGAACTAAATGCAAACTGTATAATCAGACTTTGAATCTGCAAATATATGAATGAATAGGCAGCTAGGGAGAAAAGTGAAAGCTCAGAGACTGACAAGTGAATAAGGGGTATATGGAGAAAGATGACTTGAATAGCAAGTCATAAAGTGTGGCATGGGTGACTTGGCTCATGTTTACAAGCCATTTCTGATTATTTGCCCTAAATGTATCTTTCTACAAATTCTTGGCTTGTGACAAACTATATGGTGATTTTGATAGGCTAATGAGAAAAGGAACGTTAGGTGGTGCCTTTCTCCAGAGGTTTGATTCTCCTGACTCCAAATTCATGACAGTATAACTGACTCAGGACTGCCACAGGCAAATCAGTTGGCACCCCAGGCCAGAAACCTGCTTCTCCTCTCAGGATTTTTTTTTTTTTAACTTTGATCCTTTGATGAATCTCTGAAAACCTTGAATGCACCAGGAAAAAAAGTGATTTGGTGGCACAATTTGATTTTCAAACACCTGTTAGGTAGGTGAGAATGAGCAGAAATGTGCAGTAACTAGCAAAAATATTTCATCTATAAATATATTCATCAGTCCAGTGTGTGTTTTATGGGCATGACTTTGCTTGGAAACAGTGAAGAGGAAATTGTTCTAGGCAACAAGACAAACCTGAAAGATTAAAAGATGAAGAAAGCAAAGCAAGGCCAGCTAGTTTGGTTAAAGATGAAGAATGGAAGAATTGAAATTATCAGACCTAATTTGTCAATCAATCAGATCTAATCATCAATGGATGATTTATTTTAGGTGGACAGGGAGATAGATAGGAATACTTAAAATAAAAACTACACTTCCTGGGACAAACACTGACATCTGCTATAAAGAAGAACAGTTGTCCTCCATCCATGACCTGCTAGGTGTGTGAATGTGCATATGTAACTGGGTAGATCTGTGTGATAAGAGGAAGTACACAAAATGTTATATGTGGGAAAAGTAATAAAGAAAAAAGGGAAGGAAAGAAAATGTGTGGGCAAATATAAGTAATTATCACAACTTAGCCATAGGTGTGGCTATTGAAGGTGAGATTAAAAGTTTAGTAAGTATGTTGAAGAACCTGAGGTTTGAAGCAAAATCTGAAGATGAGAGAAATGGCACCATACTCAAAATCCCCAAAGGAGGATTTTTGATAATCCTTTACAATTCCTTTTGTTTGGTTAACTATCCTGAGGTTGGTTGAGCCGGAGGCTAACTCTGTGCACTAGGCCAGAAATGCAGGAGTTTGGCAGGCTATGTAATTCTCTTGTGCATATGCAGCCTCCTTCATTGCATAGCCACTGCTTCATTGATCATCTTTTTTTTTTGTTAGTATTTTTGTTCTCATGGCTGTCTATTTAGAAGAAATGGAAAGAGGCAGATTGGTATCACCAGCATGTAGAGATGCACAACTATTATTATTATTTTTATAACAACTCTCTTCTGTCTTTATCCTGGCACACACCTATATAACTGTATGGTAATGAGTATATCTGTAAATAAATATGTATATGCCCAGGGATTCAAAGTTTACACGTACTAAAGCGCAGTAAGAATGTGGCTTAAACATTACAATTAAAGCTATTTCAAAACATATTATAAATATACCTCATTTTTAAACTATAAATAAGTTACAGTGTTTTATTTGGCTAACAAGTTACATTAATCCACCAAAAACTTGATTGAGTGATAAAAGTGTTCCCAGTTAATAAGTAAATTTGGTTTCTGTTGAATGTTGTAAAATTGTAACATATGTATTGTCTTTTAAATGTGACCCCTCTATCTTTTCTGATCCTTTTTAAAATAATTTTATTAAAACTTTTAAATGTAAAAATTAACACAAACTAATTGTTAGTAAGCATGAAAAAATAATTAAAAAGCATAAGGTGTAAGAAAAATTAAAAAAGGAAAAAGCATAAAGAAGTGGCTTTCAATATTCTTTGTAACAATTAAAAGCACAAATAGATCTTAACACCTCTAAAGTTACATATTACTCTTCTTTTTGTAACCTGTATAATTGTCAAAAGGTCCTTTTTTTCATTTTTATACAAAAAATCCTTAAAAGGTTTCCAGTCAGTATTAAATGTAAATAGTAACTTTTCTCTAATCAATGAAGCTAATTTATCAATTTCATCAAAATCTTTCAATTTCACCAACAATTCCTCCATAGGAATTGCCTATGCATCTCTGTGCATATAATAATCTTGCTGCTGTGATCATATCCTGAAATAATATTTTATGTTTTTTTTCTAAATGTACATCCATTAATTCTAAAAACAAAAGTTCTCTGGCTTTAACTGAATATTAATTTTTAAAATCCTCTATAATAAAATATGTATTTGGATCCAGTTTCTTTTAGCTTTTATATATGTTCTCTATGCCTGATAAAATGTCACTTCATGTTGCTCACATTTCCAACATACATTTGAAGTGGCTTTATACAATTTATATAATTTCTCTGGCATCATGTACCTACAGTACAAATTTTATAAAAATTCTCTTTGAGATAACAAAAAACAGAGTTTGAAGGGACAAGTTTCAACTCTTTTGACTACATATCTTCCCATTGATTCATTTGTATATTACAACCAAAATTCTGAGCCCACTTTATCATACATTCTTTAAGTTGTTCTACCTCTATTTCAAATTTTAACAAAAATTTGTACATTTTAGCAATTACATTTTCACCATCTTCTTCTTGTGCCATATCCGTTATCGGACGTTGGCGATCATGTTGGCGATCCTGTTTTTATCAGCAGCCGCATGAAAAAGTGCTGCTGAGTTTTGTCCAAACTAGTCCCTTAGAGTTTGAAGCCATGATGTTCTTCTTCTGCCTGGACCTCGTTTGCCTTCAATCTTTCCCTGGAGGATTAAATGGGGTATGCCGTATTTTCTGGGTGTCGCATCACATGTCCAAAATATTCTAATTTTTGTTTTTTAATTGTTTTGATAATTTCCCTTGGCTTTCCAGGCGCTTATCACCTCCTCATTTCTGATCTTGTCAACCCACCATCAGTATACATTGTATTTCAGATTCTTACTTGCTCCATACTAAAAGTTACTTCATTTTAAATATTTCAGTTAACTGTAAATGGGAGAACCATTGATAATTATATTCTTCTGCTATTAATTATTCTCTTGATTTGATTTTAAATTCCCCTTGATAATTTTCCAATAGGTCCCGGTACGTCAAACATTTACCTTTTACTGCCATTTCTCTTCTTTAATATAGTTCCTGAGCTGAGATCCATAAACGTATTTTTTGGGCACAATCTGGGTTTATATCTTCTCTATATTTTCAACATAGCACGTGTAATAAAATGATTTTTGAAGTCTGTATTAACCATAAATATCCATAGTATGTAGACTTCAGGTGATCTAACTGTAAAAGTGTCCATTCTTTCATCCAGATCAAACAACAAGCAGCGAAATACAGTTTTAAATGCGGTAAACCCAATCCTCCTTTTTCCTATGTATATTTTAATATTTTATATTCAACTCTTTTTTTCCCTTTGCCATGTAAACTTAGGGACATCTTTTTGCCATTGTTTGGATGATACATCTGTTGTTAAAACAGATATTGTTTGGAACAAAAACATTCATGGCAAACATTCATTTTTATCACAGAAATTCTCCAAATGACAAGCTTTAAATTCTCGCATCTTAACATGTCTTTCTTAATTTCAGTCTATATCTTAACATAATTATTTTGAAAAAACATATCATTTATATTTGTCATAGCAATACTCGGGTATCTTTTTTTCCTCAAAACCAGTTGTTCTTTATCAGTTCTACTTTATCTGTTGCTTTCATGTTTTTTGTTAACATCTTTGTCTTTTGGTTATTAATCATGAAACCTGCTAATATACCAAAGTCCTTTAAATTTCCCATTAATGTTTGTACTCTATCTTTCCTGATCCAGGAAAAAATGGTTCTTCTAAAAATGAGTCTATTGCAATATCTATGCATCTTCTGAAGGGACATAATCCCTGTGCCTCTTAAGCAATTTCATTCATATGCAAATTAAATTGATTGATGAATCAGTTGATTAACTGATTGTTCAGCTTTACTCTGAAGTAAGTTTGATTGAATTAAATGGAACTTAACTATCCCGAAAAAAGGATATAGGATTGCAACCTAACATTTCTTAAACTGGAGGTGCTCATGCTCAGGACATTTGGGCTTGATTTCCACAATGTACTAGAATAAGATAAAAAAAATTATAATCAGATTATTAGGAGAACCTGATTTTTGTCTTCGCATGCTGCCTGATACAACAACAACAACAACAATAATAATAAAGTTGGAAGGGACCTTGGAAGTCATCTAGTCCAACCCCTTGCTCAGGCAGGAAACCCTATCCCATTTCAGACAAATAAATTCAGACCATAATATTGTTAAAGCACAGTATAGTTTTTTTACTTAGATGTAACATTTTATACAATCCCTTCCACTGTATTTTGTTAACCCGGGTTTAGATTTATTGTGTTCCATAAACTTAGCCTTTTTCTGCCGTTTTGATTGATCCTAGGAAAAGTAGAGCCTAAACTAAAAAATAATTGATTTGGCTTTTTTGTGTATTTATGTCAGGTTCTTTGGCAACTGCCTCAAATCAAAAGTGATATTTTCCAAGCAAGATTCTCATATATTTTTCTTTAGCAAGATTTATTGAAATGGAAGGGATGGGGTTACAAGAATTTCAGCAATTGAACAATTTCCCATTTATATCCACTTATCCTCTGATATATTAGGGCAGATATTTATTTGATTTCTTTCTAATAGTCTTCCTGTGCTCAAGCCTTTTCAGTAATAATGGAGATGTTTGCCATGGGTTGTTTATGTAACAGTCTCCTAAATCTTTATTAATATAGGGACGAAACATTACAGTGTATGAACATACATCTATGTGTACATGTCAATATGACTTTTAAAGGGATTGACAGCTGACCCTTCATATTGGCAATGGAAAAGTAATACATTCTCTTCAGCATATACTTTTAAAAAATGTTTTTTAATTAAAATAATTTTACCCAAAAAATTAAAAACTCCAGAACCATGGAAAATAAAATAAAAAGATCATAAAAGTAAAGAATAACACACAATCAACAATAAGAAAGGTATTTAATTTTTATAAATGTTATATTTGTAAGTCCTGCAAAGAAGATCAGAAGTTGCTTCTCTTTAACATTCAAGGTAGACCACTAATAGTCACTGCTTGGCCTGCAGTCTTCCTAATGCTACAGTAAGATTTGTGCAAGTCTATCATTTCTATCAGTTAGTATGCACCAGCCTCTCTTTCCCTCCTGGGACATACTATCTTCTGTCGGGTTTCTGTCTGTTTTTATGAGCCCAGTGACTTACCTGCTTGCATTGGCAGGAATCCTAGTAGCACTGACCATTAACTAGCAGTGACTTACCTGCTTGCATTGGCAGGAATCCTAGTAGCACTGACCATTAACTAGCAAGTGCCACTGTTTAAATTTCTCATCTTATCCACAAGCAATGCTGCTTGATTCAATAGCATTTTGGGCATGTGCTGCTTAGAACACCAAGGTTCAGATATTGGGAACAGTGAATCATAATGGTGCCAAGCATTGTTACAACCCTATATAACATATAGGATATAGATTATACAGGATAGTTTAAAAATCCTTCTTTCTGACTTATCTCTCCTTTTCTTCTTTAAATATGGGGTCAGCTTAGCTTGGTCTCACAATCCATGTGTGTGTGCAAGAGTGTGTTTGTGCCTGCCAATTTATTAACATTATTCCAACATTGTGATGCAGCAGGAGTAAAGGAAGCAGATGCTCCTTGGTTGTAGTCTTTATTGTTACCTAGAGACAAGCTACTGGCGTCTTCCCAGCTATTTCTCCCCCCCCCCTTCTCCCAACTCAGTTCCCTCTACACTCTGCAAAAGGAAATTTATGGTATGCCCACACTGTGTGTTAACTCCTTCCCTCTTTGGCAGAGAGGCAACCAACCAGGGTGTAATTTGTACCAAGGCTATCTAACACTTTAACCTCAGCATCTGTTTTTAATGCCAAAGGTCTGGGGTAATATGCTGGCCTTGATATTTCTGAGCATGCAGAAAATGCCTTCCCTTTCCCCTTCAAGAAAGCTGAGGGGTTAGAAGTCACCATTTCAACACCATCTCTGCAACTCAGCAAGGGGGAAGCTATTGTTTGGTAAAGCAGCACATACTTTGCATGTGGAAACTTCCAGGTCCCCTCCTGACATTTCAAGTTATGACATCTGAAAGAACTGGATGGCAAGAATGACTTTTGCCCAAGGCCTTGAAAAACCAAGGCCTTTCAGAAGGAATAGAAGGTCTAGACTAGACAAAGTGGTGATTTGGTTCGTTATCTGTTTATTGTGTAAGCAGAGCTATCTCAGCTAATTCTGGAGTGTGGAGAAAAGTCATTTAAACTCCAGCCATTTACCTGACAGAACACTATTCTACAAAATTAAATTGCAGGTTGAGAAGCAATGTTTTCAGAAAAGAGAGAAAGTTGTACCACAAATTGCCATCCAATAATCTCTTTCCTTTAAAATACCCCGAAATCTAAAGCCATGGTTGGTTTGTTACACAATACTTTGGGCTACATTGTCCCCTATTCCACTTATCAAGATGTTAGGTATCTCGAGAGAAAAATATGAGATATGTGATTTGTTGATGTTTGTGTTGATGATGATGATTACATAAGTATATATAGGTGGAACATGTGTAATTTTAGATCCAAGATTTAATTGTCCTTTAAATGTCACTGTGTTTCATTTTTCTTTTTTCAGAATGTGAAAATCCAGTTTTGTGGTGTCTGGCAGCCTTCCTGTTCCATCTGCCAACTAAAACCTTGGATGTTTGCCCTTAAATGCTGTCTTGATTCTACAAGACACTATTTCTTATTTGCCCTTTACCATAACATGAACGTACCTCAGTGACACTTCTTTCTGCCATGGCTTCATGACCCTGCATTTGTCTTATCCTCAGTCCACTCTTCAGGCAAATGAAGGTTTTCATTTGTTGCTATGTTAGTGTTTTTCCTCATCTCCTGGTCATTTGGTTGCTAAGGTGATTCGAGATGCTATCCAGTTATCCTAATTATTTTTGTGTCTTTACAGTGCTGGCACAAACATCCTTTCTAGTATTGTTCTTCTTAGCCATTTTGATTAGGCAGAAATGATGGGGCACATCGCTTCTCCAAAGGTATAACTCTGGGCAGAATTTTTTCATTGAGCTTGTCAGGTCTTATGTGAGCTTATTATGAACATGGGCTTAGCATTCTTTTGAAAGCACATTAGATCTACTTTTTAAAAACTGGTTTAGCCTTTTTTTGAAGGAGTTCAGTGCTTCATAGGAAGTTAATCTAAACTATGAAAAAAGCTAAATGTTTCCAACATGGAACATGGATTGGAAAGTGCATTGAGAGAAAGATCCCTCACATTACATGACCTCCCTTCTAGCATCTTTATTTCATTTATATCCTGCCTTTATTATTTTTATAACTAATTCAAGGTAGTAAACATACCTAATACTCTTCCCTCCTCCTAATTTTCCTTCAATGTGAGATGGATTGGGCTGAGAGAGAGTGACTGGACCAAAGTCACCCAGCTGGCTTTTATATCTAAAGTGGGATTACAACACAGAGTCTTCTGGTTTCTAGCCTGGTATGTCTACTAGACCAACTGCCTGTACCCGCTAGCTATTAGTCACACAATTTGACAGTTAGCTGAGCCCATTGTCTTAAGTATCTCTCTAAAATATTATTGGTTCTTAGAAAAATAAGTGTCAGTAGAAAGTGACAATTGGTTAGAGAATAATGAAAATCAAGACAATCCACCAATGACCTGTCATGCATTAAATAAGTAAGAGCATCACAATGTGTCAGCCTCATTATTATGGCAGAATAGGGATTAGCAACGGAATCAGCACAGTTTATGCTGCCCTACTTTTCTATCAGCTTAAGGACTGGTGGACAACAGCTTAATGTCAATATCTGGAGAAGTTCAGGGAAGCATTGGAGTGCAATGGAGACTCTTCTAGAAATTTGCAGCTCTAGAAATCACTTGGATATTAGACTTCAAATGATAAATGCCTTTACAAATCCATTTTTTCAGCATTTCCTGTGTGATCTGGAAGGCATACTATTGGGATGTGGTGTGAGAGTCGAGGGAGGATGAAGTGAATAGAGAAGGAACACAAAGAGAGTTTAAAGAAAGTCTATACTCGACCCAATTAGGTGGGGATTCTCATTTAAATGGAGTATTAGGTTTTCTTGGTATCCTACTCCTTACATAGATTGAGACATTAGAGTGTTTTGTGATTTTTAGTGGGCTGATAGTGGCAGTACCAGGCTGAATATGAATCAAGAAGCATGCCATGTTGTACAGCTATGGGCAATTTTCCTAAGTAAATAAAGAATCTATAGAATTATTTTCTTTTCACATAATATATGCTGAAACTTGGTTTCATTCTGTACTAAGATTGCATGGGGATGCAACTGCCCTAAATATGTAGATTAAAATCTTAAATTGCAATGCTCAAGGGCATAGACAATATTTGAAGGCTTAAACTAATGTAGCTTGGAAAATAATAATTGTCTATGTATTTACTGATGTACCACATCGGTATCTCTTATATTTAGGGCTGCTCAATGCTCTGAAATCAATTCTAAGAAAGCATTTCAGAGCATGAATATAGTGTTTTCCTGGGATCACGGGAACTGTCAAAGGCAAAGAAAATATGTCTGTTTTAAAGAGTTTTAGGCAGTTGGTATGCTTGAGCCCTTGTTTCTTTTTTTGTAATCTAATCCAAAGATTATTCAGTCCTAAAATTGGTATTTATATTTTTCAGATCCTACTTGTAAAAGCTTTTGGGAAACAGGGAAAGTAATGGGAAGATATTAGGCATAAACAACTGACAGAGAGGACAGTAGTTCATTACTAGCTTATCTCATAAATGACAGTCGAATCCAGGTTGCAAAAACCCAAGGAAAAAGAGATTAAAAGCATTCAAAGAGACTCCATCTTTATGAAGTAACTAATAAATTTGGACAGGAAGTTCCTATCACAACTTCCAATAGTCTGTAACTTATCCCTTATTGTTGCATTAAAACTTCTTCATGTCTGTCAGAATCTTGAATCATACACTGAGGTAGAGAACTTGGTGCAAACACACCTGTAGCCATTACTGTCCTGAGCTTCCATCACTCACAGAGTAGCACATCATAGTGGTTTGTTATAAAAGAAGAGCAGTTTTAATTCCAAATAGGACCAGGGGAAAGGAGAATCCTTCTCTCGGTCAGTAATATTATAGGAATTCAAAAATGACCTCATCTGAGTAGCAGTGTCTCAGATGTAACCAGTTACTTAGAGTTGTACAGCAGTTGCAAATGCAAGGCACTCCATCACTTAAAAATAAGGTCCGGCAACACAGAAAATACATGCCAAACACTGGTGGCTGGTTGGCAACTACATTCCCAGAAGGCCCAAGTTGGAGAATGCTGCTTTCCAGCTATAATTTAGGTGTGGTAACTCTTCATTCCTTGCAATTTGCACAAGTGGCATGCAGGCACATACTGTTTACTCAGCCATATGGTGTAGCACAAGCAGACAAGGCTTCCCTGCATGCAAATGTTTTTCAGAAATGATTCAGAAATGCATTTTTCAGCTTTTCATTAAAGTAAGTGGGTTTTTTTCCAGGTGTCTGTTGAAAATGAAGGGGGGAAAATCCAGCTGTGCCTTTTTTTTAAAGGCTGGCATGGAACCCAGAAAAAGAAGGGCTGCTTTAATGAATAGCAGAGAGGTGCTGTGTTCATGCATTTCTGAAACATTGTTTCTGAGTAGTTTTTGAATACAGCCTCTCTCTATAGATGAATAGGAGAGAGAGAGAGAGAGAGAGAGAGAGAGAGACTGACTGACAGATAGATAGATAGATAGATAGATAGATAGATAGATAGATAGATAGATAGATAGATAGACAGTTCCTGACTGACTGACTGAATGAATGACTTTATCAAAGAAGAAACTTTGGCAGCTATGTGCGTCTGCATTTCAACTTAGAGTAAGGTGTGGAGGTGTTATTTTCAAGCGTGTTAGATGGAGAAAGAAAACTTTTACAGTTCCACTGAAGACTGTTAGAGCCTGAAACTTTTTCAAGGACATAATATCAGGTGTGGATTTGAAACAGATGGTTCCCATAACAAAGTGAACTTGTTTATATGGACTATATAAGATGTTAAGGTTTGACTGGGAAAATTATTGTTTAAGTCTATAAATTGTGTTGGAACTTCATAGTCAAAGTTTTGCTTTGACATAGTTGGTTTTGCTTCAACATTACCATGCAGTGTATTCAATAAAGAATAAGATTTTTGGAGACAGAATTTGGATTCTTGAGCTGGATGTTGACAGACTTTTGTAAATAAATATATTTGTATATATGCCTATAAAAAGGATATTGTATGCTTAAACATCTACTTTTGTAAATATGCATTCTCTTCTTAATCCCACTAGTTTATTTTTAAACTTTTTGTACGATTGGTGTTTTTGGACTTTTAAAATGCCTATTGTTGTAGTTATTTTATTAGTTTAAAGCAATAATTGCATTTATTTTAATGCATTAATTATTGCTTTATGATGTATCTAATGTTTCTGAACTATACTGTAAATTGAGGTATGCACACATACAAATACAACTTGTCTATTATATAGCATGCAACAACCAGTATGGAAATTCTTTTTAATAGAAATACTGGGATTTTTATTCTTTCTTTATACACCCTATTTCTGTCAGTGTGGGGATTGGCAGAAGAAAGTAATTCAGTGCAAGTAATTAGTTTGTTAATATGTTAACATATAGGCATATATATGGAATTTGTCCATGGCAAAAGCATATTTGATTGTTTCAATAATTGACTGTAAAAATGCACTTCTACTGATGCGCCTCCTCTCTTTAATACTGCTGATAACCTTCCAAAGCTTCACATTCATGGAATTTTTATAATTTATAGCACAGCATGAGTTCTAGTTTAATATAAGTCCTCCTCTAGATTTATTATCTAATAAATGAATGGCCAGTTTTGGATGTCCAAATAAAGCTGAAATGCCTGCTCTCTTTGAAAAGTGGGTCAAAAGAGAGCAATGGAAACATACAGTATTATCCTGCATGCTCTGAACTTTATATGATGATCAGATTCTGAACATGATAATCAAGAATAGCTATCTACTGAAGTATTGCATATGTAACTTAGCAAGAAGAGTCTCTTCTCCCAATTCCATGTGTTCTTTTTTTATTGATCCATTCCAACAGGAAATCTTTGGACCCTCTCAGATGGATTTGGCCTTGGGTGGCCATTCCAGTAGGCTTATTCTGATGTACACAGTATTCATTTGAGACTATCATAATTTTGTGTCTTCCCTTGGTATGTTTCCAATCTTACTCATACCAAGTTTACTCTTCTCCAAGATCATGTCTTCTAGATGTATTGGAATAAAACTCTCATAGTTTTCAGTTAGCAGGACATGAAACATCTGGAGAACTGCAGGCTGGGGAAAGCTACTATTACACCACAGAATCATAGATTCAACTTCTTTCTAGGATCTTTCTTATTTGGGCTGGTCAGCAATAGCTAGAGTGAAACAAACAACAAGCAATTCTCAATCTAAAAATAGCCCCAGGGAGAGTAACAATATTTTGTCACAATCAAGATGGTGTAATATAATGGAAATTTTTGTCATATTAAAATATTTGATTGTTTTTAAGTGAAACCATATATACGGGCAGACATTCTTTTTTCTGAATACTTGCCTTCATTAAAAACAGAATGATGCAATGGCTAGACTCCACCTGGTGACTTATCAAGCCACTCCCTAGATATTTTCAGGGCTCCATACCATACTTAGATTATTAAGTAGAACCCCTTCCAATTTTTTTTATCATTTTATTCTGGTGGCTCTGTAATTCTGGGGACCCTAATTTAGTGTATCTACTTGCACCATTGTTTTAAGCTAACAATACTCAACCCTTATCAGTTATTCTTCTTTCCTCCTTTTTCCCCCTTTCTCTCTCTCTTCTCTCCCCCTCCTTCTCTCTCTCAGCAAGTTTTTATGTGATTACAAGCACTGCATGGTAATTAGTGCTAAACTCATTTGCACAACTACAGTTAATTGGCTACAACAATTAATTAATGTGTTGGAAATTTGGCACCAGAATAAAAAAAAGTTTTTTTTCATCAAACAAAAGACAGAAGTTAAAAAAGAGAGATGGACAGACGGAAAAGTAAATTGACTGCACTTGGATTACCCTCATAGCTCCCTCCTCCAGCAAAAATACATTGTTGTTTCCAAACTACAGAGTCCTTCAAACTTTTGTTTGGTATTTGTCACTTTAAATTTTTTAGCTATTTATTTTTGACACTTTTACCCTTTATCGCCTCCCTTTTTAATTCATTCGTTTATTTTATATTTCCTTTTCCTTTTTTTTTTTTACAACTTAAGCAAACTCATTTCACTGATAAAATATAGCATGACTAATGAGTGGAGCATGTAGAAATCATTGGGAGAATGTCCTTGGAAGACGAATGCATTTTCAGCAGAATAATTAACTTAATTAACAAATTCACATGCATATTCATCAGGCTATTAATGTCTTCTCAGCTCAGCTTGATGAACATTGCGGTAATAACAATCTCATTTGCATACTGCATTCTACTGCTATCCAAAAAAAAAAAAATTAAGCAACATACACAAACACATAGAAAAGAACACACTTTCAACACCTTCTCTCTTCCCATCTTCCCATCACATCATGTATTTGCATGTTTATATGTTTAGAATGAAGTTTGTTGATTTCAACATGGGACATGCATAAGTAGTCAACTGTATTTCATGTATGTGATGTGTGTGTGTTTGAACTTTCACTATGCCTGTCTCTCTCTATCTTTCCAATCTCTCCCTAGGGAAGCCTTGGCACGGGTTCCAACTTTTTCTTCACTCTTCCCCCGCTGCCAAGCGGCATCAACACAAAATTGCCATTTTCCCCAGCTCTCTATGGAGCAATCTTGAAAAGCAGTAAGGTGTGACGCCGAAGGACTGCCAACTCGGCAGCAGTGCCTGCGGAAAAACCGCAGAATGGAGGCAGAGAAATAGGATGGTGGTGGGTGCTGGTTTTTTTTTTTCCTACTGGCGCGTGGAGTGATTGGGAGGAGGGGTGGCAAAGAAGGGGGGTTGAAAGAGGAAAAAATAACGTAGCAGCTGTCGGCCTAATTCCACTAACACTCTGCTTGTGGTCATATTAGAAAAACAGATTATACTCCTTTGTGGCACTCATTTATTCCTGACATACGTTAACATTCTATATCTTAATTCTGCCTGCCTTTAGTTTGACCAGTGGACTTTGGGGCCAGGTTTTTTTCCCCATGAAATATATTGAGGAATATGGAAAGCAAAAAAGAAATACCTGTTTTTTTTCTTCTTCTTCTGTCATTATACTTCATAAACCGTTGAATTCATTTGACAATAAGAGTTCTGAATAGGTAACTGTCAGGACTATTTTATCTAAATGCACCACTTATCAAACTCACCTCCATAGCCACAGATATGGTGATAGTTCCTAGCTTTAATGGGAGATAAGTATCATGGATAAAAGTCCCTGATGGTTACAAGTGGCTACAGGCAATTTTCCCCATTTCTGCCCTATAGATGTATTTGGACTACAACTCCCAGAATTTCTAGAGTTGGAAATATTCCTGAATGCCTTTACTTCAGGGCAAGGCTATTGACTTTTGTAGCCCAAAGCTTATGATCTAAAGTCACATTTCTGAAGCTAAGCAGGCTTAATTATGCTCAAGGCTCTTAGAAGCCATCACATGGCATCCTGGACTTCATTTTGAGAGGATGGCTGAATGTAGAAAAATGCAATGAATACATGACTCACAAATGGATCCAAGCCAAACGTACAGCTCGTGAAAACACCTTTGGATAAAATATCAAATATAAGCTGGCAAGAATGATAGCTAGCTGAGTGTATCCTCTGATGCACAGTGGATAGGTGAAGAACCTTATCCAACTCACCCAATTTCCTCAAGTCTGCCAATGGTTGTGTTAAAAAAATGCCCCTCAAGCAAAATGTTATTCTCCCAAGTAAATCTTGCCTCTATCTCCAGCCAGTTTCCTAAGGAAATATCAAGCAGCAGAACACCTCTGTGTATGTATTGAATGTTCATTTGATGGGATTCAGTATAAGTGTTTTGCCCTTTATACGTCTTTCCCCTCACTGCTTGAAAAGGGACATTTACATCCAATGTTGGTGCATCCCCTTCCCTCAATAAATACATCACTCTGTTCTGACCAAGTGGCCCAGAGGATCATGTCTGATCATGTCAGGCAGCTTAATAATGCATGTGGGCCCATACTTAACACAAATCAGGTGCTTCTTGGTACTCTCTTCTTATCCTCTGGTAATAATCTCTGCTTTAGTTTCTCCATTGATGTTTTAAAATAAGCATGGTTCACAATCAGAGATGGAAAATGATGGGAAACAAAGTTCTTCCTACTTGATCACTCACTCACTGATCACCTCAACCCTTGATCTTCCATCTTCAGGGTTACAACTTCACTATTTTTACAGGTAGTCCTTGTTTAGCAACCACAATTAGGATCAGCAACTTGCTCATTGAGTGAAATGGTTGCTAAATGAATCTGTGACTGTGCTTACAATCCCATTTCAGCTTTGCTTCATATATCTGCAAAGTTTGGTCACAAAGTTTCTTTTTCATCACTACCACTGCAAATGGTCACTAAATGAGGTAGTTGCTAAACAAGGGCTAACAGTATTTAGCCTTCCTGGGGCATGCACATCTTCAGCTTTCTTCTCTCTTTTGCTTCCTAAAGCATCTGACAATGGTTTCTTCTGGCCCCAAACAAGAGCCATTCCAAACTGAACCAGAAGTTTCCTCCATTCACTTTAGAGCAGGGGTGTCAAACTGCTGGCCCGCGGGCCGGTTTCATCATATTGGAGCCGCGCCCACCACATTGCCAGCAATGGCAAAAAAGCTCCAATACGTTGTGCGACATCACATGACGTCACGAGTTTGACATGTCTGCTTTAGAGAAACTTCAGTTTCCCCTTCCACACACACAGATCCTCCCACACCCATCATGAGGCAGGGAGAAGGAAGGGAGAATTTCACAAACACAGAAATGCATATTTAGAGACATGAAGATACAATAACACATACACACCCTAACCCCAGGTTACTTTACATGGAATTGGGGCTGAATAACATGTACTGCCAATAGAAGAAATATCTGGCAAAACATAGGTCTGCATTTCATACAGCTCCATCAGACAGCTGCAAATTTCTGCACCTAGCCTTTTACATAAGAGAACAGATCTTTGTTCAGATCAGCTTAAAATTTGCAGGTAGGTCCAAAATACAGAAGGGAGGCAGGATTGTTTGCTTCTATTTTAGTTTTGAGCGTGCCTTAAATGAGAGATCTCGAACACATAGTATACTGCCAATATATTAATTATTTTCTGAAGGTCAGTTTTCTATGCCCTAAAGACTTGTTTTACCCGATCTATCAACATTTCTTCTGTCCCTTCCACCTGCCTACCTGCCTACCTTTTATAATCAAGTGAGATTTGAAGTCAGGTTCTCAAAGTTGTATTCCTTAGTCTTAGTCCAAGCTGGCATTTAAACTTATTCTTCTGCAGGATCATATTTGAATTGCCTTTTGACAGTAACTCAAGACAGTGTGTGACTCTGAATGAATTGCACGTATATAGCGAATAGCCAGCTAAAACCCTAACAGCTGCATTGCTCATGGGAGATTTAACTTACGGTGTGTGTGTGTGTGTGTGTGTGTGTGTGTGTGTGCGCGCGCGCGCGCGCACGCGCATCTGTGTGTGTGTGTGTATGCATGTGCGTATTTCATAGCTAAGTTGTTAGGAGAATGGGATGAACAGATATATCTTTCCCTCAAATATTTGCTAGTGCAGGGTCCAGTTCATTTAAATCCTTCCTTCCAGTAGTATAATGCCCTCTTCTTTATAAATATAATAACTGGAGATTCCATATTTCTATATGCACAGTCTGTTTTCAACTTATTTGATACATGCATCTCTCCTTCCTTATATGTTCAGTTCAGAATCTCTAGTGTACATTTTTTTTCTTTTTCTTTTTTTCATTCAGAGACCTTGTCACCCTTAGGGGAAGCCAAGAGATCCCTCCCTATTCAATAAACAGCAAAGTGGCAAGTGAAGGCCCTGCAGTATCTCATGGAAAACATAGATCTCCAGGGTTCAGTGTTGTCTAGAACATTGAATGATGTGGTTTTTCAGACAATGTTGAAAGAGATTTTGGGAGTTTACTTTTTAGTGTTATTGACGCAACTTTCTGTTTAGATTAATTATTGTATATTATATATTTATAAGCCAACAAAGTTCTTGAACTTTGTTGAAGAAAATAATATGATACATATTACTAACAAATGAATAAAGATACAGCTTCTTGGATAACAATCTGAATTATTCCCAAGTATGCTTCCTCCACTAGGAAAAATCTAAAAATTCTTTGCTGCCATCTAATGGTTGTTTTGATTTGTGCACTTCAAATCCAGTAGAACTACATCCACATCTCTTCATTTTCACTCTCTTCAAATATTCTTTTGAAGGATCATGGCAGAGCTGTTTATGTAACCTCAAATCTCTTTTTTTTCTCCCTCTGATCTCAACTTCCTACCATTTTGAACTGAGGAGCACAGGACCTTTGCAGAATAAGTTCTATAAAGATCTGATTAATAATGTTAATGAGAAAAACCCCAACCTCACTCTATCAGAAAAAAGAAAACCCCAGCTTTGTCCAAGTATGTGATGCAGTCCTCTCCACTTGACTCCATTACTTACCCATTGTAGCTGCATTCCCTCTCCCCATCTAATAAGTGAGCCTTAGTTCTGACCTAAGTGATTTGTAAATACATACATCAGCAACTACCACAGAAAACAGACAGCATGCAGTTCGCATACCTTTCAAAAAACCAAGCAGTATAAGTTATTCCTTCCCAGATCCATTACATGCAGTTGTGGTGCTTCACTGCCATTTTCTAATTCTACCTTATGGAGCTGATGCAGTGAGGGTTTTTTTTTTCTTAAAAAAAAAGGTATTTGGGGCATGCCTTACATAATTATGCGGAAAGGCTCAGAAGGACCTTTGTACCCAGCTTTGAGGGTGGTATTGAATTCTGGGCAACTTTTCCAAGCACATTTCCCATCAGGTTGCCAGCACACTGCATTCTCTGATTGTCCTGTGCTGAGACCTGTTGCTTAGCAACAATCAGTACATTCATCTTTAATAAATTGCTGGCACCATGATGGCAAAGAATGTAGGGAGGGGGAGAGTGGAGAGTTTGATGGGTGACTTTTATTTTTTTTTTTAAGGGAACACCATGTGGTTTGCAGAAATGAAAGGGGAAGAAAAGATTAAAACATTTTAAAAATGCAATCTGTTCACATGGACTAGCCCAGATTGAGTCAGCCCATGGATGAGAATAAGTTTTCACTAGCTACATGAGAATAGCTACTCATAAACATGTGATATGTGTATTGTGCATATATATAAAAGAGCGGGGTGGTGGTTGTTGAGGTGTGATGCTCCAAACTGTGTTTTACATTTGGAGTTAGAAACTATGGTGGGTGCTAGCCATGCAACCAACTCAACCAGCAGAAAGCCAATATTAAAAGACTGAAATAGTGTTCACTGGCAAATATACCTACTTCAACAGCTCAGTCCAGAGAATATGAGAAAACCTATATGGAAAAAATGCTGAAGGATAGAATCATAGAATCAAAGCTGGAAGAGATCATGTAGGTGAGCGTGTCCCAAACCTGGGTAAATTACTCAAAGTTGGATAAAAGTGGTTTTTCTTTGAGTATTGATATCCAAACCAATTACCCATCACAACAGGGACATTTAAATTGATTTAAAGATTGCCACGTGTACTAAAATATATTCAAAAATCTTCCAAATATTCCTATTAAGTTAAAAATTGGTGAAATTATCAACAATAATTTGTTGAAATGATAGTTAAGATCATTGATTGATATTGTTTTTATAATACAGGTAGTCTTTGAGTTATGATCATTTATTCAATGACCATTCAAAATTATGACATTACTGAAAGAAGGGATTTAATTTAAGACTTATCAAAGTTAGATAAGACTTTCTTTCATTTTGGTAATGAAGGAAAAAAATTGGGAAACATTGATTTAGGCCATCAAAATTTCTGAACTATTTCTTTTCATGATTTGAAAGTTATACTTCTTATGATGTAATATAAATTGTGTTTGCCATTTTAATCAGAATTAGGAGGAAGGGTATGTATTAAATGTGTTTAATGCTTTGAGTTATTTATAAAAAATAATAAATGCAGGATAAAATAAATAAATAAATATAATATCACAATGGTGCTCTTATTCAGCCCGCTACATAGAAATTCATGTTTTTTTCTTTATCTTATATAGTTGAATCTTGCTGCTATTACCTCAGACTCCTCTTTTTCAGGAAAGAACAGAAAGAAGTTCATGGAAATTACCATCCATTTTAAATTTGAAGTCTGTCAATTTGGAAGAAAGAAACATCAGCTCAACTTGACTTCTCCATAATACTGGCATCTGCATGTGGACATTTTGGTGTCTATTTTTATAACGAGGCAAACCAAAAACCATTTTTTTTAAAATAGAAACTCTTATTATAGAAAGATTGAACACTAATTGCTAATTGCTGAGAACAACAGTTTAATTTTGAGCAAACTCTGATCTTGACATTCTGTCTCTTTAACTCTTGGAACGTTTGATTGTACTTTGGACTGTTCTCTTGAATTTGTACTCTTTTTTTTGCCTTAATGACTCTAATCTGTTTAGCTCTTTAAATTTACATTTGGCTACTAATATTTGCTAGATGGTTTACAACATCTTCTGAATTTGACCCTGGACTTCGCTAATTCCAATAGACACAATAAAATTATCCCTAATAAAAAACAGTAGAAGGAAACATTTTTCACATATTTCTTACTGATGATTTATGGAAAAAGTATAGGTGATTGGGTTCAAACAGCTAAACCAGAAGTCATGGTTTACAAACAGATTTCATGTACTAGGCTAAGGCACACATTTGGAGGGAAAAATCACATTATAGCTTAGTAATTCGAGAAGCCAGTCTGTGTCTGATTTTAACATAAACAGCTGCTGGAGCTTAAATGGACCACAGACCTGGAAGCCCTGTTCTGGTTTGATGTAACCTAGTTTTATCTACATAAATATTAGAGAAGAGCCACAAGAATTCTGCATTGACCTCTTTGTTACAAAATAGACTGCTGAGTATATTGCATAATGTTTTACATGGTTTTTCTTCCTACAAGAGAATCATGCTTTGAATTTTCAGTGCTAGTTGGAGATAAAAGGAGATAATGTCCTACGCAAGGACACCAATTTTCATCCTAGTATCTCAGTGTTTTATTATTGATGTGTCTACAGCTAGAAACTATTTATTTGATTTGCAAGGCTTAACCCACCCATTTGCCCCTTCACTCTGTGGGTTTAAAAAGGGGTTTGGGGGGCACTTCCATGTAGCCTGTCATTGTACCTCTTCTCCCTGAACATAGTAGCAATACGGTTTATTTGAGTCTGGCTTAATGTTTTATGTAAATTCAGCTTCTAGATGTGCACACCATGGCTTATGGTTGTGTTGTAAGAACCCAGCTAGTTAATTCCTATTCAATAAACTAGAGTTAGGATGAAGCCAACTGTGTTTTAGTGGAATATGTAAACCCAAGCTTTATGTTAGAGGATTTTTTTCTGCCACACAGGTTGATAATTATGATGACTGTTGTTTTTAATTAGCTATTTTATTTGCATTATATAGTTCAATTGGATTCTAAAGGTGGCATATATACAAATGTTTTAAATTGCATAAGTAATCATCAGAATTATTCCAATTACAGACAAACAAAAACAAAAACTTGTAAATGAAATAACAAATGAGCTAGTTAAACCAAAGACCTCATTTTGTTCAGTCAACTGTTTGTTGAGTATCACAGTAAGGATAATGTTATTTTTCAGAAAGTTTTATAGTTCAGCTGCCAAAATTAATTCAATATTTTAAAAAGAAAGTAGGAGAGATTTGAACAAATGAAGATAGAATGGCAGACTTCTCAATCAAATTTTTCTATAGCAGTCCAAACCACATGTTTTAGTTAAAGGTTTTATATACATTTAAGTGGAGCATTACAGTTTAACCTAGCCAGTTTAAGAAGTTCATGTAATGAACTAGGATTTGATATTGATTTTATTCCAATCTTATAAGAAACATTAGCTTAGAGTTCCCCAATAAGAATATAAGGAAGGACTGTGATTAGGGCAGGAAGGGATATTCAAGGAAGAAATCTGTAGAAAGTGGTCCTCAACTCAGGTTTTGTAAAACTTGATTTATTATTAAATCTTGGACAAATATTCCAAATGACGCCACTCATTCAAAAGTTCTTTGAGTTGTGTGCATAAAGTTAATTTACTTATGAATGCTGTGCCATATGTAAATAATGTTACTTTTAATTCCCATTGTTTTAATTTGTAATAAAATAGATTACAAAATAATATGCAGCTGAGTTCTCTAGAACTCTTTGTGATACATTATAATAAACAAGGCAACATTGAGTAATGTTATGTGCTCAAATCCTAATATTTCCTAGATCATGTACATGATTCATATCAATAAATTGATTTTATGCAGAAAGAGAGAGAAAAGAAAAGCAGCCATTTGCAGTTTATGGAAAACTCATTTCTAAGAGATGCTTTTTTCTAAAAGGTTTTAAATGAAAGATACATCTGAAAGATGGATAGATGAATGAAAAAAGAAGAACCTAAGCTATATTGAAGGTTAAGGGAGAAAATCTACAAGGCAAATTGCTCCCTGGAATTAATTTTATAACAAAATAAAAAAAGAGCACTACTTAACTTTGCCATATTTCTCTCTGTCTCTGTCTGTCTGTCTGTCTGTCTCTCTCTCTCTCCCCCTCCTCATATCTATTAAAAGTTAAACCTACTTGTAGGTGTATCTGTCTGAGACTTACACAGAGATGGCAACAGAACAGGATAAGAATGAGGAACTCTCAATTGTCTGGCAATCATGTCCAGCGGTGGAAAAATACTGTGAAATGTACTTCAGCAAATTCTGAATAGGGATAATGAAGATGTACATTAAACCAAAATGATGAAACATACATTGTGACATTATAATGTAACTTGTGTCCCATCACACTTCCATTACAAAGTTGCCTACATATATATAAAAGATAAAGGTTTAATCATGACATTGTAATGTACATTTTGTCACTTGCTTCCTTGTGAATGCCTATGTAAAGAGAGTCTTCTCCCCTGAAATAAAGGACTGGGTATGGGAGTTCATGGTCACCTACAAATATGTATTATTTTCTCTCACATATATAGCTATCCTTTAAGGAGAATGGCCACAAGTCAGAGCTTTTAAGTGATTTTTGATGGCTTCCATATTTTTGTGCATGGAGGTATTAATTATTGGTTGTTACCAATATGGACTTTTAGGCTGAGGTAGTTCTCACATGGGCCAGGTATTCCATGTACACACATGGCATGTGAATCAGGGTGTAGTTGTATTTTAATTCATGTAAAGTACCATGGAAAAGATTTTCTTTCAGAAACACTTAATCAACATCTGAATCAATTTCTGAATGAATAAACATACAGTGAGTTGCGACTGAGTCAACAGACTATCCCTGATCTAGTTTTCTCTGTTAGCCTTCTCAACTTAGTGTCCACCAGATATCTTGGAGCAACTCTGAAAGTTGTAGTCCCAGAACATCTGGAGAAAATCAGGATAGAGAAGACTAAATTGCACACTATTCTTTAATCACTTCAGGACTCAAGCAGATTCAATGGGAGTTGTTTCATGTACTTAAAACCAGATCACTTAGATTCTTGTAGCAAGAAGGGGTGAAGTTCATTTTAACTGCAAACTTTGGCTTGTAGATGTAAGCAGCTGGGCTCTTCCCATTCCTATAGGTGTTGTCCTCCTCTCCCAATAATAATTGTGGAGAAGAAATGCAGAGCAAATTTTCTTCTTCTTTTCACCCTTGGGTGTTCCTTATGATTTTTAAACACTCATTTCGTTATGAAGAAACAAATCTGACGCCTTTCTGTCTAACTGGGCCTGCCGATAGTGCTCTCCCCAATTGTTGATAGTCCACATATTCAGTTGTCAATCATTGAGTGTGTTACGATTGCAGATAAAGAAATTTTAATACCACTACATAAATAATATCAACATGAATTTTTTTTTCTTGTAAGAAGTAATAACAGTGAGGAGCAATAAGCAGAAGATTTTGCTTATTGTGAACAACTTATTTAAAGCCCTGCTCTTTTATAATGCCGCAGAGAGGGGCACTCTGCCCATGTGCGGAATCACTCTGTTTTGATCATTTGGGTATAGGCTAACTGTAGCCTATCTCCAAGAGAATATCTCCAGTTTAGTAACACTGTACTTCGAAGCAGGCCAGCTTAGTATTCACTTCCCTTAGAATGATCAACTTGAAGAAGGCTGAGTGTGGTAAATTCTTGCCACGTTCCTTGCCTGATGGATCTTGGAGGTGGGGGTGGGGGAGAAGCAGGGGAAAAGATGTGCTATTATTGTTAGCGTTTGACTGGGTCCCTTCTGTGCCTTGCCATTCATTTAAAATTCTGATTTAAAAACCAAAAGAGGCTCTTTAAAATTTCCACATTAGCATGCCATTTGTATGTTAGGCCAAGATGCTCAGGGATGCTTTTTGGCAGAAGTCACCCTCTGACAGCTTTTGCCAGCAATAAAACAACACATGAATAAAAAAAGAAAGTCAGGAGCTTTTTAACAATTTCTTCCCCTCCCTGAGAAGCAGAAACAAGGTGGTGCAGGTCCCAAGCAGTGGGTGAGGGCATTTTAGGCCTGGAATTCAGGCCATTGTCCCTGTTTTTGGCCAGAGCAGATAGGAATCTCTAGTTCTGCTAAGGAATGTTACATTTAGAAACAATGGGGAAGGGGCAATCTGTATCAAAGAGACAGTGCTTTGCTCCTCACAAACATTTCCCCCCCCCCTTGGCAGCCTTCGTCCCCTCCTTCCTTCCCTCCATCCCTTGGGTAATCCCTTGCTTCTTCATAAGGACAGATGTCTCTTTTGATGAGGACACAAGGATTTGGCTGGCTTCCTAGACCAGCCCAACTTCATTAATGGGCTTTTGCGCAGCTTGGGAACAGGTGGGGTCGGGGAACGAGCATTTTCCATAAAATGTCGTGCCACATAAAATACGATGGTGCCAGCGGATGAGAGGCCAACAGCAGGATAGGAATGGGGGGGGGGGGGAGAAAGGTGGAGAAAGGTGTTTGTCTCCATGCAGCGATAAGATCTTTTGATAAAGTTGAAGCATACAGTACACTACGCCTTCTCCCGCTGCTGCTTTATGGAATTTACCGTGTACATCTTCTCTCAGAATCTGATACCCCAAATAATAATTAGAATTACTTCATGTGCAGTTGGATAATTTTAGACCATAAAGTCTTCATGCAGGGATCCTCAAATAGCCAAACCGATGTTCTGACATCTGAGATTGGGGCTGTAATAGTGATGGTGATCTCATTGTGGGTGTGTGCTGTATTTTGTGTTCATTGTGATTTGCTGGGTAAGCCATTGTATGCTCATGTAGTGATACTTAAGTTGCAATCCCATAACTAGCACTGTTCTTTCCTTCCATTTTTTACAATAACTTCACTATTTTGTTGTAAGACTCATCCCTAATGATTTTTGTGAAGAAAAAACAATACACAAATTTCATTTTTAATTCTTTTAAATCATCACATTCTAATGACTTATAGGAATAAAATGGTGGTTGTTTCTGTTACCCTTCTGACAATGAGCCTCATTGGCAACAAAAGGTTTTAAAAAAATAAAAATAAAAAACAAAAGTCTTCCAGTATTTGGCTCTGGAATATCTATGCAGATCTAGGCCTTGCTGTTCCATCAGCTACCATTTTCTAAACCATTCCTTATGCTGCTATGTAGCTCTGTGGCCCAGCCTAAGCTTCACTCCATGGATCTGCATGCCACCCACTGTTCTTTCAAATGTTAAATCCAGGTAAGCAAAAAAGCAGAGCTAAATTCTGTGAAATTTTACATCATGAATATTTGCATCATTTTGTACAATACGTTCTACAATATTTGTGATTTTTATCAATAATTTTGCTTCTGATTGCTATGGGAAGTGTGAGATGCATTTAAAGCACCAGGCTAGAATCTGGGAGATCATGAGTTCTAGTCCTGCACAAAGACAATTGGGTGATTTCCAGCCAATCACTCTCTGTCAGTCCTAGGAAGTTGGCAATAGTAAACAATTTCAGAAATCTTGCTGAGAAAATTGCATGCAGTTACCAGGAATCAAAACTGATTCAAAGGCACTCTTCCCTCTAAAAAAATGTGGAATAGGGTCCTAGAAAATATTCATCAACTCCCCCTCAACTTTCTACATTTTACCAACTGGAGGAGTGGGGGGGGGTTTAGTGCCTTTTGACTCCAGGCAACTAGTCCTGAAGTTTTCTTGGCAATATATTTTTGAAGTGATTTGCCATTGCTTTTTTCCTGGGATGGAAAGAGAGTAAGTGGCCCAAGGTCACCCAGTTGGCTTGGTGCCTAAGATGGGATTAGATCTCATAGTCTCCTGGTTTTTAGCCTAATACATTATCACTGTACTACATCAAACTAGTTCTGTCTCCAAATGTTACTTCCACAATAACTTTATATTTGAGAAAGTATGAAATTGAAAAACTTGAGAAAGTATAGAGGTTGAGAAAGTTGCATTTGGGAAGAATAGCTAGAAAAGAAAATAGCTAAGAAAACAGAAAGACATTTTTGCAAAGCAGTATTCTGCTTTCAAATGCCCATCCTGTGATACTTTGGAAATTCCCTGAGAATTCTGAAGTACACTTGTTTAGCATTCTTCTGGGCATTAAATGAAATATGACAGTTCTGTCCTTCTCTTCCATGTTTGGATCCATCCTGCAAAGTTTATGCCAGTCTATGAACACTTTGCTTTATTGACCAAGCAAGGTTGAGCCATCGGCTTAAGATGCCCACTTGGCAATTAGTCAGTTTGTAATAGGATGGAACACTGAAACCCTGAAGTGAAAATCACTTCCACATTTGGGGCTCCCTTGTTCCATGAAAAGATTGAACATTAAGAGGAAAGCAGTACAATATCTCATTTGAAAAACAAGAACTCAAAGTGGAATCTGGTGGCACCATAAGAAAACCATATTATCTTTCAAAGATGAAAATCAATCCAATTTTTACCTTCATTTCTAAGTGTGGAGGGGAGTGCAAAATAGATTGCAGCAATAAAGATCAGACAATGATGCTTTATTAATTTTAAATACATCAGATGTTTTTCTAGTTTATGACTCCTGGATGAGGCTACCAAACAATGTGTCAAGTGGAATTCTTTGATCTGTATAAATTATGCATATTGAATAGCCTTTTATATTTTTGCATAGATTGCTGTGCAAATTTTATTATTTTGCCTAACAATCCAAATTTATTCAGGTTTTATATGTTTATTCATATTTACGTTCTGCAGTGTTTCCGTCATGGAATTCAGGATGATATACTTAACGATCCTCCACACTAATCAAATATGGTTAGCTTCATGTATTCTCTGTCTGTGTTTTGATAAGTACGAGTAAGGTATAAGAAGCCATGCAGATCACTGAAATCTTTCTCTCTCCTGATATCAGGGAAAAATTTACTGAGCCACTGCTCTTCATCTTGAGATTTCATCAGATGCAGTCTACGCATTTTTCAACAAATTATTCAGGGACTCATTATGTTCGATTCAATTTCCTGTATATTTATTTCTCCACTTCAACAGTGCCTATGCATCTCTGGTTATAACCAATACAAAGCCCAGTGAATGCCCCATTAGCTTGGCAGCCTAACTCTGCTCTGCCATAAGTCATTTTGATGCTTGAGGTAGAATAGCAAAGGGTTTCCCATCTCCAATTCAGAATGCAGACTACATGTTACTGAAGTCCACTCCATTCATTCTGGTATCTGAGGCAAAAGTCCACCAAGTACCACACTTTCAACCTGGCAGTGCATATTAATAAACTAAATAACTAACTTTGCTGCCTTTCCCTCAGCTTACCTCATGCTGCCAGTCTAACACTGGGTAACTCCAAAGAAAGTTCATAGCTATGGCTTTCAATCTTTGGTTATGCTTGTCCTGATTTAGTGTAAACATACCATTCAAAAAAGATGCCATTTGTAATTAATAATTATTTTTAAAATATATTTTGCTTAAAGTCAACAAATGGCATCCTCTTTAAGTGACTGCTATGCCATTTCATTACTCATGAAAATATGTTTGACATTTTCTCCAAATATTTTTAAGTCTATTTTAATTTTTTATAAATGAAGTCTGTAGGCACTATCTAGTCCCAGTGGGCTTTTGTTAAGATCATGCAAGGAATGGGGATATAGTATAGACCAAGGGGAGGCAACCTTGGCTCTTTTATGACTCATGAACTTCAACTCCCAGAATTCCTGAGCCAGCATGGCTTGCTCAGGAATTCTAGGAGTTGAAGTCCACGAGTCATAAAAGAGCCAAGGTTGCCTACCCGTGTTATAGACAATTTATAATAAAGGGGAAAATTAGGTTTCACTGCAGACGAAACTCAAATCAAAACAAAGGTAAAAACCATACATAACAAGTATTCTGCTGTCACTGTTAAGATCCCCCCCCCCTCTCTCTCCCTCCCTCCCTCCCTTTCAAGATTGCATTTCAGGTCTTATTTTGCTTAAGGAATTATTTCATATATGATTGTAAGGATCTATCTCAAGTCTTTGTCCTACTTGTATCTCTTTTTATTATAGATCTTCCATTGTTTAGGATGTTACAGCGAGATTGGTTTTTTAATAGATTTATATACAGTATGAACCTGATTGTGTGATTAGGAATCAGTAAAATAACAACAGTAATAATTAAAAACAAGTGAGAAGATTATTCTATGCCTAGATTAAAGTCCAAGTAAATTAAAGTTCCCAGTTACTATTTTCACATAATATGTATCTTAAATAAATAAACTATATTATGGCTGAATTCAATAGCCTGATCCTACAACATGCTTATGCTATGCCAGGATAGCCACAAGTTACGCAATCCCATTTCTGCCTTGTCTAGTATGAATCCAGCCCATCTATAATTCGGAGTGTCAATAACATTCACAAGTTTATTTTGAATATGTTTTAAGATTTACTTTTGCATATTAATTTGAATCTTGTGCAAATGAAATTGAAAATATACTATGGACATTAAATCAATGCTCACATTGGATTAGAGCAAGATTTATTTACTATACTGGTATGATGTTCATCTAGCTGCTGAATGTGGCACCTAAATCCAAAGCACAACCTTGTCCAATCACCTTCCATGGCTGGGAGTAGATGGGGGCCACACATCGTACGGCAATCTTCTGAACTTTTCTGGAGAATATGGTTCCACCCTTATGGTTGTCTTAATAACAACCTACCAATCCATGTTTCACTAAGTGGTTATAATCATGCCTCTTTTCCTCTTGGTCATGTCAACAAACTTTCAGTGCTACAAGATGCAATTGCCATGGCACAAATGAGGTTATTCATATTCTACCAGCCTCCTTCTTCTCCTGCAAGTTTCAGGCCCATCCTCTCTGAACCGTCTGGAACGCTGGCACCAGTTCCAATCCACGGTGCTCCCACAGAGAGCCAGCATGCATGGCAGGCTGCAGCATCATTATGATGATTGATTCTTTCAGCAGCTTACACACAGTGGGGTCCCTGCTACCAACAAAAATGGGGACACAGGGAAGAAGAAGGAACTGCAGCTTCCACAAAAGCTTCTTCTTGATTCCTCTTTGGACTGCAGGAAAGACTTGCTCAAAATTGAGTAAAGAGGAAAAAGAGGGGCCAATTTGGAATTGACCCTTCCATGTTTGTCCCTTTTGTAATTGCAGGGTGGGTCTAGGAACCAAGATCGGGAACTACAAGAGGGTTTCACTTGTCTGGATGGAATCCAGAAGCATCAGTTGTGCTGATTGGTATTTTTCTGTCTCTGAGAATACTTTCTACATTAGTATGTCCCGTAAGGAACCTTTTTCACCTGCAATAGATTCCTTATACATTGGAGAAAATTCTGGGTACACGAAGTTGAAACATTATGTAGGCATAATGAGTTCCCCGTTTTGCATTGCCCACCCCTCAAAGGACACTGATGCCAGTTTAGAAATATTTACAGGTAGCCTTCGAATTATGATTATAATTTCTGTGTAAATTGTAGTCATAAGTCAAATCAGACCTGATTTCACCACCATTTTTATGACAGTTTTAAGCAAATCACTATGATCATTAAATAAATCTATAGTCATTAAGCAAACACTGCAGTCATAAGTGTGAATCCATTCTTCCAAATGGACACTTTTTGCCTGAAAGGTTGCAAATCATCTATTGATCACAAGACACTGTAGGTGGTTGTGAATTGCTAAACACCCAAACTGCAACCACATGAACATGGGGATGGTATGACAGTCGTAAATGTGAGGACTGATCCTAAGTGTGAGCAGTGGGCTTTTTTCAGCACCATTATAACTTTGAACAGTCACTAAATGAATAATCATAAGTCAAGGACAACCCATATTATAATTTAAGTACAAATAAAATATATATTATCATAGAAGAGAAATCTATATCAAGTGATTTTTGTGTTATAGAGAAGACTCTGTATCTTTACAGGCAAACAGCTGATAACCAATTTCAAAGTTTTTGCTCAACTTTCTAAAAGCTCCATAAATCAGATTTTCAGCAGAAAGCTGTCACAATGGGAGGCCAAAAAGGACCTATTAGTAATATTGAAGCACTACATTTGCCTTATGCCAGTCAACAATTGCAGCAAAGGAGTTCATTTTGTTTTCCTTGCAAGTTCAAAGTGTTTCTCTCTGAAGATATGCAGAACAAAAGGACAGATCTAGAGAAGTCAAATAGATCTTGACCTTGATCTGTTGACCTTTTCCGTGCTTCCACATCTTCTGTTTGAAATAGCTATTTTACTTGATGGATAGGTAAATACTGGGAAATCAACTTATCCCACTGAAGCCTCTTTGTCAAGGATCCTGGTGTCTCAATCTGTAAGCTTCATGGATTGCCCTGGGACCCAGCTAAGCAAATTATCTAGGACTGTGGGTGCTCTTTTTAAAATCCAGATGCTCTGCAGTGCCCTCTGTGATTGGAAGGCAAGTATATTGTTTCTGCACAGACAAATGAGTCTAACAGAAAAATAGGATATGCCTACCCTTGCATGCCTATCCTTGCACGGCTAACAAAGCAACCCAGTCCACCTGCTTGACTTCCAGCTTGTGCCATCATTTCCAACCACAGACAACAGCAGATTTCTTAGATTGACAAATCCTAGATAGAAGCTAACTTTGGCTTAGCATTAACCACCTTGTTTCAGACTTACACTGTTTTTGCCATAGAACTCCTCCTTGCAATAAAACCACAAAATTCACCTGGCTGGTTTGGGAGCAAAGTATCTCTGCTATTTCTTCCCTGTCCTCCATTGCTTTCTTCTTTTTGACAAGATAATAAAAGAACCAAGACCCACAGGTCAATTTCCTTTTTTTGACACAGACATTTGAAAAATCTTCAACATTATGTCAACAACCAAGCGTGCAGCTGGGGCTCAAGGCTGGTTGTTTCCAGTCCCAGCTCGGCTCAGGGAGCCGTAGCTCGCCAGCATGAGAGTTTCTCGCCCTGCCAAACTGAGTAATTAAAGCCTCTATCACATCCTATAAAGATGTGTTCTAGCAACAACAAGCAGGAAGAGGCAAAACTTCAGGCTGATCAGACCCTGCTTTCCTCATTAGGGTTAATATTATCAATGTTAGAACTGAACAGCTTTGGTTTTTGTATCTCATACATCCTGTATTTTAAGAAATTATTGTAAAATAATAATTATTATATTATATTTTTTGGCTAAATTTCAAGGTTAAGAACTTTGCAGTCAAGATGGAGAATTTAAAAGCTGGCTTTATACTTTATTTTCCATTGAAGTTTAATTTTATTTTGTATTAATTCTGAAGGTAAATTAATTCTGCTTTCCTTCCTATTTTCAACTGTACTGGATTATTTAGTACTGAAATTAGAAGAATAACCAATCTGGGGAAAATTGCACCAGCAATGGGGAAATAAGCACTGCGGAGCAACAGCACCCTTTGTCCTTCACCACTGACTATAGGGTCAATGAGAATTGGAGGGACACCCATTTTTAGAGGCCCAAAGTTTCCCTAATCTTACTTTATATTGATCACTTTTTCTCTCTCTCTCTTTGTTTTTTTTGTGGTGAAAAGAAAAGCAATGCTGTCATAGTTCTGATAGATGAGACCATTTAAAAGAACTTCAAGGCAAGTGTTGACACAATGCGTTGTGGAAGACGGAGAGCTTTACTTCCCTGAAGGCTGTCTATTCAACCATCTCCATGGTCAAAGAAAAGATTGCTACTCTCCTGAAGCATTTTGACCAGTTCTTTCAAATATCCCAAGCAATGTTAGAATAGATGATTTTTATACATTTCAGTGATAATTTAACATTGAACTGATCAATGTAAAATGGCAAGACCGAATTACTATTGGACCACTTCCACACGGGGAATTAAGTCCACTAGTTTTGCTGCCACATGAGTTGTTTCAGTGAGCACTTTCTGCCAACTGACACTGTTTCCAACAGCCAGTAAGGAATGCAGAAAGATCAGCAGGAGACTGGCACCCCATCACCCACCTCAAGCTTCATCTTATTATATTTATGGTCCTTGTCAAGGAACAAACAAGCCACCACATGGAGATGCTGCAAAACCAAGAAAGGAGCATCCATGCACTACAGCATCTTGACTTCTCAGGAAAGTAGGAAAATCCTAGATGGCGGATATGGGCTAGTGCTCCCTGCAAAGGAAAAACATCAGCCCCATAGCTCTAAAGGAGAATGCTGTGGAATTGTTATTGCAGGACTTCTTCTGGAGCAGGAGCCAGGCCAAATAGCTTGCAGAGTTAATCAGCTCAGTTTTCCAAGCCTACTGAACACCCCTGACATTGTGGGAACTCACAAAGGCAGCACAGTCTCAGATTGGCATGGACTCAAATGGGATGAGGAATTGTCCTTGCCTTCTTGTTGGTATTCCTATGCACTGGAAGCTCCAATGCCAAATCAAGCACTAAAGCTTTCAGCAAACAGCATTGCTTCAGGTGAGGATGATGGCAGCCTCTTGGAACAATGCCCCAGGACTATAAAGCTCATTGTGTAGAAAAATGGTAAGTCCAAGAAAAGCCTGGCCCCACCATTTGTGTGGCAATCAAACTACAGTATATGGCAGACTTTGGTGGTCTAGAGTCTGCTAGGGGTTTTGGTCTGCAACTCCCATTATTCAAAGCTATTTAGAACAATAGTGGTACAAAACAAGTGAAAACATTGTACTCTACTCTGGATTTGCTTCCATGCATGGTAGCACCTGGTCCAGCTGCTTATCTGGCTTCAGAAATTAAATGGAGTCATGCCTGATCAGTCCTTTAGGTGGGAGATCTAGGATTATGGGTTGCAGCAAGGAACAATCCTAAATCATTTTCAAACAAATTGCATGGACATAGCCACAGAGTCACCAGAGGCTGAATTGACCTGAAAGAGAATTACCTATTAAAATTAACATAAACCGTATCTCCTTGTTATAAGTCTAAAGATCAGACTTAGGACATGAAGAAGCGAAAACTGCTGAATAATTCTCTCTACGAGTGTGTATTATCTATTTAATGCAAAATTCAGGAAAAGAGGTTGCTAAAGCATTTGGGGAAGATAACAGTTGCATGCAGATATGCTGCATTTTTCAAATGTAATATTTGTTTTTTTTTTCATTTTAAAATTAGGATTGTCTTTCAACATCTCAGACAATATTTGCAGCAAGACCATTATATCTCTCTTGACTCTTCTCATAAAAGAATGTTAATTCCCCAGAGTCTGTTTTTAAAAATCTTAGAATCCCTCTAGTGGTCAATAAGCTTCAGAACAGGCAGAGTTTTGCCCCGTGGAAGCCTTAAAGTAAAATTTCAGATATCTTTCCTTCCCAGGATACAGTTGTCAAGAGACTATTTTATTTTATTTTATTTCACTTCATTTTAGATCCCACCTCCGGTTCCCTCAATAGCATCTTGCCATGCAGAAATATAGCAAATGAGACTTTTCCTGGCATGGGGAGAATGGATATGTGCCATTTAGTCAGGTTGGATAACTGATTCGATAACGTTTTGTTCTAAACTAGAGTTGCCATCTTTTAAGCAACCTTCATAATTATTAGTTTGGGCGGTTGAAATTCACCAGCATGTTTTTAAAGAGAAGAAATAATAATTCTTTTAAAAGTATTTTGAGAAAAGGAACTTTACTTGTGATTACAAGCAAGTCCAAAAAGTTGTCTGCAAGACAATGTGATCTAGAATTCTACTTGTTGGTTTCTATAACTCTAGTGACTTTTTAAAAGAGAAGCATGATTTTTTGCTGATTTTGGGGGGTCATAAAAGACACCCACCTAAATCTGTCCCCCAGGTTAATGGGAAACAAAATATTACATACTTTATACACCTTGAAGCTATGATGGAATAGTATTGGCTTAAAGGGAAGGGGTGAGGTGGAAATGGCACTTTCAAACTGATATGATTAATTATTTTTTATGTCTGGTTCATTTATCCACCTAAATTATTTTTAAGCAAATTCTGTAGATAATTTACTTAAATTCATTATTCCAGATGACCACTAGAGGGCAACAAGGAAATCCACAAACTCTGCCCTTTGCTGACATCTTGTGGTCATCCAGATGCTTTGCATCATGAATATGGTGGCAACCAGTTTGATCTGATGGTTAAGGCATCCGACTAGAAAGCAGGAAACCATGAGTTCAAGTCCCTAGCTTTGCCATGAAAACCAGCTTTGGCATGAAAGCCAGCTTAGCTTGGGCCAGTCACTCTCTCTTAGCTCGCCTCACCCCACAGGGTTGTTGTTGTTTTGTAGAAAATGGTGTATTGGATATGTTGGTGTATTGGATATGTTCACTGCCTTTAGTTATCTGTAAAAATAATGAAGGCAAAGATAGACAGCCAGATAGACAGATAGATGATTGATAGATAGACAAACAGACAGACAGATAAATTCCCAAGACAGTTAAATCTTTTTTTGTAGGAGGAAGACTACAAACTCCTCGTGGCTTTTTTTCTGAATGCTGAATAGCAAAGTGGGTCTTTTTGTATATGGAACCAAATAGCCGTATCTTTTTAACAAGTATTTTTTAAAAAACATACTTGGTGTTTTGGCTGGCTCCTTGTTCACCCTACTGAGTGGAATCCCAGACTTCTGCCACTCCAAAATGCTTTCATAGTCTCTCTGGAATTACTTTCTTTTCTCCCATTAGAAATTTGAAATCTTCTAAAGATGGAGGAGCACAATAGATAGTCACAATACAGAAGAAATTCAACAGATGTACATCCATTAGTGTTTCCTTATTTGGGGAGAGGGGGAATAGGAAGCAGCAGCACCCACTGATTTTTTTTTTCATTGAACACTTCAAAAAGCATGAGAGTCTGTAAAAAGGCAGTGTGGTTCCATGGCCAAACAACTGATTTTCTGCATGATCTCCAAAATATGTCCCAGATATTGTGTGTGGAGACCAATCTGATCTTTTAAGCATACCTGTTTGCTTTTGCACATTAAAAATAGAGACTCCACCCAGCCTGCTGCTGTCCTGTTTATTTATAAACACCTTTTTTTCCCTCCCCACAAATCCAAAGCTGTGAAAATCTAAAGTAGTGTTTTTGTTACTTGTGTTGGTGTTTGAAGCATACTTTCACCCACTTTGTAAGGCAGATTTCACTTATAAAGTGGACCTTGATCAGGAGGCTTCTCTTTGATGTCATCTGAAAGAGCCGAGGTGGCGCAGCAGTTAGAGTGCAGTACTGCAGACCACTTTAGCTGACTGTGTTCAGCAGGTCAGCGGTTCAAATCTCACCGGCTCAAGGTTGACTCAGCCTTCCATCCTTCCGAGGTAGGTAAAATGAGGACCCAGATTGTTGGGGGCAATGTAATATATATATATACATTGCTTACTGGTGTACACCGCTTAGAGAGTGCTTGCACTTAAAGCGGTATATAAGTCTCATAAATAAATAAATAAATAAATAAATCTGGTCACCTAGTATTTGTCCGGATTTGTGCAGCCCAGTTATACTAGTCCCAATGACCAGGAGTGGAAATAGTTCACATTTATACTATACTTGAATAAAAGCGAGCTCTGCATTACTCCAAAATTTAGAAGTTGTTAGGTAGGTAGGTAGACTCTTATAAGCTCCAAAATAGAGGGCATGTTTTGCAAGCACATCAATTGTTGGGAGGTAGAGCATGGGGATCCGTGGTTGTTTGTTTCTATTCAAGGGGAGAATGGTGTAAATCTCACCACAATTGGTGGTCCATTGAGAAATGGGCTCTGTAAGGTTATTTTTCAAATCTAAAATGAGTTAGTCAATAATGACACTGAATTATAATTTCAGCATCCCTCACCTGTGGCCAGGCTAGCTGAGGCCCCTAGAAATTAAAATGGAGCAATGTCTTGCAGCCCAAATTTAATAGAAAGGAATAGATTGGCAGGAAATAGGTCCATGGTGCAAAAGGAAGGAAAGAAGATGTATGTTATTCTTTATCAATCTTTATCTTCATGAAATGAAACTATCAATCAGTATTACTCTGGAGTTTTGCAGCTGAAATATGATAATGCTAGATTGTTATTACTTGGGTCACCTGGAGGGTTGAAAGAAACAGCAGCAAGTCAACAAAGAAAGAAATATGTGAGTAATATGTGGGACAACCTCTATATGCCTCTTCCTCAAGAATTCATGGTAGTCTTTTGCATGAACCCCAATAATAGATCTTTGAGGTTTTGCTTGTTCAGAGCTGCTGCTACAAGACTGGCCTCCAATGGTTTAGAAATGTGCAAACTTCATTTATCCAGGATTGAGAACTCAAAATATTCTGCTTCCTTTCTGATCAAGACAAACTCCTCCTATTCTGGGAGGAATTTGGTAGTTTCTGGAATTAAATCCTTCTAGAATTAAAACTGGAAGCAACTTTCGATGTTCCAGACAATACAGTTTGCTTCAACCTGGATGATGAAGTTTGCGCATGCATATAATGGATCTATATGGGTAATGTAGCTCTAAAGTACTACAACTAATAACACTGGAATCCTACAAGCTTTCAGATAATTAAAGGAGAGGCCTTGGAGACTATATGTTGCCAATCACCTCGGATTTTAAATCTGTGTTCTATCTGAGAATTAAAGTCTGAAAAATCAATGAATACTACATGCTTCCATGAAGAAACATGTGTTGCAGGGAGAAAAAAGAAATGGAAAATTTTATGAGGTTCTCCAGATGTTACTGAACTCTACTTCCAGCTACTGTCTGTTATTGGCTAACAGACTGGCCCTGCTGGGAGCTATAATTCAACACATCTGGTGGACATTTTCAGGATATGTTCACATGACACACTGAAACAATATTCAGTCCATGACACTTGAGCAGAGCATGTTATAGTTCTTTGTGCTAAGCAGGCTAAGGAAACTATGGTGAAGCAAAACGCAGTTGAGCCTTTTTTATGTGGAGCCTGTGGTGTCATATGTTTACACTGTACCACAACAAACCTATTAATTTACATGGTGCCACACAAGTTGTTCTCTTATTACCAGGCTCTTGCTTCATATCTACAATCCTTCATGTTCCACAGGGTCCACAATCTTCCAGATTTTGCCTGATTTCAGCCCAGACTTGCCTGTTCCTCTCAAATGTTACCCTTGTCTGTGCTTAATCTGGTCTTATACTTGGGCTCATCAGGGATCTAGCAAAAGTACAAAATTAGGATTATAATTGGCACAATATTCAGTGAAAATGAACAGCTATATGTTATTGGGAAGGGAGGTTTTGCCTCAAAAGTTTAAGATTAATGAACAAGCAAGTCTTCTTTCAACCAATTGTTCTTCTGTGAACTTCAGGGAATGGATTGTAGACTCTAATAGTTTTCATGGTGGATTGCAGCAAAATCAGCCTAGAATCCTGAGGCCTTTCAAAGATTATGACAAATTATCTGTGTGACAGGATCCTTGGGATTTGGGGTTAACCCTCCTCTCCCTGTGACTATTCTTGTGTAGTGGTAGTTGTTTCTTAATATTGTCATTTCTGATGTCAGATGGGGATCCATTTATTATTCTGCACAGTGACAAGCTACCTTGTCTTATGTAGAGTGCAGCAGCACATTGTTGACAAATGATGGCATCTATCATATTGCAAAATGAGCAACTAAGCAACTAAACTCCTATTGAATTCAAGGGGACTTAGTTTGGAATAAATTAGATTGGATTGCAAAGTGTGCTCATATTGTTTTCTGGCAGTTATTGCTGTACCAGTAGTGCATGTAGAAGGGCATATAGTGCATACTATGGAACAGAGGTAACAGGAACAAATACAAACAAAAGGCAGACTTGAATACAAGGAGCAAAAAGCCTTTAAGGAGTCAGTTGAAAGCTCACAAAATAGCGTGCACGATTTTGAGTTAAAAAGAATTTTAACCAGAATTTTTTAAAAAATGCAGCTAAGTTTACAGCCTAAATTTAGTTGAGGGAGAAGGGAGAATACCAAAAATAAAACAGAATGAACATGTGGTTCCTTTGAAACATTGAAACAGCTTCTTTGCCATTTACTTTCTTATATATAGGTCTGGTCAATCATCTTCCTTTTCAATGAAAACTCTGCTTTGCTAGCTTGTAGACCTGTTCCTAAAAACCAACTCTCTCACTCCACCCCCAAATTTCTCCTCTGGGCTGGCAATTGCACCCAATGGTGTTGAGGACACTCACAGTATCTATCTGCCTTTCCCAGCTTGGCTTCCTCTGGATGGGTTAAGATTGCAGACCCCAAAATTCCCAGTCAGCATGGCCTATGGGTATTAGAATCCTCCCTTAATCCACTGGAAGGCGGTAGTTGGAGAATATCAGTTGTATGAGAAGTGTGTGTTTCTCCAGCATGATTGGATGGAGAACCCACGGATGGGTTGTCTTAATCTATCTGCTCCAATTAGACTAAGTCTGAAATTTAGTACCGCCCCCTCTGTGCCAACTGCACCCCAGTTTTAGACTTAGTCTCTTTGCTCTAAGACGCGTTTTTTCTTCGCTCCTGGAGCAGAAGACTGTGTATTCCTATTTTATTTCATCCCAACCTGTAGCCTAGCAGGCTGACAGGCTCACAAAACCTCCCTTGGGGGGGGGGACTTTCCCTTTCTCCCTTTGAGAGCCTTTCAGCTTCACAATCAGCTTGAAAATTGGATTCCCAGAAGCAAGAGAAATCTCCTACCAGGGGCCGTTCCTCTGCATCAGAGGCTCCATTCTTCTAACCAGAGCCTGGAGGCCTTAGAGGCAGGGGTAAGCTTGCCAATTGACTGGGGGGCTCCGCAAGGGACGACGAGGCTCATCAGGCCTGGAGGGAGCCTTTTCTAGGTCCCTCGGCCTCAGCAGACCGCCCCAGCAGCAGGAGAAAGTTTTTGGCACCGATCCAATTTTCAGAGCCTGGAGGCCTTACTAGGCCTCGGCCTGCCTCAGCCTCTCTCAGCTCACCTAATTGTAATCCATTCGCTGCGTTAGGAGCCCAAGCGATTCCTCGGAACGAGGGCTCATTGCAGCTTAGGCCACAGGCCTCAAGGCCTTCTTCTTCTAATGGCCTTTTTTTTTTTGGAATACATTCGCTGCGTTAGGAGCCCAAGCGGTTCCTCGGAACGAGGGCTCATCGCAGCTTAGGCCTCAGGCCTCAAGGCCTTCTTCTTCTAACTGCCGTTTTTTTGGCGCGAACTCTGCGGCCGCCATTTTGAATTGACTCACGGCGGCCATTTTGTGTGTGACTGAGGCCCAGACTGCCTGGAGTTTCTCCTTAAGGCAGTGTTCATCACCGGTGACAGAGGCTTCGAGACTACAGCGTTGAACCGGGGAGGGCCTGTTCGCTCCCAAGGGACGCGGTGCCCATTAATTCCCCGCCCACCCCCCTCAAGGGCTGAATCATCTCTGCAGGCTCCCTTGGTGAGTTACAGCGCCGAGGGGGGGCGTTTTGCCAAGGTTGAGCCCAGAGCAACTCATCATGGCAGAGAAAATCAGCGAGCCGGCCAAGAGGAAACGCCAAACAGAGGCAAGTGGAAAGAACACCACCAAGCGAGCCCGGCCAAGCAGGGAGCCACAGAGGGAGGAGGAGTCCCAAAGACTGAGAGCGGCCTCCCCAGATCTGACAGGCACGATGGGAAGGTCCATTTTTGAACCCCTTTCCTCACATTGTGCCTCAGCCCCAGGGGCCTGGTCTTCCCCCAGGGGAATTCCCCAATTAGATTTAACCACAAGAGTGGACCCAGGGAGGGGCACAACCAACCAGGACACCCCAGGACCCCAGGTCACGTTCACCCCCACTGCAGCAGGGCTTCGCCCTCCTGAGAACCAGGCCTTGAACCCGGACCTCCTTCAGTCCACGATAGCCCAGGCTGTGGCTCAGTTTATGGCCTCCAACACCCCACAGCCACCCCCCCAGGCCACGTATCATCCACAATCTCCAGATTTGATGGAGGATCCCTCATCGGATTTGGAATCTACAGGGGCTGAACAATCTGGCCTGATTTTGTTTGAGGACGAGGGCATCACTCCCTCTGACCCCACCCCTCCTGTCGGTCTCTTTGACCATTCATTCTTTAATTCCCTGCTACTCAGGGCCTGCACTACTGCAAACCTCCCCCAAGAACAGGAGACCCCACCTACAACGTCCAAGGGTCCCCACACCATATACACCGAGCCCTCAGTCTCGCAAAACAATATTCCCTGCCCTCCCCTTTTTCTGAATATAGTTCAAGAACAATGGGAGAACAGGATCCTTCTTAAGCCCCAGTGCAGTAGAGGGAACATTATTCAATGTTGCCCATTCTCTGGCCTCCCTATTGGAGATTCCTGAGATTGATGAGCCTTGAACTCATTGTTTCCCAATGCTAATATCCCTGAGAACATAAATGAGGCACTTAGGGTGGAGGATAAAAAGATTGACTCCGCATTGCGTAGTTCCCATCTGGCATCAGCCTGGGCAACAAAGGCGGCAACGTCCATGGCCTTCTTCGCCAGGGCTTCAGCCCTTGGGTTATGTGAGCTCCAGGACAGGATCCCTCCGGACCAGCTCAGAGCTCACCAAAATCTGGGTAAGTTAGTGGCTACATCCCAGTACCTAGCCGACGCTTCTCTGCACATGGCTAGATACACTGCCAGACCATCGCTGCAGACATCTCAGCACGAAGGCTCCTTTGGCCCAGGAATTGGCGAGCAGACACCAAGACCAAGTGGCGTCTGGCCTCTAAACCTTACACAGGTGGACATCTCTTTGGTAAGGCACTAGAACCATACTTAACTGAAGGTAAGGACAAACGTAAAACTCTGGTTAACTCATGTCACAGAGCAGTTACAGGAGGCTGCCTTTCGACCAGCTCCATCCTGGGACTGGGCCCAGGCATCCCTCTATTCCTTTCAGAGACAAGAACGACAGCAGGATCGTTCAGCATGCAGAAGCAGACCACAGATCCAGGCCAAGCGGCCCCTTCAAGGCCGAGGGGCCGTTCCTCTAAACGAGGCAAGTGATCTCACAGTCTCACTTCCCATAGGAAGCCAGCTGGCCCCTTATTCCAGCACTTGGGCAGTCAACCATCACTACAGATGCATGGGTGTTAGACACTGTCACGCAAGGTTTGAGACTAGAATTTTGTTCTCAACCACCTGACAAATTCCGCTCTTGCCCTATCCCAACGAGCAGGTCCAGGGCTGACTTTATGTCAGAGGCCATAGCTCATTTATTACAAATACGAGCAATTGAACCAGTACACAAGACCAAGAAGGACGAAGGTTTTACTCAAACCTCTTCGTCATCCCTAAGACTTGGGGGGCTGGAGGGCAATCTTAGACTTGAAAGATCTAAACCTTACTTGAGGTATAAGAAGTTTAAGATGCAACCACTTCAATCAATCCTGGCCAGCATCAGGCAAGGTGACTTTCTTACCTCAATAGACCTAACTGAGACATGTTTCCTAACCACCGCAAATTCCTCAGATTCAGCTATGCCCACTACCAGTACAGAACCCTACCATTTGGCCTCTCATCGACACCGAGGGTATTTACAAGGTACTGGCAGTGCTCGCAGCCCACCTTAGACAAATTCCAATCAGAATTCAATGCTATTTAGATGACATACTAATTCAGTCATCATCATTCCGAAACGCTCAGTCAGACCTCGCCCTAGCCATCAAGGTCTTTCAGGAGCACGGGTTTTCTGTTAATTTCCAGAAAAGTCATACAACAACCCGGCTCCTCCATTTGGGCGCTGTTATAGACATGGACAATTGTACGGTCTACCTATTTCAGGACCGAAGGAACTCTATTCAGACTCTTGTACGTCGGATCCAAAGGGCCAGAGTAGTCACATTGGCCTCCCTATCACAGCTACTGGGGAAGACGGTGTCCTGCGTGCAAATTGTGCCATGGGCACGCCTTCACGCCAGAGAATTACATGGCTTCTCCTTCCATTTCAGAGACTTGAACTCCCTTCAATGGTGGGACTCCCCGGCGCTGTCATGGGGAGCAGTATTAGAACCAGACAGGATTACCATTACTACAGATGCAAGCCTGTTTGGGTGGGGGGCACACCTCCACACGCACTGGGCTCAAGGTCGGTGGTCCAAACAGGACCTAAAGAACAATATAAACTGGCTGGAACTCAGAGCCATACATATGGCCCTAAAGGGATTCACCGATATAGTACAGGGCCAACATGTCCTGATTTTAACCGACAACATTACAGCCAAGGCCCACGTCAACAGACAAGGGGGGACAAGGTCCAGGCCTCTCATGCAGGAGGCCAAATTGCTGGGGTCCTGGGCGGAACTGAATCTTGCCTCCATCAGGGCGGAGCACATATCCGGAGTGACCAACCAGCAGGCGGACTCACTGAACTGAGCAACCATGGACCATTCCGAATGGCAGCTGGATCCGAAGGTGTTCAGAGAGATCGTGGACAGGTTTGGTTCCCCAACCTTAGACCTTTTGCCTCCCCCACCAACTCACAACTTCCCAGATTCCTTTCCGGGTTCCCACCTCCATCAGCGGAGGGAACAGATGCGCTTCGCAGTCCCTGGCCCAGGGAACTGCTCTATGCCTTCCCTCCTCTGCCGTTTCTTCCTGCCACGATCAGGAAGATCCTTCGCGAACGAGCAAAGGTCCTCCTGGTTGCGCCGCATTGGCCGAGATGCTCTTGATCGCCAACCTGATGAAGCTCTCCGCACCATCTCCATGGAGGATCCCAGCAAATCGCATCTCCCACATTCAGGGGGAACTATGCCATCCAGACCCTCAATGACTCCAGTTAACCGTCTGGCACTTGAGAGGCAGGCCTTAGGCTGAGACTCATATTCATCAAGGGTCATAGCTATGATTCAGCAATCCAGGCGACCCTCGACAAATAGAATATACGATGCCACATGGAGAGACTCCTGTAATTGGTGTTCAGTTCGAAAAATTGACCTTTTGGCGGTTTCAATGCCAGTTATCTTGGAGTTCCTGAGGGATGGTCTAGACAAAGGGCTTTCCACAAGCACCATCCGCAGGCAGGTAGCAACACTTGCCACAGTTATTTCCTGTGGCAATGAATCCTTAACACATTACCCTATGATACGCTCCTTCCTAAAAGGAGCTAACAACGTCAGACCATCAACTATACATAGATACCCCTCGTGGGATCTTCATCAGGTTTATAGGCTCTTGTTTCGCACCCTTTGAACTATTGACACTGGTTTGTTTAAACAGTTATCGATGAAGGTGGAATTTCTTGTTGCTGTAACTTCAGCGAGAAGGATATCTGAACTGGCTACTCTTCAGTGAGGAAGGACCTGTGTACGTTCCATAAGGACAGGGTAACCCTTAGGCTAGGCCCCTCCTTCGTGCCTAAGGTCAAGTCCTTGTATCCTAGATCTCAGGAAATAGTTTTGCCGGACTTCTGTCCTAACCCATCTAATGACATAGAGGTTCAGTGGAACAAATTGGATGTGCGCAGGGCTTATATTGTTATATACAGAGAACCTCATCTTTCCACAGAACAGAGGCTCTGTTTGTGTCCTATCACCCTTCATCACTAGGTCAGAAGGTTTCTTCAACCACAATACGCAGGTGGATTAGAGTTTGTATTTCTCTGGCATACCAGTCTCAGTCACTGCGAGATCCCAGGCATATCATGGCCCATTCAACCGGGGCGCAGCTACTACAGCTGCCTGGTCTACTCAGGCCTCCGTAGAGGGAATTTGTAGAGCAGCAACATGGGCATCGCCCTCTTCCTTTGTCTGTCACTACAAGAGGGATGTATATGCATCTTCTATGGCTTCATTTGGCCGCAAGGTTCTAGAACACGCATTAACGTTGGATGGGACCCAGGCCCAATTTAATTCCCCACCCTAGGGACACAGGGCTTTGGTATGTCCCATCCGTGGGTTCTCCATCCAATCATGCTGGAGAAAGGGGCGTTGTCTTGCCTGAACGCCTTTTCTCAGCATGATGATGGAGAATCCACTCCCTCCCATTAGGTCAGTTGGCCTGGTTCCCATATTGCTCAGATGCGTCGGACTAAAGTCTGAGTATCGCCTTAGCCTAAAACTGGGGTGCAGTTGGCACAGAGGGGACGGTACTAAATTTCAGACTTAGTCTAATTGGAGCAGATAGATTAAGACAACCCATCCGTGGATTCTCCATCATCATGCTGAGAAAAGGCGTTCAGGCAAGACAACGCCCCTTTCTCTCAAAAGCAGAATCCACAGAGGCTGGCAGATGGAAGCCCATCTTCCCCAAATACATCCTAAGCCTTCCTGACATATGGTTCTAGCTGCCCCCTTTTTAGTCATTTAGATTTCTTCTTCTCAGAGTTGCTGTTGCATTAACATTTGCCTCTAGGCGCCTCTGAGTCTAGATTGGTGGGCTCCATAAGGGCTGTTTTATATATTTATTTTGCCATCTCCCACATTCTACCCTTCAAGAGACACCGTGCCTCCCCCCAAAACAAGAGAAAAATATGGAAAAGGAACCAAACTGATGTGTACATAAAATGTGTGTTTGTGTGTGTTTGTAATTTGTATAGGGAGGATAAAAGTGGTAGAAAAAAGCCCTTCATATCCCTGGGAAATAGGTTGGGAAGCATGTGGAATTAGGATGGCTATGGGTGCTTAATAAAAGATTGCTGAACTGCATTCTACTATCTCCTAGCATCACATCATTCTCAAGTATGGAAAAGTCTTGTGAACTGTTTAAAAGGACTGGCTACTAGAAAAACAAGTTGAATACCTGACTCTAGCAGCATGGTTTCCTTTGTGTTCAGTGTGTCTGTGATTTCCATACTCTGTTGCTCTCCCTATTGGAAGTGTTTCTCAACTTTAGCAAAGCTTAATCCATGTGGACTTCAATTCTGAGAATTCTCCAGCTATGCTTGTGGGGGGATTCTGGGAGATCTTATAATTACCAAGGTTGAGAAATACTGATTAAGGTTGCTTCTTTATTGTTTTCCCCATACCACTTTGTTGAACAATAGAACATTTGGGAATGAGGGAAAAGCAACTTTTTGTGGTCACTGTCCTTTCCTTTTCCTATTAAAGATTTACTAAGAATTTCATAACATTTATTTATTTATATCCTGCCTTTATTATTTTTACAAATAACTCAAGGCAATAAGTATATCCAACATACCTTCCTCCTATTTTCTCCACAACAACCCTATGAAGTGGGTTGGGCTGGGAGTGAGTCAATCACCCAAAGTCACCTAGCTGGCTTTCATGGCTATGGTGGGACTTGTACTCATTTGCCTCTTGCTTTCTAGCCTGGTGCCTTAACCACTAGACCAAACTGGATTTCCATCTGTTTATGTTTATAACATCTGTTTATGCACATGCATAACACAGAGAGAATGGTAACCTTTGAATACCATCAGTTTCCCAAAAGCAAACACCATGCCCTCTGAGTAATAGCTCCTTTTTTTTTAACCAGTGATGAATTCCCTAAAACGTATGCATTCTGTGCTGACTATACTCCTACTATCCAGACTGTTTAATCCCAACTCTTACTCTCAGTAAATGAAATATGTACATTAACTAACAGCCATCAATTGCACATGAAGACAATATGCAAAAATTATGAAAATACTAAAAATACTTTTCGCATTGTCTGTAAAAGATGCTTGCAACAACTGGCTTGGATTGGCTTTGGTGAAGACTTCACAGCATTTTTTTCAAAAGAAGAATATCAGAAAAGAAAGGGCCATGCCATTTTTTTTTCAGTCTGAAAAAATTGCTTTTTTTGCAGATTAAGGTTTAATGTTTTTTTTAGATACTATATTAGTTCAGGGCTAGAACCATGGATTTTATTTATATTTATGTAACAAATTTCCTTTTGGTTGTAAGACATTACCAAGTGGGGTACAATAAAACAAACCATAGAAGCATGCTATAACATAATAGTAGACATGTTGGATAACACAGTAGCATAGGTTCAGCTCAAATCTTGGGCAACAGCTAATTCTTTGTTGAGGTCAGAAACTAATAAGATTCAGAATGATAATTGGACATGGAAAGGATACCATACTCAACATTCTACTGTTAAATATATCCTTCTTGGGTTTTGCTGCGTTGTACTCAAAAGAACACTTTGATTGTAATAGCTGGGTAGCTATATAAGGAACAAGATAACGAGGTTTCAAATTTAGCTTTATATGTCAGTAGAAGCAATTTGAATGAGGCTTGATAGAGCACAGGCAGCCAGTACAATTGCTTCATATCTGATGGAAGTGGTTCATAGTAGGGGGCCTCTTTCAACAATCCTTTTAGCCATGACATTATTATGCTAGCTGCTGGTTCCAGTTCATCTTCATAGGTATTCCTGAATAAGACATATTACCATAGTTCAGACTTGCAGTATCAAGGCATGATTCACTATGGCCAGACTATCCCTGTGCAAAAATAACCATAGCCAATTAATCAGGTTGAGCTGGAAAAGACACTAATTATAGAGGCTTGAGCCATCAATGAAAAACATCTCTCTCAATGCAGACCTGGTCTACCCAGGAATACAATCTCATCTAGAGAAGTCAACTTCTCTAACTCTTGGAAATAAAGAGGCAGCCGTCATATTTTGATATTCATCCAACCCTGCATTGCATCCAAACATTACTTTAGGCTCTTCATAGCCTTTTCTGGTTCAGATGCTATAAAGAAAACTAAGTTCTAGAAAGCTAACCTTAATGGCATTCTGTAGATTTTATACAGTCTTGATGTTCTTGTGGGCCTCACAGCTTAATTGCCATAGAGCCAAACAATAGTGACTCAAAGCCATCTTCTGAACATGCTCTTATAGGTAGGAGTAGAGCCCAGTAAAATACTGTATCTTGGATTCTCAAGCTGCAAAGCCAGCAAGAAAAAATTCATAGTAATACTCAATAGCATGAAAAACAGAAGAAAGAACCAGATCACCAGCACCACCACTACCCCATTTTCCTTTCTGTAAAGATCATCCATCATGGGGATCAAAATTAATTCAGTCATATAATGGAAATCATATAATTTAGACTGCTACTAATCATCTCTTTCTTCAAGATACATTTGAACCTGTACAGACCCAGAATCAGCACTAGAAGTGTCTTCTAGTGAGGGCAATGTATTATAAATATAGGGACATTGGTTACTGTTTCATCTAATGCTGATGTGCAATTGAACACCCAGGTAGACACAGCTGGATGAAGCCAATCTACCTCCCCAACTCCCCACAGGTGTTTATAATGCATATCAGGATGGCCCTTTATCCACAATTTGCGGAGAAGGTTCAGATCTGACAAGGTAACTATTATGCCTGAAAAAAAAAAAAAATTCTTTCCCCCTGTAGATAGTTAGAAACTTTGCTGCTCTTAAGATTTTCACATAGACAGTAGATTTATTAGTCTCACAAGTATTTATCTCTTTATTTAGAATATTTACTCTGTGCTCCTTTTGAGGTCTTTTAATTGTTGTTATCTCTTGTTCTTCTTCCTTGTTTCTGGGTAGAGAACTCGCTCTTTACGAGAAAAAAACCCCCAAACTTCTTAAGTTCTTTTTAATACCAGTAAATTCACACAATCCAAAATTTTCTTGTTTTATATCATGCAAAAATGTGTAGAAAATTATGGTAAAAATATACACACATTTCAAGCAATAGTAGTAGTTATTTAGAATACAATATTTTGGAAATATTGGACAATTTTTCATTATTAACAGGCACCATAGTAACGTCTGAAGTAACACATGTGCATTGAAAGAGTCAGGAGGTTCCTTAACAGAAAATAAAGTGTTTAAACTGTAGCCAACTTTAGCTGTGTGACCTTGAGTGTGTTCCATCTAGGAAACTTCAGAGGAGATACAGATTAATTTGAAATAGGAACAAAAACATGTAACAAGAAGCAATGTTCTTCTACAAAGCGGGAGATTTTATGATTCTGGGCCCCATTAAAAAATCAATAACCACAGCAAAATTCTGTGCAAAGATGCTGGTAAAATAGTGAATTTCTCCATTGTTTCTCATAGAGGAAAATGGAGAATACAAGGTCAAGTAAAGGTCACTGTAGGAACATTGATGAGGAGGAATAGAGAAGTTAAAATGTGCATTAAAAGAGGTGGAGGGGGAGAATTGATGATAAGGCAAACATCACAATCTGTCAGCAAATGAGGAATGAAAATAATGCTGCAGAACGAACTCACGCACATGATGTGTACCTTTTTAAAAAGCCTTTTTGATGGGTGCAAAATACCAGCAATAAAGTAGTTAAATGGAGGCGTACATGCGCACGCGCACGCCCGCACACTCACAAAGAGAGATGGAGCACACACAGTACGAAGTGGGGGGAGAGGGGAGAAATTTGGTCCCGATCCAAAGAGTTAATGTTGCGCACCATGATCGATTAGATGTCAGATGTGATTTCGAACCAATATAAGATGAATAGCATAATTTTCCTGCACTCATTTTCCGTCAGAATTAAGAATCCATTAGCTAACACAATTTTTTTGGCAACTTTAATAAAAAAGCACCAATAGACATTTGCAGCAAATGCTCCCAGAGGTATCTTTGAAAGATATGAATAACCTTTTATTCTCTGTCTCGCTCCTCACACCAATTCCTCCTCCTCCTCCTCCTCCTCCTCCTCCTCCTCCTCCTCCTCCTCCTCCTCCTCCTCCTCCTCCTCCTCCTCCTCCTCCTCCTCGTCCCAGTTTCCTAATTCTTTTTTTGCTAGCAGTTTTTCCAGTATTCTTTTCCTAACAACTTCCTTGTTGCAGCTATCTGAATGAATTTCTGTAGGTCTCTCTCTCCCCCCCCCCTCTCTCTCTGTGTGTGTGTAGGGAGGAATTTACTGCAAAAGGGAAGCAAGAGAGTGAAAGAGCAACCCTCCTCATACCTTCCAGACATTTTGTATCCTACATTGTGCAATACTTCTGAAAAAAGGACCAAGGTCTCAATCAGCAATATTGCATTGTTAAAAATGGACTTCGGAAAAATCGGCAAAAGGGAAAAACGAGATTCTCTGTGCTGTGTTGAGGTAGATACACATATCCCAGCCCCCACGAAATTTCAAACTACATCTTGGCAAGGGCAGATTGAGACCTTCCAGGCCTTCTGAAAATTCACAGTTGTCCAATCTACTCAGCAGTTTGCCCTCAAGGAATCGGCAGCCTAAGTGGAAGCTGGCCAGCTTTGTAAAATTAGGATAATTGGAATTTTCTTTGTTATTGTTTGTCTCAGCCTTACATCTTCTTTCTAAGTTCAGAGAAGGCCCCTGCCATGGTAACATGCCTGATGATACTGCAACCAGGAGCCAGATTCAGGATTTGTAGAAAACTAAGACTTAGATATCCCAAAGATGCTTTTTTCACGAGGCAACTGGACTTTGTTGTTTTTCTTTGAAGACATTTTGCTTCTCATCCAAGAAGCTTCTTCAGCTCTAGCTTAGGTCTTTCTGTCAGTATTCCTGACCTAGAAGAGGGTGTGTGCGGCCTCTCAGGTCTCTCTCTTTCAGTGCTTAGCTTTTGTAGGCAGCTTTTGCAAAATGAAAAAAATCTACACTATTAGGAGAATGAGGCTCTTGAAAGAGTTTACTTTCTAAATAATAGCTGTTCTTGCCAGCAAGGTAGGATTTTTAAAGAAAACGATTTAACAAAGAGTGTGTCCCAAGGCACGTGCATAGTACTGTTTCCTGTGTAAAAGTTAACTCTCTTTCTAATGTGTCATTGACATCTGGGTTTTTTGCAGCTTTCATCAAAATGACAATAGTGATGTCATGTCCCGTGCTGAAAATTCTGCCCCTCTGGGATATTGTAGTGCATGTAGGAAAAAAGTCAGGATTTGTGGAACGATGCTATGATACTGCAACCCAGCTTGCATGACTTCGACTCTCTTTTCTGTCCTTGTAGACATGTAATTTCCTTGGCAGTGATAGGAAAAGAATTCACCTTTGACTCCTTTCAAGATGTTTTTTCAACTTTCAACCACAGTCTGGCTCTGGGACTTCAAGTGAATGAGTTAAACCCTGTTCAGTTTGGCTTCTGAGTCCAGACCAGGTCAGCCAAACGTGGTCACACTTGCAGAGGTTTTGTTTTTTTAGCTAAGTTTTGCTAGAAGGCAGAGTCTCTCCCTTGTGAACAGCTAATGAAAGCTAATGCAAGGTATCCACAGGGTATGATAAAAAGTCAAGATGGCATGACTGAAACTCTACCTGTTTTTTTATATCACTCTCACATAAAAAGTGGGTGGGGTTTCAATTGCATTGTTATGGTTGCCATTTTCACTTTTTTTTTTTACCGTAGCCTCTGGAATCCTTCTGGGGAAAGTTAGATTTGTGGAAGAAAGGATGAGAATCACACCAAGAACCCCCCCCCCAAAAGCTTAAATAAGCATATGAAAAAGTCTCTTAGCTAATGATGATGAGAGGGGAGATAGACTGGACAACAAGAAATGATTTAATATAAAATTAAGGAATGTGTGCATGCATGAGTTTGTGTGACTTTGCCTGTGTAGCAGTATATAATTATACACATGCACTTACATAGAGACCACAAATAGAGTTTAATATATATTCAAGTTGCAATTAGATTGAATTAGAATGAAGTGAAATGTAGAAGTGTTTCTTCCTGTGGTTTTTAAATTGTATTTACATTTTTGTTGGTGATAAATGCTAGTACCACACATATAATGAAGACAGCCACTTGATAGCTAATGATAGGTGCAGAAGATCCTGTGCCTATTATATGTATTCGGCTGCTTTCCTGTCAGGTTTACTTTGGGAGCATGTTCAAATTCACTGCAAGTCAAGCTTTCAGAATGCTCAGGACTAGCATGTGACCCCCTCCTTCAGACAGCTTACAAGTGGAGCTCCCATGATAGATTTGGTTCAGGTTGTGGAGTTTTATAAATACAATGCTCCCGCTCTTAGAATTCCTGTGAACCAATCCCAGATATTGTCTCCTACAAGGAATAAGTTATAGTGTGTGAAATATACTACATTCTCTCTCTCTCTCTCTCTCTCTCTCTCTCTCTCTCTCTCTCTCTCTCTCTCTCTCTCTCTCTCTCTCTCTCTCTCTCTCTTCCTCTCTCCCTCCCTCCCTCCCTCCCTCCCTCCCTCCCTCCCTCCCTCTCTCTCTCTCTCTCTCTCTTAATGTTGACTCCTGGCAATTGCCTGGACAAATCATTGCAGTTTTCTTGGCAAGAGCTTGGAGGTGGTTTGTCATTGACTTCTTCTTCCTAGGGCTGAGGAGAGAGTTTGATTGGCCCAAGATCACCCAGCTGGTTTTAGGCACAAGATGGGAATAGATCTCATAGTCTCCCAGATTCTAGCCTAGTGCCTTCACCACTATATCAAGCGTGCTCTCCTGTTTTATTTATCTCTCAAAACTGCATTCTCCATTTAAGAAATTCCATAAAGATGGAAAAGACAAACAAAATATTTATGGGACCAGGCTCTATGTATACTAGGTTGGGGGCAATAAAAATACATCACAGTAGTCTAGAAAATCAAGCATTGGGTATGAAGAAAGGAAAGCTATCTTCCTAACTAAATGATTCAAGTTCAGGGTTGCATAAATATTTTCAAGAAAAGGGATTTTGAGATTTTGAATGTTTGTTTTGGGGATCATTGTCCCAAAGTAAGTGGGAGTTAAAACAAGGAAACTGATGGTGAGAATAAAGTAGCATTATTTCATTAAATGTAATAATGAATTAATTATGCATAGTAGTATATAGGAGTTCTAGGACTTGCATTTAAAGCTTGGAGGGAGAGGAAACTTAAGTATCATATACTTCCTCTAGAACAGGGGTCCCCAACCCCCAGTCCATGGACCAGCACTGGTAAGGTGACCAACTTTTTTACAATGAAAAGAGGACACAAATAAATTGAAGAAAAAAATATTGTAAATAAAAGAAACATTTTATTCATTGCAACAATAATACAGAATACACTATAATATGATAAATGCATAATAAAAACATTTGTAACAATAACATTTTATATTGTAATTATGCATACATGCCGCACCCCCGCCCTCAGCCGCCCCGCCAGTACTGCTGCCCCGCTGTGTAGAGCGGGCCCCGCGACTCCCAAAGTACCAGCTGTGCTGGCTCTGGCCCCAGGGGGCAGTCTGCCGTCGACATACCCCGCCTACAGCCGCTCTGCCAGCACCACCGCCCATCCTGCGCAGCCCCGTGTAGAGCAGGCCCCACGGCTCCCACAGCATGGGAGGCAGCCAGCCACCCCCGCCCCTCACACCCCCACCCACAACAACCCCGCCGTCCCCGTCTCTTGCACCCGCAGCTATTATTGCCCTAGCAGGGCTGAAGATCAAGAGAAAGTTACCATGGTGTCGCCGCTCCAGTCTCCTCCAGGTATCTTTGGGACTAACTAGGAGATGGTGTAGTTGGGTAGCAGGGAGGGGTGCAAAGTTCCTGCCAATTTGCCTTCGCTGCAGACAACTTACATGGGCAAAGTTTGCCGGCTGGGTGTTTTGGCGCACTCAGCAGCAATTCCTATTGGCTTTCGAAAGCCAATAGGGGGAGTAGCACAGCTCATGCAAAAGTTGAAAAAAAACCCCATCAAAAAAAGATGCTGGAACACCATTCTGAACGTTCTATGAGAAAAAAAAGCCCTGCAGATTAGTCTTCAAATATCAAAAAGGAGGACATGTAGGTGGACACTTTTCGAGGGAGGACAGAACTCACAAAAGGAGGACTGTCCTCCCTAATGGAGGACAGTTGGTCACCTTAGTACTGGGCCATGGCATGACAGCAACCGGTCTGCACAAAACAAGCAAAGCTCCATCCTTGAGATGCAGGCAGTATTCAAAACCACACCCTCTCTTGTCTGCAGAAAAAGCTCTCCCCATGGCACCAGTCCCTGATGCCCAAAAGGTTGGGGACCTCTGCTCTAGAAGTTGATTTGGCAATTAAACTCATAAATGGAAGAATTTCCATATTTTAATAATCCACTATCTTATATGGGTTATTCAAATTCTCAATTTATAAAAAAACACCAGTACTAAAAGTAATATGATTCCCCAAAGAGACAAAATAAAAATTATTTAAAAATTGCTTTGCTTCCATTACAAAATTCTCAGGATATAATACTGTATGTCCTTCCCATTTTAGCAATTAATTGCTTTAAGGGAAAGAACTAATTGTTCTTTTAGGTAAATATAATAGATCTAGTTCTTCCTTAGGCACAAAGCCAGTTGGGGGACCTTAGAACAATCACTCTCTCTGAACCCAAGGAAGAAGGCTGATGGCAAACCACTTCCAAAATTGTGCCAAGAAAACTGTAGGGGCTAGTCCAGGCAGTCACAAGGAGTTAATACTGATTGAAAGGCACACACACCCAAAGTATAAGCAACTATCCTGATCTGGTTCTTCTAGATATGTTATATGATAACTCCCATGATCTGTAGTCATATGATCAGCCTAATGTTGGCTGGATTGATAGGAATTAAAATCCTAGCAGGCATTCGGGTTGGAAAAAGATAAATCAGGTAACTATATTGAGGACCCAGCTGCCAGGGACAACAACTCTGTTCTTGGCTTCTCCCCAAAGCACCTGACCCCATCATCCATATCTTTAGACAGATGTTTTCCCAGGGACATAGCCCTTATAGATGCATGAACTGCCAGTTTCCTATTTTTCCCTTCCTTCTGTGATACCCACTTCCCAAAGTGTGGTGTGTGGGGACTTTAGATTTCTGCTACCAAAAAAGGAACAGAATTAGGATTAGCATCACAGATGGCGATAAATGTGATTAATTTGGCAGGAATTCATTTGCTTTTATTTTTTATTATTTACTTTACTGGGATCATGCTATGTCCTGGTCTAATTTGTCCAACTCTGGCATTGAATAGGCTCAATTGTTATAATAATCAAAGGGGAGGCAGGTGAATACAATGGTCCCAAAATTGTTTATCTCTCTCCTTCTCTCTCTTTAAATTATTTTATGATGGGGCTAAGTGGGCTTTCTGAATGATTTATAGTCAAGTGTGATTTAATTAGGAACATGCTAAAGGATTGATCTACCTCTTACTTTTTCTCAGGGTTAATTCTAGTGTTTTACTGGGCATAGCACAGCTTCCCTTTACTGATGCTGTGCAGAGATGTTGGATCGCAGTGTTCATCATCCCTAGACAACATGGCTATTGGAGTTCTCCAACATACTGGGGGACAGTAGGTAGAGAAATCTAGTAAACTATTTGTTGTTGATGTGAATCTTCACATGGGATATATCAAATCAAACTGGACCAGATTTTAGTGGAAAAAAATTGCAGATTAGAGGCTCATCTTTGTGGACCTCTTTTTCTCAAAGCCAGATAAGAAACTATGCTAAGGGATGATTCCTCCCTCCCAATTTTGACTTCAAATATTCTATGAACCCATTGTGAGCTTAGCCAATTGAGGATTATTCAGTAAATCATAATTGAACAAACTTGAAAAGAATATCTTTTCCTTTATTTTTTTGGAAGCATTGATTTTATTATTTATTTTAATTAAGTGCTGTCTCATTAGTCTGTCTCATGTCTTTTGAAGTTAACAATGTCAAGGATAAAGTCAAACTTTGGAGATTTTATGAACCAACCTGTGTAGGTAAAATCAGGAGGTGCAGATGAATTCAAGGGGGAAAAGTGGAAATGAAGATTTATGAATTCTAATATCAGAGAAATACTAGAAAGTTTTTATAATCACAGCTTCCCTGGGCAGACTTCCATTTCAGCTATTTTGCTTTAACAAAAGGAAAATTTCAGGAAACTGAAATTTGATATCCACTGAACTGGTATATACAGACCTCGATATTCTGGAAAAGTCAGGGAACTTAAGTAGAGCTGGTGGTTCAGGTTTTTTTGGGTTGGATGCTCTTGGATGAAATAATAGTAATGATACATTCTGATTCATAGGAATGAAATAGAAGTGTCTCAAGAAAATAAATAGTAAAAAACGCAGAAGCAGTAAGTTGAAGACAAATGCTATTTTAGTTAAGCAAATGCTAAAAAAGGCAAGTGCAATTTTAGAGAACATCAAAGGAAGCATAGTTTCCAAATTGCAGAAATTAATATTTCTGCTTCATTTTTCATGATCAAACCCCACCTCAAATACTCTGTCCATTTCTGATTAAAAAGATTCAGAAAAATGAACAGATACTAATAGTTCCAGGTTAAAAATAAGTTCTATTCCCACGGTTTGTCTTAAATCTAATTTATATGTAAGTTAGAACATTGTTATATAATACTATACAAGTAGTATTGTGTAATGAACTTGAACATTGTACATTTAATCTGAATCATTGTGTATTTAACTTGAATTTTGCTACAATAGGCTTTGTTCTTAGCTATGGGTTGTCCTTAAATGTGGTGTGCTTAATCCAGCACTTACAAAGATGATTGAAGAATTAGAAACTAAGTCTTATGAGAAGAGACAAAGGGAAATGAATGTGCTTAGTTTTGAGAAATAATAATAGTGGAAATATGATGATGGAATTTTTTTCAGATTTCTGTATGAAGACTAGTCCTCTGTCACCCCATGCATAGGACACCAAATTATGGTCTTTTAATGAAGACAGATTCTGTTTGATTCTTAGGAAAAGCATTCTAGTTTGACAGTGCAGCTTGGTATCAAGGATGATATTGATCTAGCCTTAACTGGGTTTGTTAAAAAAGGCTAGGTAGTCATTTGTCAGGGATGCTTTAAATTCAGTGCTTTTGCTGAGCCGGAATCTGGATGCAGTTACTTAAATGGCCTTTTCCAAGTCTGCAGTTCTTTGATTCTATGAAATGTTGCAGATTGCCTTGTTAAAAGAGGATGGAGAAAGAATACAGTATGATTGGCAGTCATATTCTTGTCCATCTTGTCTTTAAAAAGGCAGTTCATATGTTTATTCTTTCAAGTGAGAGAAGAGTATGGGTTTCGATTTCCAATAAGTATATTCAAAGTAAAAATGTACATGGCAACAAGAACAACATAAAGATATAGTTACCCTGGTGTCCATTGCTTTAAAATAAATGTAGATGAGCATAGTGTAGCATAAGCAGTCCTCAGTTAACAACAGCAGTTTGGACTGGAATTTCCATTGCTAAATGATGCAGTCATAAAGCATAATGTCATAAGACTGTATCATTTAGTGACTCCACTTTTCAGTTGCTGTCATTAACCAAATCACCACAGATCATTAAGTGAAGATATTTTGTATCTCCTACTGGCTTGCTTATTGACCTTGCTTGTTGAAGTTGGCAAAGAAAGTAGTAGATGTTGACCACATTATGGTAGGACACTACAAAGGCTGGAACTTCAGGAACCAATCATATGTACCACTCATTCAGCCCTATCGCAAATTCAAATTCAAATTGAATGATGGTCATTAAGCGAGAACCACCTATACTATAAATCCCAGGAGTCATGCAATAAAAGGGAGTGGAGTGGGGGAGAAAACTTTGAAAGTGCTGCCTAAAACAATTCTATAAGAGTTTCAAGTTACAGCTTCCTCTGAGATCTGTGTCAAGAAGCCTCTATGAAAGTGAATACTTCTGAGCTAGAGCTCTAAGTATGGACATAAATTGCAATTTTTAACATGACATAAATCAGCTATTTGTAGATTGATTCTCTCATAATTATTTAAGTCTGGGACATCATCATCGAGCAGTTTTAAAGATTTTTTTATCTCACTCATTTTTATAAATAATTCAAGGTAGTGAACATACCTAATACTCCTTTCTCCTCCTATTTTTCCAACAACGATACACCTGTAAGGTGAGTTTATTTATATTAATTATCAAATTTATATGCCGTTCATCTTTCTATGCAAGGCAACACTGAGCAACTTACAATATAATAAAGCATATAGAAATAACAGTTATAAAATATAAAAACATTAAAATTACAACAATAAAAGCAAACTAAAAAAACCCCACAGGTTTAGAGTGGAGAGGTGGTGGTGACTTCTCTGTTGCTACACTTCCTGTTTCTATCCATCTTCAACCAATAGCTTCTCCTTCAGGGCCCTATGCCAACCAGCATAGCCAGGTTTTAAGGCATTTTCTAAAGGCCAGAAGGATGGGGAGCAGACTTCCCCTTCTGTGGCAAGATGTTCCTAAGGGCAGAGTTAGGGTTAGGCAGAAAAAGCTCTTCTCCTGGACTCCACCAGCCACAATTCTCAGCTAATGGGCATATTCTGCCAGCATGAGTGGGGCAGGGCAATCCTATTGGATAAGGCAGCACCTCAGATATCCTGAACCTATGCCATAAAGGGCTTTAAAGGTAATGACCAACACAGTGAATTGGACCTGGAAGAACAATGGCAGATTTGAGCTAAGAGTGACTCACTCAGAGAGATTTCAGGCTTAAGGCAGGATTAGAACTCACACTTTCCTGGTTTCTAATCTAATGCCTTAAGCACTAGACCAAACTGGATAATGTAATAAGAAGTCAAGAAGAACATTCGAAGTAAATATATCATGAAAGTGAAGAAAATCTTAAACTTCAGATTCAGTGGAAGAAATGCCACCAAGGCAATGAATATCTGGGCAATTTAGTCATTAGAAACACATCTGGAATAGTGGACTGGAGTCAAGCAGAACTAAAACCCAGTATAGGAAAACCAGAAAAATAACAGCAATGAATCAGGTCCTTTATCCATGCAGCAACACTGACAAACTCTACTTACCAAGGATCATAGCTGGATGTGGAATGTTACAAATATACTAGACAGCTGAAGAAGAAATTGGAAGAATATTTGAAGGACTGTGAAGAAGATATACTAAAGCTAGTACATCATGAAGGCTTAGTGCAGGGCTTTTCAACCTTTTCACCCATTGTACCACTTTTAGGATATGGCAATATCTGAGTACCATCAGTCGCCTAGCAAGGTGTCAAAAACTTGATGACCAAAAAAAAAAAGGAAAAAAGTGATGAAGTAGAGGTTGTCCTCGACTTACAACAGTTCGCTTAGTGACTGTTTGAAGTTACAATGGCACTGAAAAAAGTGCCCCCCCAAGCCACAGCTGAGCAAGACACCTGCCTGCAGCACTCTTCCTCCTGTCCAAGATTTTCATTATTATGAGCATTTCTGTTGAGGATTGGCAGCGGGGGTGGGGTGGAGGGTGTTTGGCTTTTATTCCCCCCGTCTGCTGGGTGGTTGCAGCAGGTTTTGGTCACTTCACATGACCCTGGGACACTGTGACCATCATAAATATGAATCAGTTGCCAAGCATCTGAATGTAAATCACAAGACCCTGGAGATGTTGCAATATTCCAGCTGATCGGCGCTTCTTCTGAGCTCAGCAGAAGTGCCAGGATCAGTGCCGAGCTCCAGCTGGAGCCTGGTGCTGATCCTGGTGCTTCCACTGAGCCCTGACAGTCCCAAAGAAGCGCTGATCCTGGTGCTTCTGCTGAGCCTTGACAGCCGTGCAGCTCCAGTCATCTCTCGCTCAGGCTTGTGCGGTGCTGCCACTGGTTCAGCTCATTTCCCTCCCCCACTACCACTTTTCTAGGATGGTCACGTACCACCTGCCAGGTGCCAATGTACCACAGGTGGTACCCGTACCACTGGTTGAAAAGCCCTGGCTTAGTGAATACTAGAGAGACTAAACTGGCCTTTAAAAAAGACCAAATGAAGAATAAAAAAGTATGACATGACCAGTATAAAAAAATGCTAGCAGGCAAAGCAGATAACAACAAGATTTGGCAACAGTTAAGAGCAGAAAAGTTGAAGAAAGAGATATAAGGCTAATTCTGGCTGCACAGGACCAATTCTTAAGAACAAATGCATATCAAGCCAGAATTGAGAAGACAGCAACAGTCAGCACTTTGCCTCTGCAAAGTAGATCACCTAATTACCTCCTGCACAGAGTCATTACAAACAACAGCATGACAAAGTAGCAACAATAACTCACTGGAAAATCTGCAAGAAATAACTACTTATCCAGTTTATGATAATATAATAATATAATATAATAATAATAGAGTTGGTGTCAAATAAATTCAAAAACATAAAAAATAAAATTCTACCCAAGAAGTTTAATAAAAGCTCAGTTTGGGAATTGATTTTTATAACTCCAGTACAAACATTGAACCAGACAGTCCTTATGAATTGTAAGCAAAAAATAAATCAGACTTTTTATTGCTTAAGTTCTAAAGCAAACTAAAACAACACAAAAATGCAAAGAAGACATTGGGTATGCAGAGAACTTTTCACATAAACTTCACAATTTAGTAGCCCAGGTGCCATCTTGACTATATAGAGGGAAAATCCACTTTGATTAATTTATGCTCAATTTGATCATATGAACCTTGCCTTTTGCCATCTCGCTCATTTGGGCCAGTATAGCCTTTTTTCACAGAAGACTATTTTCATTGATTGAAAACTAAGTTTGCACAGCTAGGGTTTCAAATAGATGAGATCATCATAAAAAAAATCAAGACAAGAATTTGCAGTTCTAAAGCAGCTTAGGGCTATTTGAATAACTGTTATGCAGTCGGACACCACTTACTTTTATGAAGGGAAGAAATCATTTCAATAGACAAAGGTTGTTTATTTCAACTTATCTTCTTGGACCTAGTTTAGAAGAAGCAAACTGTATTTATTCAGATGGCTGAACTTCATAAATTGTGTTTAAATTCTACTCTTGACTATGAACAAGTTCACTTCCTTAATATCTTCGCACATTCAGTAGAATAAGTGATAAGATGGCTGCAAACCATGTCAATATTTTGTTTTGCCTGCCTTTGAAATCTGTCTTAGTTCTAAAAAGTTTCTTTATTCTATGCTCATGGAAACAAAACCTTTGGCACTGATTGACTTCATAAGGAGTGTCCTGAAGCAACAACATTTTCACTCTCTCTTTTCTGAGATTCACCCTGAATCTTTCCTCCCATCTACACCAGCAATCTCCAACCTGCTGCTCTTCAGATGCATTGGCTCACAATTCCTGTAGTCCTCAACGGGTAATTTCAACATGTTATTAGTCTCAAAGAGACAAATATTTGATCATTTCTGCAAAGAATTCAAGATTAGATCTAATCAAAGCAAATTTAGATGAGGTTTTGGGGGGAAAACTCATCTTTTTATATTTTACATGCTAGCTGAACCTGGTATTCTTTCAATTTTACCTATGCCATGATATCTAGGGACTTTAAATGAAAATAGGAACTATGCGATTTGTTGGCTAGATCTGTAGACTCTGTTAATCTGCTCAGAAGATTACCTGCAAAATCAGCCCAAAGAAGAATAAAAGATAACAAGGATAGACCTTGTAAACTTCACTCAGACTGTCTGTGAGCTAGAGTGCACAGCGCCTATATGCAACCTTCACATATGATGTGTTTCTCTGTGCTCCCAGTGCTTGACGAGATTGTTGCCATATTAATGGGATTAAAGCTGAAATAACAGATGTTTACTTTGCAGCAGAAGCTCCAGAGATACTCAGGGAGCTTCTAACAGGAAAAGGGTTTAGTCACCTCCTGGGCTTCAAGATACACATACACATATACACGCACGTGTGTGCTTGCACACACATGCACACACACACACACAAAAACAAAATAAGCTACTGGTAACAAGCTGTGCTCTTTTGTTAATAGGGAACAGAGAGAGAAGGGATAGGAGCAGGAACGCAGCTTATGAAGGCCAGGAAAGTCAAAGAGGAATGGAGAAATTCAGCTCTCCAGGGATCAGCTATGTGAGGCAGAGTGAATTATACATGTCTGGTCAAAATACTCAATCAGACCTGACACCTGTGGCTTGTTTTTACACACTAAGCTGCAGGAGTGGTGTTGTGGGTTCACAAACATTCTCTCAGAGGGGAGGGGACTTCTTGGAAAAATGCTGAGAAATATCATAAGCTTTTAAGTCAAGAAAGGGATATGTGGGTTGTTACAGTTGTTGTTTTCCACACAACATTTTGAAGTACACAGATTTTCTAATTTTTCAGGAAAGGTGCCAGGAGCTAGATAGGCTGCGACAACAACAAATGGATGGGCCCATATCACTTAATACAGGGAGGGCAGAATAATCTGTTTTCTTTTGGATTTTGAACAATAATTTGTCTGTGGGGGAGTGTTTTTTAAGTGATTCCAAGACTTATTAGGGTTTATAATATTATATTTCTGCTTTTAAATGGTGGGGCTAGCTGGCTGGGCACTTGAGTTGGAACACAGATAAGAAAGAAAGGGGTAAAAGCAGATCTTCTGAGGATCCAGAAAGGCTGCTTTTGCATTATGCCAAGAGATTTTAAGGTCCACTTAAAATGACTTGATCATTTTGGTCCTCCTACTCAATCTCTTTGAGTAAAGAAAACAGGAATTCAGGAGAGTTTAAGGAAAAAGGACAAAAGAGAATGCATGGCCCCACAGAATCATGGCTGAAATATTGAGCACATGCTTTTAGATAGACAATCTCATGGGTATCTCCCTTTATGAAATGTAAAATAAGGAAAATCAGTGTCCAATTAGAAAAATCATAGTTAATAATAACAAGCAATATTGGATTAGATAAATAGATGTAAAGAGAGAGTTTTCAAGTGAAATCCTTAGCCTTAAGCAGTGAATGGAAAAGTGACAGGCTTCCTGTAGCCCACGGGTGTCAAACTCGCCGCGTCACGAGACGTGTTGTGATGTAGCATGACTTTTTTGCATTGTCGGAGTTGGGGTGGGCGTGGCATCCATATGATGCAACCAGCCTGCGGGCTGGCAGTTTGACACCCCTGCGCCCTCTAAGTTAGTTCCAAGAAATCTTACACCTGCCATTATTTGGCAATTACTTTCTGTATATGAAATGAAAAGAGAGGGGCATATGATTGAATTGAGTATTATAATTAGTGGGTTTATGGTGAATGGTGTTCTTTTTCCAGCCAGTGGAACTTAGCTATTCCTATTATATGTGTCCTCTCAAGAACTCTTTTCCAAAATGCATTTTTCAAAGGAAGAGATGCTCACTTTAAGCACATAACAAAAAGCCAAGTCTCGAAATCCCTCTCTTCCCTAGCAGAAAAGCTTTTGTTCTTTTGGAAAAATGCAGGCGGTTCTCCACAAGGAAGGATATGATGAAGCTGAATATTGAGACTATGAAAAGCAAGCAATCAAGGAATTTTAATTTCTGGCATCAAGTCACTCAAAGAAGTAGATTCCAAAATTAACTAAAAATGTTGCATATGATTATTTGGACTGTGTATGCTTTTAAATCTAATATTTGTTACAGATCACATAAAAATTAAGCTAAGCATTTGCATGCCTTTGCAACCTGGGCCTTTTGAGCAGTGTTGCTTCCAAACAGAAACAGAAACAAACATCATCTTATGACATCCCTGGGCTTTATATTTTCTTTGATATTTTTATATGGGAGCTCCTTTAAAGACACTGACTATGATTTGAAAAGCTCTATAGTTTTTATTTCCTTCTGTCACTGAATGTATTGCATGCAACTGTTTAAAGCTAAAAGGGGATTTTTATATTTGCATCTCCTTTTTTTCCTATATGAAGCTTGATTTAGAAGTCCAATTTTTTTGTGAGAGTGGACTATTCCCTAAGGGGGGGCAAGACGGGGATGGATTATTGCAATCTCTTACTTAGCGGAATACCTCAGTGCTATATGGCCAGGAGGTGGTGCTATATAATTTAATTCATTATTTTTCTCATCTTCTTTCCTTTTAACTTACCAGTAACACAGAGTATGGAAGCTCCATTTTTCTCATACCTTGGGGTATGCTGGAAAGGCACAAAGTGAGGCACTTCTGAAAAGATAGGAAGTGGCCATAAGGGCTCCCAAGCTAGACACATGTCGAGAGATAGAGTCAAGGAGTGCAAATTCAGAGACTTTTAATAGAGGAGGGTTGAGATCCACAAGATCCTCCCTATGGACCTGTTCCAGAGGAAGGGGATTCCCAAAGATGGAGGCAGCAAAAAAAAAAAAAGGAAAAAAAAGCCAGATTCTGAAGTTCTATCAGATATCAGTCTTATAGATGAGACCTACAGGAAATTGACTTTCTGTGATCTGATTGGATGGACCAATAAATGCAGGATAAAGCATTTCCTCAAATATATTGCCAAAAATTACAACCAGTACCTTGAATTGCACCTGGAAGCCAGTTGGCAACCAGTTTATCTTCCAAAATGGTAAGTTTACATGAGTATATCAGGGTACACCCTCACTGCCTAGGCTGCTGCATATTATACCAGCTGTAACTTCAGAATGCTTTCCAAGGGTATCTTCAGAGACCTCATTAAATTAATCCAAGCAGGAGGTGACTAAGATATGAGCAGCCTCCTCATTTGGGAATGTAACTGTGGAAAGGTCTTCATAGCCACAGCTACAACCTGCAGATCAAGCAGCAGTTGTGAGTTGAAGAGGATCCCTGAATTGTGAGTCATCTCTGAATGAGGGGTTAAAACACAGTTAAGAACCCAGAATGGTATTTTTTCTAGATTTGTTTCTCCCATAAACCAGAAGCCATTCCTTCAGCGATTCAGTCTGAATCTGTTTCTCATCCAGATTCTGACAGTCTCCAGCACTGGATTAGCATTTTTACTACATTACCACTTGGGCCAATATGCAGTAGGTGGGTATAATCAGAATGTTGATAATACCAGCTCCATTGTCAGTGGATAACCTCCCCCAGACTTAACGTAGATGTTAAAAAGAAGTGGAGACTGGAGATTCAAGCCATTCACAACATAGAAGTGTCTGGGCAGCTTTCTATTTCAACTCCCTGATTAGAACCTCCTCCTCAGGAAGGAGAAGATCACTCCCAAATAGGCCCCCTTATTTCAAACCAGTGGAAGTGCTCCAGAAGTATCAAAAGCAGCTGAGCAACCAAGGAAGATCCGGGAAGGCTGTGTTTTCCCAATTCTTGTTCCAACAATGATCACCCACAAGAGTAAACTAGACGGCTTCCATGCTGGCACCCTAACTTGAAATTTTCCATACAATATCTCTATCCAGATCTTAAAATAAGATTGGTTCAACAAAATATTTTTATGTTTATTGATCAGCTTAGAAAAATGTTTAAAAGGGTTGAAGTGTCAACTTTGTGATTTCAGAAGTATAATATAATGAAAAAAGGATATTGACAAATATAATGTGGGCTTGCCCCACATTTATTTTGTTTTAGTCCAGAAATTTTTAATATGGTTTTAGAAACAATAATATAATATAATATAATCCAAAAAAGTAAATGTAATTTTAATTTACATTTGCAACACTGAAATTTATGAATGTATGAAGAATTAGTGGTTTATCAAGCATGGGTATAATGAAAAAATGGAACTATGCTGTTGTACCGTATCTTTAAATTTGTATTATAATAAATTTTTCTTATATTTGTTTTTGAGCTGCTCTTTACTACTGTACCATACTTGATTATTCCTTGTTTTCTTTCCTCTTTTTTGTATATTAAAGCATATGAAAGAAATAATTTAAAGGAAGATGATGAATTATTTCCATTAATCTGCAAACAGTAAATAGCACTTAGCAACCAAATGTCTATCCTGATAGCTTGAATGCAAAATAATTTATAGGTGTTAAAACTGTGAGAGAGGCAGCAATGCCCCTCTGCACACTGTGCACAAAGATATTTTGCCCTCAATGGAATGCCTGCTCAAAGATTCTCATAATTCTCCAAAATATTCTCTTTGATTTAGCATCATTTTCTCTAATCGCAGCACTTAAGGAGTGGCTTCTCACTCTATTGTGGCTATTGTCACCTCCTTCTTCCTAGAGCTGTTCCTGTGTTGCACCCACAGTCCAATTTTGGGGGAGGGGGAAGTGTGTCCTCAAATCATTACTGACTTCAGGTGAATGCATGGATAATGCCCAACTTGGATAAATTCCCAACTAAGATTTTCAGAGGTGGTTTGTATTATTTTCTTGCTAGGGTTGAGAGAGAGTCACTGACCCAATGTCACCCAGTTGGCTTTGTGGCTAAGGGATTAGAACTCACCTTAGCCTGGTTTTTAGCCTGATGCCTTAAGCACTACACAAAACTGGTTCTCAATCCCATGCTAGCAGACTTGTATAATTTGTCATCGACCAAACTGATCATAGCGCCATATACTGTACTGTGGCCTGCTCTGGGCTTAGCAAGAAACTGATGCTTACCGGTATGTGTGAACAGTAGCTCTGGCTGCTAACTAGAACTGCTGGTTCTTTTGGTTCTTTGTCCACTAGCAACTTAGAATATCTTCAGATCCAACCATAGTTATGCCAAAATAATAGTAATGAATACAATTTTATGCCTCTCCAAGAGTGATAGGGTGATATGTTGAGAAGATGCTATAAGACTCTAGTGATGAAATTGTTCTGAGTTCCAGAGTGCAAAAGACTAAGAAAATCAGACCATATGAACCAACCTTAGCCATCTTGTATTTAATTCAGACATTCACACAGGTGCTTATTACACAGCATACCTGATTATTTTGAACTATAATAATTATAGTTGTTCCAAGCAGGGGTGCCCATTCAGGATTCTGCACTGATGTCAGCACTTCAGGTAAGTAGGATAAAGATAAAGAAATGGGTGGAGCCAGGATGAAACCTATAATAATTTAGTTTAAATTTAAATGCACTTAAAATATTAAATTTAATTAATTACATGCAGTCACTATAATTACTCTCTGATTATTTTAATTGTTTTTCCTGTCTATCACATCCAAAATTAAAATTTGGCAGAGACTTTTGGAGAGCTGTAGACAAGGCTTTCTATCTCTGAACTAAAGGCTACATTATACGTAATGAAAGGAATGCAGGTGCTAAGAGGGGACCATTTTGTCTGCATGCCATGTTGTGTAGAGTGTAGCCAAGAGGCCAGAGCACTATTTCCCAATTTCTCCAAATGTATTGGTCTTCAGCTCTGGCCAAGCAGATTGTGTATTGCACAGGTAATATTTCCTTATATGCACACAACAAGTAAGTATTGGTAGCCAACTTAATATAATCAGATCAGTTGATTCTAATCAAGGGTTACTATCTTTTTCATCATCTGGAATGGTTTGAAGTGTGAAGAGCAAGGAAAATAGAAAGGTGCATTCCATTCCTAGGACAGTGGCTGCATTTAAGTTTCTTAGAAACATAATGTTCCTTGTAATGCACATGCCCTCCCCCCCATCCCTCAAAGTTTCATCTGATTCTCTTCCCCTTAAAGCTTAAAGTTCCCATCATCCTCATCTTGCTGCAGTCAGTGCAAGGAAAAGAAGGATGCGTCAAACAGCGAACCTGTCTCATCAATGTCAGTGTTCAATCAAAGCAGATGGGTTGCAGCTGTGAGTACCAGCATGACGACCAGCCTGCTTACAGCCACTTGGGAGGCTGGGAGGGAGAGACACTGAGTGAGGGACTAGAAGAAGGAAGGCTGCAGGAATTCACTGCCACTAAAAGGGAAGGTGTTCTGAGCAGCCCTGTAAGGGGCAGATATGACGGAGAGGCTCCTGGGATTAATAGGGGCTGAAAGAGACCCAGAAAGCTTCTGTTCTAAGTTGCTATATGAATACAGTATGGGAAATAAGTAGGTCTTCTATCTAATGCATTAAGCTGAAACACGCCTGTATGGGCACCTCCCTCTATCATCTCCTGACTCTAAATTAGGAGGGTAGTCTGAAGTTAGACTTATCCCTGCTTTTTTCCAACTGCATGTAGCGAATATAACCTCTGGGGTTTTTTGGGGTGGGTGGGTGGGAGGAGGTAATCTGTCCCCCTGTCCTCACAAACTTCAGCTATTGAAAAAAAAATGTTCACCCTAAACAAGTTGTCTCATTTAACATAGTGAGACCCTTTTCCAGGGAGGTTTTGGAAGGTTCATTTGATTTCTAAGCTGTTCAGAATTTTTTATACATAAATATTGCCTCTGTGTAGAGAGAAAAATAATTTCATTCACTTGTGGTGAGTCTCAGCAGGACAGTATTTCTTTTCCCACTCCAATTATGTATTCTGGAAGATGGAAAAGACTTGATTTTAAAAAGACTTCCCCAGATTCAGCTATTGAAATTGACTTCACACATTATGCAGCAACACACTATGTTTGCCATTTGCCATTTGGTGCACACTGAACAGGACATTACAGCAACCTAGATTTCCTGAGAAATAAGCTTGCTTTCCAAAACCTTTGCTTTTCCCTTTTCTGAACAAATGCACACGGAAGGTGGGGGTGTTTGTGCATGGATATTCATGTGTATATGTATTCATGTGCATGTATGTGCGCATATTTGGGTACATTGTGTGTGTGTATGCATGTGTATACATGTATGTCTATGTATGTATACAAGCGCACCGACAAAGAAATGTTCATGCCCTGTGGGTAGACTTTCTATAACATCTGTGCTACCTGTCAAGAGTACTAGGTATTACATTTGAGGAAGGGGAGCATTTCTCTCCCATGGTCACCATGGAGCCTCTGAAGAACAGCAGCTGCAACAGCAGCTGCAGCAGCAAACATCTAAAAACTGGGCAGGGGTTGTTTCCCAGACTCTTATTCCCAAGACTTGCTTAAATCATCACTGCCTTTACAAAATAACTTTTTATACCATATTAATGTTTATGTTTTGTCACCAACCTTGTAGGTCTGACATTATAAAGAGAAGCAAGAGGTAAGCATTTCAACAAGAGCAACAAATGGTCAGATTGAAGTGAAAATAATATACAAAGTGTGTAAATAAAAAAAAACATTTAATGCATGGCATCTCTTTGAATTTGTAGCTGAGCTGAGATTTAAATTTAGACTTTGCTGTTCCCAATTTCACTTTTCTGTCCAGGGGATGGGGCAAAGTATTTAAGTGTGAACCATTTCCCTTTAGGTGGGAGTAGATATAAGGACTTTCAAAATGTTTTACATTACCTCATCTTTTTGTTTTTACATTCCTAAAAACTTACTTTGAAGTACTGAACTTGAAAATATCCTAAGAGGAGGACATGGGCATTTGTTCATTTGTGCAACTGCTTATCAGTCAACATTTTTATCAGCTGTAAGATACCAAAAGGAATGTTGCAGGAAATAGGATAATAGGAATGAAACCTTAGATATTGAAACATTGCAATCATGTCACCCCTAGTCCTTCTTTTCATTAGATTAGACATACCCAGTTCCTGCAACCATTCTTCATATGTTTTAGCATCCTGCCCCCTAAAAAAAGCATATAAATATAAATATATATATTTATACATTGATGTGTAAAAGAGAATGCTGTAATCACGGGGCTACTGCTTAGTTAGAAGATCTTATCTTTCATGCTTGCCAGTCTTTATTATTTACTTGATAGGTAAATTAGCAGGACAGTAACCAACAATTTCATGATCCTTAAGCTGGACCATAAAATAACCTGTCTCAGTAACACCAGCTTGTTGAATTAGGCTTGCAAAATATCTTATGGATGTAAGAAGCACATAACTAGATGAGACCCAGGATTTTTTTTCTTTCTGATCTGGCATTTATATTCTTTCACCAGCCAGCCAGATGCCTCCAGAAGGCCACAAACAGGACATCCTGGGATTCAGACAGGCCCAGGGATCAATGGGCCCACCTTCTCCAGAGAAGGAGATTCTAGTCGTGCTGTAGTTAAAATGTTGTTTGTGCTTTGTAGATCTGCAGTATACCTAGCAAATTGTCTATTCCCTGTCCTTTTCATTTTTAATTTAAGTTAGTAAACATAATCCATTCTTGTGGCACTGAATCCCTTGCATTAACTGGCACCTGTCTGCACCTATTCCATCTGGCTGATGTAAAGGTAGGAGTTAAGATAAGAGCTTTCATCAGTTCTGCCAAGAGGCCATCTATTTTTGGCTCCTCCTGTTGTTGAACCATTTCTGTTTCCATGCCAGCTGGTCATTATAAGAAAGTCTGCTTAACTTTGTTATTAGAATTTGCTGTTTGCTTCAACCCTCCCTTTCTCTTCCGCTGCCTTCTTTCTTGGCCCTCTGCAATGTTTGGTATCTGATTTTTAGGCTGTATTTTTGCAGGGAAGGATTGTCTTGCTTTTAATGATTGGATGTCAGTCAGTATTGTCTTTTTGGTTGAAGAATGTAAAAAAAGATTGAAAGAACAAACCAATGCACTGAGTGAAGAAATATCTTCCCTGGGATGCTGTTATTAAGAATCAGCTATTTTTGGAGGGGCTTCCTCCCATTTCTTTCTTCCTTTCAATGTTTTATCTACCTGTATGGTGCTCCCCACAACTTTTTAGTATTTGTTTTAGGTTTATTCTTCTGAATGAAAGTCAGTCTAAGCCTCAGAGAATTCTATTCTTGTCCTGAAACTCATCAACCACTTGATGGGCTCCTCTTTTCTATCGCATTTTCCCCCTAGGATTTCTGCCAGACTTTATCCATTTCAGAATTATCTTGGTTCTGAGCATTTTTGCAAACCAATCAAAAGGAATTCTCCCCTTCCAATCAGTATATATATTAAAAAGCAACCAAGAAAGCAGTGGTGAACTGGCACTTTTGTCTGTCTGCACATATCTTTAGAGAAACTAGCCTTCTTTCCTTGAAACAGATCACCTTGTACTTCCGGGCCCAATGTGTTCAGGAGAGATCTGTTGTACAATTTCAGCAGAAGCCACCAGAATAACAACCCAGGCTCTGCTGAACAGAAGGAGCCTTCCCCCACCTCCCTGCTATATACCACTCCCTCCTCCACTTGGGAGGGGGCTCATTTCTAAAGGAGGTTTTGGAAGGGTGGATCAGGTGCCAGCCACATGATTCCACGGAACATGGTTCATTGTGCCTAAGAGGACACAAGCCAGTCCTAGTTTTCAGCTCTCCAGGCATTTAAAGCAGCTAGACCTGGGTGTGTATTTCGTAGGGCATGCCAAAAGAATAGACAGAAAAATGTGGGTAATAACTCTCTTGTGGTCCCAAGAACAAAAGGAGGGTTGGTTTCTTCAAGAAGGGATGGAGACAAGAGGACTAAAAGGGGGAAAGAGAACTAAAAGAAGTAAAGAAAGGATTTGCCACAATGGTTTTTGTGGCTTTATTTTGGTGGAAGAAGAAAGTGATAGTGTTTTTAATTTTTGCTTCTAGCCCAAGTCATATACTACAAATATCAGGTTTTTGAAAAATGCCCCTCTTTCATCCATCAGATTGTATACAGCTGCTGGCTGGACTTGTTGGAAAATGTCCTCTGGATGGTCATCCTTGCCTAGGCCAGTGTTTCTTAACCTTGACAATTTTAAGGCATGTGGACTTCAACTCCCAGAATTCCACAGCCAGCAATGCTGGCTGTGGAATTCTGGGAGTTGAAGTCCACATGCCTTAAAATTGTCAAGGTTAAGAAACACTGGCCTAGAGTATTAAAATTACCACAGCAAAAGAAGGCAGTGAGGGATGGACTGGGCAGCTGACCTGTAAGAACTTCCAGACCATACCTTGCAGCCCTGCTAGGCTACCACCCTGGTCATTGTACCCAGAACAGCCAACCAATGCTGGCTGTGAATCTTGGGATTATAGTCCAGCCTATGCAGAGGTCAGGCTGGACTCTTGAGGGAGGCTGACCTGGATTAAATGTGTTGGGTTACAAGGGATTGGGTCAAAGAGCACAGGTGCCCCTTCAGGCCACCTTGGCCTCATTCATTTGACCTTTATTTGGGGCACTGATTGCAGGCTATAGTCTGCGTCTGAATGCTGTTTTATTTGTACCAAGGAAGGGGAAAGAGAACAAGAAATAATTGGAACAACCTTATCTCCACAGCCTCCCATGTTTATGAAAACAAATAATCAAAATATTATTTTCCATTTGTTTTCAGTTTGCAAAGATTGCTTTAATTGGAGGGAGGAAAGATGACTTTACTGTTAGGGCTGCAGGAAAAAAGAAAGAAAAAGGAAAGAAAAGATAAGAAATAAGAGGGAATTAGAGAGAAGAAAAACATATGAAGGGAATCAAACAGTAAACGAGGGAACAAAAAGAATGAAAAAGGGAAAAATAACAAAGTGGAGGAAAGAGATTAATAGAAAAATAGATGAAAGGAAGAATGATAAAAAGGAAAGCAAAAGAAGAGAAGAAAGTAAGGGAGGGAGGAAGAGAGAGAGGGAGGAAGAGAGGAAGAGAGGAAGGAAAGAAGGAAGGAGACGTGTATGAAATGTGGTTTAATGGCTTTTGTTTCTTTGCGCTGGCTGGGTGGGTGGGGTGGGGGGCTGCGGGCTAGCTGGCTTGTAAAAGTTATCCTTGGTCCCGGCCAGTGAATTTGGCAAGGCGCCAAATTCCTGCTTCTTCTTCTCCACCCCAACGACTTTTAGGCTGCCTCCAAAACCTACCCGGGCTTTCTCAGGGGACCCGTCCGCACTGCTTTTCCGACCCTGTCGTGGGTAGGTTTGGGTTTGGGCTTGAGCGCTGTGTGTTTAAGCCTTTATCCAAATTAAACTGGTAATAACAGGGGCACGGAGTAATTGATTTTGGCTTCTGCCACCGGGCTTGTCCTTTAACCTTTGCGCAGGAGCCTGCCAAAATCGGGGTTCTGCCAGCTCGGGAGGAAAAAAAGGATTTGCATCCCTAATTAGAGCGCGCGTGTCGGCGCCGGGCCTGGGAGACCCAGCAACCCCCTTTCCCAAACCTCAACTTTACAAAAGGAAAGCGCACTTTGAAGGGCACTGCTATTCAAAGGAGATCGGGATCTACCCACGTGCAATGCGAAATAGCAATCCCCCCCCCGCGAAAAACACTTCCCCCCCAGGCAAAATCGGCAAGGAAGGGATGTTGGCTTCTCCGACTATTGGGCCCTTTTATCAAGAGCACCATCATATACAGCGAACAGATGTCCTGGAATTTCAGTCACGGTTCTCCCCTCTGGCGCGAGCTCCGAATGGCAACAAAATCCCCCTGGACATTAGCTTCATATTTTTGGTTTAAAATATATTTTAAAATTACCCAAATCTACAGCCTGCGGCTTGAGCTGGCAAAAAAAGCGAGCTTGGCAAGCTGCGATTCCTAGCCTCGCTCCCTTTTCTTTCTCTTCTTTAAGAGAAAGAAAAGGTCCACTTTAAGGGGAGGTATGCTCAGAGGCGCCTTCTCCGGGGAGGCTGGCTAGTGTGGAGGCCTAACTTAAAGGAAGAAGCCTGCTCCTGGCCATTAGAGAAAGAAAAGAACCCGAAAATTGCGCTGCACTGCAAAAGAAAGAATGGGAAATGCGCGCCGTTTCGTGACATTCTCGCCTCGAACAGAGGCGGCTCGACTCAACTCGGGCGAGCTGGGAATGGCAGCCGCACTCCGGCTTGATTTTTCTCCTCTCATCGGTCTTCCTATCTGCCCCTCTTGGAGGCTGGTTGCCCAGGGAAAAAGCGTCCGCCCCAGAATATAGACCCTAGAAATCGCCCTCGGAGGTGGGAGGGTGAGTGGGCCGGTGGTACAGATCCTGCAATGTCCAAGAGCGCTCTCTCTTCAGAGCTTGAGCCTAAAGGGCCGAAATCAGGACCAGAACCCTGAATGTGGCGTTACCCGACTAAAGGTCCCAAATTCCTGGGGAGACGAAGCTCTCGCGAGCAAGCCTCACGGTGTCCGTTTCGTGGCACCCCAGGCAAGAAAACTTCCTTTTAAATCCAGCAAATGGGTAAATTGAGTAACCGGGCTAGCTAGCTAACACGGTGTGAACCCAACCTGTGTTTATGGACTCCGTTCAGCTGGTTTCAGCCGCACGAAAAGGGGCGTTAAGATTTCAGCCTTTTTAGCATTTCGTTGCGACTTTTCGTTGTTCTTTTCTTTCAAGAAACCGCCCCAAGAGCTGAAACCTATTTCTCTGGCGAGACGAAGAGAGGAAGCCTCGCTATTCTTCCCCCTTAAGCGAGTCCTTCTTCTCCCCAAGTGGGCCGGAGGCAGTAAAGAAACTGAATAGGCCAAAGGGTGGTGTTTATTTTCCAATAGGTCCCCCGATTGGTGTTGTGTGTGCGAACACAAAAACCTGCCTGGCAGTTCGGCATTCCGAAGTAGCAGGCATTTGTTCCACGTTTTCTGCCAACCCTCATTGGCCGTTTTTTGATCCCACTGCAGTTCGCAGACACAGATGTCCCTACTTTAACTCTTTCTATGGGAATATGTCAGACTAAAAGTGTGCGCGCATGTGTGAAAACACATTTAATCCCGTTTAGGATTTGGGGTATCATTTCCACCCGTTCTGCATAGCCTGGCAAAAAACTCTCGTCTTCCCTCAGCTGCTTCTCTTTCAAATGTCAATCAAGAAATCCGTCCAGGCTTCAGTACAGCGGCCCTCTTGTAGCAGTCCCCCCCCCCGCCATTCTTTAAGATCTTTCTTGAAAGGCTCTCCCCACTGTGTAAGGCATCTGCTTGTGGACACACACACACACACACACGCACGCACATTTTTGTGAATTAGATTTCCCAATAGAAGAGACTATAAATTAATTTCAGACAAGTTGAGTGGACTGCTTTTCTATTTATAATACAGACTGGTGCACTTGGGATCATCATTACAGATTAATAAATTATCGATCATTTAGTTTTGAATTCCATCGTGAATGCCAATCAGGCTGCTTTGTACACCTATTCCGCCACAGGTATCCTAAATTCTCGGATTTTCGACAAACTCATTCTTTTCAACAAACTGGAATCTTTCTTACAGTGCCCCAACTTACATCTGCTTGGGTGTCGGGCGGTTGTCTATTTTTCTTCCTTCACACATTCGGCCGTGAGGAGACCCTCCTGATCCTAGGTCAGCCTCTGGGCCTTTCTAACATAGGGCGTTTGGCTCCGATTGCAGTTCCGGGTTAACCAGAGCCTGTCACTTTCCCCCCGACCCCCTGATCGTTTCAAGAAGTCCAGAGCTCCTTTGGCCTGCTATGCGGGCGGGATGGGGGGGGGGAGGGAGGCGGGATAGCTGGAGAAAAAAGAAAAGGGGGTAAATCGGAGCTGCGGGAAAGAAGAGAATCAGAAGAGGCCAGACTGGAAAGGGAAAGCCAGGGAATTGATGGGTCGAAGGATCAGAGGAGGCCAAATGTATATCCAGGGCCTGAAAACGACACGGCATGCAGATCTTTTGGGCGAGCTGGAAAAGGCCACAATTAGGTCACTTTAGAGAGTAAAGATAGGCAAAAAAGACGTGGAAGAATGTCAAGACGGCCATGGGATTGTTTTATAATGTGTAATTTATTTCTTACATCTTTCACCCATGAAATACATCAGTAGAGGCGAACTGTTTAATTCCCCCCCTCCTCAACCCCCCCAGCTACATCGCAAGTGCCTTTTCTCCGCTTTTCCTATTTCACCGCATTCTTTTTAAAAAGAATATCTGTAATTCTGGCAGAAATCTGTCTTTAATTTAGCTGTCCATATAAAAATCTACACTGTATAATAGTGAACAGATGCCACGAAATCTAAACTGAAGCAAGGTCTCCCCCTCCCCCTCCTCTTTGCCCACCCTTCTGCTTAACCTGGCATTCACCCGGCCACTGGGCAGAGACAGAGCCACGGGGCCGTTTGGCATGGATCTTGATGTTTGTAATCGCTCGCTCTCTCGCCTGCTCTCCCTCCCCATTTTCCCGGATCTGGAAACAATAATAAGTACAATAAAAAAAAAGGAAAACACCTCTCACTTTAGCGCAGGGGAATGGGGGAAGTTGCAGTTAAGAAAGAACCAAGGGGGGCAGTTCATCTCTCACCCCCACCCCCAGTTTGTTAGGAGAAATTATTTTAAGCTCCAGTTGTGTGCGCAATAAAGAAGGTGGGTTCCAAGGCTATATATGTGGGGAATGGAGGGCGGCGAGAGCTCGCCTCGCACAATGACCTGCTTTATTACTACTAATAAAAGAAGATTTTCTGGATCCTAATTTGAACTTCTTTCCAAAGAGGCGGGTGAGAAGCAGAGATTATTTCCCATCTTTCCTCCGTAGATCCTGAGCGAGCAGAGACAGTGAGCGCCCGTGATGCTGGGCTCTGGCCCTGGCTTCGCCTCTTCGTCGGAAAATTTAACTATTGTAGGTGTGTTTTAGCGCACCCAACCCACACAGCTCTTTTCTAGAGCGGCTTAGTTCTCTTCTCAGTCTCTTCCACCCCTGCGGTTGCTGTGAAGGGCTCCTCATCACTTGGAAGGGCGCCACGAATGGCTCCCTGGACCTCTTCAGACGGACCAGCCAAAACCTTTAGGGTTATAGTTGGAATGTGTGCCTGGTCTCTCTCCCCCCCCCCGCTAAACCGCTTTATCTTTAAAGAAAATGGGAGCCCGCGTGACCACAAATGATGAGGGGCATTCTCAATCAGAATTGGGGGTTAGTTGAAGGATGTTTTGGGGAAAACTCCACCTCCCAAAAATACCCGGTGAAATCATCCTCTGTCCCTTCCCAAAACCTCTCCCAAATGGCAGCTTGCCTGACCGCCATCTCTGCATTTTATGGATAAGGTATATGAATGATTTCTCTTCCCCCCCCCCCGCCCCGCTCCCGTTGCCCAGATCCAGGAGGTTCTCGCCGCCTGCTCTCCCTGACGAGGGTCCCTGAGTATTCTTGGGCAGGCTTGTGCCGCTGCCTTCTCCTTTAAAAGAGAGGCCTTCCCCTTTAAAAGCGTTCTGGAGTGAACAGATGTCCGACCCTCCGCTGTAGCAAACGAACCACTTCCCTTCAGTGGCCTTGGCTGGCAGTTGGCACGGGCAACAGCCTGGCATCTAACTCCCTACAGAGAGCCTCTCTTTTACTACTGCGGAAATCGGGAAGTTGGCGCTACCAACCAGAAAGATGCCAGCTAAGCTAGCTAGCTAAAGATAGGGGTCCAGCAGCAGCAGCAGCAGCAGCAGCGTTCCTGCCCTCGCGCAGACAGAGGAAATCCGCTCAATGCGAAGGGGAAACCCAGAAATAAAAGTCCTGCTCTAATTTGGAGAAACCGTCAAGGCTGGGGAGGAAGAAAATGCTGGAATATTTCATAACACACACATACAAAATGCTTTCAAGACACAGCTACCTGCCCATTTAGATTCCGAAATAGTTGTGCTTTCCTTCTGGCGTTTTCTCCACCTGCCCATCAGCAAAACTTTCTAAGATACTGAGTTATTTGCAGTAAATATGTATCTATGTATTTTGGCATCTGACTCTCCAAAGTTACCAAACTTACAGTAGGTAAAGTTCAGCTAGATTTCATATTTATTGCCTTGCGTCTCACTCTCACTCTCACTCTCACTCACTCACTCACGATTTGAAATAGGACACCCACCTTAGTTCCTCCCTATTTGACTCTCTGATCCGAGGCTCATTTAGAGAACCTGGGCCAGAAATTCTCTGAAAAATCATTCTTCCGCTTCCCTTGGTGGGTTTCATTCTTCGTTTGGGAGACTTAGATTGTACTGCACAATCTCGTATTTCGGCGAGCCCAGGCTCTTATTTGGGGGCTTGAAAGTGGGTGAGATTTAGCTCTCCCCTTTTGGAGGAGAAAGGGGGCGAAGGGCTAATGGGATGGTGAAAGGTCTGGGAAGACACAGATGTTGACGGCCGTACTATATAGGGAGGTCAATGGTTTGAAGAAAGCGCTTGGCGCGGTGGCATTCACTTTAGGAGAAGGGTCGGGGCAGGAAAGCGGCGTTGGGCGCCGCTTCTTCCCTGCTTTGAAAAGCACTAAGGCGCGGGTGATTCCTCACAGTCATTGGGATTTCAGATTACCGGAGGAAATGCTTTTAGGCTCCGGAATTGAAGCTTTGATTTCTCTTATCAAAAATGCACAAGCAAAAATTCTTCCGAAACAGTCGTGGTTCAAAAATAAAGAACTTTACCGCTTTTTAGGAGACTTTTTTTTTTTACATTCCCGCGACGTTTTTACTGCTGAGAATCATAATAACTACCTGAGAGTAAATCCCATTGAATTTCTCAGGACTTAACTTCTGACTAGAGAGATTGTATGTCAACTTTTAAACATACGCGGAACTTTCCCACCATTTCTTGACGCAACAAACTTCTCTTCTCAGTATCTTCTTCCTTCCTTCCTTCCTTCCTTCCTTCCTTCCTTCCTTCCTTCCTTCCTTCCTTCCTTCCTTCCTTCCTTCCTTCCGATACTGGTAGGGGTGTGCGATATATCTTCACAATTGCGTAGACAATTCCCAAACATCCATTTCACTTTACAAAAAATCAATTAGACTAGAGTAGCTCTTCAAAGATCTTCACCGGATGTATTTGAGCCTCTGCCCTTGCTCGTGCAGATAAAAATACGTTGCTTTGATAAAAAAACGATGATAATCATTATTCTAATTTCTTTCCTCAAGCTTGAGGAGTTAGAGTTGGGTTCAAGATGGTCTACCATTCTAGATGAATCTCTAGTGCCCAGCCCGGTGCTCTCCAGACCTGCTATCACTAGGCTGGTTATAAATTCTGAGCATTGTAGTTCCAAATTATCCAGTTGAGAAGGACACCCTGTTGGAGAAGATGCCCTGGGAAGCTCAGGGCAGACTGAGGAGCATTTGAGAAATATTTAACCATTTACTCAATGCTGCTGTAATTTCTCTCTATGTATACATTTTTCAAGGGGTGGGTGTCCGTTGCAATGAAGAATATGTATGAAGCAAAGACAATGGATCAGGGCTTTTTTTTGTCAATAAGCATCAGCCAGCATTAAGGAAGGAGGTGCTGCTTTGAAGAAGACAGAGGTTGGCAGAATAATCCTTTCAGCCAGTGTATTCTTGGAGACCTTGTCACCTAGTTCAGACATTCAGGTGAGACTCTTTCAAACCTGAATAATTTTGAGCGGTTGCCTTCTCTCTTCTGGCTGCCAAAGAAAAACAGAATTGTTATGGGAGTACATCTTCGCAAATCAAATCCTTCACTTAGCACCTGAATTTTAATGGTGGCGCATCTTATAGAGAAATCAAGTGATGGACAAGCATGTGTGAACCAGCTGAGAACAATGAGCAGTTAGATAGCACATGTGTGAACTAGCCTATTGATAAAGTGTCTTCCCTATCTTCCTTGACTAGCTGTATCCGGCTGTTCTATTCCTAAAATAGAGACATGTATGTCTATGCCAATGTATAGAAATACACTTCCATATGCATTATTGCTAATGCATATCACACGTGGTAGATTGAAAGCTTTGAATAGTTGAAGAGATAGGAAAGCTTTTGTATAAGGTCTGTAATTAAGTTTCTCTGTAGCTGCAATATTTTAAAGGATAAAATAATCGTAAATGATAAATCCTCTGGGTTTTTCTAAACAACAATTTTGCTTGCTGGATGTCTTCCTTCCTTTTGAAAAAAATCAAAATAAAATAAAATGGGATTTTGAAGATTGGTGTAATGATGTAGATAAATGCTGTAGACCATTTGAGGATGCAAGTAAGCAAATGGAAATGAAGCCATACCTGTTTCTGAATATTTATCTCCATAAAAGTTTTGAAACATGCATATGAGTATATATGTATGCTCATGATGTTAGTGTGCAAGCACTTTCTTCAAAAAAGAAAGAGCTAATAACAATTATTTCTCACTGTGTATATGTATGCATGCAAGGAGACTGAAGTTCCTTGGCATCCTCAACCATTTATTACTACTACCTATTTATTTTATCAATATGTGCTTGCCCAAGAGACATCCAAGATGATTGTTGAATTGATCTGTTCAAAAATGTGGATGCTTATAGGGCTGAAATTGTTTGTAGTTGAATTTGCAACTGGAGAAGTTATGCTAAATGTATGTGCATTTGTATGTACACTTTTCTTCCAAGGTATTCAGGCTTCTAGAAAAGTTCCCAAACCCCCCACATACACTAACAAAACATGGTAGATGTGTAGACAACTCAAGGTGGGAGAAAAGGAAGATCAAGAAGATTGACAATTTAGAACCACAACTTCTGATCTCAGGCTCTTGTTTTAAATCAGGTGAAAAAAACACTTGCATGGTTGTAGCATACAAATTACATTCTCCAAGAAAGTTGCAACCCTCTTGCCTAGATGGCAGAGAAAAACCTGTGCCCTGGTTAAGCAGAGGGGGAACATGTGCAGCTGATTTTCAGTCCGTTATATAGAAAAGAACAAAGGTCGGAGCTGATTTAGGTTTTAATCAGCCTAAAAGCAATTCAGATAGATAGAGTAACAGTGTACAGTGATTTTCCCTGGCATCCCCGCCCTGGAATGCTCAGCCACCAATAGAAAGGAAAGAAAGGCTGACCTGTGAGGGCAAACCAGTGCTTCTCTTGCTTCAGTGGTGCAATGTAAGATGGGGCAGGAAGGACTGCAAAAAATGTGCAAGTGCAGGGAGGGAGGGTGGGTGGGGGATGCAGGAGAAAGGCAATGGAAATGGAGGGTTTTCTGGAACTTGAGCAAATGTGACGGTATGTGCACCTGGAAAGGGAATGTGTGTGTGTGTGGGGGGGGGATTCTGGCAAGAGAACTATGGTTTCCCAAGGAGGAGGTAGGCTATTCCAGAGAGATTCCAAATTAAGAGACTGTGCAATACAGAGCTGGACAGGAGAAGGAAGAAGACATCCCAGAATATCTCAGAGTATACCTGTTAGGTTAGAAGGTTATATACTTTTAGTCTGACTCTCAGTCTTTACTCAGTTTGTTAATTAAATCAATTTTTATTAGAGAAAGAGGAAAGGCACTTACATATAAATAGAGATGAAGAAAAAGAGTAGGAAGAGGAAGAAGAGAAGAAAAAAAAGTGAAAATGAAGAAGGGGAGGGTGGGAGAAGAAAGAATATTTATTTATTTATTGCCTTTATTATTTTTATAAATAACTCAAGACAGTGAAGACATCCAACATATCTTCCTTCTGCTGCTTTCTCCTCAGCAACCACCTTGTAAGGTGAGATAGGCTGACTTTCATGGCTAAGGTGGGACCATCTCCTGCTGTCTAGCCAGGTGCTTTAACACTAGGACAAACTAGCTCTGAAGGGGGGGGGGAAAGGGAGAGATATAAGGAAAAAAGTAGCCAATGAAACTTCTCAGACAGAAGTTACTAAAAAGCTTAAGAGCTCAACTATATATTTATTAATTTCTAGTGCATATTTATTAATTATATTTATTCTTTTATTCTCAAAAGGAGGGAAGAAAAGGAAAGAAAGTGCACGTGTTTGTGTGTTTGTATACGCGTACATGTCATAAATAGAGAATTACTTACAACTATCATTTCCCCATTGCCTTTCCAAAGGCAGGTGAGCAAATACCCCCTGTCAGCAGGAGACAGAAATATCTGACCTGCTCTGTGGAACCCAAGGAAATATACAGCATTGTTAAGGTTTGTTTGTTTTTCTAAATAAAGCTTCCCTCCTATGGCATCTTCAGCTCTCTTAAGAGGATAGTCCTGCAAACAGTGGAGATTAGGGGGGGGGGGGGCAGGCGAGATAGTCTTTATTCAGACTATTCAGTCTTTATATCATAGCTCCCGTGAGATAAACTAAGCTTTGAGTGGGTTAGGACTGGGTTGTCTAAAGAAAGGCAAATCTTTGGAGTGAGTGAGTGTTGTCCCTGTATGATTAACCTGATTTCTGTCTTCCCCCATTTCAAATAACTGTTTCATAAGATACTTACTGATAACTGGCCAGGATCCTGCGACACCCACCAGAAGTTAAACATAGGTGCTTGTCTCTGTTAGAACTTTTATTGGGACATAACTCTTGCCTGCTGGTCTAACTTTTGGCTTTGTGGGCAAAATCTCTTCTATCTCTATATGCAGCTTTTGAATATCAGATAAGAATGCTAACCAGCTCCAAGAATTCCTGAGGGAGAGAAATGCGCTTTTATAGATCAAGGGCAGTTTTTCCAGAGATTTCAGTTTAGCACCATACACACTTGGGACAGCTCCTTATTGGATTACAGTAGCTTCCTTAATAAATGAAAAAGAAACCTTATGGACGGTCAAAGATTTATTATTTATCAATGTTTAGTTGCCAGATATGATTTGCTTGCTTTGAAAGATAACATGTCATTTGCATTTGATCTTACTTTAGCTTGAATTTCTCTTTACTTAAATGACCACAAAGAAAGTAGGATAGTGTGTGTGTGGGTGGCTATGTGTATGGGTGTTTGTGTGTGAGAGAAAAAGAAACAGAGAGGGAAGTGATACATGCTTTGTGTTTGTGTGTGTGTGGGTCCATGCGCGCGCGTGCATGCCTGTGTGTGTGCACACAGGGAGGGGGATACAAGGAAAATGCCATCTGTCCAGGAGGAGGAAACTGCATTAGTCTTTATAAAATGAGAAGTAGGCTTCCTCCCCACTCCAGTGCACATAAAAAGTATACTTTAGGTGTTCAGAAAGAGACAAAGATAGTGAAGAAATGTGAATATATTTTAAGCAGTTCTCATGAACACCTATCATCAAACTATTTGATAATAAGTCTTCAGAAGGGCTGCTTAAAACATATTTGAATTTTTCACCATCTTTGTCTCTTTCTGAACACATAAAACACAATTTATTTGTTATTTTAATGTCTTGAGTCACCTTGGGAGTGAGAGGTTGTCTAAATCCCTTTTCAGAAACATGTTTGGCCATAATGAAAGAATTATATCTTTTGCCCATATACACATTTAGCATTATTTCTTTGAAGTAAACTAATACTGAGGGAATCAAATCAACATCTATTATTTATTAATTGTCTTCTTAAGATGCTGCTTCAATTCACTGAATAAGATCATAGCTGGCTTGCAGCTCTCAGACCATCAGAAATGTTGGGAATCATTTCAGGAAAAAGTAGTAAATTAATGTTTAAAACACACCACTGTATTTCAGAATTTTACACACACACACACACACACACACACACACACAAATACCTCTTTTTAACCAACCAGGTACCTTTTTTAAAATCTGAAATTCACAACTAAACTTTGTCCCATGTTAGAGGTGGTGAGAAAATTCATAACCTTTTTGCCTTTTGATCTGTATTATTTGTTTAAAAGGAGTTGTAATTTTCTCTCTCTTTAAAATGCAGAATACCCTGCCATAAACTAAATTAGATAGGATTAAGATGGATAGATATATCATAGACAGACAAACATACAGATAATAAACTAGTCCTTACTTAAAATAAGACTTTGAGATTTTTTTGTTTAGCATATCATTTGACGTAAATATTTATTCATCTTAAGGAAACTGAACAGAAACACACAAAAAAGCACTTCTGGTGTCCCATAGACATTTCATATTGTCTACAACTGTTTCTTCCTCTCTCTCTCTCTCTCTCTGTTAGTTTTCTTTTTCTGTAAAATGTTGTTGATTTTTGTTGTTTTATTTTAAAAACTTTGTTCAGAAATGTAAGTTCTTTGAATTTTAAAAATGCTGGTATGTCTAAAGGTGATGGAGGTCATATTAAAAGAAGGGGAAAATTAGAGGTATTTTTTCATCCTCCTTTTGCTCAAATAAAGTCATCAGATGAACAAAAAAAACAACAACAAAAAAACAAACAAAATAGTATTGTATTGGGGGAAATATACTCTTCTGAGTCCTTAAAAGTTACTGTTTTTTCGTTTTTTTATAGAGAGATTTATATACTAGTGTACCATTACATAAACATATGCTTCCCTCCCCAAACCCATCACAGAAAGAAAGAATGTAAGTTACTATTAAGGGGGGGGGCGGAATAAGCCAACAGAAATATTAAGCATAATAGTATTCTCTTCACATCACCTTTAAAAGTTGCATATTTGCGTTTCCCCAACCTATCCATGCATAACAAAACATTTTGCCATTTCATAAAAATCTCCCCCCCCCCACATTTTTCTTTAACATTTTTAAAACAGGTAAAAAAAACAGCATGACACACAAATTTTGGAAAATAAGTTACGTGGGATTACAAGGGTGGTTCAAAAAGTCAGTGATTGTTAAATATCAGGGAAACTTTCCACAGTCCATTTCCCCCAAAATCAAAAAGTGCACAATTTTAAATCTCAGCGAGTTTGTTGGTCCATATTTCTAATATTTCATATGGATTCTTTTTGTTTTTTTCTTTCTTTCCTCTTTCCCTTTCTTTTGTTTCTTTTCCTAGTTTCAATACCTACTTGCATAGATAGAGATAGAATATATTTTTCATCTGTTTGCCCGTTTATTGCTTTTTCAAGTTCTCACTGCATTGAAAGTTTGATTTAAAGTTTGCAAATATGTTAACACCTTAATTTGTGCAAGCTGATACATATTTACACTGAAGTAAGCCCCATTAAGTTTAATAAGACTAACTCCCAGATAAATATGTAAAGGATTGCAAATGGCATAGATACCTTTTTCGGGGAATTTTTGATTCAGCTACTGGGAGGATGGAAATATTCCTCCCATCACCTGCCCTTTAAAAACTGTTTTGTTCTAAAGCCATATTGAACTTTAGGAAAATTTCAGTTAACTCATAAGGCATAATTTAGCATAGGCAATCCATTAGGATGGGATGAAACTTTGATACTCCCTTCCTATTTAATTTTGAAAAATGTGATAGTCTCTCCTAATAATCTGGATCTAATAATCTGGCTCTTGTTTTCGGATGGGCAAAATCTCAACTAAACAGTCTAATAGCTATAGAGTCCTTTCGTTTGTTTTTAAATATAAAATTATGCTAACATATATATATATTGCACCAGATTTTTTTTTTATCATAGTACTTAGTGGGGGCAGGGAAGTCGCAGATTCTATTTATAATCTGATTCCCAATCGGGGTTGGAGTCCCACGGAAACCAAGGTGCGAAAAAAACTCCACCGGCTTTCCATTTAAATCGAAGCCAGCGACTGAAAATCAAATGCGACCAGTTGAATTCAACAGGATTGGGAAGGATTGAAACCCGCTGCCTCAGCTCAAGAGGCTGTTGGATCAGGTTACCGCCCCCCCAGCTTCAAAACAAGAACGTCCGGCTCAATTAGTTCACGAATAGGAATGATTATTATTTTATCCTCCCGCCCTTCGATATTTTGTTAAATATGTTACGAGAAAAGTGGTTCACAGTTTAAAAAAAATTGCAGCCCTCAGGGGAATATCAAAGAAGGCCGAGGAACTATTTATCTTTCTCTCTTCCCACCCCCGTCCTCTCTCATTCTCTCTCTTTCTGTTTAATTTATATCACCCAAATACCCCCTCCCTTTCCCAGTCCAATAAACTGAAAATCTACAAGTGGCCACGGTTACCCGTGGAACCGGTAGGAGAACGCGACGCCCAAGGCGCCTCTGGGAACAGGGGGAAAGGGACTAGTTATGGAAAAAAGCATTGAGCTCCTCGTACATCGGACCTCGGTCGTGATGGAGGTGCATCTCGTAAGGCAAAACATTCTCGGAGTGGACGCCACTGCGCATTCCCGAAGATCCGAACACTAAATTGTGCCCGGAAGGGCGAGAACTGGGGAGGGCGGAGTAATGCATAGAATAATGGTAATTTTTCTCGTGGTCGGGGGAAGAATCCTGCTTGAGGGAAAAATTCCCATTCACGCACAAAGGAGGGCTCAGAGGCCCGTCGTATTCCGAGCTATTGTAATCTGGCGAGGCATTCCCATAGAGGGACTCGTAGGTGGCGCAGTAAGCATGCGTCCGCAAGGCGTGGGAGCTAGCCATGGTGCTGGAAGCGCACTGCGCGCTGGAGATCCGCGAGCACTGGTAGGTATAGGGATGCATGGCAAAGGTGGAGTTGGGCCCGTGGTACCTCCCCGCCTCCTGGCCTTGCTCAGTAAGGAAATTCCTTGAGTTGAGCTGGAGGCAGCCGGCCACTAAGTTAGTGGTCGGCTGGGACAAACCTTTGCACAAAGTCTGCACATAGGAGACCAAGTCTGGCCTCTTGCCCGAGCGCAGGATCTCCGACAGGGCCCAGATGTAATTCTTGGCCAAGCGCAAGGTTTCGATCTTGGACAATTTCTGCGTTTTGGAGTAACAAGGCACGACCTTGCGGAGATTGTCCAAGGCGGCGTTAAGGTCGTGCATCCGGTTGCGTTCCCGGGCGTTGGCCTTTTGGCGTCGCAGCTTGGAGCGCTCCAGCCTGGCCTTGGTCATTTTCCTTTTTTTGGGGCCTCGTTTCTTAGGCCGATCGCCTTCCGCTTCCTCGATGCCTTCCTCCTCCTCCTCCTCCTCCTCTTCATCAGCACCCAGGTCGTTCTCCTCTTTTACCTCCGAGTCGTTCGGATCCTCCTGAAGAGGGCAGCTTTTGTTTTTTCGCTCCTCTTTGTCGCTCGAATCATCCTCTTCACAATCGTCCGCCCAGCTGGAGAATTTCTGAACTTCTGGGATCAAGCTGGGTTCGCTGAAGAGGCGCGTCAACATGGTGGCTGGAGGGGTGACGGGGGCGGGGAAGAAGGGAGGGAGGAGAAAGGCGCACGGATTGAGCCGGCCAGAAAGAAGGGAAGAATGGCAACGAGAAATAGTCACACAAGTTGGTCTTAACATCCACCACTTAACACCCACCAATCAATTACCCTGGACCCCTGGAAGATTATCTCAACCCACGGAAAGTTGGTCCTCAGCCTTTTCCAGCCAATTGCTAGAAAAGCTGTCAGTTCCTCTCTTAAACAGATTTCAAGCTTTCTGGCCAAGATATAGAGGGCCCTCCCTTCACCCAATCTTTGCTGCCAGCCTGGTCGCCCGATCCTTAAAGTGATTTGGAAGGAGAGGGAGGGAGGGAAGGAGGGGCAGAGATAGAGAGAAAGAGAGGGAGGGAGGGAGGGAGGGAGGGAGAGAGAGAGAGAGAGAGAGAGAGAGAGAGAGAGAGAGAGAGAGAGAGAGAGAGAGAGAGAGAGAGAGAGAGAGAGAGAAGGCTGTCTTCAGACATCCACCTCTTGCTCAAATCTCAACCTGTTTCCAGCTGAAATGGAGTTATGATATTATTATGGTCTGATTTCAAACTATAAGTTGATTATCATTACTCTTCTGCAGTTGATTCTCTCTCTCTCTCTCTCCCCCCCCCTCTCTCTCTCACACACACACACATAGACAGAGACATAGACAGAGAGAGAGTTTCCTTAACAAACCGCAGCTTTTTCTGCAAAAGCTCGTGCCTAATGCCTTCCTTGTTATCCAGATCTCTCGCCTAACCTCTATGTGTATGTGCACGCGTGCGTGTGCGCGTGTGTTGGTGTGTATGTGGGAATCCCACCCTTCAAATCACAGGGTGGAACTATTCTAAAGCTTGTCTAAACCTCTTTAGTGAACTCCCTCCTGAACCTGCCTGTCCTCCGACTGACACGAACAGCATTACTATTGCATAATGGCAGCCAGCCTTACTAACGCCCTCCTCGTTTCATTTTTTTAAAAAACATTGTACATATGCACAATACTTTATATACACATCCTTCTCACATGCATACAAAGACAGAACTTGGGGTGGGGGAGAGGGCAGGAAGATTTGTTTAGAACTTGCCTGAAATTGGGTTTCCCCCCTTCTTTCCCTAAAAACAATGGACTCGTTTAAAAAGCGTGTTTATTATTAATTGGTGTCTACATTGCTTTCCCGCTTAATTGGTGCAAAGCTGAGCTTGATATATCTTACCCCTCTTCATTACAAATGACCCCTTTCCTTTTATTGTATCCAAAAACAATGGATTTTTCTCCATTTTTTTTTACGGGAACTCAAAAGCCATATTATTCAGCCTCGCTCCCCTCTTTTGATTAGTTTACCAGATTTAATGGAATTAAAAATCATTAAACCCATCTCATCTGCATCCCGGCATGTTAGAGCATAAGACTGCTGCTCTCGCTTGCACAGCTTTCAGACGGGGATTTCGGGAATGCCCAGTTAAACCTAGAACTTTTCTCTCCAATTCCTGCCTCCTTCTCCGCTTAGAAAACCGGATCTTTTGCCTTAGCTTTTCCTGGGTCCTTTCCTTTCCAAGAAGAATTAAAACAAGCATTACATTTCTTAAGATAGACACTTCGCAGCGCTGAAACCCCACCGACCCCGCAATCTTCACACCGCGTCCCTCCCTTGCTTGCCAAAATCCGGAAAACTTCTCCGTCGGGCCCCGGTTTTTTGTTTCTCCCTCCCCCCCGTTGGTTTTTCCGTTCGAGGGTTCTTTCCGTGCTCCCTGGGAGGAGGAGAAAGGGTTCAAATGTTCCTTCTCTGTCTATGGCATCATCCCCATTCTCATCCTCCTTCTCAGGGCGACCCTCGAGATTGTGGCATCTCGGCAGATTTTCCCTTCCCGATCCATCTTCCTCCTCCTCCTCCTCCTCCTCCTCCTCCTCCTCCTCCTCCTCCTCCTCCTCCTCCTCCTCCTCCTCCTCCTTCTCCTCCTCCTCCTCCTCCTCCTCGCTCCTCTCCCTCCCCCCTTCCTTCCATCCCCCCTATCCCCCGCACATCCAGACCTGAGACCATTTTCCTGGGAGAAGATTGAGCTGCCGAAAGAACTGATGGGTCCGTGTGCCAGTTTTGTGCGCGAATGTTTGCAGTCATTTTATGTTGCCTTTGGAGCGGGGAAGCAACGAGGGGGGGGGGGAGAGAGGGAGAGAGAGACAGAGAGACCGAGAAACCTCCGCGAACCAAACCCCGGCGCAGATAAACCCCGAAGCTAGAATAAATCGCTTGCAAGGTGAGATTAGAAAAATTAGGAAGCCTTTCGCACCCGTAATTGCTGGAGATCTGATTCCACGGTAGACAGGTAGGTATATACAAGTGTTTGTGAGTGTGTGCATTTCTCCCCCACATCTTTTAAAATATATAATGTTATTACAAAATTCTTTGCTTTTGCTTTTTTTTTTTTGTTCAAGTGGTTTTGTATGGGTAGATAGATAACCTTCCTTCTTATACAAAACCAGCCTTTTTTATATCAGAGATTTTATGATCTAGACATACATCTTATGTAGAGATAGCTTTCCCACCTCTTCCCCCCATCCCACTCCCACCCTGCATTTCATGCATCCCTCTTCAAAGATACAAATCGATTGGGATGTGCAAACGTGGGGGGGGGGGAGAAAAGGGAAAGATAAGAACTCGAGGGGGGATTTAAAAAGTGGCCAGAATGGCAACCCAGTATTTAAGTTTCTAGCCCCCCTTCCTTACATAACTTACCTCCAAAGCTGAAATGAGGAGTCCTCAAGTCCTCGGACCCCGCATCTTTTGGGAGTACGGAGGAAAAAAAATGGGGGGAGGAAAGGGGGGAAAAGACTCCTTGAGGTCCACCCCGTCTCCTTCACTGTCTTATCCAAAAGGAGGAGGGAAGTGGCACGCTTCAAGCAGGCAGAGGGGTACCAACTCTGATGCCAGACCATATGGCTGGCACGTCATCCACTAGAGTTATCACATGAGCTGCGGAGATTGACATGCGCTCGCGTGTAGGGAGATCTTGCTCTCTGGGGAAAGCGAGACTACCATCTGTCACTCCCTATTCTTGAAAGAAAGAAAGAAAGAAAGAGAGAGAGAGAGAGAGAGAGAGAGAAAGAAAGAAAGAAAGAAAGAAAGAAAGAAAGAAAGAAAGAAAGAAAGAAAGACCTAACCCAGTCATCACACTGGCTGGGATCTACAAGATGAAAGAGACTAGAGAAAAAGAAAATAGCAAAGGGAGATGGGAACAATAGAATTTGCGGACATGGGGGGGGGCAGCGGTTAGAGAAATACTAGATAGCGGAAGATATCTTGATGTAACTGGTTGTACTATTCCTTGAAAGAATGGATGAAAGACATTATTTTTTAAAAAATAACCCCACAGCCTATCGTATGCTCTGGTCACAGCTCACCTATGGTAGAAAAGGGCCTACCATTTTCTACTTGGAATAACCTTCCTTCCAATTTGGTATTTTAAAAAAAAACAATTGGTTTTATTTTTTTGAAAAGAACTGGGATTTGGCCACTGAGGGGATGATGTGCACTTGTGTTCCTCTCTTGTTTTCATTTGTTAACAAAAGGGACACGTTCTGCCCCACCAATCATAACTGGTTAATATGAAGCATATTCTCTCCCATCCTGAGAAAATATTTTGCAGAGTCTTAATTGAACTGAACTGAAATGTGTTGCTTCCATTCCAATCCTGTTCACCTGAATTTGTATAAGTGAATATTCCCATCATTTTGTATTTCATGGATCAGAACTTTCAGGTCTTCTACATTGTTAATCTTCCTTACTCCAAAATCTGCCATCTCAGAAATGGATTGGGAAACAAATAAATACAGTTATTAGCTGTTCCTGTTCAGATCCCATTTACTGCCACAGAGAAGTTCTTAATGGAGTTGTGCCCCTTGGATCTGAATTGCCCAACAGAATTGTCCTACCCTAGTGACCTAGAGGGTGATGGATCATCATGAAAAAAACTGTCTTTCAAAGCATTATCAACAATGGGAAAAAAGACCCACCCTTTGAACTCTTCAAGATGGCTACACTCAACCATCTCAAAGAACTAACTTACCTTATTTGACAGTAAGGGCTCCTTCTAAGTGGATTCTTTTTTCCTGAATTCAAGAAAATATTTCTCCCAGGGTAGTCTATATATCAAGAATATATTAGATAAAAGGAAAGTTATAAGATTGTGATGGAGGCAAAAAGAAGCAAAAATATATAGTATTTGACTATTAGGTTGCTCAATTTTTTCTTGTATATCTCATAAAATAATTAAACTTGGCACACTGTATTTAAAACACTGTATTCATAGCACCTTCCCCAATCTGGTGTCTTCCAGATGTGTTAGAGTCCACCAACCCCAATATTGTCACAGTCAGCAGCCATTGAAATTAAAAGTGAATAGTGCAACCACATCTGGGAAATTTGATAGTTATTCCTAAAAAAAAGTATGTTATAGAGTTGAGAACCCAAAATGGTGATAGTATTAGACCAATTTATTAAAAAGAAAAGCTTAAAAGGTATTTTTTTTTAAAAAAAAGGAAATTAAGTATCAGAAATTGGATGGAATTCCTCCATTTCCCCCCTAAATGACTAGAAACAAGAGAGTCTCTAAAATGGCAAGGCAATACTTGAGGCCAATACAGTAAAACAGTTTCTCTGACATTCATTTTCAGAATTTAGTTCTAAAGATCTAGCCATTGCCACTAATTGATATAAACCTACTGAACAATAGGTCTATCGATAGCCAATGCAATGGCCATAGCCATCCATTACATATAGGCTAATGTAATTTCCATATAGGATCATTAATTTAAATGTTTTCTTAGAGCTGTACATATAAGCTCAGTTGATAATGGCTCTTTTCCACTTTTGGCTTGCATATGGAGATAGTTTTAGAAATACATACATGTGCAGAAAGAGTAGCTTCAATGAGTATGGAGTCATCTAGAGGTATTTCATTAGTCAGATTCCATTCCTTGAAGCCACATTCAAATTCAAAGTACATCAGGAACTCCTTTTTATTAACTAGATTCATGGATATATGTCCAGAGTAAAATAGGGAAAATTATTAGAATGAGAAGTAACTTCAGTATTTGTTCTGATTTTCATTATGGTTATACCTCATGGTAATTACATATCCCCTTTTCCCTATATGTGTATAGCAGGATGTATTTCATAACTTTGAACATAAATTAAAAACAAAATTTTACCTAAAATTGGTTTTGAATCAAAATGTCTTTATGTCAATGTTTTGTTTGGATACACATGCAACACACTTGAGAGCTAGGAATAGATCCAAGTCTATCCTGAATTTCAAGTTCTCTCTCTGAATTTTTAAAGAATTTGACTATCATTGATATTTTAATCTCATTACCAGGAATACTGTATTAAAGGACACCCCTCATTAACCTTCCTCCTGGTGATAACTAACCCAGTAACATCTAATGACAGTGACTTTATTTCTCTAGAGTTATTGAACACTTTGGGTGGGTTCTTCCCCCAACATTTCAGGCTGATCAAAAATGTTTTAATAGTTGTGGTTTAATCTGTTCTGGAATGACACCATGTTGAGTGAACCAATCAAATTAATCCATAATTTTTTTGGGGGGGGAGAGGAAAGAAGGGTCTAGCATGTTACATGAACATAGCATTTGCGTTTTGTTAATCTGTATTTAATGTTTAATATACTATTTTAATTCAGTTTTAATTTTTGGGTTGTAGTGTTTTGCTTGAACAAACTGGAAAGTGTGTTCATTCTGATAAATTCTAAATTCTAAAAAGGGTAATCTCCATATTATATAGTCTTTCTCTTTTCCCTGCCCCTTCCCACCGCAGAATTATTAATATCCCATTCCACTCTCTGAATATGCCATTTTACTTCAATGAATACAATGTGGGTATATAAGAACAACATTGATTCTCTCTGTGTGATCTCCAAGAGGAAAAGGATGGTCAGATTTAGCCCTTATTTCACCACCCTTTTTAGGTTCTCCCAGTTCCCAGAATTCTCATCCACCAAGAATTAGGAGGCAGCTGAAGAGTGGGAGCACTTCCCTAGAGAAAGGAGGGGGAGTGGCTTAGATCGCAACTACTGAGGATGCTAGCTGAGCTTGGGAAGGCTGGAATTCTTGATGATTTCTGGAGCAGCAGCAGCAGCAGCAAAACATTCACAGCTAGATTTGCCACTCTCTCTTTCTGATGTCTACACCTGAATCCTGCATCTTCCCTTCCTGACCTGCACCCTTTCTGTCACACTGGTTCAAGTGCAGTTATCAGATTGTTCTGTGCATTTACAGTCTGTTCTCCTCCAAGGAGTCAGCCAATCAAGGTTAATAAGGAGGATCTGTCTTGCTCCACAGCGTCTGAGGGGAGAAATAACGTGGCTTTTTTGGGCAAGAAAAGACTGGAGCAATATGGATATCACAGGTGACTGGCCAGCAAAACAATTGGCAGCAGGCACCCTGTAGGGATGCTGTAAAGCAGGAGTTGGTTGAGCTGGGGCTTGTGCTCTTAGGTAGAATGAAGCAATTGCCCCAGGAGTGGATCTGGGATATCATGAAAAGATAGAACGTGGCTTGATAGAAAATAGTTATCAATTCTCTCATTACTGGATTGTAACTGGCAGAGATTGGTTTTTCTGCCTTCTAATTGAGTTGACTTTGGGCACTCTGCACCTTGAGACAGGTGGCTTGAAGTCGTTACTTGTGTCTTAGGCAGAAAAATGCCATTGGCCTGCAGTGAGGTTAGCAGTCTTGGCCCCCTTGAGATGCAGGTGCACCATTTAGACGAATCTAGCTCATTATAATAAAGAGTCACTTGTGAACTATGTCTTTCAGTTCAAGAGATTATGAATTAAGAGGTAAACAAAGGCCTGAAGTCCTTAGAAGAAGTGTGGGATAAAACATATAGTAAATAAAAGCATATATAAAGAAAGATTGTAGCCTGCACTCAAGAATGGGGAAAGAGTGATCAAATTAGTGGTTGCTCCAGTGGGGAATACCACAGAATTTCAAACTCTCCCCCATGTCTATGTGGAATTTTTGGGAGACTTTATGTTTCATGTTGAGTCAACTCTAAATTATTACTGCCACTAGGTCAATGATGCTGTGCAAATCTTCAGTTGGTGTCTAGAGATTAAGAGAATAGTAGGGAAGACAATATTAAACTCTACATGATGGATCTGCGGTTTGCCTTTAAACACTTAAGCTCACCAAATGGAGTCATGTTCCTCCTTGTGGGTTCTTCTGGATTTATGTCTCCTATTGAAAGGTCCTATGACCAGAGGAAACCTTTGCCTGTTGCACCAGCTACAAGCCTACCTGACCCAGGAAGCCTTGGTGATAACTTCTGTCTTTATCACCATGTCTTAGGATTATTGCAATGTGATAAAAAGAATTGCCCTTGAAAAGTTCAGTATATAATACATTGCTCAAGTTGATAGCAAGTGAAATACGATTTTGCAAAATACATCTATTCTTTGGGCATTGCACTGATTGCCAGTGGGCTTCTAAGCTCAGTTCAAAAGTCTTTACATGTAAAGTTCATTAAGGCATAGCAATAGATTACACAAAGAATAATTTGTCTCATATGATTCTGCAATCCTGAGGTTTTTTTAGGGAATGCATGTTAATGTTCCACTTCCAAAAAATATTAAATGAATGTAGATAGGCCCTCTCTCTGGTTACCCCCATATTATGGAAGATGCTGATCTCAAAAATATGTTCTGTCTCTTTGCTCTGCAACATTCTGGAAAACAGAATGGTTTCCAAAGACCCCATGCTCCTGTTCTTGTACTCTGGTGACATTTCCTTTTTAGCTGAAGCATTGAAATGCTAAAGTTTTATTATTCATCACTTGGAATTTTTTTCTCAATCAATCAAATAAATAAATAAATAACTTGCAGAGAAGCATAATATATATAGGATGATACTTAATCATCTGAAATGTTTATATCTAATATTTCTCCAAACATAAAAATAACCAAAAAATCCTACTGGATCAGACCAAAGAGTCATCTAGTCCATAGATCATTCCCATGCTATTTATTAAAGTTTGATTTTAAAAGAACATGCAGTTGATTTAACAATTATTAGTATTACATACATCCTTCAAAATCTCACTGTGTAAGAATGGGAAGAGAGAATACTTCTTAAAGTGATGTCAGGTTGTTGCTTCGTCTGAAACAAAGTTTTAAGGTTTTATTTTTCTGTTTCAGCCAATGTTTATTCATGAACTGGTGTGAGAGCTCAGAAAGATGGTACAGAGGTAGCACCTGTTATTAAGAGCTCCCTCTAAAGCTTCTTTTAATTTTTAACTAGCTCTTTACTTTATTTTCATCTTTTTCTTCTGTTAGAGACATGTATTTTTACCATTTTTATAGGAGACTGGTGTTTCGTCTCTGCCATGGGAAACAGGAAAAAGAGGTAGCATTCATATTCTGTTTCTCAGACTTCATTCAAGCCTGCTTAAAGTTGATAGGTACCTAAAAAGTAAACAGCCACTCACTGCAAGTAACCAAAATTTTCCTAGTTTTCCTGGTAGCTTCTCGAACAGATAAGACTCCCTGGAATTGGACCTACAAGCAGAGAAAGAGTGTCTCCAACTTTTAGATCTTTCTGTCTCTCTCCTCTTTTCAGATCTCAGCTGAAAGGCTCATGCAATAAGAGGATTTAAACAACAAAAATATTACTGACTTCATAACCAGATAATGCCTACTGATGGCACAAGCAGTATTGCCAATTTTTGGGCTTCTGGCCAGTTAACAATAAAATGAACAGTCTAAAAAAGACTTTAATTAAACTTAAACACAGTCATCCAAGTACTGCTGCTGAGTCAGTTAAAACAAGCTCATGCAGAGACAATTTTAATTCAAAAGCAGATAATAGCTGTGGAAAGGTAGATCCTAATTTGGAATCCAAAAAAAGAGTGAGAATAAGCTAAAACATCTTAGATTCAGAGGAGTATGCAAAGCAAGTTCCACCCTCACAGGATGCATTGGATGAAAGACAAGTAAATCATAATGGCTACTTACAGCCAAACCTGATAACTCTATGAATTCAAAATTGTAGAGTAAATAGAGGAAAATGGGAATCCAGAAGTGCAGCCATTCTCTCCCTTAGTCTGCTTCTAACTGTGGAAGGGAGTTCATTCATTTGCAAAAAGTTGAATGGTTCCTATGCAGGAGAAAGTCTAAAGAAGCCATCTTTCATTCAAACACCCTATTATTGCCAGGATGTTAAGGTGAAACCTAGCTGGAGCTAATTGGACATCTTCCCATTTATGTGTGTTCTACAAAGAAGCAGCAAGCCCATTAATTACCCATCTGGCAATAAGAGTGTTTATACTTTAAAATTGAATTGTAGCAACAAAAAAGTTGGTAGCCCAAAGACTTTTATCACCAATGTCCTTGAGAAGAGAGAGTCTGAATAAACAACCTGTATTTCTCACAGCAAATAAGTTTTCTGAAGAACCCTTAGAAATAAATTTGATTAGTACCCTGTCAGATACAATACTTAGTACCCTGTCAGATTTATAAAAAGGCTTGATCATCTGAGGGAAATATTAGCAACAACATGTAAAGCTGTTAAACCTGTAATAGATGTGGTCAACAAAATAATGCCTATTTTGAAAAACTATTTGCTGGTTCATCCCGTATTTCATTATGTAATGTGGACATGGAAGAGAAAACAAAGAGTTTTGGGGAGTAGTTTTCCCCTACTCCCCCTACTCCTGATTTAAAAAAAATGGCACCATACACAGAAATGTAAGTAACAGAAATAAAATAAAGGTTGACAAGAGGAAGTAAGATACAGCCCAAATCTTGGTAGCCCTTACTAGATGAGGATGGTCTTGGGACAGGACTGAGTTATTAGGAGGTCACCCTTAGATCAATGCTTCTAAAAATAGATATAAACCCCAAATCACCAGCTAGGGTTACAACTTATGAAGCAGTTCAAAATGATCTAAGGAAAGAATTTGAGTCAAGGAAATCATCCTTACCTAGATATAAGCTATCCTTCCTGGACTTTGATACTATTCTGAGTTGCCAATCTGCAAAAGTTCCCCACTCAAATTGCTGCTCACCTCAAAACTTGCCGGAGCTTATATAATTTTAAACCACTGTGGCTGGTTGGGGGTTGGGGGGGGGAGAACTCTGCTTCCATTGACTTACTAAAAAAGTCCATGGGTTTCAACCCAAATTTCCAATAATATTAAGCTCAAGAGTTCTATCTAGTTCAGTGGTTCTCAACCTTTTTAATGCCGCGACCCCCAACTGGTCGTAAGTCGAGGACTAAACCGGTCGTAAGTCGAGGATTACCCAACCGGTCATAAGTCGAGGATTTTCCTTGCCCGGGAGCGCCATGCATGTGTGGTGCCGCCCCCTGCGCTGGCCGAGGCATAGCTGGTAAGTGGCAAAGATGGAGCAGGCCGACCACCGGCTGGGCCACCCGCTGGCTCAGCCCAAGGGAGGTAAGGCACCCGCTGGAAAAGGGGAAAAAATGGCAGACAGCCTTGCTTGGCGACCCCCGTGAAATGGTCGATCGACCCCAAATGGGGTCGCGACCCATAGGTTGAGAACCTCTGATCTAGTTGCTGACTTAGAATATCACTGGGTGGAAAAATAGAATAATGGATGAAGACCTCGTACAGTTCCTCTCTAAATTTGACTTCATAACATTCCAAGAGACCCGGTTGTTTACAGATGAAGAAAAGATTCATTTACCAGGCCTTAGATCTTGGACTATTTCTTGCGAGGAAATATAAAACTGAAGGATCGGCATCAGAAAGACTCACTACACTTCCCAAGGCAAAGCTGGGGTGGCAGGGACAGGAACTGACCCTCAGATATGATTCTCCTCATTATTTAGCTGTAGAATTTTCATGTAAATTCTCTGAAATAGTTCTACTGAACATATATCTATACCTACAAATACCTACACTCCACAATGGATCATTGTTTTATTTTACACCATCTCATAACAAAACAATTAATATGAAGAAACTGTTTACCACCTTCATAGATCTCAGTCTGGCTTTTGACTCTATAAACAGAAATATCTTGTTGAAGAATATAGCCAACTTAAATATGGAACCCAAAACCTTATTCTTGGTTAAGATTCTCTACTCAAACACTCATTTGAAAGTCCATATTCCAAGTGTTCCCTCCCATAATCATGTTAGATAGGGTTGTATCTTAGCTCCAATGCTTTTTAACTTCTGTGTCAATGATAATCCAGATTTTCTATATGCTTCAGACACTCATAGGGCAAAGATCCATGATAAATTAATTAATATTTTTCTATATGCTGATGATGTGTTTCTAATGGCTCATTCTCAAATAGGTCCAAGAAGACCGTTTCAAAAGCTAATTACGTACTGTGCTCTTAATTTTATAAACATCAATAAAATTAAATCTAAAGTGATTGTATCTAGCAAATAACCCACATGAAATATAATTAAATGAAGAGTCTATTGAACAAGAGAATTCTTTTACTTATTTAGGAGTGGTTTTTACCAGCATAAGGTCATGAATAAATCATTTTAAAAAAAAGTTCAGAAAGGGCCAAAACAAGTACTAAAAAACTATATGAATAGTCTATATGTTATCTAATTATAATTACCCGTGTACCTTCTTCAGATATTAAAAGTATTCAGGGCAAAAATAACCCAGTGCTGTGGTTATGGTATGGAATTGTGAAGTCTTACAAAAGCCACCTCACTTGAACATATCCAGACCCATTTTTTAAAGAAGCATACTGAGAATGGATAAGAACATTTGGAGCAGAACCAGGTAACCATTCCATATATAGCAATTTAATAATAGAAGTATTCACATGCTGCCAAAGGATTCATTCAATAGACTCTGAAAGCCTCCCCAAAATATATTTAGTGAAATGAATAAGTATCATTCAGCCCAATTCCTGGGTAAGCCAACTTACCAAAATTATTTCATAGCGTGAGTTTTCCATCCAGTATTTATTCTCAACTGCCTCCTAGGCAAAAGAAATGTTAAAACAGAGTCCTAGATATCAGTGCTTAGACTGGCATGGGGTTATTGGTAACAAATATATCTTTTAAGTGGTTGCCAAGAACAAAACTATATCTCAATTTAAAAAATACCTGTCGATGAGTTTAATACAATTTCATGGCCCAATAGGAGCACTTCCACCACCTGCCATAACATGAGAGGACATGTATATGTGGTATCCCAGCCATTGAAGATATTGCTCATGTTTTGTTTGATTGTCAACTCTATGCAATTGCTCCTAGAAGCATGAAGCTGAAAACACCAGTCTGAAGATGACGAATGAGACTTCATCGAAACATCGCCAAGACACTTCCAATTTGACGCAGGAGAAAACCCGAATAACCAAAGACCTACATATATATATATATATATATACTTGGTTTTCCTTTTATCTATTTTATCCTGGACTTATATCCTGTATTCTATTTTTTTATATTTTTAATATGGTTATAAGACTAATCAATTAACTAACATAGACCTGTGCTAAAGTAATCAATCAATTATTTAACATACATGAGAATTGTTTAAGATTAATTTTACTGACTAAGGGTATTAGAAATAACACATTTTCATCTGTGTGATCAAATTAGTTAAAATTTGGTATTTCAGTCCCCACAGAGAATGTTTGGTTGATTGATTGTAAATATAGTCAATAATAATAATAATAATAGTAATTATTATTATTATTATTAATTGAATCATTTATGCCATCTTAATCCCCAGAGAAGATAGCTGAATATCTAACAAGAATGTCCAAAGAATTTCTTTAATGCTAGTTAGAAATAATGCTAGAAAACTCTGGAGAAAAAACAAATATATATAGACAGACAAAAGAATGCACATACGTTCAAGGATGTACTACCTTTATTTCAATTCGGAAGAACAGAATTTCTTATGATAAAGCATAGAGAAACACATTTGTATACACAGGAATGAAAGAATAAAGTGCATACAATAGCATTCTCTAATCAGGTACCCATCAGAATCATTAACAGGATGGGAGAGATAGTCATAAAAAAAAAAAACCTTGTTAAGGTTAGCATGGCTGAAAAGAGATAGATTTTAAATGGGGAAAAAAAGCTCCATTGAGCTCACAAACCAGTGATGTTTCTGGTTTGTAATTCATACTGATCTTTAATGGAAGAGCTTCAGCTTTAGCTTTTAATGGTGTTATATAAACTGCTAACTTGAAGTAAGAAAGCCATCAAATAAAGAAGCAGTTGATCTCTGCTTGATTATTTATTTCATTCTCTGATTCCTGATATGCCTATCACAAATAATATGAAAACTGAAAAGACTCTTTATTACACTTGCACTTGCTAGAGAAAGGGGAATTCGTGAATTCCCCTGATGTTTCAGAATATTATGTAATAAATTCAGTGGCTACACACCTTCTTGGTTTTCCTCCATTGCTTTGAATTAAATTGAACGTATGGTTTTGTGGGGTAGCTAGCAGAAATAACGGTAGGTTAGGGTTAAGAAAAAGAGAACATCCAAAAAGATTCATAGTTGGAAAGCTTCTGGAAGAGATAAAATAGATAGAGTGATTGAGGACATTTTTTAAAAAACATCCATCAGTAGTCCTCTGTAATTTAACTTTTTCTAAGGTACTGCCCTCCATTCATCAGCAAGTCCCCCAAGATTATGATCAATTGTAATAAAACATATCTGCAGTGCATCTGATTGTATTTCCTCAGTTACAAGCACCTTCACGTGGAACTAAGGAGGAAAGAGGGTGGGCATATCTTCCCATCAGGTTCATCGTTTGTTCTGGATAATGGTATAATAGGAAATATACCCTGCAGAGCATCATTTTCTTCCTATTATTGTGGCTTTCAATAGGTTCTTCTCCCCCCCCTCCCGTCACTACTATGGAACTGAATTACATAATCCAGAAGGTTTATTTATGTTTCTGTAGTGCAATATCCAGTATATACTGTTTGCAGATTTCTGAAAAATTAATACATATTTCCTTTTTTTACTTGCTTATTGGTGTAGAAATTTGTTTTTTTATAAAATTATTTTACTCTGCTAAACAAGTCAATAAAGGAAAAATACTAATAGAGCAACTGTTTTAAAGATCAACACAACACAGAGCAAATAGGCAAAGCAAATAACAGAAAAGGAAAAGAGCCCCTGGAAATTATATTAAAAACAGAGAACTCCAAAAACGTTAACCACATTTGCTTGAAATTATTCTTCTTTACCATTGTTTCCTTCCCTCAACAAATAGACAAACAAATAAACGGACACCTGCACAACCTAAACTTTTTTAAAGTTAAAGCAAGGACTTCTGTTAAAAATCTAATATCACTAGCTTGATCATCTTGTATAAATCTAGCCTGAACGTAGTACACTTTAGTTAGAAGAATATTTTGCAATTTTACTTATCAGCATCTATGTTTATCAGAAAATGTCTATATCTTGAAGATGTATTAGAAGCTTTGCTTACTTGTAATGTTTGCCTCCTTACAACTAAGAGGCAGGGGTGTATTCTCAGAAGTTTCACTAGAAGCTTTTAGTAAAAATAGGTTGCAAAAACCTAGTATATTATTTGTACAAAACAACTAGGAAACCTGATCTTATGATAAATGGACCATTGGGCCTGGTGTTTAAAAAATCCTTCTCATTTTCTGCAGAAGAATTGGTATTATATTGTTTACAGTAAAATTCAAAAGCTGTTGATTAATGAGTCTGGAAACTATATAGACATTATGATACATATCCTGAATAGTCAACATAATTGCACCTTGCTTATCTTGTATAACTAGAAGCCAATAGCTTATTAGATATTTCTCAGTACTGTTCTTGTTTAGTGTAATAAATATTCAGTTTCAGAAGCATAAAGCTTCCTAAGTTTCTATTTAGCAAAGAGCAGACATTTATATCTGTCCAAGAATGGATGCGCTATATTAAGCAATAATAATTATTTAATTTTTTTTATCCAGTCCTTTAGAGGAAGGCTAAATAATTTGTTGCCACTATTTTAAAAATATTACATAACTTCTATATTCTCTCTCTCACTTAAACCTGTGCCAGAATCATTTTAGCCATTAATATAATTATTTTAAGATATGGTTTGGCAGCTGACCTATTTATCAATCATTTGTACTTACAATGGTGATGCAGAAGTAACTTTGTGACCAATTCTCACATTTAATAATAATAACAATAACAATAACAACAACAACAATAATAATAATGCTGGAAGGGACCTTGGAGGTCATCTAGTTCAACCTCCTGATCAGGCAGGAAACCTTATACCATTTCAGACAAATGGCTGTCCAGTCTCTTCTTAAAAACTTCCAGTGTTGGAGCATTCACTGCTTCTGGAGGCAGGTTTTTCCACTGGTTAATAGTTCTAACTGTCAGGAAGTTTCTCCTTAGTTCTAGATTGCTTCTGTCCTTCATTAGTTTCCATCCATTGCTTTTTGTCCTGCCTTTAGGTGTTTTGAAGAATAACTTGACTCCCTCTTCTTTGTGGCAACCCCTGAGATATTGGAAAACTACTATCATGTCACCTGTTGTGTCCTGGGCCTGATGAGGCAGCTCAGCAGGCCCAGAAATGTTGCAAATGGTCCCAGGCAACCCAAAAGCTGTCCGGGACCAAACTGGTTGGCGCCGACCTTGCACACAGGCGCAAGGTGCGAACAAAGGAGATCTTTGATAGGCTGTTTGGGAAACTATAAAAGGCCTATGAGCCTGTTGGGTCACTGAGTGGTAACATGGAATGAATAAAGAAGAACTTGGTTACAACATGAGTGTGTGTCGCTTCAATGCTGCGAACTCCAAAACATAAAAGTGGTGATGAGGATGGGATCGCTGCAAAGAAGAAGACAACTGAAGAATCTAGCCTCTAAAAAAAGAGTGGGAAGCCGGGAAGTCGGCACCCAGATCTGCACTCGCCTGCCAGTACACAAACGCTGGAGGTGGGCTTGGCAAATGGGCCTCTTCCTTGCCGAAGTTGCAGCAAGGCTAAGAGAAGCTAGCAATGTCAAAGATCGGCCGGCTGTCCAAATTCGACGTGTCTCACCCGGAGCGTTGGAACTCTTACGTGGCCCAGGTGGAAAACTACCTGTGAGTTAACCAGGTTCGAGAAGATGGCTTGAAGGCAGTGACCTTGCTGTGTGTCTGTGGTCAGGACACTTTTGACGTAGCCGAAAACTTAGTAGCTCCTGCACCGCTTGAGTCTGTAACGTATACAGACTTGAAGAATATGTTAAAGGACCAATTTCATCCAAAGCTATCTGTGATCGCGTGGAGGCATGCTTTTGAACAGAGAGATCAGAAGCTTAGTGAGTCTGCTGCGGAATTCATTGCTGCCTTGAGACAAGCAGCCAGGCCTTGTGAGTTCAAGGACCTGGAAGAACGCTTATGAGACCATTTTGTTTGCAGCCTTAGAAGTAGAGAGCTGCAACAACAAATATTTGCTAAAGCTGAAGTCACCTTCCAAGATGTCTTGCATGAAGTTGCAGCTGAAGAGGCAGCAGGCGGCGCTGTGAAGGCCTTGCGACTTGCCAAAAGCGCTACCGCAGTCGCGTCCGTCCATCAAGAGGATGCTTGAGAAGATTCAGAAGCGGATCCTGAAGAGGAAGTGGATAGATTTCACCAGCCTGCAGAAAGAAGGCCAAAAGGGCATCCAGACAAGGCCCCAGCATTTCCTCAGTGTCTCAGGTGCGGAGGATGCCACAAGCAAGCTGACTACAGATTCCGCTCCGCCATCTGCAGGGCATGTGGAAGGCAAGGCCACATTGCCTCCATCTATTTGGGTCGCCAGAAGGTCCAACCTCGAGAAGAATTGCTTCAGAAAGGTACCAGGGTCCCCAGCCAACACAGGGTGGGTTTCTGCGCATCGCGCAGGAGTATTCTGAGGACAGGGACACACAAGCCCCTTAAGAAAAAACTTCGCATTGACGTGAAGTTGCAAGGGTTCCCTTATCAATGGAGTTGGACACAGGGTCCGTTCTATCAATTATTTCACTTGACACCTTCAAAAGGATTTGCAGCAATAGTGGCCTTCGAGTCAAACTCAGGCCCTCAAATTTAATTCTCACTGACTTCCAGAATTCCAAAGTCAGTATGAAAGGGGAGGCTACACTCAAAGTGCAGCGTAAGGCTTTTGAGGGTTTCCTAGATGTGGTGGTAGTTGGGGATGAACGCACAAGTCTTATTGGACTCGATTGGTTTGAGGCCCTTCGAATTCAAGTGACTGGGCTGCACAGCGTGCAAACGTTGGGCCTTGCAGAAATCTGCAAGGAATTTGCAGATGTGTTTAGCTCAGAGCTTGGCTCCTACAAGGGGCCTCCCATTGCATTACGTTTAGACCCAACTATCATGCCCATCAGGATCAAGCCTAGAAGGGTGCCTTTTGCCCTCAAAAGCAAGATAGATGCAGAGCTGGACAAGCTGCTCCAGCAGGGCATCTTAGAGCCTGTGGACTCTAGTCCATGGGAAACCCCCATTGTTACACCTTTAAAGGCTAATGGAGAAGTCCGCATATGCGCAGATTATAAGTGTACACTGAATAAAGCGTTGCAACAGCACGCATATCCAGTCCCTGTGGTGAGCCACATTCTGACCTCCCTCAAAGGGGGGCGCCTTTTTGTAAAACTTGATTTGGCACAGGCCTATCAACAGCTATCTGTTGATGAGGCAACTGCAGAGGCCCAAACGATTGTAATACATAGAGGGGCCTTTAAAGTTAAAAGACTGCAGTTTGGGGTTAATGTAACCCCTGTCATATTTCAAAGTGTCATGGAATGCACACTTTGTGGTATTCCTGGGGTCTGTCCCTACTTTGATGATGTCCTCATTGCTCGGGAGTCATCTCAAAATCTAGGAGAAAGATTAAGGGCTGTCTTGTTGCATTTGGGCCAAGCAGGCCTTAAATTAAAGCAAGACAAATGCAAAATAGGAGTAGTTTCCACCGACTTCTTAGGCTTCAGGATTGATGTTCAAGGCATCCACCCTGCTGAATCTAAGCTTCAAGCGATTCAGCAGGTCCCAAGGCCCACATCCAAGAGTGAGCTGGAAGCTTTCTTGGGGCTCTTAAATTTTTACCATGCATTTCTCTCACACAAGGCTGCAGTGGCAGAGCCGTTACACCGGCTCTTAGACAAGCAGGACCATGGCAGTGGACTAAAGTCCATGACAGGAGTTTCAATGAGATTACGGCCTTGCTCTCTTCAAATGCTATATTAACGCATTTCAATGAGCAACTGCCTGTGTGCATCGCATGCGATGCATCTCCTTATGGGGTGGAAGCAGCCACCTGAAGGCTGATGGGACACAAGTCCCTGTAGCCTACTATTCAAGGACTCTGTCATCTGCAGAGCAGAATTACGCTCAGATTGACAGAGAAACCTTGGCCATAGTGGCTGGCATAAAGAAATTCCACAATTTCTTATATGGCCGCCACTTCACAGTCTACACAGACCATAAGCCTCTGCTGGGTTTGTTTACTACCAACAAACAGACACCAGACATTATTTCCCCACGTATGCTGAGATGGTCAATTTTCCTCTCAGCATATGATTATACACTCATCCACAAACCGGGAAAAGAGATGGGTCATGCAGACAGCCTCAGCAGATTATCTCTCAAACAAATAGAGGCAGATCCTGCTCCTGCTATTATTCACAGATCACACGCTCACACGCATGTTGACATGGGTCTTGTCAGGATGGCCTGACACGTGTCCAGATGCTGCATTTCAAAGCTTCTGGCAAAGTAGGCATCAACTGTCTACATTTAAGGGGTGCCTGTTATGGGGTAGTAGAGTAGTTATCCCAGCCTCACTGAGGTCTAGAATCTTGTCCTCTCTGCATGGGGGACATCCGGGCATTGTGCGCATGAAAGCGCTTGCATGCAGCCATCTTTGGTGGCCAAGGCTTGATAAAGCTATCGAGGCCCAGGTGCATGGGTGCCAGGTGTGCCAACAATCACAGCCTGAAATGCCTCAGGCCCCTGTACAGAGGTGGGAGGAGACACAAACCCCTTGGTCAAGGGTACATTTAGATTATGCTGGGTCCTTTCAGGGGCAATTCTTCCTTATCCTGGTGGATAGCCATTCCAAATGGCTAGAGGTTGTATCTGTCTCCTCCACTACTACTGCCAGGACCATCCAGGCATTGAGAGGAATCTTCACTACCCATGGCCTCCCTGATGTCCTCGTTTCTAACAACGGTCCTCAATTTACTTCTTTTGAGTTCCAGGCTTTCCTTCATGCCAACTTGATCTGGCACAAACATCAGCTTCTTTTCACCCTTCCACCAATGGGAAAGCTGAACAGATGGTGTGCACCACCAAAGACGCACTCAAAAGAATCATACACGGTAGCTGGCATCACAGGTTAGTAGATTTTCTTCTTGAACACCGCACTACACCATGCACTGCCACTGGAAAGAGTCCAGCTGAACTCTGCTGGGGTTGCCGCCTCATCACGAAGTTGGACAAACTGCACCCAGACTGTGTGGCTTCACAGGTGTCACAGCCGCGGGCACCTAGGAGACTTCAAGTGGGCGATCCGGTCTGGGCAAGGAACTATGGTCCTGGACATCTCTGGGTTACAATTGTTGTCTGCAAGATCTCAGGGCCACTATCATACGAAGTGACCTTGGGAGATGGCTGTGTCCTTCGGCATCATATTGACCAACTGCACTGGCGGTTGTCCCCCAATGTTTCCGCTCCTGGCTTTGCTCTCAGGGGAGGAGGGGGCCCAGGAACAAGGTCACACTTCAGGTCAAAATCCTGGGAACCAGCCTTACTGTGCCTGGGGATTTCCGCAGGTTGCTATTGATGCCCCAGTGGAGGAACAAATGCATCCTCATGATTCAGCTATTGCTCCAAACAGGGAGTCACTCCGGGGGGTGGCCTGTGCATCAGCAAGTGCACCGAACAGGAAGTCATCATGGGGGGTGGCCTGAGCATCTGCAAGTGCACCAGGACTACTGCAACACGCTCTACATGGGGCTACCCTTGAAAAGTATTCAGAGACTACAGTTGGTCCAGAATGCAGCCAGGTGAGTGATAGTGGGTGTTCCTCAGTACACCCATGTTACACCTATCCTCCGCGAGCTGCACTGGTTGCCTATTGGTCTCCGGGTCCAATTCAAAGTGTTGGTTATTACCTTTAAAGCTCTATATGGCTCAGGGCCAGGCTATTTGCGAGACCGCCTACTACCTCATAGTTCCCTTCGTCCGGTTAGATCCCACAGGCTGGGCCTCCTTCAGGGTCCCGTCGGCCAAGCAGTGCCATTTGGCGGGGCCGCGGGGGAGGGCTTTCTCTGTGATGGCGCCCACGTCTTGGAACCAGCTCCCCCCGGAGATTAGGACCGCTCCCACCCTGTTGGTTTTCCGCAAGCTGCTTAAGACCTGGCTTTTCTGGCAGGCCTGGGGTTTATAAAATCTGACCCCTGGATGAATGTTATTGTATTGTTCATCTTGTTAAGTTATATTGTGTTTTTATTGTTAGCCGCCCGGAGTTGTGAGGGAGTGGGGCAGTCTATAAATTTTAATAAAATAAATAAATAAATAAATTCTCCTGTGAAGGGGTTTGTCATAGAGGTGGCTCCTGACTCTGGCACCTCGGCCACCTACATGGGGGACTGGAACTATTGGGGCACAGCTGCAATGCAGGTCACGTCCGAGACTGGTTGCGGGCTTGGGGGGTCTAAGTTCCCAGGAGCAGTCCATGGGGGAAGGAGAGACCTCCGCTCCACCATTGGGCTTGGGGATTTTCTTCCCTCCAAGGGAACCTGGTGGGAATCCAGAAGACTCAGCCAGCCTGCTGCAATGGGGGTCACCTGTCATTTATGGGCATCAAAGTCCTCATCTATCGAGCCCACCAGACAGGTCAGTAGGCCAGGCACCATTAAGTAAAAGAACTGGTCTGCCTAGCCGGGCAGGTGAGCTGACAGGCCAGGCACCCTCCCTGACCCTGCGTAGGTTGCAAAGGGTTAAGGCCCCTCCCAAGCATCTGGGAGACTATATGAGGTTTCTGTCATTACAAAGGAACCTTGCTGGTCAATAACTGGGTGATGGGGATCTACACTTGGTAGAGATAAACACACTAATTATAATTTTGGAGAGTGGTTTGTTTAAGTTAACTTTATTATTTTATAAAGATATTTTGCCTGTGTGCTAGGCAGGGGAATTCTTTTTTTCTTCCTGCCAGGAAACAAATGTAATTGTGTGTTTCATCTAGGGGGGAGGGGTGTTGTGTCCTGGGCCTGATAAAGCAGCTCAGCAGGCCCAGAAATGTTGCAAATGGTCCCGGGCAACCCAAAAGCTGCCCGGGACCAGACTGGTTGGTGCCGGCCTTGCGCGCAGGCGCAAGGCGCGAACAAAGAAGATTTATGATAGGCTGTTTGGGAAACTATAAAAGGCCTGCGAGCCTGTTGGGTCACTGAGTAGTAATGTGGAATGAATAAAGAAGAACTTGGTTACAACATGAGTGTGTGTCGCTTCAATGCTGCGAACTCCAAGACATAAAATCACCCCTAGCCCTTCTTTTCATTAAACTAGACATACCGAATTCCAGAAACCGTTCCTTATATGTTTTAGCCTCCATTCACCTGATCATCTTTGTTGCTCTTCTCTGTACTCTTTCTAGAGTCTCAACATCTTTTTTACATTGTGTTGACCAAAACTGGATGCAGTATTCCAAGTGTGGCCTTACCAAGGCATTGTAAAGTGGTATTAATACTTCATGTGATCTTGATTCTATCCCTCTGTTAATGCAGCCTAGTACTGTGTTGGCTTTTTGGGCAGCTGCAGCACACTGCTGGCTCATATTTAAGCGATTGTCCACTAGGGCTTCGAGATCCCTCTCACAATTACTACTATTGAGCAAGATACCACCTATACTATACCTGTACATTTGGTTTTTCCTGCCTAAATGTAGAACCTTACTTTTTTCACCATTGAATTTCATTTTGTTAGATAGTGCCCAGTGTTTAAGTCTGTCCAGATCCCCCTGTAACTTAAGCCTGTCTTCTGGAGTGTTGGCTATTCCTTCCAGCTTGGTGTTGTCTGCAAATTTGATGAGTTCCCCATCTATCCCCTCATCCAAATTGTTGATGAAGATGTTGAAGAGCACTGGACCCAGGACAGAGCCCTGGGGCACCCCACTACACCCTTCCCTCCATGTAAATGCAGTTCCATTGAGGACCATATGCCGAGTACGGCCGGTCAGCCAGCTACGAATCCATCTGGTGGTGATGCTGTCTAACCCACATTTTTCTATTTTATCGAGTAGATTGTGATCTACTTTATCAAATGCCTTACTGAAGTCCAAGTGAGCTGAAATAAGACCATAATTATAGCTGCCATTTCAGTTAGCTACCCCTTCACTTATCCACCAAGCTGCTAGTCCCTGTTGGGGTTGCCAAACAAGGATTATCTGAATGCCCTTTGTGGGCTAGACTTCATTTTACCAGACCCACAAAATAAATGTTAGTTTTTCAGATAATATTGATCTCTTTTTTGCTTAAGGTAGAGACATGTTTAAATTTCTCATTATACAATTATAGAAAAATGAAGAGATGTTCAAGTGAAATATATGGTAGTAGAGATCAATTTATAAGAATATACAAGAGAGAAGAATGCCGTGCATTTACTGATTCCTGAAAGACCTTCCTAACATTCTAAACTATTTTAAATTTTTTAGAAACTATCATATGAATGTTTATTTATTTATTTATTTGACATATAGCAGAAGGAAAAATTGCATGTTTTTTTTACTTCCTTCCTTTTTCCATTTTCCTTTTTATCTTTTTTGTTTGCTTTGCATATTGTTATTATAGTGAAAAATTATTATATGTGTGTGTATACACATGCATGCATGTATGTATGTTTGTATGTATGTATGTATGCTCAGCAGCCCCACAAAGAGTGCATTGCAGTAGTCCAACTGGACCAAGTTGTGAATGTCCATGAACAATGCATCTGAGTCCAGGAGTGGGTGCAACTGATACTGTATATAAGAAATATTTGTGCAAGACTTCCCTACTTATATCAGCCACCTACTCCTCAAGCAAGAGCCACAACTCCAGAAGAACTCCAAATTGCACATTAGTTCTGTATGGGGAAGTGCTAACCCATAGAGAGCCAGAGATAACATATCATCAGACTCCGGGGTATGTAGACCAAAAACTCAGAGCTACTCTGCCTTGTAAGGTTTGAGTCACAGCCTGTTTCCCCCCCCCCCATCCAAATCTTTACAGAATGCTGTTGTTATAGTATGACTAGCAGTCTCATTCGGAAAAATATTCAAAGCCAAAGAACTGGGTAACTTGAATCCACGTGGGAAGTCATCCCTCCCCCTCGAGAAGGAAATATTTTGGGGAATATTAAACAGGCAAAATAATATATTTTCCCAAAGGATCTTAAAGGCAGAAAAGCAGGCCCAGATTTTCTGAATAGCCCCAAAGAGAAACTAGAGTAGAGTAAAGTAGAGTAGAGTAAGTAGAGCAGAACAGAACAGAACAGAACAGAACAGAATAGAATAGAATAGAATCTCAGACAGGTGATTGTCCAGTCTCTTCTTGAAAATTTCCAGTGATGGAGCACCCATGATTTCTGGGGGTAAGCTGTTCCACTAGTTGATTGTCCTCACTGTCAGGAAATTTCTCCTTAATTCCAGGTTGCTTCTTTCTTTGATCAGTTTCCAACCATTGTTTCTCATCCTTCCCTCTGGTGCTTTTGTGAACAATTTGACTCCCTCTGCCTTGTGGCAGCCCCTCAGATACTGGAATACTGCTATCATGTCTCCCCTATTTCTTCTTTCCTTTAGACTAGCCAAACCCAAGCTCGTAGCCATTCTTCGTATGTTTTGGTCTCCAGGCCTTTGATCATGTTAGTTGCTCTTCTCTGAATTTTTTCCAAACTTTCAACATCTTTTTTGTGATATGGTGACCCAAATTGGTTGCAGTATTCCAGGTGTGGTCTTACTAGGGCTTTATAAAGCGGTACTAATACTTTGCATGATCTTGATTCTATGCCTTTGTTTATACAATCCAGGATTATATTAGCTTTTTTGATTGCTGCTGCACATTGCTGGCTCATAGTTAAGTGATTGTCTACTAGGACCCAGATTGTTGGGGGCAATGTAAATATATATATATATATATATATATATATATATATATATATAATATATATATATATATATTATATATATGTTTTTTCTGAGGTTTTCGCGGGTGTTTGTATGTAGGTCTTTGGTTGTTCGGGTTTTCTCCCGCGTAAAATTGGAAGTGTCTTGGCGACGTTTCGACGAAGTCCCATTCGTCATCTTCAGGCTGGTGTTTTCAGCTTCGTGCTTCGAGCAGCAATGTGTGGTCTTAGCTGTTTCTTCCTTTTAACTGCCAGTGGGGGTATGAACTGATTGGGTGGGAGCTTGGCTGTGTTCTGATTGGGTGGAGGTGTGTTCTGATTGGTTAGGGGCGTGCTGGTGCTCTGATTGGCTGGGGGGTTGGCTGTGCTCTGATTGGCTGGGGGGTTGGCTGTGCTCTGATTGGCTGGGGGAGTGTTCTGTTTGGTTGTGCTCAGGTTAGTCTGAGTTGCAGAGGGGTTTAAGATTTTGGGCTGCCTTGCTATTTTTTGGCTTCGCGTTTGTGGTCGTGCCTCATTTTCATGGAGGGTGTCAGTTTGCTTCATGTATGGATTGGAGGGCTTTAAAGTGGCTAATGATGCAGCTCTGGTCTGGCTTCTGGTTTGTGGTCGTGCCTCATCATCGGTGTGGCTTTGGGTTTGCTTTTTGCGTGGATGTGTGGTGGTGACATCCTGTGTGGTTTTTGTGAGTGTGGGTCTGGTATCATTTTTTGTATTAGGGAGTCGTTTGTCAATAAGGGCGGGTTTCCAAATGGCTGGTAGGCGGGAGGTATCATCTCGCTTGTTCATGCTGTGTGGGCGTTTTTCTATCTCGATGGCTTCTCTGATTATTCTGTTATTAAAATGTTCACTTTTGGCAATGGTTCTGGTATTTTTAAAGTCAATTTCATGTCCTGTGGCTTTAAGGTGTTGGACCAGGGAAGATGTTGGTTCCTCTTTTTTGACTGAGTTCTTATGTTCTTCAATGCGTGCACTTATTCTTCTGTTGGTTTGTCCGATGTATGTGGTGGGACAAGTGGTGCATGGGATTTCGTATACTCCTTGATTTTCTAATTCAATTTTATCTTTGGGGTTTCTAAGGATGGTGGATATTTTTCTGTTTGTGCAGAATGCTGTTTTGATGTTGTGTTTATGGAGGATCTTACTGATTCTGTCTGTGGTGCCTTTTATGTATGGGAGGAGGGCTTTGCCGTTTTCTTGTTCTTCGTCTTGGATTTTAGTGGGGGTTTCTTTTTGGATTAGGTTTGTAATCTTATTTCTTTGGAATCCATTGGATGTTAGTACATTGGTGAGAGTGTGTAGTTCATTTTTTAGGTGTTGTTCGTCAGCTAAGCGTTTTGTTCTGGAGATGAGTGTCTTGGCTACAGAGTTGATCTGTGCTGGGTGGTGGTGTGAGAGAGCGTGCAGATAGCGGTTTGTGTGTGTTTTCTTCTGGTAGATGGTGTGTCCTAGGGAGCCATTGGATTTCTTGTAGACTAAGACATCCAGGAAGGGAAGTTGGTTGTTAGCTTCTGTTTCCATGGTGAACTGTATTTTGGGGTGTAGGCTGTTGAGGTGTGTGAGGAAGTTGTCCAGTTTTTCTTTCCCATGTGGCCAGATTATGAAGGTGTCGTCTACGTATCTGAGCCAGAGTTTGGGTTTGTGATCCGATTTTTCTAGAGCTTGGGTTTCAAAGTGTTCCATGTAGAGGTTGGCAATGACAGGTGAGAGGGGTGATCCCATGGGTGCTCCTTCTGTTTGTTTGTATTTTTGTCCATTATAGATGAAGTATGTGTTGGATAGGCAGTGGTTGGTCAGATCTAAGATGTGTTTGGGGGGGTTATATTTGTTTTGGATAGCTGTCAAGGCTTCTTTGATAGGCACTTGGGTGAAGAGGGATATGACATCAAAGCTCACGAGTAGGTCGCTGGGCTGTAAGTTTTGTTTCTTTATGATCTCTATAAACTGGAATGAGTTTTTTACGTGTGAGGTGATGGATTCTGCATAGGGCTGTAGTTGTTTGGCGAGAAATTTGGCTAGGTTTTGTAGAGGTGAGCCTATGGAGCTGACTATAGGTCTGAGTGGGGTTCCTTCCTTGTGTATCTTGGGGAGACCATAGAGTTTGGGGCATCTGGATGATTTCTCTCTGGGAATGATTCTTTGCTGGATCTCTTCGCTAATGGGGGAGGCTTTTATTTTGGATCTGGTGGTTTTTTCCAGGTAGGTGGTGGGATCTGTATTTAGGGGTTTGTATGTGGAGTCTTGGAGTAGGTTGGTTAATTTGGTTTGGTAGTCAGATGTGTTCATAACCACCGTGGCGTTGCCCTTGTCTGCTGGTAGGATTATTATGCTGGTGTCTTCTTTCAGGTTACGTAGTGCTGTCTGTTCCTCAGTCAGCATGTGAAGAAATTGTGAAGTTCATTCAGAAATGAACTTCACACAAAAAGATTCCTCCTAGACCGAATCAACAAAGATCTCCTCACACTCCACCTCAAACTCAGCAACAAGATCCACCCCGCACTTTGGGACAAATCCAAACAACTCGCCATCTGGAGAGCCGAAACACAGACCACCCTCAAGACAGATACACACACCAACAAACTCCGAAGACTACAAGAACGCCAGAAACAAACCCCTCCTCCCTCACAGCCACACATGAAACAAACAGTGCATAACATCTCAGATAGGATCCTCACCAAAGCCGAAACCAATGTCCTTTCCAAAGGATTCAACTTTGCAGTCACTCCCAAACACATCCCCACTGAAACCATTATATGTGGAGTTGAAACCAGCCTGACCAAAATCAACCCCGACGATGCTAACAGAATCAGACTCGAAATCACCAACATCCTCTGCACCAGCAAGCCACCCAAAAGCAACTTACCCAAAGAGGAACAGACAGCACTACGTAACCTGAAAGAAGACACCAGCATAATAATCCTACCAGCAGACAAGGGCAACGCCACGGTGGTTATGAACACATCTGACTACCAAACCAAATTAACCAACCTACTCCAAGACTCCACATACAAACCCCTAAATACAGATCCCACCACCTACCTGGAAAAAACCACCAGATCCAAAATAAAAGCCTCCCCCATTAGCGAAGAGATCCAGCAAAGAATCATTCCCAGAGAGAAATCATCCAGATGCCCCAAACTCTATGGTCTCCCCAAGATACACAAAGAAGGAACCCCACTCAGACCTATAGTCAGCTCCATAGGCTCACCTCTACAAAACCTAGCCAAATTTCTCGCCAAACAACTACAGCCCTATGCAGAATCCATCACCTCACACGTAAAAAACTCATTCCACTTTATAGAGATCATAAAGAAACAAAACTTACAGCCCAGCGACCTACTCGTGAGCTTGATGTCATATCCCTCTTCACCCAAGTGCCTATCAAAGAAGCCTTGACAGCTATCCAAAACAAATATAACCCCCCCAAACACATCTTAGATCTGACCAACCACTGCCTATCCAACACATACTTCATCTATAATGGACAAAAATACAAACAAACAGAAGGAGCACCCATGGGATCACCCCTCTCACCTGTCATTGCCAACCTCTACATGGAACACTTTGAAACCCAAGCTCTAGAAAAATCGGATCACAAACCCAAACTCTGGCTCAGATACGTAGACGACACCTTCATAATCTGGCCACATGGGAAAGAAAAACTGGACAACTTCCTCACACACCTCAACAGCCTACACTCCAAAATACAGTTCACCATGGAAACAGAAGCTAACAACCAACTTCCCTTCCTGGATGTCTTAGTCTACAAGAAATCCAATGGCTCCCTAGGACACACCATCTACCAGAAGAAAACACACACAAACCGCTATCTGCACGCTCTCTCACACCACCACCCAGCACAGATCAACTCTGTAGCCAAGACACTCATCTCCAGAACAAAACGCTTAGCTGACGAACAACACCTAAAAAACGAACTACACACTCTCACCAATGTACTAACATCCAATGGATTCCAAAGAAATAAGATTACAAACCTAATCCAAAAAGAAACCCCCACTAAAATCCAAGACGAAGAACAAGAAAACGGCAAAGCCCTCCTCCCATACATAAAAGGCACCACAGACAGAATCAGTAAGATCCTCCATAAACACAACATCAAAACAGCATTCTGCACAACAGAAAAATATCCACCATCCTTAGAAACCCCAAAGATAAAATTGAATTAGAAAATCAAGGAGTATACGAAATCCCATGCACCACTTGTCCCACCACATACATCGGACAAACCAACAGAAGAATAAGTGCACGCATTGAAGAACATAAGAACTCAGTCAAAAAAGAGGAACCAACATCTTCCCTGGTCCAACACCTTAAAGCCACAGGACATGAAATTGACTTTAAAAATACCAGAACCATTGCCAAAAGTGAACATTTTAATAACAGAATAATCAGAGAAGCCATCGAGATAGAAAAACGCCCACACAGCATGAACAAGCGAGATGATACCTCCCGCCTACCAGCCATTTGGAAACCCGCCCTTATTGACAAACGACTCCCTAACACAAAAAATGATACCAGACCCACACTCACAAAAACCACACAGGATGTCACCACCACACATCCACGCAAAAAGCAAACCCAAAGCCACACCGATGATGAGGCACGACCACAAACCAGAAGCCAGACCACAGCTGCATCATTAGCCACTTTAAACCCCTCCAATCCATACATGAAGCAAACTGACACCCTCCATGAAGATGAGGCACGACCACGAACGCGAAGCCCAAAAATAGCAAGGCAGCCCAAAATCTTAAACCCCTCTGCAACTCAGACTAACCTGAGCACAACCAAACAGAACACTCCCCCAGCCAATCAGAGCACAGCCAACCCCCCAGCCAATCAGAGCACAGCCAACCCCCAGCCAATCAGAGCACAGCCACGCCCCTAACCAATCAGAACACACCTCCACCCAATCAGAACACAGCCAAGCTCCCACCCAATCAGTTCATACCCCCACTGGCAGTTAAAAGGAAGAAACAGCTAAGACCACACATTGCTGCTCGAAGCACGAAGCTGAAAACACCAGCCTGAAGATGACGAATGGGACTTCGTCGAAACGTCGCCAAGACACTTCCAATTTTACGCGGGAGAAAACCCGAACAACCAAAGACCTACATATATATATATATATATATATATATATATATATATATATATATATATATATATATATATATATACACACACACACACATTGCTTACTGGTGTACACCACATAGAGAGTGCTTGCACGTAAAGCGGTATATAAGTCTCATAAATAAATAAATAAATAAATAAATAAATAAATAAATAAATAAATAAATAAATACTAGGACTCCAAGGTCCCTCTCACAGTTACTGTTTTTAAGCCAGGTCTTACCCAATCTGTATTTGTTCCTTTGGTTTTTCCTGCCTAAGTGTAAGACTTTGCTCTTCTCCACATTGAAACTCATTTTGTTAGATAGGGCCCATTGTTCAAGTTTGTCAAGATCTTTTTGGATCCTGAGTTTGTCTTCTGCAGTGTTGGCTACTCCTGACAGTTTGGTGTCATCTGTGAATTTGATGAGTTCCCCTTCAATTGCCTAAGACATTTATGAAGATGATGAAGTACTTGGCCTAAGACAGAACCTTGTGGTACCCCCACTGCTTACTTCTCTCCATGTGGATGTAGTGCCATTGAGAACTACTCGTTGAGTATGGTTTGTCAGCCAGCTACAGATCCATCTGGTGGTGATGTTGTCTATCCACCTTTTTCTAGCTTACCAAGGAGTAGGTTATGGTCCACTTTGTCAAATGTCTTACTGAAATCTAGGTATACTATGTCCACTGCATTTCTCTGGTCTATTGAAGAATGAGATGAGATTGGTTTGACATGATCTGTTTTTTACAAACCCATGCTGACTGCTAGTTATGACTTTGTTTGTTTCTAGTTGTTCACAGATTTGTTTTTCTATTATCTTTTCTAGGATCTTCCCTGATGTTAAACTGATTGGTTTGTAGTTTCCTGAGTCTGTTTTTTCCCCCTCTCTTGAAGATGGGGACCACATCAGCCCTTTTCCAATCCTCGGGTACTTCCCTGGTGCTCCAGGATTTATGAAAGATGTGGTGCAATGGTTCTGAGATAACTTCTGCCAGCTCCTTCAGAACTCTGGAATGTAATCTATCGGGTCCTGGTGATTCATATTCATCAAGGTTGGATAGGTGTTCTCTTACCATTTTCTTGCTTATTTTGATTTTGTTTCTAGTATGTCTTTTGTTGTGGGGTTTTTTTTGGTGTGTTGGGCTATGGTTTCTTTTTGTGTGAAGACTGATGCAAAGTATAAGTTAAGCAGCTCTGCTTTTTTCCTGTTGCCTGTACTTTCCTTGCTGTCTTCTCTCTTTAATGGGCCTACAGTTTCCTTGACTTTTTTCTTGTTGTTAATACGTTGGAAGAAACTTTTTTTGTTGTCCTTGATTTCTGTTGCGAGTCTTTGTTCGTTCTGGGCCTTTGCTTTCCTGACTTCTTCTTTGCATGTTCTGGCTGTCTGCTGATAATTGGCCTTGGTTATGTACCCCTCTTTCCATTTTTTGTATTTGTCCTTTTTGTCTTTTAGTTGTTAGAGAGATCTTTGTGCAGCCATGCTGGTTTCTTCTTGGATTTTTTGTTTTTCTTTCTCAATGATATTGTGCTGGTCTGGGCTTTTGTGATAGCTTTTTAAAAGAGTTTCCCAGGCTTCTTGGATTGTTTTCCCCTTTAGGATTTTCATCCATGGGATCTTTCCTAGGTTCTCTCTGAGTTTGTTGAAGTCGACTCTTTTGAAGTTTAGGTTGCTGGTTGCTGGTTGGATTGTTTTCTATTGCTAGTGTTTGCCTTATATTAAATTCTAGTATGATGTGGTCACTTTCACCCAATTTCAATTCCCTCTGCAACTTCTTCTCTATTTGTAAGGATTAAGTCCAGTATAGCTTTGTGTCTAGTTCCCTCCTCCACCTTTTGGGTGACAAAATTGTCGGCTAGGTTGGTTAGGAATCTGTTTGATCTCCCGCTCACTGCAGAGTTTGCCTCTCAGTTGATATCTGGATAGTTGAAATCTCCCATTACTACTGTGATATGCTTCGCATACATTTGTTAACTGGTTAGCAAAGAGTTCATCTATTTCTTCTGATTGGTTGGGTGGCCTGTAATATGGTGATATCACTTTTTTCTCTTTTATATTGACCCATATACATTCTGGAGAGATTTTGTCTTGGATCATGTGCACTTCTGCAGATATGTAGTGTTCTCTTACGTATAGTGCAACTCCCCCTTCTCTTTTTGTAGACCTGTTTCTTGAACAATTTGTAACCATCTATCAGTCCATTCCATTCATGGGTTTCGTCCCACCAGGTTTCTGTTATGCCAACTATGTCATACTCTCCCTCGTGTACTATTGCTTCTAGTTCGCCCTGTTTGTTCCCCAAGCTTTGAGCATTTGTATATAAACATTTAAGACTTTTGTGCCTGTCCATGGGTATGTTTCCTGCATCTCCTGATTGTTGTTTGAGTTTTTCTTTTTTGTCAACACTGCCTATCTCGTTATTTGATTTATTTTCTTGGGATTTGTGATTGGTTTTGGGTTCTAGAGATTGGCCATCCTCCCCCCTCAGTTTTAGTTTAAAGCCCTCCTGATGAGTTGGACCAGTCTTTTTCCAAGTACAATTTTTGCCTGTTTTTGTGACGTGTAGCCCATCCCTTGCTAAGAGTCCCTCATATAGGAAATTCAGTCCATGATCCAGGAAATCAAAGTTTTCTTTTTGGCACCAACCCTTTAGCCAGTGGTTTAATTCTAATTTTTTTTTACCTCAATGGGTGTTGGCCTTTGATTGGGATCACTGACAAGAACACTACTTGTGCTCCTAGCTGCTTAACTTTGTTGCCTAGTTGTTTGTAGTCCCTCACTATTGCACTCAGATTGTTTGTTGTGTCATTCATTCCAATGTGGTGGAGGAGGAAGGGGTAGTAATTTGTGGGCCTAATTTTTTGGCTAGGTTCTCAGCCACATCTTTGATTTTTGCTCCAGGAAGAAGCATACCTCCCTGGATTGTATGTCTGGTCTGCAGATGGCTGATTCTGTTCCTTTGAGGATAGAATCTCCTATTACCAACACTTTCCTTTCTTTTTCTGGGGGGGGGGGGAGTTCAGTCTGGGGTGCTTTTCTGTTTGTCTCAGATGTGTTTGTTGATGTGGCTTTTTTAGGGATATTTGAGGTGACTTTTTAAGGGATATTTGAAGTTGTTTCTTTGCTAGGTGTCTGCATGTCTTCTTTGAGGGGGAGGTTGTGGGTCTGTGTATTTTCATCTAAGGAGAGAAATTGATTGCTCAGTTTTAGTGGGGCTGCTACTGGTTAGGTAGGTTTGGGCAGAAGGGGTTTGTTTGCTGCATGCTGTTTCTTTCTTTGAATGTTGTGTTTTCTTCTGTGTGTAACATACAGAAATGCAGGTTTAATAATCCCATTCAGGAAACTGAGGCCTCATTTATGAGCAAATTCTATCAGGCAGAAGCCCATTCAAGACAAAATATTTTAAAATCCCTTGCAGCAAAACTGATAGCTAACAATAACAGAGTGATAGAATTAAAACCAACAACCCCTCAGCCCAAAATCCAACACAAGACATAGCCATCAGCCCCAGAGAAGCAGGACATGACCTTTAGGACATAATAGGATTAATCCACCACCATTAGAATACCAGAAGAGCACATTCAGGCCTGGGTCAAAGTTCATGCCACAGGAACAGGAACAACTCCAAACACAAAAGGCCAAGAAGGTATAAAAACCCACCATTCCCAGCTCCATGTGGTCAGCCACCCCAGAAACATGCTGTGTCACTGAACTTTCTGGCAACTCAATAAACAAAAACCTTCTTTCTAAAGCAGTCTCAATTTTGTTTATTTCCAGCTTGGACTGGACCCTAATGAAGATTGACACCATTTAATATTCAGATCAAGAAAAGATGTACTAGTACTTCCTGAAACACAGGAAGTGTTTCATAGTAACTTTCTGTGATACTCATGGAGACAAGTGTTGCTGATCTGAATGAACTTAGAATGCAGACCTGAGCTGAAATTTTTCCAAATACTTAAAGGTATTGTTCTTATTTTCAATCTTCTCCTCTTCTCCAGAAAAACACCTTTTTTGCACAATAGCCTGAATATTCTCTTCCCTTATTGATTGATTGGGAAGGGCATCACTTTCCTTTTAAAATCTCTATAATAATGCTATATCTGTGGAGGATACAATATATTGGCCAAGCTGCTGACATAAAAAATGCTGTTGGGGCCATTTGCTATAACAGCAGCAACAATAGCTAACTTAGGACAAAAGGAGAAGAAAATGTTCTCTTGTGATTGCTAATAGCAAGCCTCACTCTGAGAATTTGGTGGAGCAAATAATTCCCTCCTTCTTTTCTCTACTGGCAAATAAAGTAGGCAGTATTGAGGGGCCATTTCTGCATAGTTCAGCTTGCAACACTGTGGTAATAAAAGAAAAGAAATCACAATGTAATACAATAAAGGCTATATACCTACCAAGAAGGTATGGTGTCAATGTATGCACTGTGCAAATCTGTTCGTTTAAATCACATTATACAAAGTAATTAAGGAGAGCTCATTCTGCTGCTCAGCCGTGCTTCATACCTCATTTTTAAAGCAGAGCTGCAATTCTGAGCCAAGGGCTCCACTTGTGTTTGAGATACCTACTGAGGACTTTTCTCTCCAAGAGGGCTTGGCTGAAGAAAAACCCAGAACAGAGCCAGAGCCAAGCTAAATTTGATTTGAATTTAATGAAGTCCTGCCATTCCCTCCCCCCCCCCCCAAGATTTTCCCCTTCTTTATAATGAAAAATTGCAGGGCAACAGTTGTATTTGGAGGGACTCTTGATGAATGCAACCTTAGTTTTGGAGGGCATATACAGTGTTGGGGCCTCACAGTATTGAAAAAGAATAAAAAATCCTTTGAACCATAGTCAATTCCTGATGATGTCCAAGACACTGTGAACGGTATTTAGGAGTGCTAGTAGACCACCACTTAAGTATGAACCAGCAGTGCACTGCCGCTGCTAAAAATGCAGCCTTAGGTTGCATTGTTAGAGAGATAGTTTTAAGATCACATGAAGTGTTAGTACTATTTTCTACTGCACTGGTGAGACCACACTTGGAATACTGTGTCAATACAAAAAAGACGTTGAGATCCCAGAAAGCATGCAAAGAAGAGCAACAAAGATGATAAGAGGTCTGGAAGCTAAACCATATGATGGACGATTAAGGAAACTACGTATGTCTGTTTAACAAAGAGAAAGGCTACATGTGACATGGTAACAGTCTTCAATATCTAAGAGGCTGTCACAAAGAAGAGGGAGTCTGCCTATTCTCCAAAGCACCTGAAGGCAGGGCAAAAAGTAACAGGTGGAAGATCATTAAAGAGAGATGTCCAACCTACAACTAAGAAGAAATTTCCTGACAGTGAGAACAATTAATCTGTGGAACAGTTTACCTCCAGAAGTTGTGGCTGCTCCATCACTGGACATTTTTAGGAAGAGACTGGAAAGCTATTTGTCTGGAATGGTATGGTCTCTTGTCTGAGCAAGAAATTGGGCTAGAAGATCTCCAAGGTCTCTTCCAACTCTATTATTCTATGTTCTACACACACATGTCCTCTTCTTGGCAACATTGTAGAAGCCCCTTATCATGAACTCCTTTTGGAATATTCTAATCTATACCTTTGCAAAGTCTAATCTTTCCTCTTCATAGTAAGCAGGTCTGCCTCTGCCAAGCTTTTTTAGAAATTGGGCTCTAAATCCTAGTTGTGAAACTTAGTCATAATGTCTATATGCAGTAACTGAAAAGATGAGAGAAGAAGAAAATAAAAATCCTGACAAGTGTAACTAAATATATAGGAAGCTTATTGGTGAATTATCTAAATACAGCTTAGTTTTAAGTGGAAACTAGAAAGGAAGATCTTAATAACTGATATTTAATACTACATAATTGCTAACAATACAAACCACATAGCTTTCCTAGAAATCCTTTAGGATATGTATGCCAAACTAGGATCCAATAGATGCAAGTATATGCTTAATTAAATGGATCCAGAGTGATTGATAGAAATAGGAATAGAAAATCTATTTTATATTCATAAGCATAATTACAAATATATGTAAGGTGTTATGTATATATATTTATAATGAAAAAACTTTTTTGATACTTTGTACATGCATAGTTCTGTTTCTATATTATGATCAATCCAAATCAGTCAAAGTTTCTTCATTAAAAGCTATGTTTTCAACTTTCCAGATATTTTCCTATGAAGAAAAGCCCTGCTCCAATAGAACTTACTTCAGAGCAAAACCCATTTATTTCTTTCAACTATTTTTGTGCCTTCTTACTCTACCAGCTTACAATAAGATTTTCAAACTCAAGTATTAAAAATATTACATCTTAAAAAATCTGTTGCTGTCTGTGATAAAGCTTATTTCATCTCTCTCTCTCTCTCTCTCTCTCTCTCTCTCCCTCTCCCTCCCTCTCCCTCTCCCTCTCCCTCTCTCTCTCTCCATGACATTTAAATAGTGCATCATAGGGAAACAAATTTTGAACAAGCTACTTTAAATGGACTCATTTACAGAATCTTGAACCCATGACTTTCAAGAGAATGAAATTTGGGTAAGTTGTAGCTATTGGCTGTTGCTGTACTGTTAGATTGCTTCTGCTTCACATGATCTTCATTTTTAACATTCCATGACAGTTTCCCAGCCTGTCCTGCAATCCTTTGCTCCCTCTCCAACCCAGCGGCAGCTATTTACCTGATTGCTGGAAAGGGAAGGGAAGGGAGGAGAGTGGGGGAGCAAGGAAGGAAGGAAGGAAGGAAGGAAGATTTTCAGTTTGCCTCAAGAAAACTCAATAGAGAAACTGGCTGGAAATTGGAAATCATTCCTGCTCCCACTGCTTTTTTTCTTTTTTGCCCATCCTTGGTCATTTTGTTTTTCTATTCAGATAAGGAAATAACAATGACTCAGTGGACTTGGGATGTTGTGTGTGTGTGTGTATATGTGTGTAAGAAATAGATGTAAAAATAAAAGATTCCCAGACATTGAACTCAATTGCATACATACTTACAGTATATCTAACCACAGTATGTAAGTGGGTCACTTTTGCCTTGTTATGGAATGTTCTAAGCTTCCCAGGAAACAGACTTAACTATACTTAGCTTCTGAGCCCAGACAAGATGGGCCAGATGCTAAACTCCAGGTTTCATAATTCTTATAAAATACAATGCAGCTTGTGCTTGGCTGCTCTCCCTTAAATTTGGCTAAATTAGCAGTTTTAGTGAGATAAATTTTAGGCAAGCTTTCCAGAAGATTACATCTTAGCCTGAATAAGGAAAATACTAATTCTAAAGCCAATACTAATATATCAGTAACAGTACAGATATGATTAGTTTGAATTAGTAATTAAGACATTAGGCTAGAAACCATGAATTTTAGCTTCACCTTAGGCACAAAGTCAATTGGTTAACTTTGGACTAGCCATTCTCTCTCAGAGGCAAACTATGTCTGAAATCTTGCCATGAAAACGGCAAGATTTTTTTACAAGTGTCCAGACAAACACCAGGAATCCATACTGTACTGACTTGAAGGTGTTAAAAAATATATGAATATAACTATATGACTGAAAAGGCCCAACAGAAGTAGACATTCAGAGTCATTTTGCAGAATGAGATGACTGGCATATTAAATGAATGAATAAATGAATGAATGAATGAATGAATGAATAAATAAATAAATTCCATATATAAGATGCAAAAATCCAGATGACCACTATATGTCACCAAAGTTTTTATTGGATCCAGGGGCTTCATGGATATTTGCAGCCCAGACATGGGATGCCTAAAAGTAGAAAAAAGGAGGACAACCTCATAATTTGATCTATTATTTGAATAAAGTTGATCCTTTCATGTTGCTATATGCACTTTGTTGTAACTTCATGTTGCCAACTGATTTAACTTCCTAATTCTCTTCCCACAGAATACAGCACAGGTCCAATTAACATATGCCCATTTGCCTCCTCCTCCTCCTCCTCCTGCCAGGGCCTGAGGGAGGTTTCAACACTCACATCTCCCTTCATGCTGAAGATACAACAATGATTATCTTTGAACTCTCTGTGGATCTCTAGACAGCAGAAAGCAGGAAAAGGAGTTTTTTAGTGGTGCTAATAATAATAATAATAATAATAATAATAATAATAATAATAATAATAATAATAACAACAACTTCATCCACGCAGTGACATTGACAGACTTTATCTACCAAGGCAAATAGGTGGGCATGGAATGCTACAAGTACATCAGATGGTTGAAGAAGAAAAAATGGCTTTGGAAGAATATTTGAAGAACAATGATGAAGATGCACTGAAATTAGTATATCAGGAAGGCTTACTGACTACTGGAGAGACCAAACTGGCCTACAAGAAAGACCAAATGAAGAACAGAATAAGCAAAGACCACTACATGCCAATACATTAAAAAAATAGCTGGGAAAGCAGAATACTTGGCAATGGCTAAGAGTAGGAAAATTGAAGAAAGAGACCGAGGGACTAATTCTGGCTGCACAAGACCAAGCCTTAAGGACAAATGCATATAAAGTCAAAATTGAGAAGACAGTAACAGACAGTAAGTGCCGCCTATGCAAAGAAGCTGAAGAAACAGTGGCCCACCTGGTAACTGTTGCAAGAAGATTGCACAGACTGACTACAAGCAGCGGCATGACAAAGTAGCAACAATGGTGCATTGGAAGATCTGCAAAAAATATCATTTGCCTGTAAGCAAAAACTGGTGGGATCATAAAATAGAGAAAGTCATAGAAAATGATAAAATTAAAATGCTCTGGGACTTCAGAATTCAAACAGACAAGCACCTGCAACATAACACCCCAGACTTAACAATTGTCTATAAGAAAGACAAAAAAGTCTGGATAGTGGACGTGGCAGTGCCTGGAGACAGCAGAATAGAAGAGAAAGAACTGGAGAAGATAACAAAATACAAAGACCTACAAATAGAAATAGAAAGACTGTGGCAAAAGCAAGCAAGGATAGTACCAATAGTAATAGGCTCCTTGGGTGCAATCCCAAAACAACTGGAGCACCACTTGAACACCATTGGCATTGACAAATTCGCTATTAGTCAATTGCAAAAGGCGGCCTTACTAGGAACTGCTTCCATCCTGCGACGATACCTGTAATACCATCAAACATCCACATCTGCCTATCCCAGGTCCTGGGTAAGGACTCGATAGGTAGACAAAATGCCAAATCCAGTCTGAACATCTGGCTGACTGTGCGATGATCAATCATCAATAATAATAATAATAATAATAATAATAATAATAATAATAATAATTAAAAAAAGTTGGAAGGGACCTTGGAGGTCATCTAGTCCAAACCCCTGCTCAGGCAGGAAACTCTATACCATTTTGGACAAATGGCTGTCCAGTCTCTTCTTAAAAACTTCCAGTGTTGGAGCATTCACTGCTTCTGGAGGCAGGTTGTTCCACTGGTTAATTGTTCTAACTGTCAGGAAGTTTTTCTTTAGTTCTAGGTTGCTTCTCTCCTTGATTAGTTTCCATCCATTGCTTCTTGTCCTGCCTTCAGGCGCTTTGAGAATAGCTTGACTCCCTCTTCTTTGTGGCAACCCCTGAGATATTGGAACACTGCCTATCATGTCCCCCTTCATCCTTTTCTTCATTAAACTAGACATACCCAATTCCAGCAATTGTTCTTTATATGTTTTAGCCTCCAGTCTCCTAATCATCTTT